>NC_060130.1:582064752-582692418 GCF_021461395.2 Schistocerca americana | reverse complement strand
CCTTGCCGGTCTAGGAATGGTAGAACGATGGGTTCGATGACGGTTTGGATCTACCGTGCACTATTCAGTGTCCCCTCGACGATCACCAGTGGTGTACGGCCAGTGTAGGAGATCGCTCCCCACACCATGATGCCGGGTGCTGGCCCTGTGTGCCTCGGTCGTATGCAGTCCTGATTGTGGCGCTCACCTGCACGGCGCCAAACACGCATACGACCATCATTGGCACCAAGGCAGAAGCGACTCTCATCGCTGAAGACGACACGTCTCCATTCGTCCCTCCATTCACGCCTGTCGCGACACCACTGGAGGCGGGCTGCACGATGTTGGGGCGTGATCGGAAGACGGCCTAACGATGTGCGGGACCGTAGCCCAGCTTCATGGAGACGGTTGCGAATGGTCCTCGCCGATACCCCAGGAGCAACAGTGTCCCTAATTTGCTGGGAAGTGGCGGTGCGGTCCCCTACGGCACTGCGTAGGATCCTACGGTCTTGGCGTGCATCCGTGCGTCGCTGTGGTCCGGTCCCAGGTCGACGGGCACGTGCACCTTCCGCCGACCACTGGCGACAACATCGATGTACTGTGGAGACCTCACGCCCCATGTGTTGAGCAATTCGGCGGTACGTCCACCCGGCCTCCCGCATGCCCACTATACGCCCTCGCTCAAAGTCCGTCAACTGCACATACGGTTCACGTCCACGCTGTCGCGGCATGCTACCAGTGTTAAAGACTGCGATGGAGCTCCGTATGCCACGGCAAACTGGCTGACACTGACGGCGGCGGTGCACAAATGCTGCGCAGCTAGCGCCATTCGACGGCCAACACCGCGGTTCCTGGTGTGTCCGCTGTGCCGTGCGTGTGATCATTGCTTGTACAGCCCTCTCGCAGTGTCCGGAGCAAGTATGGTGGGTCTGACACACCGGTGTCAATGTGTTCTTTTTTCCATTTCCAGGAGTGTAGTTAATGTGTTAAATATTTGACATTAAGTACGTAAGCGAAAAAATCTATAGAAAAGATTTAAAATTATACTTACAATTTATTGGAAGTTGCTAAGTTGTCTCACTATAAACCACTTGATGTATATAGCCTGGGTATTCTCCGCTCCATTTTAAGCCAAAGCACGTGTTTCATGCATCTGAATGTTTATAACGTTTGGTCTCCTGAACAATGTCTCGAGCAATGACATAATTTTGCAAGTAACAGTCTTATGTCGATACTGCCTGCAAAATGTGTTGCGAATAGATTCTGAAGCAAAGAAGTAATAAATTAAAACGTCATGCCTGGAGCTGAAGTTTGACTGCATGAACAGTAAAAATGTAGTTAGCGATAAACTTTTTTCCTTTCATGATTTTGTGGGGGGTGTCAGGGATAAAAAGTTTCGTAAGGAAGTGGAATTAAGTGTAAAGTTCTATGGAAGCCGCTAAGTGTTCTCATTCTCAAATACTAAATGAGTATAATCTTAGTATTTCCGCACGGCCACTTACGCTGCCTCAAGACAAACATACCATACCGTTTTTTACTTTAATACTTGTCTAATTGCTTTAAACGTTTTACGTAAGTTTACACCTGTTAATGAGTAGATTGTGACAACATTTTAAATTTTTAAATTCGGTCAATAATTACGCGAAGTATACAAACCAAGTTTTTTTCTGGCCCTGGAAGCCGTTAGACAAGCAACCTGCCCTTGGACTTGGTTCCGAGATAGTCGAATAGAACTAGAAATTAATAGCCGAACGGAGACACGAAATCGAGACGCGGTATTAGCAAGTCTTAGTTCCGTGGCTTAGTTACGTCGAGAAAGGAAGTGAAAACTATCGTGGCTTAGTTACGTCGAGAAAGGAAGTGAAAGCTATCATCACTCAGAACGGTCGCGGTACTCGACAGTGCTTTACTGCAGATGGTTCTATTGAAGATTGTGTGTCCTTGCCTTCCAGTGATCTGAAAACTGCATCATCCAGCCATTATGCAACTCGATTTTTTTAACACACACAAATCATTGTTAAAACGTCACCAGAAAAAGAATTCTAAGACCAAACAGGACTCGAACCCCAGATCTTAGGAAATGTGGTTTGCCTTACACGCACAGCCACCAAACCACACACAACAATGGAACAGAAATGTTTAATTTGATGTCAGTCAGAGGATATATCATAAAAAGATTTAACATCCCGTTGACAACGACATAATTAGAGATGGGGTTCATGCTCGGTATGCACAAGGACGGCGAAGGAAATCGATCGTCTTCTTTTCAAGAGTATCATCCTGGCATTTGTCTCAAGCGATTTGTGGAAGCACTGGATGGCTTGAAGGGGATTTGAGTCCCGCTCTCCACCACGCCAATCCAATGTCTCAACCAGCGCACCAGCTCGCTTGGTGGGTTTTGTAGTAGAAGGAGCGGCGATACACAGAGGCCTAAGACATAAAACAAGCGATTAGAGAATGAGGAATCTATTTACATTTTTAGCATTAGTTGCTCGTATCCATGCGATAAATGAAATGCAGGTGGCATCAAATTAAGAAAACTACCATTCGGAGCGGTTCCACAGCCGACATTAATTCC
Organism: Schistocerca americana; assembly: GCF_021461395.2. Taxonomy (NCBI): domain Eukaryota; kingdom Metazoa; phylum Arthropoda; class Insecta; order Orthoptera; family Acrididae; genus Schistocerca; species Schistocerca americana. Next base: position 582,689,861 of record NC_060130.1, on the reverse strand, counting down.
AAAATAAATCAGCCGTCGAAGTAATGGAAGCGAATTTATCCTGAGTGAGGTGAAATCATATCCATAGGAACTGGAAAAAATCTTTGGAGAAACGTCACTCTTTACCTAAATGCGTAACACAACAGTATGTAACAGTTAGTATTGGGAAAATGAAAGCCTTACCTGAAGCTACAGCAGATATGTCAGGTGTTACTAATGCAAGAAACGAGAGTATATGCCTCTGTCCACCCACTCTCTCTCTCTCTCTCTCTCTCTCTCTCTCTCTCTCTCTCTCTCTCTCACACACACACACACACACACACACACACACACACACACACGTACATACAGGGTGTTCGGAAATCCCCGTTACAAATTTCTAGGACTCGTCGAGGGGAGTGAGTGCATAATATCTTGATAGGAACACGTCCAGAAACGTACCGTTTCTGTTCTACGTCGGTTTCAATTCAAATGTTTAACTCATCCGCTTCTGCTTGAGGAACTGAATTAGGCGTGACGCAGTAAAATTTTTAGATAACAATTCGAAAGAAAACATAACGAAACATCCATTTATCACTGAGGCACAATTGTTTGCATTAACACTTAAACATTACGTTCTGTACGTAAAGTATGCTTGATTCTTTTCTGTTTTGGAATAATGTAAACAGACAGTGTTTAAGTGTTAATGCAAACAAGTGTGCTTAAGTGATAAATGAGTGTTTCATTGTGTTTCCTTTCGAATTGTTATGTAATAATTGTATTGTGTCATTCCCTCATTTCATCCCTCAAGCGCACGTGGATTAGTTAAACATCTGAAATGAAGCCGTCGTAGAGCGGAAACGGTACGTTTCTGGACGTGAGTTCCTATTCAAAATGTTATGTACTCACTCCCCTCTACAAATCCTAAAGGTTTGTAACGGGAATTTCGGAACATCATGTATACACTAAACTTATAAAAATACGTCTCGAGCACGTGCGCATATCCATCTGTTTACATGCTTATATACAGACAACAAAAAAGAAAAATAAACTCATTTTGCTGCTACTATGTGTATTCTTACTTTTCAACACAGTTCTTACTGTTACTATCTGCATAAAAAAACAGCTACAAAATGATAACCACAGTTGCCACGTTATTTTAACGGTATTTATCCGTCTCATCCAGTGACAGCTTTCAACAGTGAACGCTGTACCATAAAAAGTGCTGTTTATGACGCTACAGTGAAAATGTTGAAGTGTGTACAGGTGACAATAAGACAGAACTTCTAGAAATAAAATAATATTTCTCTAGCAGCGATGGATAATTTTTGAGAATGCAATCAGATTAACCTGCGATGACGGTAAAACGCTAATAAATTCAATTTTTGCTGTACTTTCACCCGGAATCTAATTCTAGATCTTGATATGCATGAGAATAAATTTGCATGAAACAGCACAAAGGTGTTTTGCTTGATGTAACTAACATTTCATTAATTAAATTCTATCGTTCATGTTTGTCAGGTGGACGTCGTCTCGATAGTCAATTTCCCTAGCAATGAAACGATGGACGGCAACGTATCAAGTTTATCGACGTAAGCTGTTCTCGTGGGCACTGGGTATTGTTTAATTTCTGTTAGATATGCAGCACAACAATAAACAGCAGAATTCATACGTGGTAGCTCCAAACTGATACAGAGCTAGTCACACCACCAAAGCGAAGAGCCATGCAACACTACTGTTGTCGACAACACAAGCACTTACTGTGAGAGGTAACCTTCCATTTTTTCCTGAACATTGCGAGCTGCTGCCTCCCGTCATGCCAGTAACACCTCGGCTAGACTGACCGTTCGTTCAACCCCCGCGTCTTTATATAAAGCCCTGCAATCGATAAAAGCGCACAAGAACAGGGCTATGCACTTGGCGATTAGTGCGTGTGAGTACTGATACGGGATACCCATTAAAACGTTTGTTGATATTAATCTGCGCAGAGTGTACCATGGGTAACATCTCACAAACGTGTCTGTAAAGTTATTGACGTCCGACAGCGTTTGTATAGTCTTTGTGCTACAGTATATTTCCGCTCAGTTTCCCCTAAAGCATGATTAAGACGCAGTAGACGAGACTAATAACTGCGAGGGGCGTTTTAAACTATCGTAGTGAATGAACGAACCATGCAATGTTTCGTAATAAAAGGTACGAGCTCTAGAACTGAAACAAGCGACATTCATTGTGAAACACCAACAGATAGGAACATAGAACATTATAGGAGACATATGCCACAAGATACAGCAATGGCATTATTACCGTGTTCTCCACCAAATTACCAGATTTTGGAATAATGATGAAGCTCTAAATGCAACTACCTGCTTTCGTCATCTGAATATCACGTGTCACGCTGGCAAAAAGTGTGCTTTCGTCTGTATTTCCGAGATATAAACGTTCCGATTTTCAATTACTTACGGTGAAAAATAGATAACGTAACATAATCATCGCTTCTACGTACAATGTCCGTGTTCTGGTGAGGGCCCATTTACGCTGTACGCATCTCTTCCAGAGAGTGAATATTACATGTTAAGCGATAAGCTGCTATATTCTTTCTGTTGCGTTGTTGTTGTTGTGTTCTTCAGTCCGAAGAATGACTTGACGCCGCTCTCCGCGTTACTGTATCCAGTGCAAGCCTCTTCCTCTTTCATCTCCGAATAGCTACTGCAACCTACGTCCTATTGAGCCTGCTTACTGTATTCATCTCTTGGTCTCCCTCTACAATTCCCGCCCCCCACCCCTTCTCCCAGTTCCCTCCAATACTAAAAGGTGATCCCTTGATGTCTCAGACTGTGCCCTAGAAACCAATTTTTTTTTTTTTTTTTGGTCAAGTTATGCCACAAATTTCTTTTCTCCCCAATTCAAAAACCATAGTGTGAGTCCCACGGGATTCAATTTTGTGTGCACTCCTATTCCTTTTATATGTGAATGACCTCCCACTTAATATTCAATAAACAGAATTGCTTCGTTTTGCAGAAGATATTAGTGTTATAATAAATCCCATTAGGGAGAAGGCAACGGAAGAGATGGTAAATGATATTTTCCATACAATTATAAAGTGATTCTCAGAAAATGGACTGTCACTACATTTTGGAAAAAACACATCAGTCATTTCAACATTTGATGTAGCACGTGAGGAGGAGTCACTAAATAGCGTAGAATGCTCCAAATTTTGGGTGTACATATTAAAGAAAACTTGAAGTGGAAGAAGTATACTACAGAGCTTTTCAAACAATTAAATTCAGCTACTTTTGCTCTTCGTATAATTGTTTATCTTGGAAACAGACGAATCAACCTTCTTCAGTATATTGCATATTTCCACCCAGTAATGCCTTGTGGAGTTATTTTCTGGGTTAACTCACCACCCAGAAAGAAAGTGTCGATTAAACAAAAATGAGCAGTAAGAATAATATATGGTGCTCACCCACAGACGTCATTTATGTACCTCTTCAGGAACTAGGAATTTTAACTGTGCCGTCACAGCGCATATATTTGCTAATGAAATTCGTCATAAATAATCCACCATAATTTGAAAAGAACATTTATTACCCATTATTAAAGCTGTCAGTGGCTCAGAAAGAAGTTTAGTATGCAGCAACAAAAATTTTTGATCATTTTTCCCAATAATAATAGAAAATCTCTAAATGCCTGACAGGTAGTTAAGTAAGTTTTAAATCAAACTTAAAATCACTTCTCCTGGACAAGGTCTTCTATTTCATTGACGAATTTCTATTTAAAAACTGATAGCCAGTTTAAAAAAGCTTTTAAGTGTAGTTTCATGAGTAAGACTAAAAAAAATAATGTGTTCATTAATGTTAACGCTAATCATGTGCACATATCCTGTAAACTGAGTCATTCCACTTCATTTAGTTAAAAGAATCGTTCAAATGATCTATGGCACATGTAACTAACTAAGTTCTATTCAGTACCTTCTGATTGGTTACATGATATACCCATCTGATCTTCAGCATTTCTCTGTACCACCACATTTCAAAAGCTTCCTTTAGCTTCTTGCCAAAATTTTTATTGTCCACGTTTCACTTCCAAATAAAGCCACACTCCGGACAAATACCTTCGAGACAACGTCCTAACACTTGAATCTTTATTTGATGTTAACAAATTTCTGTTCTTCAGAAACACATTTCTTGTCATTTCCAGTCTGTAATTTATATTCTCTCTGCTTCGTCCCTCATTAGTAATTATATTGCTCAAATAGCAAAACTCATCTGCTACTTCAAATATCCTAATCTGACTCCCTCAGCATCGCCTGATTTAATTCGACTACATTCCATTACTCTTGCTTTGTTTTTGTTGAAGTTCATCTTGAACCCTCCTTTTAAGTTAATGTCCTTTCCGTTCAACTGCTCTACCAAGTCCTTTGCTGTCTCTGACAGAATTACAATGTCATCGGCAAACGTCAAACTTTTCATTTGTTCTCCGTTCTTCAAATTTTTTCTTTGATCTCCTTTACTGCTTACTCAATGTACTGACTTGAATGCCACCGGGGATAAGCTTCAACACTGTTTCACTCCCTCAACCACTGCTTCCCTTCCATGCGCATCGACTCTTATAATTGTCGTCTGGTTTGTTTACAAGTTGTACATAACCTTTCACTCCCTGTATTTCACTCCTGCTATCTTCAGAATTTCAAAGAATCTAATCAGCCGACATTATCAAAAGCTTCCTCCACATCTGCAAAAGCTGTAAATGTAGGTTTGCCTTTCCTTAACCTATCTTCTAAGATAAGTCATACAGTCAGCATTACCTCACGTGTTCCTACAATTCTGCAGAATACAAATTGATCTTAACCGAGGTCGACTCCTACAGCCTTTAAATTCTTCTATAAAAAAATCGCGTTAGTGTTTTGCAACCATGAATTATTAAACTGATGGTTCGGTAATAATCGCACCTATCAGTACCTTCTTTTTTAGGATTATTACATTCTTCTTGAAGTCTGATGGTATTTCTCCTCTTTCATAAATCTTGCACACTAAGTGGAGTAGTTATGTCATGGGTGGCTTACCCAAGACTATCAGTACTTCTGTGGGAATGTCGTCTACTTCAGGGGCATTGTTTCGAGTTAGGTCTTTCAGTGTTATGTCAAATTCGTCTCGCAGTATCAAATTTCCCATGTCATCTTCATCTATGTCCTCTTCCCTTTCTGCATTACTGGCTTCAAGCACATTTCCCTTGTATAGCCCTTCTATGTATTTCTTCCACGTTGCATCTTTCCCTTCTTTCCCTAGTACTGGTTTTCCGTCTGAGCTCTTTATATGCATACAGCAGCTTTTCTTTTCTCCAAACGCCTATAGGCAGTATATATTTGCTTCTATATCCTTACATTTATCCTCTAGCTATTCCTGCTTAGCCACTTTGCATTTCTTCTCAATCCCAATTTTTAGATTTTTGTATTCTCTTTCTCCTGCTTCATTTGATGCATTTTTATATTTTCAGCTTTCATCAATGGAATCCAACACCTTCTACTATGTCCAAATATTTGTACTAGGCTCTGTTTTTTACGTGATCTTCTGCTGTCTTCAATATTTCATCACTCAAAGCTACCCAGCCTGTTCTGTCCAATCGTTGCCTACTACTCCTTCTGAAACTCTCATCAACCTTTCGTTTTTTCAACTTATCTAGGTCCCATCTGCTTAGTTTTCTATCTTCTTGCGATTTCTACAGTTTTAATCTATAGTCCATAACAAATAAATAGTGTTCAGTGTCCACATTTGACCCTGACAATGTCTTACAGTTTAAAATCTGCTTCCGAAATCTCTATCTTGCAATTAAATAATCAATCTGAAACCTTTTGGTGTCTCCAGGTTTCTTCCACGTATACAGACTTCTTTCATGATTCTTAAACCAGTTGTTAGCGAACTCCAAAATTCAACCAGGCGACTTCCTTCTTAATTCATTTCCTCTAGTCCATACCCTCCTATCATTTTGCCATCTCTCCCGTTTTCTGTTTTCGAATTCCAGTCCCCCATCACAATTAAATTTTCCTCTCCATCAACTATTTGAATAATTTATTTAATCTCTTCTGCGGATCCAGCTGACATATGAACTTTTACTACCTTGGTGAGTGTTGGCTTCGTGTCTACCTTGGCTACGGTAATAAGTTCATTATGCTGCTCTTAGCAGTTTACCAATATTTCTCTTTTCTTATTCATTATTAGAGCTACTCCTGCATCACCCCTATTTGACTGCGTATTTATAACCCAGCACTCACCCGTCCAGATGTCGTGTTCGCCCTGCTACCAAACTTCACTAATCCCCGCTATATCTGATTTTAACCTAGCCATATCCCTTTTTAAATTTTCTAACCTCGCTACCTGATTGAGAGATATAACATTCCTTCTCTCTGAAACGCTTATAAAACAATGAATATTGCGAAATAATGTTCCCAGTTCAATGACATGCGTAAAAATTACAAGTTTAATGGACTACGTTAGTTAAAAGAACGTTTTCTTTTTTTTTCCAAGATAATGCGATGCTCCGTGCAGCGAGAAGAAGTGAGTGAAACCATGTCTTCTACTGAACATTCTTCAACAGAAGACTTCTCACCAATTGAATATAGACTATATTAAACATTTAAGCCGTCGTATGTGCAAGGAATTGAAGAAAGCAAAACGAAAGTCGAAGTTTTAAATTTTGCGTTGAAGACATCGTTCAAGCAGGATAATAGTACAAACATACCGGCGTTTGACTATCGAACAGACTCCTGTGTATACGACATAGTAATAAGGATGCCTGGTGTAGAGAAACAACTGAAAGAGTTGAAATAAAATAAGTCACAAGGTCCGGATGGAATCCCAGCCCGGTTTTACAAAGAGTACACTTTGCCTAGCTTGCATTTATGGCGAATCCCCCGGATAGCGCAAATTCCCAAGCGACTGGAAAAATAGCGCAGATGACTCCTGCATATAAGAAAGGGTAAAAAAACGGTCCCGCAAAACTACAGATCAATAACGGTAACATCAGTTTGCTGCAGAATCCTTGAAGATATTCTGAGTTCGAATATAATGAATTTTGTTGAGACCAAGAAGCTTACTTCGACAAATCAGCATGGTTTTAGAAAGCGTCGTTCGTGCGAAACGCAGCTTGCCCTTTTCTCACATGAGATACTGCGAACTAGGTCTGAAGGGCAACAAGCACATTCCATATTTCTAGATTCCTGTAAGGCGTTTTACAGTGCCCCGTCGCAGGCTGTAAACGGAGGTTCGAGTATATGGAATAAGTTCACAGATACGTGAGTGGCTCGTTCTCTTCCTAAGTTATAGAACCCAATATGTTGTCCTCGACGGGGAGTGTTCATCAGAGATAAGGGTATCGTCAGGAGTGCCCAGGGAAGTGTGATAGGATCGCTGTTGTTCTCTATATACATAAAAATTTGGCGGACAGTGTTGGTAGCAATCTTCGATTGTTTGCTGATGATGCTGTAAGGCAAAATTTCTAGTTGGTGTGATGAATGGGAGCTTGCTCTAAATGTAGAAAAAAATATAAATTAATGCGAATGAGTAGGAAAAACAAACCTGTTATATCCGGATACAGCGTTAGTATTGTCCTGCTTGACATATTCAAGTCGTTTAGATATCTGGGTGAAACGCCGCGAAGCTATAAGAAATGGAACGAGTATGTGAGGTCTGTGTTTTTTGAGTTATAAAGGAACACATCAACAAATAGCTTCAGTACAGATGTATTGTCTAGGATGTTAGTACTTTTACCATAGCCGACATATTCGTATCGAGAGGATCAGCAACTGTGTTGAGATTTAAAAAATTATCTTTTATCGTTGAGTCTCAGCTGCACATTTTTATTTACATGAGCTGTTTCGACCACTCTGGATCATACTCAAACATAAGTAGTTGCGTCAGAGGCCCGTCTTGTCTGTTCAGAACCTCATATCAGATGTATCTTACGAAGTTACTGAATTATCTCCTAAACAAATTACCTGCCTAAGGAGTATCATCTCAATCGTGCAACTGGATTGGTGATCTGCTGACAGAAATGTTACAGTTAGTAGTAACTGACGAAAAGTCATTTAGTGAAACTGAAATTATAACTGTAAGATTCTCCATCGAAGCGTTATAGGCCCTCTGCTTTTCTTAATTTATATTAATCATTTAGAAGACAATCTGAACTGCCACCCCCTTAGATTGTCTCCAGATGACACTATCGTTTACCGCCTAGTTAACAGATGATCGAAACAAATTACAAAATGATTTAGACAAGATCTCTGTACGGTGCCAAAAATGAGAACAACAAAAAGACTATTGTCCTTCATACGAATACTCAAAAAATCGATTTCGCAATAAGTCACACAAATTTAAATTTCATCTAAATACCTAGGGATTACAATTACGAACATCTTAAATTAGAACCATCACATCGAAAATTTTGCGGGTAAGGCGAAACAAAGTATATGTTTTGTTGGCAGAACACTCAGAACGTGCAACAAATCCACAGTACAGATTGCCTAGTTTAATTAAGCTTTCGTGTCATCTTCTGAAGTACTATTTCCGTGTCATCTTCTGAAGTATTATTTCCGTGTCATCTTCTGAAGTATTATTTCCGTGGGAGGGTATTCTTACCAGATAGTATTCAAAGAGGACATCGGAAAAGTTCAAAGAAGGGCAGCTACTTCTCTGATGTCACGACAGAGAGAGAGTCACGGATATGATAAGGGATTGGGAGTGGCTATCATTCAAACAAATGCGTTTTTCGCTGTGGTGAGGCACGAAATTTCAATCTTCAGTTTTCTCCTCCGAAGGCGAAAATATTTATTTGACTCACACCTACATGGGGAGAAATGGGCAGAGAAATCGGAATTCGCATTGAAACATTTCGAGAGTGAGAAATATTTGGGATCGTAGGATTGGATGGTATTGCCTAAACTGCACAATATTTCTAAGAGGAAGCTGCTCATCATCTTCCGTTTTATTCTTTCTCAAAATATTTTACATTAAAAGTCGTAAACTTTTTTAGCTGCATTAGTTTCAAAAATCTGCAAATGGCTTTAAAGTTTTGATATTAAGTTACAGCCATTTTCCCACCGATTTAAGTAATGTGATAACTGCTTCACAACGTTCCTCATAAGAGAAACTCTCCATCGCACCTCCCCCCCCCCCTGCCCCCCCGCACCACAGATATAGTGGTAATATGGCCCAATGGATAGCCCCGTCAAAAACTGAACACAGATCAAGAATGGAAATGGAAAGAAAGTTTGCTGAAGTGTGAAAAAAAGAATCAAAATAGAAACAGTAAATGGTCCAAGCTCAAGATGTGCAACATCAAGGGCATTTTAACAGCGACGGCGTCGTGGTAACGTGGTCACCGTGTTTGCCTGCGAAGGGGGAGATCTGTGTTCAAACTTCCAGGTCACGTGCCTCATATTTGTTTTTCCACAAAATTATGAACTGTCCGACCGGTCATTGACGTGTCTGTTCGCTGTATTCAAATTTGCGTCTGTGTCGTTATGTTTCGTCCGTTTGCAACAGCGAGGTGTAAGGATGGGACCTCCAGAACTACGTACTTCCTACTTGTCCTAGACATGTGCCACATATGATTCTGGTTTCCGTTTAGGAAGTTTTGACTGTTGAATTGCTTTGTTGTAACATAGTTCACACCCGCTTATTTGTTGTTTTCATTTCTGTGAGAGGTCTATACTGCATCTCGTCTGCTCTCACTATTCATGACATTTGCTTGTGACGGTAATATATTCTTACCACGCAACACATATTCTATAACCAATGTATAGTATGGCAACTATCAAGACTACAGAAGGAGAACAGACACGTCAGTAACGGACGGAATGTTCATAATTTTGTGAAAAAAGTGGCGCGCTAGGGAGATTTGAACACGGATCTCCCGCTTTGCAGTCCAGCAACCTGAACACACAATCACATCGTCGTGGTTCTTGCAATGCGCTCGATGTTGCATATCTAGAGCTGGGATCGTCCACTGTTTCTATTTTGCTTCGTTTTTCACAGTTCAGTACACCTTCTTCCTGTTTTCGTGCTTGATTTGTGTTCAGTTTTTGACAGGCTAACCACCGAGGCATTTTACCACTAAATCTGAGGGGGGTGCGATGGGGAGTTTCCGTTGGTAGAAACATAAGTTACAGAAGAGAAGTAATATACCCATCAAGCTGGTTACGAAGTTTTGCTCTGCATAGTCCTTGCATAAAAATTTCTCAGTTCACTTGCCTCGTCAAATTCGAGTAAAATTCCAACGTTTTTTTTTTTTTTAAATTGTGATTTCATTCCCCTGTCCCATACGGGCAGGGGAGGGCTGGTAGCAGCACAATTCGCCGCTCTTTAGCTGAGTGATAAATTTGATAGAAAGATGAAAACGATATATGTAAAAGACGATAAAGGAGGGCATAAGGAAAAAATAAGGGGGGACAGCGGGGGTTAAAATGTACACGTACTCGGAGACGTTCATTGTGAGACACTTTAAAAACAGTCCACATAAAATTAAAAAAAAAAAAAAACACAGTTGGCGATTTGCGTAGTATGTAAAACACTGAAGTCACACACACACAAGCAAAAGGCTGGCCATATTCTTAACACACCAGAACGACGACACTTTAAAACCGCTGCACTAGACGGAGCATATATGACTAAGAGCAAAAACTGCCAGGAGGGACCTGCCAGGGGAAGGGAGGCCTGAGAGGAGGAAAAACAGGGCACAGGAGGGGGCAGAGAGAGAGGGGGCTGGAGAGGGTGGGAGGAAAAACATGGGGCTCGGAGGTGCACCAAGGAGCAGAAGATAGATGGGGTGGGGGATGGAGAGGGAAAAATCAGGAGGGAGTGCAGAGATGCACAAGGGGTGCACTGGAAATGGAGGGGGTGGAGGAGGGAGGAAAAAACCGCTCAGGGGAAGTGAAGAGGAGGGGAGAGGGAATGCTGAGGAGGGGAAAGGTGGGGTTAGAGTTGGTAGGAGGGGTAGATGTCAGGGCAAAGCTCATCATCCGGGAGTGGTGGGTGCTGGAAGTTGCATTGGGCATGGAGGTGGAGGGTGTTAAGAGAGGGCAGGACACCATGGTAAAGGTGCAACAATGGGGTGGGGGTAGAGAGGATAGAAGATACGAGAGGGTGGGGGGGATCGAGTCTGCAGATGACGTATAGGGTGCAGATGATGTTTGAAGAAAAGGAGAAGATGTGGAAAGGGGATGAGGTCATAGATCATCTATGTCGAGGATGGGAGACAGATACAGAAGGAGAGTCAGAGTGCATGATGTTCAAGGATTTGGAGGGCTTTATAGAATCTGGGTGGTGCAGAAATCCAGGTGACGCTGGCATAACAAAGTATGGGATGGATCAAGGATTTGCAGGTGTGAAGGATGGTGGAAGGATGCAGTCCCCATGCCTGGCTGGACAGGAATTTCAGGAGGCAGAGTCTATTTTGGGCTTTGCGTTTTATCATAGAGAGACGAGGAGTCCAGGTGAGGTGACAGTCAAGGGTGAGACCAAGTTATTTCAGGGTAGGAGTGAGGTAGATATGACCACCATAAATGGTGAGTTAAAAATTATGGAGCCAGAATGAGCAGATGGTATGACCTATGATGATTGCCTGTGTCTTGGAAGGATTGATGTGAAGGAGCCATTGGTTGCACCAGGAGGTGAACTGGTCAAGATGGGTTTGACGGGTATGTTGGGACCTTGAAGGGTAGGTTAAAGGGCCAGGAATGTGGTGTTATCACCAAATTGGAGGTGGTGAACAGGCAGGGGAGGTTCTGGGCATATCTGCAGTATACAGGAGATAGAGGAGAGGGGAAAGGACAGAGCCTTGGGGCACACCAGCAGTGGGATAGAAAGTATGGGAGTTGGTATTGTGGATAGTGACATAGGAGGGACAACAGGAGAGGAAGGAAGCAGCGAGATGGACGAAATTGATGGGAAGAGTGTAGATCTGGAGTTTAAAGAGGAGCCCAGGATGCCAGATGAGGTCATAGGTATTCTGGAGATCGAGGGAAACAAAGATAGCAGAGTGATGAGAGTTAAGTTTAAGGGAAATAAGATTGGTAAGGTTGAGAAGGAGGGCCAGAAGCCACACTGGGTAAGTCGAAGGAGATGTTGCTGGTTAAGCTGGTGATGAATATGGTGGTAGAGGATGGACTCGAAGACCTTACTGAATATGGAGGTGAGGCAGATGGGAAGATAGGGAGGTGTCAGAGGGGGGTTTGTTGGGTTTAGGGAACAGCAGGATGTGGGGAGTCTTCCACAGATCAGGGTAAAAGATGGTGGAGAGGAGGACATTACACAGGGTAGCAAGGACAGTCAGGAAGGAGGGGAGGGGGGGGGATTCCTCAAAATGGCAGTAGGTGACCCTGTCGTGACCTGGGATGGTGTTGCGTTTGAAGTTGAGTATGAGTTTGATGGTGTGTGCAGTAATGGAAGTGTTTATGTCTAAGGGGATAACTGATCCAAGTACTGGAAACTGGAGGCGAATGGCGGGACAGATGTATTGGAGCATTCAAGGACTGTGGGGTAGAGGGAGTAATCAAAGTGAGGATTTTTGGCAATGGAGAAGACCTAAGAGAGGTGGACAGCAAAAAGGCTAGCTTACTGAGGTTGTCAGGGAAGTGGTGGTCGTCGTGAAGAAGGGAATAATGTGGGGTGGAGTGGCTGCCACTAAGGCAGTGGAAGGCAGACCAGTACTTGATGGTATATGAAGATGGTATCTGTTCTTTCGGACATGTTCGAAAGAACAGATACCATCGGTGATCATGCAGAGCTCTAGAATGAAATGATGATTCAATCAAGACCCTACGCTGCCGATAGGCGTTGATATACATCAGTGGGGACAGTTGAAAATGTGTGCTCCGACTGGGGCTCGAACCCGGGATCTCCTGCTTACGCGGCAGACGCTCTATCCATCTGAGCCACCAAGGGCACAGAGGATAGTGCGACTGCAGGGACTTATTCCGATTTAATTATCATTTCATTCTAGAGCGCTGCATGGTCGCCGATGGTATCTGTTCTTTCGGACATGTCCGAAAGAACAGATACCATCTTCATATAGTTAAGACTAATCGGCCATTGACCTTCTCCTTCTGTGCGGATGCACTCGTATTTCCCGAACTGTTACGGGACTCGGTAAGATTGTCTGTAATGAGTGTAATGGGCAGGGGCACTATGAATGTAGTGTGAGGACATTAAGTTGGGAACGTGGGTCTCACGGGGAGCTGAAACATTTTAATAAAATGCTGACCATTAAAAGTGCAACACCATGAAGATATCATACAAAATTAGTCAAATTAATATGAATTGTGGCGTATATTTGGGTGTACACATGATAACCATTTCAGTGCAACAGCACAACGAACGCTGTAGTAGTGTCTGCTAATTCTGTATACACTGAAGCGCCAAAGAAACTGGTATTGGCATGCGTATTCAAATACAGAGACATGAAAACAGCCAGAAGATGGTACTGCGGTCGGAGATAATAAGACAAAAAATGTATGGCGTAGTTATTAGATTTGTAACTGCTGCTACAATGGCTGGTTATCAAGATTTAAGTGATTTTGAACCTGGTGTTATAGGCGGCGCACGATTGATGGAACAAGGTAGTGATTTTCCCGTACGACCATTTCACGAGTGTACCGCGAATATCAGGAATCCGGTAAAATTGCAAATCTCCGACACTGCTGCGGCCGGAAAAAGATCCTGCAAGAACGGGACAAACGACGACTGAAGAGAATCGTTCACAATCATTCTGCAAATTGCTGCAGATTTCATTGCTGGGCTATCAACAAGTGTCAGTGTGTGAGCCATTCAAAGAAACGTCATCGATATGGGCTTTCGGAACCGAAGACCCACTCGTATACCCTTGATGAATGCACGACACAAAGCTTTACGCTTCACCTGGGCCCGTCAACAGCCACATTGAACTGTTGATGACTGGAAACATGTTGCCTGGTCGGACGAGTTTCATTCGAAATTGTATCGAGCGGATGGGCGTGTACGGGTATGGAGACAACCTCATGAATCCATGGACCCTGCATGTCAGCAAGGGACTGTTCAAGCTTTTGGAGGCTGTGTAATGGTGTGGGGCGTGTGCAGTTGGAGTGATATGAGACCCCTGATACGTCTAGATACGACAGGTGATACTTATGTAAGCATCCTGTCTGATCATCTGCATTCATTCATGTCCATTGTACATTCCGACGGACTTGGGCAATTCGAGCAGGACTATGCGACACCCCACACGCCTAGAATTGCTACAGAGTGTCCAGGAACACTCTTCTCAATTTAAGCACTTCTGCTGGCCACCAAACTGCCCAGGCGTGAACATTATTGTGGATATCTGGGATGCCTTGCAACGAGCTGTTCAGAAGAGATCTCCACGCCCTCGTACTCTTATGGAGTTATGGACAGCCCTGCAGGATTCATAGTGTCAGTTCCCTTCACTACTACTTCAGACATTAGCCGAGTCCATGCCACGTCGTGTTGCAGCACTTCCACGTGATCGCGAGGGCCCTACACGATATTAGGCAGGTGTACCAGTCTCTTTGGATTTCAGTGTATAAGGGAAGATTAGGTAGTGGGTTTCTTGTTAGAAAATTGCATTTCAATCTTGTCTATTTGTGAGAAAATCATGTTATGCCTCATGTAAGAAAGAGAACATCTCTTAACACTCACTGGAATCCGAAGGTGGCCGAATCGTGTCTTATCGAGACTGGGGTTTATTGTTCTGTGGCACTGGTGCCCTAGCTAGTCAGGATGCCACAACTGTCTTCTGAATATGGAATCAATAGGCTCAGGAGAGTCAACTCAACTGTATGCAGCATCTCAGTGGCCCTGATACCCTAGTGCTTGAGAGGAGAGCCATATTGTTCGTTCGATCGTGAAGGATCCTACAGCCACATAACCTATCTCGAATCAGGAAGTGGGTATGTTTTTAACAAGATAATTATCCACACCAGCCGTGCCACGACGTCTGCAAAACCGCGAACTGTCAGCATGGCGACAATTGCTGCAGTTTCCTTTGATGTGGCAGCAGAGAGTGACACACTGACAACCGTGGGCCAGACGACAATAACGGACACACGAGTAGCACCATTTCGTCTTTTCAGACGAGTTTCAGTTCTGCATACAGTACCATGATCGACATCGCTGTATGTGGAGGCTCCAAGAAGAAGGAACATTGCCAGCTTGCATTAGTTACTATCATGCTAGCAAAGCACCTGGCGCCATTGGGAACACAACAAGATAATCTCTGATTCCCATTCATGAAAGCGGCAGTTGCATTACTGACGTATTAAAGGCAGTAGCTGTGTCCTAACTTCGAGGTTTCTATAATGTTATTTTTCAACAAGTTATCGTACGACCGCACGCTTTCCGTGGTGTTCTGATCTACGGTCAGCACCTTCTCTACATCTGTCACCCATTGGAAACATCTGGTCATGGTTTGTTGAGAGACTGGCGTGCCACCATTCGCCAGCGACTAAAAATAGAGCTGATAACGTACCGGTAACTGTCATCCAAACTTAGTTCGATTCAGTATCCAGCCGGGTTAGAGTCATCGTTGCTCCCACGGGTGGTAGTTCTGCGTACTCAATTTCACACCCTGTACACCCACAAATCCCCTACTGATTTATTTTTCCAACTATAATCTAAACGCACAGTAAGATAAATATGGCGTAACAGTCGAGCACAGTATTGGCAAGACGTGTAATATCAAAGAGCTTTATAGTGGAAACACTTTAGCACATGACGAATGGAACACTATAATTCTTAGGAAATGTAATCTCTAGGTGTTCCATGTGCCTCTATGTTAAGGGTGTACTGCGAGTACTTCGATTTGGGAAAATCCGCTGTCGCCAGCGTTACCTGGCATTGTGCTGATGACAAAGAATACTGCCCATTACTTTGAATAAGAAACAGCAGATATGTTGACCACAGTGCAGTACAACATACTTTACTCAGTGCTTAAATGCAACAAACGTTAAGTATCTGTGCTGTCCAGAAACACAACATCGCTATAGAATATAGAATTCAGCACTTCACGCATGTGCAACATAGGTCACATGCCACATATTTTGGCATGGGCGCAGGGGTACCCCTATTGGACGCTCGCCATGTTGGTACACAGTGATAGCAGGGCACAAGTATAAAACACTATATGAGATGATGCATCCAGCTTACTAACTGGGCACTGTTAACGCAAGTGTTGGATATATTACAGTACGAGGGATATCTACATGCGATGAAACATGGTTTTTCAAACAGGAAAGTAAGCTAGCAACAGATCGAATCCACGTGGTGAATTACCGAAAGTCAGGCCGGTACGCAAGTTAGCCTGAGTGTGGTTTTTGGGTGATTTTCCAAGCTCGTTTAGACAAGTTCTGGGCTCGTCCCCAGTCTTAGCCTCAGAAAATACACACATCAAAAAAAGTTTTGCATCACTCCAGTTCCCAGAACTCCTGAAGGTAGACGTTGAGTGTGGATATTGTATCACAGACACAGCCCCTTTGACCGTTCAGAGATGTCACTAAACCCGCCCAAAGATATTAACAACCACGCATGAGTATCGCCTATTAGACGGAGGGGGTCCGACAGCCGATCAGTTCCAGTCATTCCACCACGAAGGAGGTACACGGCTCGTGTTGTCTGTAGTCGACCATGGCTAGACGGTCAATACCGCGGTTCGATCGCGTCCGCATTGGTGCTTTATGCCAGGAAAGGCTCTCAACAAGGGAAGTGTCCAGGCGTCTCGGAGCGAACCAAAGAGGTTGTTCGGACATAGAGGAGATACAGAGAGACAGGAACTGTTTATTACATGCCTCGCTCAGGCCGCCCAAGGGTTACTACTGCAATGGATGACCGCTACCTACGGATTATGGCTCGGAGGAACCCTGACAGCGTCACCATGTTGAATAATGATTTTGGTGCAGCCACAGGACGTCGTGTTACGACTCAAACTGTGCGCACTAAGCTGCATGATGAGCAACTTCACTCCCGGCGTCCATGGCGAGGTCCATCTTTGGAACCTCGACACCATGCAGCGTGGTACAGATGGGCCCAACAACTGCCGAATGGACCGCTCAGGATTGGCATCACGTTCTCTTCACTGATGAGTGTCGCATATGCCTTGAACCAGACAATAGTCGGAGACGTGTTCGGAGGCAACCCGGTCAGGCTGAACGCATTAGACACACTGTCCAGCGAGTGCAGCAAGGTGGAGGTTCCCTGCTGTTTTGGGGTGGCATTATGTGGGGCTGACGTACGCCTCTGGTAGTCATGGAAAGCGCCGTTACGGCTGTACGATACGTGAATGCCATCCTCCGACCGATAGCGCAACCATATCGGCAGCATATTGGCGAGGCATTCGTTTCCATGGACGACAATTCGCGCCCCCATCGTGCACATCTTGTGAATGACTTCCTTCAGGATAACGACATCTCTCGACTAGAGTGGCCAGCATGTTCTCCAGACATGAACCCTATCGAACATGCCTGGGATAGATTGGGAAGGGCTGTTCATGGACGACGTGACCCACCAACCACTCTGAGGGACCCACTCCGAATCGCCGTTGAGGACTGGAACAATCTGGACCAACAGTGCCTTGATGAACTTGTGGATAGTATGCCACGACGAACACAGGCATGCGTCAGTGCAAGAGGACGTGCTACTAGATATTAGAGGTACCGGTGTGTACAGCAATCTGGACCACCACCTCTGAAGATTTCGCTGTATGGTTGTACAATATGCAATGTGTGGTTTTCATTAGCAATAAAATGGCGGAAATGATGTTGATGTTGATCTCTATTCCAATTTTCTGTACAGGCTTCGGAACTCTAGGAACGGAGGTGATGCAAAACTTTTTTGATGTGTGTACAATGCACAAACAGTTAAAATACGTTAACATGCAGAATAAAGTCTACATGATTCAGAAGCACATGGTGCCCAAGATTTCACTCCTTTAGATTAACTGACAAATGTGAGGCAGGAAGGGCATTGAACTCAAAGTTAAAAAATAAAATAAATTTGTGAAATCATGAAAACGGTGGTCCTTGTGCGACGGAATAACGGCTAGGAAAGAGAGAGGCAGAGAGAGAAATAAAGAGAGAGAAATGGGTAACACTCCATGGACATGAGTGTGATAGTTTGACGACACCCCCAGTCCCTCTGCAAGTCACCTGACCTCAGTACTATTAAAGAAGTCCGGAACGCCATCGAGCGAGTTGTGTAATCCTTAGATCCAGCTTAAACTAATTCTCGTGATTTCTGGCTGATGGTTGAACGGTCAGGCATCTGCACGTCACCCCAACGATTGCCATGTATCGAGGAGTACGTGCCACGACATCAGGTAGGTGCCTGTAATTCCGTTGAATTATGAGTGTAAGTATGAGTTTGCAGAAACAGATAAAAATCCTTTACTTGCGTAATGGATACAGGTAGCGTTACAAAATCAACAATTCACATCCGTAGGAAATAGATTATTTTCCTAACTAAAAGGACAAAATATAAATTGTGATATGGTTTAGCGCGAACTTCAATGCGAAATGCTTTTAATAGTTTCTACAGCGAAACTATGCCTCTAAATCGGGCAGAAAATCCAAAGATTTATAGTCGAATACAAAATACAACAGCGGAAAGCTACAATCAATACATTTACTGCGTGATAACAATGGTGATGTTACGGATAACAGTGCCACTAAAGCAGAGTCAGTAAACACAGTTTTCCGAAACTCGTTCACCAAAGAAAACAATGTATATATCCCTGAATTCGAATCAAGAACTGGCAATACAAGTAACTTAGAAGTAGGTATCGGTGTAGCGAAGCAGGTTATATCACTTAATAAAGGCAAGACCTCGGATCCAGATTGTATATTAGGTTAGGTTCCTTTCAGAGTATGGTGATACAATAGCTGCACATTTAGCGAATATGTAGAAACGCTCGTTCGTCGAAAGATCTGTACTTAAAAACTGGAGAATTGCGCAAGTCACACCAATACCCAAGAAAAAAATAGGAGCAATTACACGTTGAATTACAGACCCACGTCGTCAACGTCGCTTTTCAGTAGGATTTTGCAACATACACTGTGTTCAAATTTCATGAATTACCTGAAGGAAAATGATCTGTTGACACATAGTCAGCACGGTTTCAGATAATATCGTGCTTCGAAAACACAACTAGCACTTTTTTCTCACGAAGTAATGAGTGCTATTGACAGGGGATGTCAAATCGGTACCATATTTTTACAATTCCAAAAGGCTTAAGGCACCGTCCCTCACAAGGGACCCCTAATCAAATGGCGTGCCTATGGAATATCGTCTCAGTTGTGCGACAGGATTCGTGATTTCCTGTAAGAGAGGTTCAAAATGGTTCAAATGGCTCTGAGCACTGTGGGACTTAACATCTCAGGCCATCAGTCCCCTAGAACGTAGAACTACTTAAACCTAACTAACCTAAGGACATCACACACATACATGCCCTAGGCAGGACTCGAACCTGCGACCGTAGCGGTCGCGCGGTTCCAGACTGAAGTGCCTAGAACCGCTCGGTCACACCGGCCAGCTGTAAGAGAGGTCACAGCTCTTAGTAACTGACGGAAAGTCATCGAAAAAAAATTGAATATATATCTGGCGTTCTCCAAGGAAGTGTTATAGACCCTCTGCTGTTCCTGATCTAAATAAGCAATTTAGGAGAAACTCTGAGCTGCCCTCTTAGATTCTTTGCAGATATAAAATAATAGATGATTAAAACAAATTGCTGAACGATTTAGACAAGTTATCTGTATGGTGCAAAAAGTGTCAACTTGTTTTAAATAACGGAATGTGTGAAGTTATCCACATGGGTACATAAAATTTCGGTTACAGAATAAAACACATAAATCTAAAGGCTGTAAATTCACCTAAATACTTAGGGATTTACAATTACGAATAACTTACATTGCAACGATCACATAGATAATGTTGTGGGGAAAATAAACCAAAGACTGCGATTTACCGACAGAACACTTGGAAAATCCAACAGGTCTACTAAAGAGACTGTTTACGTTAAGATTATCCTCCCTCTTCTGGAGTATTACTGTGCAGCGTGGGATCTGCATCATATAGAATCGACGGAGGACTTCGAAAAAGTTCAGAGGAGTGCAGCTAGTTTTGTATTATCACGGTATAGAGCAGTGAGTGCCACAGATATGATACAAGAATTGGGGTGGCAATTGTTAAAACAAAGGCGTTTGACGTTGCGACTGGATCTTCTCATGAAATTTCAATCACCAACATTCTCCTCAGATTGTAAAAATATTTTGTTGTCCCCCACCTACATAGGGAGGAACGATTATTATAACAAAATAAGAGAAATCAGAGTTCACATGGAAAGATTTAGGGGTTCTTTTTTCCCGAGTGCTCTTCGAGAGTGGAACGGTGGAGAAATAACTTGAAGGTGGTTCTATGAACCCTCTGCCAGCCATTTAATTGTGAATTGCAAAAATAGGAGGGGATGTAGATGATTCTTTAATTTCTCCTTCAGGCATTTCCTGCATCTGAACTTTTATATTTTTCCTTACTATCATAGAACGTGGGTAGCTCCGGCCGGCCCCAGCATTTGTCCGGCTGCGTGTAAGCACGTTCTGCACTACACCCGAACCAATTCAGCTAACAGTGCGTGTATGCATGTCGCCAACAGAATTCTTACTATAAGTAGTTCGCCTTTTCTTTGCTCAGGTAGCTATTGAAATTCCACTAGTCTATGCACTGCGTCTCCCATTCCGTAATTTGTGATTCGCACCCTGTCGATTCTCCCAACTTCAAAATTTTACTAACACGTTAGTTCGTCTCATTTGGTCAGCCATTCCACTCGTTTCTTCGCCTCGACGTTAAAAGAAAATCGTCGCACACGTCCACGGGAACGTTGTGTCTGATCACTGTACATACCTCCAGTGATTTTTCAATAATATGCGTCACTCTGGGCGTGGCTGTACCTTGTTACACGACCAAGTCAGTTTCCGCTACAACGAGGAACTCAGCTAGCTTCATCATGATCTTCTCCATTATTTTGTGTGTAGGTTCGTAGCTGATAAACAATTCTCCCTGAAAATACCAGGTCCTCAGCGACTTTTTTCATTTTTAATTTCTTTCTTACCTATACTTTGAGTGATCTAGACGAAAATGAGCTCTTGGGAATAGGGCTGTGACTTAGAAACTAGTAGTGAGCAAAGAAATAAACAAAATAAAATGCGTATCAGGGACAAATGAGTTGGTTTTGTTGACTAAAGACTTTGTCCAACACACGAATTGAAGGGTGAATGTTCCAAATCTGCCATCCGAAGAACTGCTTTGGTTCATATTAGCCCGTGCAGTGTGTGGACATATGTTTTCGTATATAAAGCACATATCCCACTATACAAGCCATCAGTGTTTGCTTTCAAAATCACTGCATAATTTTTTATAAAGCCTCTAAGTGAGTATCAAAACTGTCCTCGAACAAATCTTCGATAACAAACTGTTCTTTGCAAATCCAAAAAGAAACATGTGTCGTTTTTCAAGTTGAAGTTTTCTGTAGTGGTATGCGCGTGTGCCGTCGTTTCTTCTATTTTTATTAGACTAATATCTTCATTGGTGGATAACACTCTTAACTGCATACGGATAAAAATAACAGAAATAGAATGATTCGACGTAAAATGTCTTCAGTCAAAGTGCAGGCCAGACGAAATTACATTGTCCATAGACTCACCGACCATCAATTATGGAGTGTATATACATAACTTACGATCTCTGTGTTAATACTGCTGGATAAAATGCGAGTCCGTACTGTAATAGATGGTACCGAATTCTGTTTTCAGTGGAAGGGGAACTCTTGCTCGACGTTTCTGCAGAAACGGTAGGGCGCTTAGCCTGAAATGAATCGATGCGCTCCGCCGATTGGTTTTTAATCACTTCCAGGAAATGTAGCAGTTCTAACGAAGGGAAACAGATTTTCGCTGGGAAAGTGGTCTGACCGAGGGCGTACTGCCGAAGTAACACATTGATGCCTACATGGTTGCTGGCATTGTCATAAAATGTCAGGAAATAAGTCGTAAAATAATCATAAATTGCAATTAGATACTGCTTTAAATGTCTGATGCTTTGTCGGGAAATAGACCTTAAAGTGTGCTTTTTTTCATTTAATAGCAAAGGACAACTCTTCGATAAAGATAGACGAGTATTAATCATAAGTCACTGACTAAAAAAGTGATACCAAATGTCCTTTGTCCAGAATTCATTAAATTTATTCTGTATTATTATATTCTACAGACGCTACATTTGTAATTTTCTTTGATGTTGAATCTTCCTTCGAAGCTGGCAAAAGCGGTGTATTTACACGTTTTCAGTAGAAGTAGAGTTTCAAGTAGCTCAGCGAATGGTTAATCTGATGAGCGATGTGAATTGCTGCAAGAGTTTTATTTATCGTGAAGAGTAATTATTTGCGTATGATATAAAAACTAATTGAAATATCTGCGTTCTGAAATACACCATCTATTTCAGGTAATGCCTCCAGTTAGATCCGATCTGCGACACACGTTTGTATTTTGCAGTGAAGGAAGTTTCGCTACGTAGTGACGGTAGTCACTAACTATTAAAAAGTGCAGGCCAGACGAAATTACATTGTCCATTGTTTTTTCTTTGCTTCACTTCACTCGGGCTGGAGAAACTTGCTAAATTATATCATCTATGGAAAAATGCCGATTTTTCTGTATTCTCGGAAAAAACTCAGCAAGAGCTTGCTGTCGTGTTACGTGAGGTGGACTGATGTTGCGTAACACTGCAAGTCACTAAGACTAATGCCAGTACTGTTGTTGTCAAAGTGTTTACTTTACCTCTCCTACAAGTTCTAGTCAGCTTTTGCAATAAATAATTGCAGCTCTACACCTGTGGCATTAGTTTGCATATTTGTTACTCAGATGGAATGCTGCAACATCTGTCTTCAGCAAGTTATGTTTTATTTTCCAGCTCCTTAAATAATATAATTGGCTCAGGTTTTCCGTCACTATTTTTGTACATTGTCCATTGACAAATTACATTGGCGCGATGAAGATGACGCAAAAAAGACGTCTTACTAATTTTCAGCGACATCAGTTGATAGACTGCAGTGAGTAGCAGCGAGTCTACCAAAGATAGGGTATGCATACTACTTTTAAGGGTAACTATAACATTTTCAATATGAAAAATATAAGATAAATGAGTAAAACTGGATACACGATAGAATTTCCGTTCGTAGAGGCATATTACAATTGTTTTGACGAAATCTAGCACAGCAGTGATAAGGAGGTAATAGCATTATTGACCTCACATCGAAGAAATTGCAGTAACCTGGGAGAGTAACTAAGGAAGACGATTGGCGAAGAATCATTATGCAAATACAATTTTTGAACAAATTAATTTATCTGTCACACGGACTCCTAGTCCCTTTTTTTGTTGACTACACTTATGCCGTTCCGAGGCTATATTTAAGCCGTTTATGAGCTACTAAGGTCCAGGTTGAACACAGAAGGTAACAGATTCATTGTACGGGAAACCATAAATATAGATTATGTAAATATATTTAAGAATAATGAGGTATCCCAGATCATATTAAGTAACAATTTCAGAAACTTAGAATATGAGGGCTATGCAGAGGTAGACCAAAAGGGCATTGCTTAAAAACGTACTTATGCAAACACCAAAAGACGTTGCAGGTATGAAGAGTCCAAAAGAAAATGAAAATTTTGAATGCAAGGAGGCAACAATTAAATAGAAGGCGACATTTTCAAGCAAATGATACCAGGAATACGATAGAACATGCTGAATTAAACAAAACTATGCGGAAATGTCTTCGAGAGGATGTGGGAAGATGCAGTTTATTTAGCATAGACGCTCTTGGACAATTATCAACAATTATAAACAAATATATTATAAACAAACGGTTAAATAAACAACAGGGGAATCAAAGATGAATGTCCATGTTTTCAGCCGGCCGGTGTGGCCGAGCGGTTCTAGGCGCTTCGGTCTGGAAACGCGCGACCGTTACGGTTGCTGGTTCGAATCCTGCCTCGGGCATGGATGTGTGTGATGTCCTTAGGTTAGTTAGGTTTAAGTAGTTCTAGGGGACTGATGACCTCAGATGTTGAGTCCTATAGTGCTCAGAGCCATTTGAATTTGAATCCATGTTATCATATTACTCGGTAGCTTTAGAGCCAATCTAATTAACTTTTGCCAAGTCCTGAACGACGTGTAATAGCGTCTGTAGTCTTCCGGAGGCACAGCCTGACGAGTATCACCACCCCCAGCTGCAGAGAGTAGCAGCTGTTCGCTCTGACCCTCATGTGATTCGATTCAGTTCGAGCCAGGTGTTGTTAGGAAAACTAAAGCCCTGGATTTTTATGGTTGGCTTTTCCGATTCACCAAGAGGCTTGCTGGGGTGAAGATGACTTCTTAGATTTCTAGGCACTCACAGGATTGAAAGCGAGTTTTCACTCGGGCTGGAGAAACTTGCTAAATTATATCATCTATGGAAAAATGCCGATTTTTCTGTATTCTCGGAAAAAACTCAGCAAGAGCTTGCTGTCGTGTTACGTGAGGTGGACTGATGTTGCGTAACACTGCAAGTCACTAAGACTAATGCCAGTACTGTTGTTGTCAAAGTGTTTACTTTACCTCTCCTACAAGTTCTAGTCAGCTTTTGCAATAAATAATTGCAGCTCTACACCTGTGGCATTAGTTTGCATATTTGTTACTCAGATGGAATGCTGCAACATCTGTCTTCAGCAAGTTATGTTTTATTTTCCAGCTCCTTAAATAATATAATTGGCTCAGGTTTTCCGTCACTATTTCTTCTACCTCTAAGAAACTGATTCATTGTGTCATTAAACAGATATCTTCTGTGTACGTAAATCTGCGAGACACAGTATTTCTGACAGGTCGTAGCTACAGAGACTGTACAGTGTAGGGGAGAGAGCTCAACCGCGAGACAGCCCGTTCTTCAGTTTGTGGAACTACGCTGCATGTGTTATAAGTAATCTTGGAACAGACGGGTTTTCAGTATATTGTCCAATAAGGAGATCTTTATGCCGGGAAATACCTTGTTTACTCTCAGTAGAAATCCCTCTGCTCACACTGCGTCATATGGTCCGGTTAGATATAGGGAGACAGCAAAATTTTTCTTTATTCTCAAAGCAAGTTTTGCAAAACCGTGATTAAGAAGAGATCTTAGTCACTGTAGTCATGACTGGGGCGGAATCCATCTTGTTCAGATAGGGTTAGCATTTCAGTTGTCGAAGCTATTCTGTTTAGGGAACAACTTTACGAGTAATTTGTATACGACAGGGCAATGCAATTCGCCTATAACTTTGCAGATGGTCAGAATCTTTCGTCACTTTTACAATTTTAGTCTTCTTGAGGACTGGTGGTAGTATATTTCATTCTGATATGCATCTGGAAAAGGAAGCACGCCAGCGTTTAGTAGCAGAACCCCAGCATTTGAATAGCTCTGGGAATATCCCATCGAAGCCTGTAGTCGTTCCAGTTCGGAGATCAGCACTTCTGAAGATGTAAGTGGTTGAGAATACAAATAATGTCTCTGAGCTGTACTTTTCGTCTTACGCAGTTAAGTTTTGATCCTTTCGCTGAATTGTTGCACACTTCCTCGTTGGTTTTACATAGAGACTAGTATAAGAATGAGAGACCTTCCTTCCCTGCTAGAATGACTGAAATTCATGCTCTCGGCAGTTTTCTCCAATTTATCTTTGCTGGCATGATTCAACGATTTCAAGAGACCCGAAGCTGTTACATGTGAGCTCTTTTCCATAAATTCAGTAGCCAGTCTGTTCTGCTCTACATTCAATCCTCGTATAAAATCTTTTCGGACTCCTCATGGAACGTTTCTCTTGGACTTCGCTTTAATTAAGCCACACAACTTCCCATAGTTCTTTGAAACATGTTTAATTCATCTCATATTATCTTACACGTGTCTCCCAATCAGCTTTTTTGAAATTCCAGCGGCGTCTCGGAACAATGTGTACAACTGGACAATGCTCTGGGTTTGTACAGAGTCTGAAAAGAAATATGATGAACATGATGGTGGAAATCTGACTGAATTGTCCAAGTCATTCGTAACATGTGTAGCTACCCCACATTTTGCATCATGCAATATGAAGGAGATAAAACAGAAATTCATGTTCGGTACACTCCACATTTCATCTCTTAAAACGTCAGCCTGCAAAGTAACTGACAAAATAGAGACAACTGTACAAGAATTCCAAAATTTCTTTTAATGTTTTTGTAATTCATGAAATAAATGGCAAATCCAGATCATTCATGTTGAAGATAATGGTACTCCGGAATAAGCTGACCAGATTTCAGAGAGAAAAAACCGGGACCCGTGTATTTGTACTTTATATCTAACTTCATTACTGCACTCACGCTCAGTTTTCTTGTCGGTTATCCTGATATTTTAAAATCGACAACAGGCGTATGACTATGCATCAGCTAAAGAGCCCATAGCAAGAATACATCTTCATTTTGCGAATGGGAAAGGAAAATGTAATACATTATACATAAATAAAGTTTTCTTCAGAAATAAAAGAGGCTGATATACACTTTTTTATTGTAGTAGCTTGGACATATTTTCTGCAGTGCTTAGTCACTCACTATTTACTTAGTATTTTGGGATTAACAAATTGTACTATGTAATATTACTAATCAGTTATCAAATACAGATTATACATTTCGTATTAAAGTTTAAGATTTCAAACTGTTAGAGCAAGTGTGCATACATGACAAACAATATTCAGTAAGCACTACTACCACGCGCGGCATCCCTCACATTCTTCATAAAATTAAATTTCATATGGCTGCAGTTCTGTTAAGAGAAATGGTTTAAGTTAATGGATGCTCCTTTATACGTCCCTTAGTTTTGTTTTTTCTTGTCTCGAGAGTCATAAAGTGGAAGGTCGGCAAATTAGAGGCGAGGGTTGGTAATACATGATTTTTTCCAATATATCTCTTCTTATTTCTTTAGGCATAAAGTGAGTTAAACCACATGCGGTGAAAATATATATTTCTGTAGCGTATTACTTCTAGGAAACTTGTTTTTCACAAATATTTAATTAAATGTAAAATATTATTGAATGTATTTTGTTTCTCGATTAAAAACCGGGAATGATTCCTTCGGGACATCAGGACATTTATGTGAAGACTGGGACTTTCCCGGAAAAACCGGGACATCTGATCAAAAATGGCTCTGAGCACTATGGGACTTAACATCTATGGTCATCAGTCCCCTAGAACTTAGAACTACTTAAACCTAACTAACCTAAGGACAGCACACAACACCCAGTCATCAAGAGGCAGAAAAAATCCCTGACCCCGCCGGGAATCGAACCCGGGAACCCGGGCGTGGGAAACGAGAACGCTACCGCACGACCATGAGCTGCGGACGGACATTTGATTAGCCTATTCGGCGTCTGGTCAGGCTATTCCGGAAGCGATGCCATATAAGTTACACAATGCACACTTTAGATGTGAAGGAAGTTCAAATGGCTCTGAGCACTATGGGACTTAACATCTATGGTCATCAGTCCCCTTGTGAAGGAAGTGAAGGCCCCTAGAAACAATGGTGTTTCAATAGTTACGGTAGAAGCTGGAGGTATAGAAATAAAAACGGAACTTGTAACATTACTTTCGCAACGTTAGCGGATGAAGCCTGATCCCCACAACATTAACAGATCCTGAATTATTCTATTTCACTAGAAAGAATACGGTATACGTAAAAGGAAAAATACAGCTATCAGCGGCCTGTACGTAATGTACAGCATTTGCAAGAAAACTTTCAGCAGCCACGTAGCACATTTACAGGTGGTGAACAAAATTATTGAACGGAGCAGTGCGTATGTTATGTATCACCACATTGACTGGGTCTCATAAACTGAAAGTTTTTGGCTCAGATTCAAAATCTTTGCTAGCAGTGCTTGAGAAATAAGACACTGATTAAACCTGTGTTAACATACCGAAGAATATACAGAATTTCAGAATGGATAGTGAATATTTTATGAGGCGGTAGGATAGACTAAATCGAATAAAACATCCATATAATTGGTACCCCAGTTTCATTGGTTATAGAGACACAGCTGTTAGAATGTAACCCAAATGAATCCTGGCAGAAGATGTTAAGCATCGCCAATCGATTACTTTGAAAGTTTATTTTCATGTATTCCACCTCCAACTTCGATACACTTTCGAATACTCTAGACAAGACCTCTTCCGAGGTCGTCTCGGCGTTCTTTTACCGAAGGAGCAATATGTATTATCCGAACGATCAGTTCGTCTCCTGTGTTTGCTTTTTCTTTGTAGAATTTGCGTTTCAGCCTCCCCACAGACAACAATCTGAAAGGATAAAGTCCGGGTCACGGGTAGCGAAGTAACGTGACCATTTCCGCCGATTCATCTTCCAGAGAATGTTAGGTTTAGGCGATGTGTCACACCTGACAACAATGTGCAGGGGCCCGTGGCGCTGGAAGAACGTAATCTACATCTGCATGTATACACGTATACTCAAGCCACCTTACGGAGTGTGACTGAGGGTAGTTCGTGTACCGTTCTGAAGTCCCCCTTTTACTTTTCCAATCGCGAATGTTTCGCTAGAAGAACGATTGTTGGTAAGCTCCCATGCGAGCTCGAATCTCTCTAGTTTTACTTCCATCGTCTTTACACGAAACAATCGTAGGAGGAAACACTACACTGACTGACTCTTCTAAAAACACAAGTTCTCGGAATTTCAACAGTAAACCACACCCTGACGCAGAACGCCTCTCTTGCAGCGTTTGCCTCTGCAACTGGCTGAGCATCTCAGTGACATTTCCAAGCTTACTGAATGAGCCTGTAAAGAAAGAGCCTGTAAAGAAAGCGATGCTCATTTTTGAATCTTCTCCTTTTTCTCTATCAATAATATCAGGGTTGGATCTCAGACTGACGAGCAAATATTCAACTACTGGTCGAACGAGGTTTTTGTATGCTACTTCCTTTGTGAGTCAACTACATTTCCTGAGGGTTCTTGAAGTTAGCCTAAGTCTGTCATCTGCCTTACTACGTTTTTTATGCGATCGTTCCGTTTTAAATTTCGTGGTACGCATACTCATACATATTTTAAGGATGTGACTGCTTCCAGTGAGCCGGCCGCGGTGGTCTCGTGGTTCTAGGCGCGCAGTCCGGAACTGTGCGACTGCTACGGTCGCAGGTTCGAATCCTGCCTCGGGCATGGATGTGTGTGATGTCCTTAGGTTAGTTAGGTTTAAGTAGTTCTAAGTTCTAGGGGACTGATGACCACAGCAGTTGAGTCCCATAGTGCTCAGAGCCATTTGAACCATTTGAACCAGCTTCCAGTGATTGTTCTGCAGTAATGTAATCATACAAGAATGAATCCTGCTGATTTGTGCGAAATACGAGGGTCGTTCAATAAGTAATGCCCCACATTTTTCTCAGAACATATTTATTGTTAAGAGTCAGAATTTGGTGACAATATGCATCAATATCTCTTGTCCATGTCCTGTTTTTTTTTACGTAGTCTCCGTCACGTTCTATGGCCGTAAGCCTACGTTGTGGAAGATCATGTATTCCCTGCTGGTAAAAGCTTTTGTCCTGTAGGCGTAGCCATGTTTTCACTGCATGACTGACACTCTCGTCATCTTCAAAGTGTGTTCTCCGTAGGGAATCTTTAAGCGCCCCAAAGAGATGGAAATCCGAAGGTGACAGGTCTGGACTGTAGGGTGGATGAGGCAATGATGTCCACCCCAATTTGGCGATGTGTTTCCGGGTTCTCAGACATGTGTGTGGGCGTGCATCATCGTGTTGGAGCAAGATTTCTGCTGGATTCCTGTCCGATCGAAAACGTCGGAAACGGTTCTTAAGTTTATTCAGAGTCTTCACGTATGCCTCTGAATTGTTGGTTGACCCTCTTGGTATCATATCCGCGAGAATGACGCATTCACAAGCCCAGAAGACTGTCACCATGACTTTTCTGGCAGAGGGGTTAGTCTCGAATTTCTTTTGTGGTGAATGATGATGATGTCGCACCATGGACTGCCTTTTTCTTTCTGGCGCAAAGTGGTGCACCCAGCTTTCGTCAGCTGTAACGACCCGTGACAGAAACGCCTCTCGGTCGGTCTCAAAACGCTCCAACAACTCAGATGAAATGGTCTTTCTTTGAATCTTGTGGTCTGCTGTGAGCATGCGTGGAACCCATCGTGAGCATCTCTTTGAATATCAGAGTTCTCGATGATTGCAGATGCGCTTCCAATGCTGACCGAGGACTGTAGAGCCAATTGTCGAGTTGTGATGCGCCGGTCGGCACGAATAATGACATCCCCACGATTCAGCATATCTGGAGGCTGTGACAGGACGTCCCGAGCGTGGCTGACCATGGAGCTCTGTTTCTGCATTTCCTGAGACTGTTAACTTTCTTTACCCATCGCCCAACTGTACTCCTATCAACTGCAGCATCGCCATACACTGCGCACAAACGTTTATGGATGTTCACCACGATTTATTTTTCTGAACACCAGAATTAAATAACAGCACGCTCCTTGTAACGTGAATCGTATGTAGACGCCATTTTAACGCTGTACTACGGCTCTGCCACCTGCCAGAACGGTTCGAAACTTCACCGGCGCACAGAACAAACATCCAACGTGAAGCACCAACAAGGACGTTTGTCTATGTATATTAACAGCTCTTTTAAAAAATGTGGGGCATTACATATTGAACGACCGTATCATTTACATTTGTTTCTGTTAAGAACCAACTATTTATACTACACCAAGCGACAATCCTCTGTACGTATTTCTCCATTTTGTTACAGTTTTCTAGCGCTGCGACTTATTTATATACAACAGCATCATCAGCTAAAAGCCTCTTGGAACTTCCGACATTATTCACTTGGTCATTTATGTATATTGTGAAAAATAATGGTCCTATAACACACCCCTGGGGTACGTAAAATGTTACTTTTACAGCTAAAGATTTCTCTCCGTTGCTGTGTTCAGCCGACTAAAAACTCCATAATCCAGTCACACAGCTTGTCTGATATTCCGTACGCTCATATTTCGTACATTAGGCGGCAGTTCGAAACTGTATGGAACGCCTTCCGGAAGACAAAGAACGCGGATGCATCCTGAGCGCCAATATCTACTGCTTTCTGGGACTCGTGGACGAACAGAGAGAGGTGTGTTACATACGATCCTTATTTTCGGAATCCATTTCGATTCCTTCAGAGGAGATTTTCGATTTCCAGAAGTGTTACAATACGAGAGCGTAAAACATGTTCAAAAATTCTGCAACACACAAAGTCAAAGATATAGTTAAGTGTGTCTATTCGAAAACCCATCTTAAAGATAAAACCTGCTCATTTTTTCCAATCACTAGGAACACTTGCCACTCTAGCGACCAACGGTACACTGCGACCAGAAGAGGAGCAAGCTCTTTCGCATATTCTGTGTAGAATCGTACTGGTATCCCGCCAAGACCATTGGCCTTTCCTCTGTTGAGCGACTTTAGTTGCTCTTCTATCCAATGATCACTTATTACGATATGTGTCATTTTGACGTTCGTGTGACTATTTGAAGGAGAAACTACAGTACGATCTTTCTCAGTGACACAGGTTTGGAAAAAGACATTTAGTATTTCGGCCTTTTCTGTGTTATCCTCAGTCTCGATGTCATTATGGTCAGAAAGTGTCTGGTTGCGTGGCTTGATCTGTTTACTATTTTAGATAAAAGGAAAACTTCTTTGAATTTTCTGTCAAGTCGGTAAATAGAAGTTTACTTTTAAATTCCTTGAACGCTTCACGCATGGCTCACCTTGAGCTACTTTTGTCTTCACTGAGTCTTCGTTTGTATGTGAGGCATTAGCTACGTTTAAAGTTGCAACGAAGTTCTCTGCTTCTGTAGCGGCATTCTAATGTGGCTGTCGAACCAAGGCGTGTCTTTCGCATACCTCACAACTTTGTTCGGCACACAATCGTCTACAGCGTGTTGTAAAGTACTCTTGAACGTTGTTCACTGAGGCTCAACATTGTCAGTGCTGGAGATGAAATTTCCATGTTTACCGATCAGGTACTCAAACCTGTTTCTTGTCGCTCTTGCTAATTAGATATGTGTTCCTATCTTTCTTCATATTCCTTTTTAGAACCGTATTCAGTGATGATGTAACGATGGTACTGTCACCGAGCCTTGTTCAACACTGAGTCGAAAGATCGACATTGTTGGTGACCAGGAGATCTAACATCTAGTCTACACGAGTCGGTTCTCTGTTTAGATGCTCAAAGTAATTTTCGGATAAGGGGTTTACAAAACATTCAAACGCTTGCCTGTTCCCACAACCCGCCTTAATCACTTGAGCCTCACAGTATATAGGTGGTAAGTTGAAATCTCCACCTAACACTGCTACATGACCAGCAAATTTACGCGAAATATTTTCCAATTTTCCCCTCATATGTTCCGCCACTACAGCTTATGAGGCAGACGTTCTATAAAAGCATCCTAAGTCCATCATTGATGAATCTTAAACACTTACCTCCACCCAAATTATTTAGCGTTCGGAATCTGTACTAACCTCACTAGATATTATCATACTTTTACGGCTATAAACACGATTTCGCCAACGGCGTTAGACTTACCTTTGCAATATACAGGGTGTTACAAAAAGGTACGGCCAAACTTCCAGGAAACATTCCTCACACACAAATAAAGAAAAGATGTTATGTGGACATGTGTCCGGAAACGCTTAATTTCCATGTTAGAGCTCATTTTAGTTTCGTCAGTACGTATTGTACTTCCTCGATTCAACGCCAGTTGGCCCAATTGAAGGAAGGTAATGTTGACTTCGGTGCTTGTGTTGACATGCGACTCATTGCTCTACAGTACTAGCATCAAGCACATCAGTACGTAGCATCAACAGGTTAGTGTTCATCACGAACGTGGTTTTGCAGTCAGTGCAATGTTTACAAATGCGGAGTTGGCAGATGCCCATTTGATGTATGGATTAACACGGGGCAATAGCCGTGGCGCGGTACGTTTGTATCGAGACAGATTTCCAGAACGAAGGTGTCCCGACAGGAAGGCGTTCGAAGCAATTGATCGGCGTCTTAGGGAGCACGGAACATTCCAGCCTATGACTCGCGACTGGGGAAGACCTAGATCGACGAAGACACCTGCAATGGACGAGGCAATTCTTCGTGCAGTTGACGAGAACCCCAATGTCAGCATCAGAGAAGTTGCTGCTGTACAAGGTGACGTTGACCACATCACTGTATGGAGAGTGCTACGGGGGAACCAGTTGTTTCCGTACCATGTACAGCGTGTGCAGGCACTATCAGCAGCTGATTGGCCTCCACGGGTACACTTCTGCAAATGGTTCATCCAACAATGTGTCAATCCTCATTTCAGTGCAAATGTTCTCTTTACGGATGAGGCTTCATTCCAATGTGATCAAATTGTAAATTTTCACAATCAGCATGCATGGGCTGATGAGAATCCGCACGCAATTGTGCAATCACGTAATCAACACAGATTTTCTGTGAACATTTGGGCAGGCATTGTTGGTGATGTCTTGATTGGGCCCCATGTTCTTCCACGTATGCTCAATGGAGCACGTTATCATGATTTCATACGGAATACTCTACCTGTGCTGCTAGAACATGTGCCTTTACAAGTACGACACAACATGTGGTTCATGCACGATGGAGCTCCTGCACATTTCAGTCGAAGTGATCGTACGCTTCTCAACAACAGATTCGGTGACCGATGGATTGGTAGAGGCGGACCAATTCCATGGCCTCCACGCTCTCCTGACCTCAACATTCTTGACTTTCATTTATGGGGGCATTTGAAAGCTCTTGTCTACACAACACTGGTACCAAATGTAGAGACTCTTCGTGCTCGTATTGTGGACGGCTGTGATACAATACGCCATTCTGCAGGGCTGCATCAGGGATTCCATTCGACGGAGGGTGGATGCATGTATCCTCGCTAACGGAGGACATTTTGAACATTTCCTGTAACAAAGTGTTTGAAGTCACGCTGGTACGTTCTGTTGCTGTGTGTTTCCATTCCATGATTAATGTGATTTGAAGAGAAGTAATAAAATGAGCTCTAACATGGAAAGTAAGCGTTTCCAGACACATGTCCACATAACATATTTTCTTTCTTTGTGTGTGAGGAATGTTTCCTGAAAGTTTGGCCGTACCTTTTTGTAACAACCTGTATATTCAAGACGATATTTACAATTAACATCTGGCTTCAGCCATGTTTGTCCCAAGTACTAAGTGAGCATTGCTAGGTTTATAAGCGAGGCTAGTTCCAGGACCTATCCACCGACGCTCTGCAGTTAATTAATATTATACTAACAATTCATTTCTCTTTCCTGATCTAGGATGACAAATGCTACTCTCTTTAATTGATGGGAATAGTATATTTCACACTCCGAAATCAGAATTTATCTATGGCGCGCGTGGGGAGGGACTTCTCTACTCTAATGGTGTCCATTCTTGTACCCCAGCAAATTCTTTACAATATTGCAGCAAGTTAGTTTTCTAGAAATCTAGATAATGAGCTCTATCAGACGGAGTGGTAACAGAACAAGCTCAGACAACTGTTTGTCTGTCATACGACATCACATCTAACAGAAAAGCGTTCATGACATTCAGGCTCCTCTAAGGCACCACCGATGTGACGTATGAGTGTTACTGATTACGTCTAGAGCAGTGCTCGGAGTTAAATGGTCACACAAAGGGAAATTAAGTTCTCACCAAGCCATGGACATTGATAGAAGCTTGCCACTGACACATTTTGAATGTACATCTTACAAGGTCTCACATAAAATATTTTTAAATGAAAAAGAACGAAAATATTGGACCCACATTCACTTTTCTGAAGGCTTATATAGTGACCATTTTTCCGTACCTAACTGCGTACTGTGGCCAGTGCCATCGCAAAAAGTATCCCATGATTCTTTTTCTCACTTCCTGGCACCATTTCCCAGGGGTCTTAACGCCCCATTATAAAAATAATATGAAGCAGCGGCAGCGCCAAATATGACAGAAGAGAAACGATTTTAAATAATATAGTCCAATTAATTAAAACCTGGCACAAAAGGTGGATGATAGCGTTGTATACAAAAGGGTTTACAAGTCAGTTGTATCTTTTTTATTATGCGTGTTTCTTGGAAGTAACTATCCCTACTTGGGATATGCTCATCAGCCACTTTTCACGACGTGTACGGTGGCCACTTTTCCCGATCGGGAGCCCTGTCGACATTGGGGACACATGGAGGAAACTATCAAGCTGAAAGAAATACAAGGAACTACATTTTTAGGCCAACAGATGTTTAAACATTGATATTATAAGAAATTACTATTTTTCATACAAGTGACGTAACAGTAAAAGTATAAATGACTTTTCTTACGTCAGATGACAAAAAAAAACTAAGGCACAAAGGAAAACGTTTTACCCAGTCAGTCTCACTAACAGCACGGCGACATATATTCGAGGTAGTCTAAACATCTCTCGGCAAACTAGAGCGCTGTTCAGGGCGATCGCTACTTTTCCCATCCTGGCTACTTCACCACATCTTCCACTATCGGTATTACTCTTAATTGGTAACCTAAATAAATTAATATGTTATATTACTTCATAAGAGTGACTGTAATATGAGACACAATCACAAATGTTTACTACATCTTTTGAATATAATTTATGTTTTACTCATTGCACTGTATTACAAAAGCCTTCATTTCACTGCATATTACGTGCTACAAACATGTACCACATTTGAAGATGAACATTTCTGTAATACGAATTTATGAAACCCTGTTCCTTTCGTTTACATCAGCAGATCAGTGATGATTTCGCACGCATGTGAGTTTCAAGCATTGAAAGACAAACAGAGAAACATTATCCCTCTCACTTCTACGTACCTTGGAGTCGCCGCGCTACATACAATCCCACCCCTGACGTAAGCGGCAGACTTTATTAACTCGGCCGAATTCATCAATGTCAAATAAAATGAAAAACATCTTCTTTTGAAGACCAAAACCATCGTTAAGGTTTTTGCATTCGGCTGTTAGTTGCTTGAAGCATATTATGAAAAATATTTGCAGTTGTCTGAGGAACCATGATTGTACACAGCTACGCACCTCTTCATCTGAAGCAAATAAACAGCCATGAATGTCTTCCCGACGGA
Organism: Schistocerca americana; assembly: GCF_021461395.2. NCBI lineage: Eukaryota > Metazoa > Arthropoda > Insecta > Orthoptera > Acrididae > Schistocerca > Schistocerca americana. The sequence goes on along the minus strand of NC_060130.1, from coordinate 582,653,658 downwards.
CACTCTAAATGTGGAAACTGCATACAGATGGATTGGGACTGTATGGGGGATGCGTAACGGGTCTCCAACGTGAGATCTGCTGCGTATGCAAAACTGGCTTGATAAGATGTGAGCTACACATTACCAAACGATTTCTCATACACAGCAGATGTCACAATGAAGAGCCTTCTATCACGTTGTATATACCCTTAGTTATGACGAACAAAGTTGGTTTGAGAACATTTAAGAATATGCCTTAATAGTATAAATAATAAAAGAAAATATATGGAAACATGTTTTTCATAATTCCAGCACAAGAGACACGTTACTAATAGATGTTGAATGCTATGTACGTTAAGAGAAAACTGAAAATATAGTATCAGTCTCATTAGCTAGTTAGCTACAAGATGGCAGTAACACATGTAGATTCATGCTACTGTTCATAGGTGGCATCACTTTAGCTTACGTTGTCTCAGTCAAAGATTTCACATGTTAGAAAAGTGAGTTGGGGTGCCTGGTTTTGGCTGCATGAAATTAATTTCTACTGTAACTTTTTTTTTTGAAAGATAATTGAATTGTGGCTGAATTTTTGGGTACCATTAGTTCAAATGGCTCTGAGCACTATGCGACTTAACTTCTGAGGTCATCAGTCGCCTAGAACTTAGAACTAATTAAACCTAACTAACCTAAGGACATCACAGACACCCATGCCCGAGGCAGGATTCGAACCTGCGACCGCAGCGGTCACGCGGTTCCAGACTGAAGCGCCTTTAACCGCACGGCCACACCGGCCGGCAGGTACCATTAGTACCTCTACAAAATGTTGCCCTACCTCGCAGAGGCAGAGGGTAAAATTTATTAGTTGGATACATGGCTTCGATACTTTTACTGATTTAAGATGAAAGGAAAACTTCTTTCGATGTCGTGTCGAATCGCTAGATAGAAATTTACTTTCGAATTATTTGAACGCTTCACGCATGGCTCTCCTTGAGCTGTTTTCGTCTTCGTTCAGTTATTGGGTGTATGTGAGAGTTTAGCTAAGTACAAGTTTGCAACGAAGCTCCTTGCTTTTCTAGTGGCTGTCTAACACGACTGTCGAACCACGCCGTGTCTCTCGCATACCTCACCACTCAGTTCAACACACAAATGTCTACAGCGTATTGTAAAATACTCTTGGAATTTGTACATTGATGCTCAACATTGTTAAGTGCTGGAGATGAAATTTCCATGTTTACCAGTCAAGTACTCTGAAATCTGTTCCTTGTCGCTCTTGCTAACTAATATCATCTGCCTGCCTATATTTATATTCCTATTTAGAACTATATTCAGTGATGATGTAACGAACTTACTGTCATTCACCCCTTGTTCAACGCTACCTGAGTCGTAAAGATCGAGCTTGTTGGTAACCAGGAGATGTAAGAAGTAGCCTTCACGAGTAGGTTCTCTGTTCAGTTGCACAAAGTAATTGCGGATTATGCGTTTAGAAAACTTTCACACGCTTGTCTGTTCCTATAACCCGCCTTCATCACTTGAGGCTTCCAGTATATAGCTGGTAAGTTGAAATCTCTATTTAATACCGTATCATGACCAGCAAAGTTGCTCGAAGTATTTTCCAAGTTTCCCCTCGTATTTTGCGTCACTACTGCTCCTGAAGCACGGGATTTATAAAAGTATCCTATGTCCATCATTGATGAATATTTAGCACTTATTTACTCCCAAATTATTTCATATTCGGAATCTGTACCAACCTCACTAGATATTATCGTATTTTTACGGCTATAAATATGCTTCCTAATCACCGGCGTTCAACTTATCTTTGTGATATACATTCCAGTCAGAATTACTATGTTTATTAGCGTGGCTAGTTCCAGGACGTTTCCACAAACACCCTGCAGTTAATTAATATTATATTAACAATTTCTTTCTATTTCCTGGTCTTCCGTGTCGAATGCTGTTCTCTTTAATTAATGGGAATAGTATTTTTCACCTTCTGATATCAGAATTTATCTATAGCGGGCGTGAGGAGGGACTTCTCTACTCTAATGGTGTCCATTCTTGTACCCCAGCAAATTCTTTACAATATTGCAGCAAATTAGTTTTCTAGAAATCTAGATAATGAGCTCTATCAGACGGAGTGGTAACAGAACAAGCTCAGACAATTGTTTGTCTGTCATACCACATCACATATAACAGAAAAGCGTTCATGACATTCATACTCCTCTAAGGCACCACCGATGTGACGTATGAGTGTTACTGATTACGTCTAGAGCAGTGCTCGGAGTTAAATGGTCACACAAAGGGAAATTAAGTTCTCACCAAGCCATGGACATTGATAGAAGCTTGCCACTGACACATTTTGAATGTACATCTTACAAGGTCTTACATCAAATATTTTTAAATGAAAAAGATTGAAAATATTGGACCCACATTCACTTTTCTGAAGGCTTATATAGTGACCATTTTTCCGTACCTAATTGCGTACTGTGGCCAGTGCCACCGCAAAAGTATCCCATGATTCTTTTTCTCACTTCCTGTACCATTTCCTAGGGGTCTTCACGCCCCATTATAAAATGAATATGAAGCAGCTTCAGCACAAATATGACAGAAGAGAACCGATTTTAAATAATATAACCCAATTAATTGAAACCTGGCACAAAGGGTGGATGATAGCGTTGTATACAAAAGCGTTTGCAAGTCAGTTTTATTTATTTTATTATGCATGTTTCTTGGAAATAACTATCCCTATTTGGGATATGCTCATTAGCCACTTTTCACGACGAGTAGTGTGGCCACATTTCTTGATCGGAAGCCCTGTCGACATTAGTGATACATGAAAGAAACTATCAAACTGAAATAAATATAAGGAACTATATCGTTAGGCCAGCAGATGTTTAAACATTTATATTAAAAGAAATTATTGTTTTCCATACAATCGACGTAACAGGAAAAGTATAAATGAAATGTCTCACATCAGATGACTCAAAAACAAAACCAAAAAAACTACGTAACAAACTTTCTCAGTCAGTCTCATTGACAACACGGTGACATATATTCGAGGTAGTCTACTCTCGGCAGGCAGCAGCCTTCTTCAGAGCAAAAAATATATAATGAACACTTTTGCCATCCTGCCCACTTTACCACACTTTCCTCTATCGGTCTCACTATTAATTGGTAACCTAAATAAATTAATATGTTATATTAGTTAATAACAGTAATTGCAATATGAGGCACAATCACAAACGTTTACTAAAGCTTTTGGTTTAAAAATGGTTCTAACGGCTCTAAGCACTATGGGACTTAACATTTGAAGTCATCAGTCCCCGAGACTTAGAACTACTTAAACCTAACTAACCTAAGGTCATCACACTCATCCATGCCCGAGGCAAGATTAGAGCCTGCGACCGTAGCAGCAGCGCGGTTCTGGACAGAAGTGCCTAGAACCGCTCGTCCACAACGGCCGGCCTAAATCTTTTGGATATAATTTTTCTTTCACTCATTCCACTGTACTACAAAAGCCTTCATTTCCCTGCATATTACATGCTACAAACATGTACCACATTTGAAGATGAACATTTCTACGTATATGCGCATTTACGAATCCATGCTACTTTCGCTTGACATTAATACCACATCAGCTGATCAGTGCTAGTTACGCATGTGAGTTCCCAGCATTGGTAGAAAAACAATGAAATATTATCCCTTTCACTTCTATTTACCCTGCAGAGGCTGCACTATATACCACCCCACCCCTGACTTAAGCGGCAGACTTTATTAGCTTGGCCAAATTCATCAATCTGAAATAAAATGAAGCACATATTCATGTGAAGATCAAAACCTTAGTTAACGTTTTTGCATTGGACTGTTAGTTGCTTGAGGTATATTATTACAAAAAACCACTGAGAACCCCTAATTGCATGAATACTTGATTCAGGCCAAATGTGGCACATGAGCCACAGCTTAACGGCCACTGGTCTTGATGGAAAGAGGCTTCATCAGTAAGCAGTATCAATGGAAAAACTAGGCGAATTGTAATTAGGAAAGAGCAAACATCCGATGGTCTACCTTCATCTCCCTCTCTAAGGTCTTAAATCCATCACTTACAGGTAATGACTGCCATATTCTATTATGTGGAACACTAATATGTGCAGAAAATTTGCGTGTGTTCGCTGAAAGACTACATTTGACCAACTGAATAGCGTATTCTGCATCATACACGCTCTGTTCGTTTGCCCGTTGAGGTAAAGCATGACTGCTGTGGGATGCACTTCACTCCTGCATTTTACTGCAAGCTTGAGTAAAGACTCTGGAATCCAGTATCCTGCTTTTAGAAAACCGTGTACTATTTTCTTTATATTTTTTCAACAGCAGAGTTTCCATTACAGAACACCTACAGAAATACCATTTGCACATGCTCAGTATTTGTAAATATAAGGGGCAATGAAATGGAAATGTGAGACTTTTAAAAAAGTAAACTGTTCGTTGTTTTAAAACTATCCGGTATGACTGCTTATACATTTGTCCCACACTGCGACAAGACTGTCAGTGCTTCAAGGAAAAATGCACTCCTGGAAATGGAAAAAAGAACACATTGACACCGGTGTGTCAGACCCACCATACTTGCTCCGGACACTGCGAGAGGGCTGTACAAGCAATGATCACACGCACGGCACAGCGGACACACCAGGAACCGCGGTGTTGGCCGTCGAATGGCGCTAGCTGCGCAGCATTTGTGCACCGCCGCCGTCAGTGTCAGCCAGTTTGCCGTGGCATACGGAGCTCCATCGCAGTCTTTAACACTGGTAGCATGCCGCGACTGCGTGGACGTGAACCGTATGTGCAGTTGACGGACTTTGAGCGAGGGCGTATAGTGGGCATGCGGGAGGCCGGGTGGACGTACCGCCGGATTGCTCAACACGTGGGGCGTGAGGTCTCCACAGTACATCGATGTTGTCGCCAGTGGTCGGCGGAAGGTGCACGTGCCCGTCGACCTGGGACCGGACCGCAGCGACGCACGGATGCACGCCAAGACCGTAGGATCCTACGCAGTGCCGTAGGGGACCGCACCGCCACTTCCCAGCAAATTAGGGACACTGTTGCTCCTGGGGTATCGGCGAGGACCATTCGCAACCGTCTCCATGAAGCTGGGCTACGGTCCCGCACACCGTTAGGCCGTCTTCCGCTCACGCCCCAACATCGTGCAGCCCGCCTCCAGTGGTGTCGCGACAGGCGTGAATGGAGGGACGAATGGAGACGTGTCGTCTTCAGCGATGAGAGTCGCTTCTGCCTTGGTGCCAATGATGGTCGTATGCGTGTTTGGCGCCGTGCAGGTGAGCGCCACAATCAGGACTGCATACGACCGAGGCACACAGGGCCAACACCCGGCATCATGGTGTGGGGAGCGATCTCCTACACTGGCCGTACACCGCTGGTGATCGTCGAGGGGACACTGAATAGTGCACGGTACATCCAAACCGTCATCGAACCCATCGTTCTACCATTCCTAGACCGGCAAGGGAACTTGCTGTTCCAACAGGACAATGCACGTCCGCATGTATCCCGTGCCACCCAACGTGCTCTAGAAGGTGTAAGTCAACTACCCTGGCCAGCAAGATCTCCGGATCTGTCCCCCATTGAGCATGTTTGGGACTGGATGAAGCGTCGTCTCACGCGGTCTGCACGTCCAGCACGAACGCTGGTCCAACTGAGGCGCCAGGTGGAAATGGCATGGCAAGCCGTTCCACAGGACTACATCCAGCATCTCTACGATCGTCTCCATGGGAGAATAGCAGCCTGCATTGCTGCGAAAGGTGGATATACACTGTACTAGTGCTGACATTGTGCATGCTCTGTTGCCTGTGTCTATGTGCCTGTGGTTCTGTCAGTGTGATCATGTGATGTATCTGACCCCAGGAATGTGTCAATAAAGTTTCCCCTTCCTGGGACAATGAATTCACGGTGTTCTTATTTCAATTTCCAGGAGTGTATTGGCAAATGTCTGAGGAACCATGATTGTACACAGCTACGCACCTCTTCATCTGAAGCAAATAAACAGCCATGAATGTCTTCTCGACGGACTCTCTAAATGTGGAAACTGAATAGATACAGATTGGGACTGTATGGGGATTGTGTAACGGGTCTCCAACGTGAGATCTGCTGGGTAGGCAAAACCGGTTTGGTAAGATCTGAGCAGGACATTACCAAACGAGTTTCACATACACAGCAGATGTCACAATGAAGAGCCTTCTATCACGTTGTATATATCGTTAATTATGAGAAACAAAGTTTGTTTGAGAGTATGCTATAATAGTATAAATAATAAAAGAAAAAATATGGAAACATGTTTTTCATAATTCCATCACAAGAGACATGTTACTAATAAATGTTGAATGCTATGTACGTTAAGAGAAAACTGAAAGTATAGTTTCGGTTTTATTAGCTATTTAGCTACAAGATGGCAGTAACACATGTAGATTCAAACTACTGTTCATAGATGGCATCACTTTAGCTTACGTTGTCCCAGTCAAAGATATCACAACTTAGAAATGTAAGTTGGGGTGCCTGGTTTTAGCTGCATGTAATTAATTTCTGTTGTAACTTTATTTTGAAAGATAATTGAAATGTGGTTGAATTTTTGGGTAGCATTAGTACCTCTACAAAATGCTGCCCCACCTCAAAGGGGCAAAGGGTAAAATTTATTGGTTGGATACATGGCTTCGATACATTTACTGAAACAAGATAAGAGGAAAACTTCTTTCGATTTCGTGTGGAATTCCTTCAATCTTCACGCATGGCTCTTCTTGAGCTGTTTTCGGCTTCGTTAAGTTACTGCTTGTATGTGAGGCTTAAGCAAAGTATAAGTTTGCAGCAAAGCTCCTTGCTCTTCTAGTGGCTATCTAACATGACTGTCGAACCACGGTGTGTTCTCACATACCTCACCACTTCGTTCAGCATACAACTGTCTATAGCGTATTGTAAAATACTCTTGAAATTTGTTCATTGATGCTCAACATTGAAAGAGCTGGAGATGAAATTTCCTGTTTACCAGTCTGGTACTCTGATATCTGTTTCTGGTCGCTCTTGCTAAGTAGTAATATCTCCCTACCTTTCTTTATATTCCTATTTGGTACCATATTCAGTGATGATGTAACGAACTCACTGTCACTGACTCCTTGTTCAACCCTGAGTCGAAAAGTTCAAGCTTATTCGAAACCAGGAGATGTAAGAAGTAGCCTTCACGAGTCCGTTCTCTGTTCAGCTGCTCAAAGTAATTTTCGGATTATGCGTTTAGAAAACTTTCACACGCTTGTCTGTTCTTATTACCCGCTTTCATCACTTGAGGCTTCCAGTATATAGCTGGTAGGTTGAAATCTCTTTCTAATAGTGTACCATAACCAGCAAATTTACTCGAAGTATTTTCCAAGTTTCCCCTCGTATTTTGCGTCACTACTGCTCCTGAGGCACGGGATCTATAAAAGTATCCTATGTCCATAATTGATGAATCTTTAGCACTTATTTCCACCCAAATTAATTCACGTTCGGAATCTATACTAAGCTCACTAGATATTATCGTATTTTATACGGCTATAATTATGCTTCCTAATCACCGGCGCTCAACTTATCTTTGCGGTACACATTCCAGTCGGAATTAACAATGTAACTGCTATTGACATTTGGCTTCACTCAGTTTTGACCCGAGTAATAAGTCGGCATTACTATGTATATTAGCGTGGCTACTTCCAGGACCTTTCCACAAACACCCAGCAGTGAATTAATATTATATTAACAATTTCTCTCTCTTTTCTGGTCTTCCATGTCGAAAGCTGTTCTCTTTAATTAATGGGAATAGTATTTTGCACACTCTGAAATCAGAAAGTATGTTTATCAGGCGTGCGGAGGGACTTCTCTATTCTTAGGGTGTCCATGCTTGTACCCCAGGAAACACTTTCCAATATTGCAGCAAGTTAGTTTTCAAAAAAATCTAGATAATGTGCTCTATCAGATGCTGTGCTAACAGAACAAGATCAGACAACTGTTTGTCTATCATACCACATCACATCTTTACAGAGAAACATTCATGAAATTCAGCTTCATCAAAAGCATTTGTTGGACCACCGATGTGACGTATGAGTGTTACTGATTATGTCTAGAGCAGTAAATATTCTGGAATCCAGTATTCTGCTTTTAGGAAACCGTGTACTGTACTCTGTATACACAACAGCAGCGTTTCCATTAGAAAACTCATACAGAAATACCATGTCGGCATGCTCAGCAGTTGTATATATTAGTGTCAGTCACACGGAAAAAAAATTGGAAATTTTGGGGTAAGGTCTTATGGGACCAAACTGCTGAGGTCATCGGTCCATAAGCCTACACACTACTAAATCTAACTTAAACCAACTTACGCTATGGACACCACACACACCTATGCCCGAGGGAGGACACGAACCTCTGACAGGGCGAGACCCACAGACCGTGACAAGGCGCCTCAAACCACACGGCTACCCCACCTGGCGGTTAAAAGGAAATGTGACACTTGTAAAAAAAAAGTAGCCTATACATAATTTTTAAAAGAAACCGGTATTACTGTTAATACATTTATCCCACAGTGTGACAAGACTGTCAGTGCTTCAAGGAAAAATATTTGCAATTGTCTGAGGAATCATGATTGTACACAGTCACGCACCTCTTCATCTGATGCAAATAAACAGCCATGAATGTCTTCCCTCGAGACTCAAAAAATGTGGAAACTGCGTTAGATATGGATTGGGACTGTACGGGGTTATATAACGGGTCTCCAACGTGATATCTGCTGTGTATGCAAAACCGGTTTGGTAAGATCTGAGCAAGACATTACCAAACGAGTTTCGCTTACACAGCAGATGTCACAATGAAGGGTATTCTGGCACGTTGTATATATAGTTAATTATGAGAAACAAAGTTGGTTTGAGAACATTTGAGAATATGCTATAATAGTATAAATAATAAAAGAAAATATATGGAAACATGTTTTTCATAATTCCATCACAAGAGACACGTTATTAATAAATATTGAAAGCTATGTACGTTAAGAGAAAACTGGAAGTATAGTTTCGGTTTCATTACCTAGTTAGCTACAAGATGGCAGTAACACATGTAGATTCAAACTACTGCTCATAGATGGCATCACTTTAGCTCTCATTGACTGAATCAAAGATTTCACAAGGTAGACACGTAAGTTAGGGTGTCTGGATTTAGCTGCATTAGATTCATTTTTGTTGTAGCTTTCTTATTTTGAAAGATAATTTATTTGTGGTTGAATTTCTCGATACCATTAGTACCCCTCCAAAATGCTACCCTACCTCACAGGGATAATGGGTAAAATTTATTGGCTGGATACATGGCTTCGATGCATTTACTGATTGCAGATAAGAGGAAAACTTCTTTCGATTTTGTGTCAAATCACTAGATAGAAATTTACTTTCGAATTCCTTGAACGCTTCACGCATGACTCTCCTTGGGCTGTTTTCGGCTTTGTTCAGTTATTGCTTGTATGCGAGTGTTTAGCTAAATATAAGTTTGCAGCGAAGCTCCTTGCTTTTCTTATGGCTGTCTAAAATGACTGTCGAACCACGGCGTGTCTTTCGCATACCTCACCACTTCGCTCAGCACATAATTACCTTCAGCGTATTGTAAAATACTCTTGGAATTGTAAGTGCCGGAGATGAAATTTCCATGTTTACCGGTCATATACTCTGAAATCTGTTTCTTATCGCTATTGCTTAGTAGTAATATTTTCCTACCTTTTTTTATATTCCTATTTGGTACCGTATTCAGTGATGATGTAACGAACTCACTGTCACTGACTCCTTGTTCAACCCTGAGTCGAAAAGTTCAAGCTTATTCGAAACCAGGAGATGTAAGAAGTAGCCTTCACGAGTCCGTTCTCTGTTCAGCTGCTTAAAGTAATTTTCGGATTATGCGTTTAGAAAACTTTCACACGCTTGTCTGTTCTTATTACCCGCTTTCATCACTTGAGGCTTCCAGTACATAGCTGGTAGTTTGAAATCTCTTTCTAATAGTGTACCATAACCAGCAAATTTACTCGAAGTATTTTCCAAGTTTCCGCTCGTATTTTGCGTCACTACTGCTTGCTCCTGTGACTCGGGATCTATAGAAGCATCTTATATCCAAAATCGCAGCAAGTTAATTTCAAGAAATATAGACAACGGGTTCTATCAGACGGTGTGGTAACAGAACAAGTTCAGTCAACAAAGAACCTTTACTGAAATGTTGCCTCCTCAAAGACAATCGTTGGACCACCGATGTGAGTTACGTGTGTTACTGATTACGTCTAGAGCAGTTGTCCGAGTCAAGCGGTCGCTAAAAAGAATACCATCACACCAAACCTTGGATACTGATAGAAGCTTACCACTTACGCATTTTGAATATACATGTTACAAGGTACCACACCAAATATATTTAATTGAAAAACAATAGAAAATAATGGACCAACATTCACATTCTGAAGGCTTACTTAGTGACTGTTTCTCCTTTCCTAATCGGGTGCTGTGGCCACTGCCATTGCAACAGTATCCCATGCTTGTTTTTTTTTTTTTACTTCCTGGCACCATTTCCTAGGTTTCTTCACGCAAGAAAATTATATTCTTAAGAAGATCTGAACCTTAGTTAACATTTGTGTATTCGGCTGCCTGTTGCTTGATGCATATTATTATGAAAAACGACTGAGAACCGCTGGACGCATGAATACTTGATTCGGGCCACATGCGGCACATTGGCCTCAATTTGACGACCACTGCTCTAGAGGGAAAGGAGCTTCATCAGTAAACAGTATCACTGGAATTACTAGGCGATTTTTAATTTTTTAACAGAAATATTCCAATCGTCTATCTTCATCTCTTTCTCTAACGTGTTGAATCAACCATGTATAGGTAATGGCCTCCATATTCTACTATGTGGAACACCAATACGTGCAAAAATTCTGCGTGTGCTCTCTGAACGACTGCATTCGACCAACTGAATAATGTCTGCTGCATCATACACACAACTGTGCATTTGCCTGTTGAAATAAAACATGACTGCTGTAATTTGCACTTCTCTCGTGCATTTTACTGCAAGCTCGAGTGAAGACTCTCGAATCTGGTACTATTCATTTAGGAAATCGTCTACCATATTCCTCAGAAGCAACAGCAGCGTTTCCATTACAAAACGCGTGCAGAAATACCATGTCACTGTGCCCAGCGTTTGTAAATATTAGGAGCAGTCAAATGTAAATATGACAGACGTAAAAAAAGTAAGTAAACTCTTCATTATTTTAAAAGCAGCCGCTATTACTGTTAATACATTTATCTCACTGTGAGACAAGACGGTCAATGCTTCAAGGAAAAATGTTTACGGTTGCCTGTGGAACTATGATTGTACACAGCCACGCACCTCTTCATTCGAAGCAAATCAACGTCCACGAATGCCCTGTGGAATGTGGAAACTGCCAAGTTTTATCTCAACAGCCAAATGAACAGTGTGTGTATGAAGTAGCAGACATTTTTCAGTCGTTCGAACGTAGTCGTTCATAGAGCACACGCAGAATTTCTGCATGTATTGGTGTTCCACATAATAGAATTTGGCGGCCATTACCTATATGTAATGGATTCAACACCTTAGAGAAGGAAATGAAGATAGACGATTGGAGTAATTCCATTGATGCTATTTACTGATGAAGCCCCTTTCCCTCCAGACCAGTGGTCGTCAAGTTGAGGCACATTTGCCGCATTGTGACCTAAAGTGGTGCCATCTATACAAAGTACTATGAATCAACATGTGTAAGTTGGGTTGCATAGTCTTAGCTGCATGAAATTCATTTTTGTTGTAGCTTTCTTATTTTGAGAGAGAATTGAGTTGTAATTGAATTATTTTATATCACTACTACCCCTGAAGAAATACTACCTGCAAGTCCAGAATGTAGCTTTGGTTGCCTACCTCACAGGGGCAACGGGTCTACTGACTCTTATCTTAAGAGGAAAACTTCTTTGGATTTTCTCTCAAGTCGGGCACTTCCATGCGAGCAAGAAATTCTAAATTAAAGGTCTCTCTTTCTGGCAGGTCAACATAGAGCACCTCGTGCACAAGGGTGATTTGGGATGGATAGCAAAGAAGGATGTTTCGTACGATTTTACGCACCATGCTCACGGGTATGTCCAATGCTCGGGCAACTCTCCGTGCACTACACGTTTGCACAACCCCACTCGTCTCCTCCTGCATTGCTGTGGCCACTGCTTTCACTGACGTCGAATCAATTCGTACCCTCCCTCTACAAGGTTGCACACCAAAAGAACCCATCTTTTCAAATTTTCGAATCATTTTCTCCAGACCCACGTCAGTCATCGGACCAAAACCTTTTTTCAAACCCTTCAGTGTCCGGAACTTCTGCAGAGTGACGTGTGCACAGTCACCGTTCTTGTAATACAGCTTTACAAAGAGAGAGCGATCCTGCATTGAGACAGTCATGGCGAACGTCGCAGACGTGGAAGAAGGAAAATCCGTGTACCCAGCGTGTTTATATCAACCTAAATGGGTCGTGTGCATGATGGGCATTTTCATTTACGTATTCTGAAACATACAGCGCCATCTATTCACCAATTTTCACACAATTTTTTTCTGCTCCCATACGATTCCCCCTGCTCCGTAATATTCTGTTGCAATTTGACGTCATTCTGACCAGTAGTATTATTTCTACAGCGTTTTGGAAGTTTAACTTTAATTATTATCATCCTGTATATAAACTTAGTTATGGAAAACACAGATGGTCTGAGAAAATTTAATACTAAAAATAATTAAAAAAAACATGGTAATATGTTTTCATACTTCATCACAGGAAACACATTACCTATAAATGTTGAAAACTATATACATTTGGTGAAAACTGGAAATATAGTTTCAGTTTCATTAGCTACGTAGCTACCAGATGGCTCTAACACATGTTGATTCATACTACTTTTTATAGATGGCGTCACTTTAGCTCACATTGTCTCACTCAAAGATTCCACGAGTTAGACATGTGAGTTGGGTTGCCTAGTTTTAGCAGCATGAAATTCATTTTTGTTGTAAATTTCTTATTTTGAATGATAATTTAGTTCTGACTGAATTTTTTGGTACCACTACCACTCCGGAAGAAATGCTACCCGCAAAACTAGGATGCAAGTTTGGTTGCTTACCTCACTGGAGCAACGGGTAAAAATTATTTCCTGGATACGTGGCTTTGATCTCTCTACTGACTTAATATAAGAGGAAAACTTCTTTGGATTTTACTTTCAAATTCCTTGAACGCTTAAGGCATAGCTCTCTTGGTGTTATTTTTTGCTTAGTTCAGTTTTCGTTTGTATCTGAAGGTTTAGCTACGTTTAAATTTGCAGCGAGGCCTTTTGCTTTCGTAGCAGCTTTCTAACGTGGCTGTTGAACCATGGCGGGTCTTTCCTATACCTCACAACTTTTCTCAGCACATAACTGTCTACAGGGAATTTTAAAATACTCTTGAACTTTGTCTATTTATGCATAAGATAATAAGCGCTGTAGATGAAATTTTTAGTCAGGCACTCTGAAATCTGTTTCTCGTCACTCTAACTGTGTTGAAATATCTTCCTACCGTTCTTTACATTCCTATTTAGAATTATATTCAATGATGCTGTAACGACTATACTGTCACTGACTCCTTGTACAACAATGGGACAAAAAGTTCTAGACTGTTAGTGACCAGGATATCTAATATGAAGCCTTCACATATCTGTTCTCTGTTTAGCTGCTCAAAGTAATTTTCGAATGAGGCGTTTAGGAAACCTTCGCATGCTTGCCTGTTCCATCTACCCGCCTTAAGACTGCCACTCTATAGTTGGTAATATGAAATCTCCACTTAACACAATAACATGAACAGTAAATTTACACGAAATATTTTCCAAGTTTCCCCTCATTTGTTTCGTCACTACTGCTCCTGAGGCACGGGAACTATAAAAGCATCCTACGTCCATCGTTGATGAATCTTTAATACTTATCTCCAACCAAATCTTTTCGCAATCGGAATCTGTACTAACCTCACTAGATATTATCGTATTTTTTACGGCTATAAACACGCAGTGAGGCCTTATGTTTGTGATACACATTCCAGTGGGAATTAACAATTTAATTGCTATTAACATCTGGTTTCAATTAGGTTTGTCTCGAGTACTATGTGGGCGTTATTACGTTTATAAGTGAAGGTAGTTCCAGGTTCTTTCCGCAAACACCCTGCAGTTAATTAATATTATATTAACAAATTCTTTCTCTTTATTGAACTTTGATGACATATGCTACTCTCTTTAATTGAGATTGAATTCTTCACACTCTGAAATCTGAGCATATCTTTATCTGGTGTATGGAGGGATTTCTCTATTCTAAAAATGGCCATTCTTGTAGCCCCTCCCATGAAATTATGGATAAAGGGGTCTATTAGACAAAGTGGTAACACAACAGACTCAGTCACCTGACTGATTATCATAGCACATCACATATTTACAGTGAAGCGTTCCTGAAATTCTTTCTCCTCTAAGGCATTTGTTGGACCACTGATGTGAGTTACGAGTGTTACTAATTGCGTCTATAGATCGGAGTGGCCGTCAAACGGTTTTGCTTAAGAGCGACGTTGACATTGTAGGACGAGACTTCGGGCTGCATAGGAATGGGGGAGTAAAGTGGTCGCCCAAATAGAAATGTAATTTTCACCAATGCATGGTTATAGACACGGGACTACCGCTTACACACTTTGCATTTACGTGTTATAATGTATCACACCAAACATTTTAAGTGCAATAGAAAAGAAAATATTTTTCTGAAGCCTTACGTAATGACCAGTTTTCCATACCTAAACGTGTGCTGTGACCAATGCCATTGCAGCAGTATCCCATGTTTGTTTTTCTCATTTCCAGCTACCTTTGCTAGGGATCTTTACATGCAACTATCCAAAAGAAGATCGAGTGGCTGTACAGCCAAATATAATAGAACAGAAATGGTATTAAATAATTAATTCAAATCTGTCATGAAGGGCGGATGACAGCTTTGAATATAAAAGGGTTTAGAAGTCAGTCTATTATGCATATTTTTAGGAAGTAACTAACTCTTATTAGAATGTGCAACTTAGCCACTTTTCCCGACGAGTGGTTTGGTCACTTTTCGAGATTGGAAGCAATGTCGACATTAGTGAAACACAGAAGAAACTATTAGACTATAATAAATAACAAGGAGCTACATCTGTAAGCCAAATGACGTTGTTTGAAGAGTGATAATGTAAGAAAGTATTGTTTTCCACAGAAATGAGGTAACAAGTATGCTATAAATGACTTGTTTTGCATCAGACGACTCGCAAACAAAACTAAAAATTAACAGAAAAAGCTTCCTCCGTCAATCTCACTGTCAACACGGCGATACGCATTCGAACTACTCTAACCACATCTGGACAGACAGCAGCGCTGTTCAAGGCAAAAAATACGCAATGACCATTTTTCCCACCTTGGCCACTTTAACACACCTTAACTTTAACCTTAATTTACGTTTTGGAATTCGGCTGTTGATTGCTTGATGCATATTATTATAAAACACGGATGAGAACAGTGGGATGCATGAATACTTGATTTGGGCCACGTGCAGCACGTGGACCGCTGTTTGACGACCACTGGTCTAATGGGAAAGTGGCTTCATTGGTAAACAGTATCAGTGGAATTACTAGGCAATTTGTAACTAGGAAACAGCAAAATTCCAATTGTCTACCTTCATCTCCTACTCCAAGGTGCTGCATCCATCATGTATAAGTATTGCCTGCCATATTCCATTATGTGGAACACCAATACAAGCAGAAATTCTGCATGTGCTAACTGAACAACTACGTTCGACCAACTGAATAAAGTCTGCTACATCGTAGACACTTTGTTCATTTGCCTGTTGAGATAAAAAATGACTGCTGCAGGTTGCACGTCACTCCTGAATTTTACTGCAACCTTGAGTAAAGACCCTGGAATCCAGTACTTTGCATTCAGGAAATCGTCTACTATATTTTTATAAGCAATGGCAGGGTCTCCATTACAAAACGCATACATAAATACCACGTCAGTGCGCACAGCGTTTGCAAATATAAGGGTCAGCAAATGGAAACGTGACAGGTGTAACAAAAAGTAAGTAAACTGTTCATTATTTTAGAAGAAACTGGTATTACAGTTAACACATTTATCCAACTGTGAGACCAGCTCAAGGAAAAATGTTTGTAGTTGCCTGAGGAACCATAATTGTAACAGCCACGCACCTTTTCGTCCAAAGCAAATCAGCGACCATGAATTTCTTCCTTCAAGGCTAAAAAAATATGGAAATTGCAGAAGGAGAGATTGGGACTGTGTGGGGGATGTGAAATGGCTCCCCAACAAACCATATGATGTGCATGCAAAAAGATTTTATAATATGGTTGTTTCAAATATGCAGTGTATGTTATGCTTAGAAGGTGTAAAAAGAAAATATATGGAAACATGTTTTCATACTTCATCACAGGAAACATGTCACATATAAATGTTGAAAACTATATATATTAAGTGAAAACTGAAAATGCAGTTTACGTTCATTAGCTAGTTAGCTACCAGATGGTAGTAACACACGTAGATTCATACTGTTACTCATAGATGGCACCACTTTAGCTCACTTTGTCTCAGTCAATGATCTCACTAGTTACATGTGTAAGTTTGGTTGCCTGACATAAGGTGCATGAAACTTTTTTTTGTTATAATTTTTTTTATTTTTGTAGATAATCGAATTGTGATTGCATTTTTGGATAGTAATACCACCCCTAAAAATTCTACCTTGAATACATGATTGTGGGTTTGGTTGCCTACCTAGCAGGGGCAAAGGGTAAATTTTATTTTGTTAATTTTTCAGACAAGTACAAAACGATTTTGAACAATTCTACGTATTAACTGTATCTATGCAAAAAGACCTGTTCACCAATATGTAATTCAATAAAATCACTAATCACTCCAAAAGTGGGAAAATATAGTTCTATTTCTATTACTTTCTGCTTCTTAAATCATTTCAGAAATAGATATAAACATGCTGTTAGTGTAGGACTAACTTTTTTCAGAAGTTATACATATTACACATTCAATGATGCAGTCTGAAAAAGCCTGAATATAATCAACCAAATGTTTGTAATAATTGTACTAAGTAGTGTGGTGTAATCTTAATATTTTCATAAGCATTTAATGACTTTCTATTAAGCAGATAATGAGGAAGTGCATATGGTTACATTTAAACCAAATGGAATTTACTGTACTGAAGAGTTGTTTATATATTTAACAAGTGATATAAAAGGAAGGCTTTACCATATAAATATTTTATTGGAAGGACTGCTGTATTGTTCAAGATTGATTTCTAAATAAAATACATAGCACACATCATAATTTTAATTTATTGAGCATATTTTACAGATGAATCCATTTGAAATGTTTCAAATCATAAGGAATTGGATGAATATATGGATTCTCATTTTAGAGTTGGTACAGTACCAGCAACATATGATGAAATAACATTAGCTATCCTGAATGGATCAGAATGAAAACTTTTCACTTAGTGTTCTATGCTGTGCACCATACATGAGATTTTTGTTACCATATTTAATTAGGTAGCATAGTGTATCATTTACTATGTTATCATTAAACGTATCACACAATTTCATAGGTTTTTATGTAACTTATATTTTTATGCATGTCACATTAATAACATAGACTGGATAATTTGTTATATAACTATATAGATTTATACCAGCATCTCCCATTCCAACTGACTAACACATTTAAAATCATGTAATGCACCAGAAACTTTCAAATAATTATCTGTGTCTCTAAATATTATATTATATTTCTTCCCTTTTTTCAAATATAATGTGCAAAGTTCAATAATGCATCTATCAATTGGCTATTATTATGATTAGTTTGAAATACAACAAGTATAAAATAAGGCATATAGTATTCGCTAGCATTATAGTATTTGGGATTTATATTTCAAAATTTGGTGTTATAGTTATTTGTGATATATATTTCAAAACTTTATCTGATTACTTAATCCAGCAATCTCCGTAGTTTGTAAGTCATAGAATGATATCAGTATTTTAGAATTTTTCAACTTTTTCCTCATAGTTCAAGTTCATAATCAGGTACACATTTAATAACTAGTATTCGAATTTCCATATTTTCTACAACAATTTTAACTTCTTTTTGAAGAGTATCTTTTCCTTCAATGCCCCCATCATTATGATCTGCTAATCATTAAATACAGTCATTTGTACTAGGACTCTGCGAAATACACAGTAATACAACCTACTCATGTGCCATTTTTATAAAATCGACCATATGTCAAATGCATAAATTATTTCATTTTGCTTGCTTTTTATTTTGCCATTGCTAACTATATACCCTTCCATGCTTATTCTATCAACAAGAGATGAAGTCAAATGTAACATACCTGATGATCAAATTAACTGATGCTCAATTCTGTATAAAATATTACTTCCCTTTTTTTATTGTTATAACGACAAATCGTTTTGCTACATCATTATCAATTAGCTTTCTTGTATTTTCAATTTTATGTTGGTCATCATATTCATCACCAATATGAAAGATAATTTCCGTATCCTTGTTAAGAAGATTGACATTATTTTTAATCTTTCCATTCACACAAAAAGAATGAGACTGATGGTTTAAATTTTGGTAATTTAATAGGGAACAATCATTATTTCATTTCTTAAATAGCTGTTACAGTTGCACTGTTGAAAACAATTAGATTATCTTATTCATTAGCTATAGTTATTGCTAAATCCTGAATTTTCTCATCAATTGGAACAAATAAAGGATGATTTGGTTCATAAATCACTGTTGCACACAATTCTACATTATGCTTAAATGACACAATAATATTTGTTTTGCAGTGAAAATGATCAGTATGCTTTATATAAATTCCAAGACCTTATTTAAAACTAATATTAATTAATTCAAATGGAATAATTTTAGGAATATCATTAGCAATAGTTTTTTATTAGCTTCAATAATTTGTTAACTGAATCGATATACAACTCAACATCACTCTCAGTTCATTTAAACTTTCATCTACTTTAATGTAAATATTAGGCTTTTTGTGTGATTAAAATTTTCTAAACATTTTAATGTGTATTGACCAACAGGAATTATTATTGTTTCGCTATCACAATACAAGATATGTTTGATGTGACATTTTGGGTTAAAAATGTTGTGTAGCAACAGTAGTACAGGTTATAAATTAAGTGAATCACAGATATAGGTTGTACTGAATAAATATGAAGAAGAGACAAAAAGTAAAAAATTTTAAAGAATATATAACTGAAAGAATGTTAAATTATATGCACAATAGTGAAGGTACAGTTTTTGGAAAAGACCTGTCAGTATGTTTAAGTATTATGAAAATTTTTAAGTTAAATTTGATGGAGATAAATTAATTATTGGTGAAAAAGAACATGCAGGAACAAAGAGATTGAGGAATTTTTTAACTGAAAAATATATTACTATGAATGATTTCAATACAAAAAAATTTAAATCTAGTGATTTTTCAAATTTTGCAGATATAATATAGAACTTGGGATCATTATACACTGCTAAAAACCAAATAGAATAAATCAAGTAGGGATATTAAATACAATAATTTGAGAAAAAGAAATTGTTGATGTTCGTTTACCAAAATTAAGACCAACTACAGATTCTTCATCAGAAGTTGAGAAGAAAGCTGAAGCATTTATCAAAAACTATACCGAAAAATCATTTGAATGGGTATGGTTGAATGATGTTAGGCCATTAATAGATAGGTTAATGATTATTCATAGTGAGAGATTGCTGGTAATAAAAATTATCACAATGGAAAAATTGTAAAACTAAAATGTTAAAATACATTTACTTACCTCATTAGAACAATCCAAAGGGTATACCTTGTTGAATTAGATCTCAGAATGATTTACCATATATATTTTGGAAAAGTGAAAAATATAAAAAAGGTATAATACACACATTATTTAATAAATTAGCATGTGATCTACTTGGCAGCAATTATTTAAACAAAGAAGACAAATTATATGTAAAGTGGTTAGGGCTTTATGATTCATGTAATAGTGGGTAACTAAAGATGATGTTATTATATAAAATAAATTATAAAGTTGACATTTCAGTATCTCTATCCATTAGTTATGCTGGTGATGATGATGTGTCTATATTCATAAGTCAGATAACTAATGTGACTGCAAATTATCTATTTGAACTGAATGGTTTTAAAATATGCATTGTATATGAATACCACAAAAAATGGACTAATTTCCGAAAATATTTTATAGTCCATATATTGCAATGTCTTCAATATCAAGTTCTGAAAACATATCTGTACTTATTTTTTATGACATTCATTTATTCATTCCATATCTTTTTCTTTGCTGTGAAGTTATGTCCTTTTGATTCAATTAACTGTTTAGCCAATTTTCTGTTGGCATTATCTTCATTAGGATATTCATCATATATTTTACAAATAATGCAGCTAGTTTCATTTTAGTTGATTGATCTAATACACCTGTTTTTGTTATGTATATTATTTCCAGTCTTTAACTGAAGTACAATTTCTAGTTCAATAAAAATAGGAATCAAATTAAATGGTAGTAAGGTTTGACTTCATAAACTGTAGGTCTATGATATTTATTATATCAGTATATTTATTTGTATCCTTACAAAAACAGTCTGATATAATATGATGTATCATTAAAGTGAGTGGTGATATTTTAATTTCATCCATTCTATTTACACCTATCTACTACTCAACTATACTATCATTTATTTTATAAAGATAACACTCTTGAATAAAAATATTAAATAATTTATCATCATCTGGTGTACCACTATTACATGTTGAAAATCTACTTTGAAGATGCAGTTTAATTATTACACCCACCAACTTGAAAATAATTTTTTCTAGATTTAGCAACATATATAATGTGATCTGATATCATTTCTACATCCTTCAATATAATATTTTCAGCTGGAAACATTTTTTATCTTTATCGTTTAGTTCATTATCTAACTCATCTACAGTTTGTTGAAGTTTATGTTCACGATATATTCTAATTGATGGCAACACATCACTGGTACTGAATTTTTAAACTATTTAACTTCATTTTTCTTACATGATTAAACAAGAGAATATAGCCTAGATTTGTAAATAAATATAGATGATTTCCCGTTTCCTTTTAATAATTCCAAATTGGAGTAGTATGAATTTTCTAATATATTTTTGTCATCTTCTTCAATATGTTTATATCCCTCATCAATTTCTTTATACTTTAAAAATTCAGCTGGATCTTTATCTTTAAACCATGGATAATTCCTTAAATCAATACTAACAAACACTTGCTATCACTGTTTGATAGTCTGTTGTTAAGGGTATTTATAATTTACTCTATCTATACATAAAAATAATTATAGTAATATATTCTTATTATCTTAAAATTAATTGATTGCAGCACTTCTCCAGTTATCCAGCTTTAAAAATGATTTGCCTCATCTTTTTTTAGAAGACAGAATTCATGAATATAAGCCAGATTCATTTACGAATACAGCATTTTCTTGTTGTTTTAAGCTATAGTTGCAAAATGGGGTTGAAAGTAAACTTGGCTTATTTTATCATTATCTACATGTTTTTGTACAACATTGTCAGTATCTTTATATTCTAATATTTCAGCCACATCTTTAGGTTTAGACTGTGGTTGATTATTGTTATCCAAAATAACATACACACCCTCAATGTTAAATACAAGATTATTTGTGTTCATTGTGTTTATAATATCATGTATATAAAAATATTTTATTGTATGTAAATGAAGATACAGCTATTACTGTTATTTGGGAAGTTATAGTTGCAGGTGATGAGTTTGAGGTAATGAAATATTTGAAAGACTTTGGTTATTTGAATATACCAGTTAATGCAAATACACAATGCATTTACAGGGACATTAATGCTGTTTCAGTTATCATATAATCTCGGAATAAATTATAAGATGTAGTATGATAATCAAATTTCGTGCATGTGCTTAGATGCAGTGTGAAAGGTTCAACGGGTAATTATAGTGCAAATGTGCATAAATGGATTAAGAAAAATATGAAATGGCATTATAAAGTTGGAAATGAAGAAGGCATTAGAAGTAGCAGATGCTGAAATGGATGATAGTAATTATAATTATAAAGGATGTGGTAACATAAGTAGGGAATTTTCAGGATTTCCAGCAGGTATAAATTTGGTATTAACGTTCATTAATGGATGTTGTATTTTTTCGAGGATCGTACACTTTTGTGCAAAATGTATTTAAAAAAGGTAATGAGGGGGTAGTGCAACGTATTTATCACTATTAGGAACAGAGTGTATTAAATCATTTGCATTAATACCAGATCTCATAATTCTACTAAAAAATACAGTTCAAAAGCTTGAACATTTTACTGTTAAGCAAAGGGATTTAGTAGATAACTTTAATAGTGTGAACAAAAATACACCATTGGAAAGATTGTATGATACTGAAATAGGCAATGTGTATCAGATTACAAATACAGATATCATTAGTAACAAATTGGGCTGTGAAACATTTCTAGAGCTGAATAATGATCTTAAAATTATTTTATCTGATATAAATGTAAATTATAGATAAATCTGATACGTTAGAAATTCTACCACAATAAACAAAAATCATTGAATCATTTCAGTATTAGACATATTTTACATAATAAAGCAGATGTATTTGATGAAAGATCATCTCACATTGAACATATGTAGAAAAATGTGGTAAAGCTATTGAATGAGATGATTGGGTTTCATTAATATTTAAATAGAGTTGATGAATTTCATTTTGGTAAATATCAGTAATTATATAAATCATGTGCATTTTATTATACTAAGGATATTATGATACTCATAAAATTTTATGAAAATTTATGTATGAATGTTGTAGATATGTAGTTAGCGTATGGTCAACTGACATGTCACAACATTATTTCATAATAATCTCAAAGATTCTAAAAATTCTTAATAACTATTCTATCTATCAAAAGATTCGTCTGTATCTAGCTACGAAAATAATTGAGTTCTTATATGAATATAAAGATACTTCTGGTTTTATTTCATTATGAAATAAAATTACTCATCTGATACTGTCTACTTGTTAATTAATGCTATTAATAATATCTCTAGAAAAAGATGCATCTGATAGTGAAATAAAATCTACTAAAAACTTTTTATCCATAAAAAGGATACATCTGATTGAATCTATTTGTTAATTACAGCTGTAAATATTATATAAAAGCTTACATCTAATTGTAAAATGAAAACTACTTACAATTCTTAATAATTATATATATATGAAAATGTACATGTGATTATATATAGTTGTTCATAAATGCTCTCAAATATCATCCACAGAAAAAGATACATCTGATTGTGGAATGACAACTACTCATCTAATTGTATCTACTTGTTAAATTACAGCTGTTAAATAGATACATATAATCATATTTAAATGTGAAGTTACAGCTTTTAAATATTACCTATATGCATGATACATCTGTTTCTGTTTGTAAAATCACATCTACTAAATATTCTTAATAACAGTTATATCCATAAAGGAGACATCACATGATTTATATTGAGTTGTAATATCATCAAAATTATTAAGAGTATACAGATCAATAAAAGACATATCTGTAACTAATTATTCAATAACAGATAAAAAAATTCTTAATAGTTTTCGTCCTATTTATATGGAACCCACAAATCTGAGAAGTCTAACATTAATCAATTTAGACAAGCTGCTAAAATAACACAGAATAAACATAATTTTACTAAAATAAATAAAATTTAATTAATAAATCACGTATTAAATTACAATCCTATTCCAATATTAATTGAACTCATAATTGTATCTAAAAACCTAAATTTTAAAGGTTACAACTAGGTATTCATAAATAATCACCACTTTGTGTTTCATCATATACCAGATACCAGTCCAAATCAGAAATATAAATGCAATATTAAAAATAATGATGAAATATGTTTTATTTGCTCAATAGTATTGGCTTTATATCCAGTTGTACCTACAAATAAAAATTCTATATAGACTTGTAATGTATAGCAATGAAAATAATTTCGAAATTAAAGAGCCACAATACACAGTGATATCTACTAAATCTATGTTATATGGGTTAATTAAACCAAATTTTAAAATACACAATGGACTGCTGGTAAATTTGAAAATATACTGTGATTTCAAAATGATAAGTGTTTGGATTTTCATCATCCAACTATGCGATATGGAACAAAAAGGATATGGCTAAATTCGGCTACTAATGAAAACAACATATTTTGAAACATATGCCACATTTTCAAGATAGCAAATCAGGATTGTTGTTGGATAGAACACTAGCATTACAACTAGGTATTCACAACTATTCATAAATTTGTGCTTCATCATATATAGAACTACCAGTCCAAGAAAGAAATATAAATGCAATATTAAAAATAATGATGAAACATGTTTTATTTGCTAAATAGTGTTTGCATTATATCAAATTGTACCTACAAATAAAAATCCTAATGGAAATAGTAATCATGAAAAACATACAGAATAAATAGAAAGCAAACTCATCATATAGAGTACCAAGTTAAAATTAGTGGTATTCCTATATTGAATGTTAGATAGATGTATTGATTAATGTATTTGCTTATGATGAGATATATGTAATATATCCATTAACAATTACAAAATGTGAAACGAAAATTCACATACATCTGCTCTCCATAAAATATGGTAATAAATCACACTGTTGTTGGATTAAAAACTGGTCTCGTTTATTTCAGTTTCAAAAAACAAAACATATACTCATGTAAACTGTGTACATGACAGTTTACTTCAGAAAAAAATCTGAATATTCACAAAGAAGACTGTTAAAAAAAGAAGCACTTAAAATTACAACACCTAATAACGGTGAAAATACAGGCTTCACAAACACTCCATTTTTTATTTATGCTGATTTTGAAAGTTTGCTTTTGAAAATGGATGCAACTACTTCAAATCCAGATTAATCATATATGATGAAATATCAAAAACATGAACTAAATGTTACTACGTAAAATATATTCATGAGTGTTGCAGAGATTCAGTGATATTTAGACACACAGTTGCAGCTAAAAACTTTCATGAATGTATGAAAAAAGTAGCAGAAGAAATTGGAACTATATACCCACTAACTGTAACGATGAAAATATTAACATGTGAACAATAACCAGTCCATTCCAAATGTAAACAGTATTCACTATGTGAATCACCATATACACCAAATGATACAAAGGTGCATTATCATGACTACCCAACTGTAAATTATATATGATTAAGTTTTGTTTTTGGAGGAACTTGGTTATGATGAAAAGCAAGTAGATTTGATTCAAAATAATGAATAAAAATATATAAGGTTTGGTATACAAATAGGTTAAAATGAGGTTTATCGATTCATTTATACTCATGCCATCATTATTAGAGAAATTATTATCAAAAATATCAAAAGAACAAATGATTAATATTAAACAATTCTTTATAGATTATAATATGGATCTCGTTATTAGAAAAGGTGTATAACCTTTATGATTATATGGGTGATTGCAACGATTTGATGATACACACCTAGCATCTAAAAAAGAATTCTATAGCAAACTGAATGAATGTGATATTGGTTAAGATAACTATGAACATGAAAAATTAATATGGAATGCGTCAGGTGTAAAAGATACTGGTGAATATCATGATTTATATCTGAAAGGTGATGTGTTACTATCAGCAGATGTATATGAAATATTTCAAAGCTACATGTTTCAAATCATATAATATTGATCCAGCTTGGTATTATACTGCACCTGGAATAGCATGGGATGCAATGTTACAAATGACAAAATTACCACTTGAATTATTACACAATTACATTATACGATATTATGGTAGAAAAAGGAATGAGATGTGGCACAGCACAATGTTTTAAGAGATATGTAGAAGCAAATAATTAATGTTTGTAGGATTACAATCCAAATAAGGAACCAAACTACTGGATGTTTTTAGATAAAAAAATATCTATGGTTGGGATATGAGTCAATTTTACTCTATGGTGGGTATTATTTAGATACTGATGTAATGAAAATTGTGTATAATTGAGATGTTGGATACCTGTCTTAACTTGATATGGAATATACAAAAGAAATACATGTTAATCATAAGGACTATCACTGGCACCAAAAAATAAAAATAAACTATTAACTACATTAAATAATATACATAAATATGTGCAACATTAAAGAAATTCTAAACAACGAATAAAATTAGGATTAAATATACCTAAATACATGTAATATTAAAATTTAATCAACCCAATTGGTTACAACAACATATATAGATAAAAATACAGAAATGAGAATGAAAGCAATAATGCATTTGAAAAATATTTCTATAATCTAAAGAATTGTATTGTAAGTGGTAAAACAGTGAAAAATATATAAATTATGTCAATGTGAAGATTGTATCAGGTGATAAAAAGTGTGGTAAAGTAATAGCTAAGCCAGCTAACATACGACAATATTAATGAAAATTTAGTAGCAGTTCATATGAATAAAACTGGTGGTATGTGTATATTAGACATAGCAAAGGAATTAGCGTATAATTTCAATTATAATGTAAAGACAAGTAAATATGACACAAATACTGATCAGTGTTATCAGCATACAGATAGTTACATATACAATGTAACTTGTAATGGTACACTAATGGCCATTAAAATTCCTACACCACAAAGATGACGTGCTGCAGACGTGAAATTTAACCAACAGGAAGAAGATGTTGTGATATGCAAATGATTAGCGTTTCAAAGAATTCACGCAAGGCTAGCGCCGATGGCAACACCTACTACGTGCTGACATGAGGAAAGTTTCCAATCGATTTGTCATACACAAACAGCAGTTTACCGGCGTTGCCTGGCGAAACGTTGTTATGATGCCTCATGTAAGGAGGAGAAATGCGTACCATCACGTTTCCGACTGTGATAAAGGTTGGATTGTAGCCTATCACTATTGCGGTTCATCATATCACGACATTACTGCTCGCGTTGGTCGCGATCCAATGACTGTTAGCAGAATATGGAATCAGTGGGTTCAGGATGGTAATATGGAACGCCATGATGGATCCCAATGGCCTCGTATCACTAGCAGTCGAGATGACAGGCATCTTATCCCCATGGCTGTAACGGATCGTGCATCCACGTCTTGATCAACATTGAGTCAGCAGATGGGGACGCTTGCAAGACAACAACCATCTGCACGAACAGTTCGACGACGTTTGCAGCAGCGTGGACTATCAGCTCGGAGACCATGGCTGCGGTTACCCTTGATGCTGCATCACATACAGGAGCACCTGCGATGATGTACTCAATGACGAACCTGTGTGTACGTATGGGAAAACGTCATTTTTTCGGATGAATCCAGGTTCTGTTTACAGCATCATGATGGACACATCCGTGTTTGGCGACATGATGGTTAACGTGCATTGAAAGCATGGATTCGTCATTGCCATACTGGCGTATGACCCAGTGTGATGGTATGGGGTGCCATTCGTTACACGTCTCGGTCACCTCTTGTTTGCGTTGACGGCACTTTGAACAGTGGACGTTACATTTCAGATGTGTTACTACCTGTAGCTCTACCCTTCAATTGATCCCTGTGAAACCCTACATTTCAGCAGGACTGCATGTTGCAGGTCCTGTACGGGCCTTTCTGGATACAGAAAACGTTCGACTGCTGCCCTGGCCAGCACATTCTCCAGATTTCTCACCAATTGAAAACATCCGGTCAATGGTAGCCATGCAACTGGCTCATCACAATATGCCAGTCACTACTCTTGATCAACTGTGGTATAGTGTTGAAGCCGCATGGGCAGCTGTACCTGTACACACCATCCAAGCTCTGTTTCATTCAATGTCACAGGTGTATCAAGGCCGTTATAATGGCCAGAGGTGGTTGTTCTGGGTACTGATTTCTCAGGATCTATGCTCTCAAATTGCGTGAAAATGTAATCACAGGTCAGTTCTAGTATAATATATTTGTCGAATGAATACCTGTTTGTCATCTGCATTTCTTCTTGGTGTAGCAATTTTAATGGCCAGTAGTGTATATATGTAGATATGAAGAATATGCTTGATGAATTTAATACATATTACTATCCAGCTAAGAATGTGTATGATACACCAGAAGTTAATAAAAAAAAGTGTTAGGAAAAATGAAAGATGTGTGCAAAGGAAAAATAAAGACAAAATTCCTTGAACTAAGAGTTAAAATGTATGCACATAGTGTTGGAAATGACGAATGTAAAAAATCCAAACTTGATAAAAAAGTGGTAGCGAAAAATAGTTTTACCTTTATTGACTATAAGTCATCCTGATTTAACAATAGTGAATAACACTGAAGAGCCAAAGAAACTGGTACACCTGCCTAATGTCGTGTAGGGCCCCCACAAGCTAACAGAATTGCCACAACATGAAGTGGCATGGACTCAGCTAATGTCTGAAGTAGTGCCAGAGGGAATTGACACCGTGAATATGGCAGAACTGTCCATAAATCCTTAAGAGTACGAGGGGGTGGAGATCTCTTCTGAACAGTATGTTGCAAGGCATCCCAAGTGTGCTCAATAATGTGCATGTCAGGGAGTTTGGTAGCCATCAGAAAAGTTTAAACTAATAACAGTATTACTGGAGCCACTCAGTAGCAATTCTGGACATGTGGGGTGTCGCATGGTCCTGCTGGGATCATGCAAGTCCGTCGGAATGAACAGTGTACATGAATGTACACAGGTGGTCAGACAGGATGCTTATGTATGTGTCACCTATCAGAGTCATATCTACACATATCAGGGATCCCATATAATTCCAACTGCACACGCCCCAAACCATTACAGAGCCTCCACCAGGTTGAATAGTCCACTGCTGACATGCATAGTTCATGGATTTATGAGGTTGTCTCCATACCCTTACATGTCCATCTGCTTGACACAATTTGAAATGAGACTCGTCTGACCAGGCAATATGTTTCCAGGCATCAACAGTCCAATGTCGATGTTGATGGGCCCAGGTGAAGTTTAAAGTTCTATGTTGTGCAGTCATCAAGGGTACACGAGTGGGCCTTCAGCTCAAAAAGCCCATATCGCTGATGTTTCTTTGAATGCTTTGCACACTGACACTCGTTCATTGCCCAGTACTGAAATCTGCAGCAATTTGTGGAATGGTTGCACTTTAGTAACGTTGAATGATTCTCTTCAGTCGTACTGTTCTTGCAGGATCTTTTTCAAGTCGCAGCAATGCCGGAGATTTGATGTTTTACCAGATTCCTGATATTCACAGTACACTCATGAAATGGTTGTATGGGAAAATCCCTACTTCGTCGCTACCTCAGAGATGATGTGTCCTATCGCTTCTGCATGGACTATAACACCATGTTCAAACTCACTTAAATCTTGATAACCTGCTATTATCGCAGCTGTAACTGGTTTATCAATTGCGCCAGACACTTCTTGCCTTATATAGGCGTTGCTGACTACAGCACTGTATTCTGCCTGTTACATATCTCTGTATTTAACTACACATGCCTATACCAAGTTCTTTGACACTTCAGTGTACTTAGATCAATGAATTTAATTAGAAACTATAAACATGAAATATGTACAGTAAAACTAAATAAAATAGCATTGAGTACACATGATGATGAAAGGCACATAATAAATTATGGATGAAATACATTACCACTAGGAAATTATAGTTTACTGTAGATAACATCATCATTAGTTGTATGATTTCATTTTTCATTATCATTAGTCTATAAATTTAATTAATCATGATCATTTGTTGCATATATTTAATTAATCAGTATCATTAGTTGTGTATATTTAATTAATCATTATCATCCAAGTAGTGAGATAATATACAAAATGGCTGAAAATGATATTATGTTTATATATATAACTGAAAAAATTAATCTGATATTTGTATAATGCGTCATTACAAAATATTTTACAGTAATAAAACCTAATAATATTTTTAATTATGATAATGAACTGTTAAACTCGATTTATAGTGATGTTGGTATTGCAATGAGTGAAACATGTAATCACTAAAATGAAAAGGGTTGTAGTAAAACATTTTGTAGTGATTTTGAATTGTGTTGTATAATCACTAAAAACAAAATTATGATATTAAATGAACATAAATTTGTCATCAAGTTTTAAGATTTACATTCTATATTTTCATTATGGATTATATACTGACTGTAAAGCACTTGCCTGCGAAAGGCAAAGGTCCCGAGTTCGAGTCTCGGTCGGGCACACAGTTTTAATCTGCCAGGAAGTTTTATATACTGACTGTTTATTGATGATTTTCAAAAAATGTTGTGGATGATCTTATTAATTTCATCTGATATTCGATATGATCTATTTATGCCATTCAGTTCATTTATAATGAATAAAAATATATTTCATTTACCATTATCATTAATTAGATATATTTCATCATTAATTATATAAATAAATGTTGATTTTGCATTAAAATACGATTTTCAAAATGTGATCGTTGTTTTCAGGTGAATTATGGACCTATTTTTATTGGACTGATTGATTTAAGTCAAAAACGTCTATCTAAAACATCAGCTTGCAATCGTATAAAGGCTCTTCATTTTCGAACTTGAGGTGGAACATACATTTTCCTTCTGTGTACCTCATGAAGACTTATGGACAGAGACTTCATAGTATGAAGAGGTTGGGGTTTAACTTCCTGTCGACAACTAGATGCTTAGAAATGGAGTACAAACTTGTATTGGGCCAAATATGGGGAAAGAATTCAGTCACGCCCTTTTCACAGGAACCATGCTTGCATTTGGTGTAAGTGATCTAGTGGAACCAGGTAAAATTTGACATAGAATGTTGAACAGGAATTTGAAATGTCGACCTACTTGCATGCGAGTCCAGTATGCTAACCACTGTGCCACCTCACTCGGTACGAAATAGGTAAGGCAAGAAAACTTTCCTGACACCATATCAAGAACCCTAGATGACTACCATGCCGTTTTAGTGTCCAGAGTATGCTCATAATAAATTTAATGTCTCTGCTATGTTAAAGCTGTGTTCCCTACAAGTGAAATATGTTAACCAATGAATGTGTGAGTGGCTAGACTAGCAAAATGTGTGAGAGGGGTCTGTTAACTTCTCTACCTTAAAATAAGTACTAAATGTCGGTATTAAAGAAAATATTGAATGTCTGGTGATACAGAATGTAAAAGAAAGTTTTTATTATGACATTGTGACTTTTATTTTAATGTAATATGAAACACAGTATTACAAATTATGTTATAATTTTCTAGAGTTGAACAACTAATGGTAAATTTCACTTATACACACCAGAATATTTGCTCATTAAAAGTAACACTGTTCACAAATAATGTTATTTTTATATATTTTTATATATTTTTTGTGCATTTGCAAAATAATTCACTGCTTTCATGTCTTGTAAATGTGGGCACATGAAGCATCTTCCTTTTGGTGATCTTCCAGTTGCAGCGATCTTGGTCAGCTGGCTACTAATTCCACAATGTGCAGTGGCTTGTAGAACTTTGTATTGTAGGCATGGCGTTTTGAATCTCCTCTCACTATGAGAAAAGTTCTGTTTTTATTAGATATACCTTCCTTCTGGTGGGATGATACTGCAAAAATAAGATATTTTTTGCTACTACATCCAATACTTTTGTCCATAAGACGAAGTACAATCTTTTTGACTGTCTCTTCCAGGTTGATGTGCATTCATTATACAATAATGTTGTTTTTACGTCTTTCATGTATAGTGTTGCTGTTTTGCAGAGACTTAGTAACATCACACATTTGTTCTTTTTGGGCACACAACATACAACTGTTAAAGTGTCTTTTGGACGACAATAATGATTATAAAAGTCCTGAGGTCAAGGAAACCATCATTTTGAGTGGATTTTCCTTTCTGTTTAGTTACATTCCCTTGTACTGGACAAGGTGGAATTTTCATGATACTGTGTACTCGTATCCTACTCATTGATGGCACTGATTTGCTTTATTGAGCTGCATCATGACCAAAAAGGAAATCAGCAATTCTGTAGTCTGTATAATCTAACTCTTCACTGCTTGTATCAACTGTGATACTAGAAGATGTGGGTTCATTATCGTTAAGACCATCAGTCTCTGGATTTCTGTTTTTTCTTGGTCAAAGAGAGCTTCATCTTCAAGCCTTTCAGTAATAGTTGATTTAAAGTTTTGAACACTTCTCCTGACTTCAGATGATCTTCTGTCTTCACAGATAGTACGGTATATAATTACACTCTATGTAAGAAATAGTATTATTTTACGTATTTATTTTGTTTATGGTACAAAATTTACAGTATGTCCATCTAAAGTGTTTGGCATTAGGGAATGCTCTTTCCTTCAAGTTAGTACTTGGATGTAGCTTTCACAGTGCTTCTGACTTCTCAATAAAGAGTACAGTTGTGCCAAACTGATAAGTGTTATCAGTAATCTAACTGCTTTAACACGTCATTCTCGTAAGATGTAAATAAACTATTAGAAAGGCACCTGGTTCGCTATGAGATTTAATAGATCACTGTCTTCCTTTATACAAGTAGGAGAGCAAAATTCATAAAATAAAATAATTAATTTGATTTCCAACAAACTACTTTCCTTCTGAAGAACGTCCACTATATGTTGAGGGATTACAAAGAACATGAAATAAAGTAAACAAATTTTCAAAAATATTCTTGAAAGAATGATGGGTTGCCGTTTATAAATGACCCCTGTTGTGCATCCAACACATTAACACATGTATCAGAACACACAATCATACAGTTAATGAGTTTGTTTTCTTTTACAGTCTGTGCATTATGATATGATTGCCTCATGACTGCAGCTTTGCGGCATCCTGGATGTTTACCCATTTTCACAGAGGATGAACGTTCTGATATTAAAATCTTATAGACAAAATCGTGATTCCATTGTAGCAGTGATACTTTTTATTATTTTTCCATTATTGGTTTCGGCGTCAGGCCACTCTCAAACGGTAAGTTCTGTATTACTAAGTGTGACAAAAATATTAATGCTGATCTCTGAGACACAAAAATATAGGACTACGTGTATGCCTCAGAAGCTGTACTTGGGGGAAAGTTCATGTAGCAGCAGATTAGCTGACCGAGTCACTGCATCGACAACATACACGCACCACGATCCACCTTGAGCCTTATTTACATACAGAAATTTCTACTGCAAGTCTTTAAAATTGCAGGACCATTAAGGCAGCATGAAGTGCACTACTTACTTGTATATGCAAATGATTGACATTTCAGCACTATGGTACCAAGTATACGGAATGTAGATGACGTTATTCCCACCTACAACAAAAGATTATGCAGCGGACTTCTAATTTAGAAATGGCACTTGAAAGCAGTTCCTTGTCACAAGATTGTGTTATGTCTCGTGTAAGAAGGAGAAGCGTTTATCAGTTCGTGTCAGAATTCTACGATGGCTGGATAATGCTCACTAGAGATTGTATTTTATTGTTCTGCGATATTGTTACTCTCATTGGTCAGGATCACACGACTGTGAAGCGAAAATGGAAACAATAGGATGAGGAGAACTGTTGGGGTTGGGTTATTTGGGGAAGGAGACCAGACAGCGAGGTCATTGGTCACATCGGATTAGGGAAGGACGGGGAAGGAAGTCGGCCGTGCCCTTTGAAAGGAACCATCCCGGCATTTTCCTGGAGCGATTTAGGGAAATCACGGAAAACCTAAATCAGGATGGCCGGACGCGGGATTGAACCGTCGTCCTCCCGAATGCGAGTCCAGTGTCTAACCACTGCGCCACCTCGCTCGGTAGGAGAACTGTAACCGACGATATGCAAGATCTCAACGGCCCCACCCGATTAATGTCCGATAGGATAGAAATACTGTTTGCTCTTCCATGCAGCATTTTTCAGCTACAACATTTACTTTAAGCCAGGAAATTAGCTGTTTTGCAGAAAAACCAGTCTCTACACAGACAGCGCGATGTCGACTGGAGTGGACAGTGTTGTCAGTGAAGCGCCAACAACTACGCTGGGCACTATAGTCCTAGTTCTGCGTACATCACGATCCATGTGTGCAGACTCTAAGGATAACAAACGTTGCCAGACAGCATTCGTCATCGTCTTAAAGCCCAGCACATGGCGTGATGGTATGGATTGCCATTGAGTGCACAAACTATTTGGCCACCCCGCTGGTGGATTCTAATATAGGGAGCAAAATAATAAAATGCACACTTGGTTTCCCAATGCAAGTCCAGATCAATATATAATACAAGTCCTTGAGCTAGGACGAGTCTGATATCCACATTAGCAACAGAGGCTGAGAGACAACGCTTAGACTAGACCGACAGAGCTGAACTGACAGACTAGACTGAAGAGGTCGGTGCGGCGTTCTTTGAGTCGTCTCCGTGGCGGCGCTAGCCACCTGGGCACAGGAGGGTTTGTCTCGGAACCGGCTGCAGATTGGCGGTGCAGTCACATGGATTGCTGCCAACTTCTAGACGTGGATTGGTGCGGCGTGGTATTGATAGCGCACGATTCTGGTTCGTATTGCCGGTAACTTGAATAGCAGGCGTTATCTTTCTGAAGTGCTAAGTCCCATAAGAGTACCATATCCAGGAGGTCTCCATGGCAGTTTTCTCCATGAAGCTAATACAAGACCGTAGGGTGCCTGTGGCATTCTGACCTGTTGCCTTGGCCATCATGTTCTGCAGATCTCTCACCCATTGTAAACATCTGGTCATGGTTTACCGAGGCACTTGTAAGGTATCCCTCATTTTTGGACTACATCTTATTTTCCAAAATTGCATTTATGTCGTGTCTGCATATAGCAGTAACATTCAGTGAAGCCAAGTAGTACTGCAGAACGCAATTGCAGGGCGTACGATTTCAGTTCTCACGCTTGCTGAATAACCGCAGGACCATATGGCGCTTCCAGTAGATGGTGGGGTGAGGGGCAGTTGCTGGCCGTAAGAAAGACAGGTATATCAGAGCACTTTACGTAGGGAAACCCTAGCCATTCTGGAGCGAAAAAAGTGATTTTTTTAGTAAATATTTACTAATAAAAGCCATTTTTTCTACTATAGGTATTAGGAGAAGCCTACCGCTCATAAGTACTTTCTTACACCAATATTACTAAGCAAGAAATTAGTCATTTGAATAAACAAATTAATTTTTAAGTTAACGAAATTGTACGAACAGCTACGATGTTTCACGATTGTTAAGTACCAGATTTTGAATGAAATGATGCGCACTGACTGTAGAATAGTTTTTATTAAAAGTGACGACCAGTTTCGGGTCAATTGAAAACGCATCCTCAAGTGATCGTGCCACAAGCAGTCGTCACTCTTAATAAAAAGTATTCTACAGCCAGTGCGGATCATTTCATTCAAAATGTGGAAATTTGGATGCGGTTGCCCGCAGTTTAAAATAACATGGTTAAGTACGAGATCTCGACTGCGCGCCATACTCGCAAGTCGTCTTCCGAGCAAATCTTGTAAGATCACGCTCTCGACAAGTGCTAGTTTTTGAGTTAATAAATTATATATTGTTTCATTACTATCAGTTCAAGGCTTTTCTGCAAATAAAAACGTCATAATGTCATCCATAGGTGTATTTCAAGTAATGTAACTACCCGCATCGTCACTTAAAATTGCAGGCTGTAGAACTCCTCTTTCTAGAGAGTTCGATGGCGCTGCTACAGCTTATGCGAGGGACGTTAATCACGAGGGCTTCGAAGGCGAATAGGTGAAGACTCAGTAAGATAATTGAAGGTCGGATTCTCGTAATCTCTGCAAATCTAGGAAGGAAAAGCAGGTCAGTCATACTGTACGCCTCTTATGCCATCTTCCACGGACTCGCTAGCTAGATTGAGATACTTCAGCAGGGGATCTTGCACACTGAAACGTCAACAGTCGCCAGCCAATATGACTGATAAACTCCGGTATCGAGGTAGAGGAGCATGTAATGACGTATCTGTATCTGTCATCCAAGCTCAGTTCGACTCGATACCCAACTTAACTTTGCCATTGTTGCTGCCAGAGCTGACAGCTCTCCTGGGTACTAAATTTCTCACTCTGTATGCCTCCAAATCACCTGCAACTTTAATCATGTATATACCTTACTTCCATATGAGCGCACAATAAGTAAAATGTCGTTATTTTTTATCTTTCCATTTGTTGCAATTGTAGTAACCTGTAGCGTAAGTACGTCCAGCTCAGTGGACGATGCGATTTTTCAGCGATATACTTTGAAAAATGGACTAACTGTCTTCGCCGAGTGCTACGAGTATTTATTTATGTATTGCTGTTATAAGTAAATCTGCAATCTTCTTACCTAACTCAGTTTCCTTAATACAGACTGTAAATATAACAATAACTGTAACAATGAGCTAATAAAAGCATTTTAAAGTTTTGAGTATATGCTGTAATCTTAGATGTGATCACTGTCTGGACTCCTCAACTTCACAGTCCAGGTAGTGAGCACGTCTAAAATCATGGTTCACACACTAGACGATGACGGTCAGCTCAACTCATCCAAAAACTGAGCAAAATAATGGAATAGTTTACCTGCCAGGGCACACGGTAATACGTTTCCTAGTATTACATACGAGGGCAACTTGTTTATTAAGATCCTATGGGCCGCGAGATGGAAACCACGGTGAAACTCCGATGAAGCTTTGCACAGATGTGTTGGTCACGGTCTCTAGTATGCTCGTCGATCGCTTCACGTCGCTCTTTTCGGTTTTGACATCACAGTGAGCATTTAAAGATGCCTAGAAAATAATGTCTCCCGCAAAGTATGAGATTATGCCTGATTTTATGCATTCCACATAAGGCATTTGTCATGTCTTGCTTCATGGCATTTCTCGGCCTCACTCTGTAAGGCCAATGAAGACGCTCCTGCAGAGATTTCGATGGGAAGTGTTTGATCGCCCACCCTGCAGCCCGAATTTGGTTCCCTCTGAGTTTCGTCTCTCCTGACATGAACCGCAGGCTATGACATTTTGACACACACAATAAGCTGCAGAGCAGCGCAGAGAATTAGCGGAAAGGACAGGCGGCTGCCTTCTATGACGAGGTTATTGGGAAATTGGTACAACGATACGACTAATGCCGTCGGAGCGGCGACTATGCAGAAAAGTGGCTGGAAGGTGTAGCTAACTGTTGCAAATGAAACATTTTTGATTTTCACCTTGGTTTCCATTTCGCGACAGATCGGACCTGAATAAAAGAATAGCCCTCTATTTTATAAATTCGAAAGTTTGTAAGTTTATGTGTGTGTTTGTGTGTATGTATGTGTATGAAATGGTATATTTGTTACTCCTTCAACCTTAAGCCACTCGACGGATTTAGATGAAATTTGGAATGGAGATACCTTATACCCTGAATTAATATGTACGCTACCTATCAAAGGGATCGGGGTGGGGGTGTAAATAAGCGTAGCTCACGACGCGCGAATGCCCAGACTTTATTTATCCAGTGTTTGAGAATGAGAGCACTTAGTGACTTGCAACGGACTTTACACTTTTATGAAACTTTTCTCGCTCACAAATCATGCAAAATTATGAAAGAAAAATAAGTTTACCGTTAACAACTTGTTTGCTGTTCATGCAGTAAAACCGCCGCACTTCTATACTTCTAACTGTATTCGCAATGTATTTTGCAGACAGTATTCACTTACACCGATGAGCCGAGACATTATGACCACCTGCTTAATAGCTTGTTTGTCCAACTTTGGATCGAAATACATCACTGTTTCTATGTATCAGGGATCCGACAGTTTGTTGGTAGGTTTGTGGCATTAGATGTCTACGCATAGGTCATGCAATTCGCGTAAATAACGGGCCGCTGATTTGCGATGACGGCGCCAGATAATGACCCCATATAGGTTTCGTGGGATATACATCAGGCGAATTTGGTCACCGAGACATCAACGTGAGTTCACTACAATGCTCCTCAAACCGCTGTAGCACGCTTCTGGCTCCGACACATGGACAATTATACAGCTCAAAGATGACATCGCCGTCGGGGCAGACATCAAGCCTGAAGGGATGCATGTCGTTTGCCTACCATAGCATAATACAGCTACCACCAGCTTGCGTCCGAGGCGCGCTGCACATGTCGAGCTGCCGTTCACCTCGATGACGGCGTTTGTGGAGACGACCATCGATCTATTGTAGCAAAAATGTGACTCACCCGAAGAGCCGACATGTTTCCTTTGATCGACGATCGAATGCCGATGGTCCCGTGCCCATTGTAATTGTAATTGACGATGTCGTTGGCGAAGTGGCCGTGCGGTTAAAGGCGCTGCAGTCTGGAACCGCAAGACCGCTACGGTCGCAGGTTCGAATCCTGCCTCGGGCATGGATGTTTGTGATGTCCTTAGGTTAGTTAGGTTTAACTAGTTCTAAGTTCTAGGGGACTAATGACCTCAGCAGTTGAGTCCCATAGTGCTCAGAGCCATTTGATGTCGTTGGGTCAACAAGTGAAGAAGTAGGGGTGGTCTGTTGCAGAGCTCTGTGTTCTACAATGGTGTGCCCCAGAACACTTGTGCGTGCACCAGTATTGTGTTCTTTCGGCATTGATGCCACAGATCACCACCTATCTTACTTTAAAGAGTAGACAAGCCTCCGAACACCACGTTCTGTGAGGAACCGTGGACGTCCAACAGTTTGGCGCCTAGTGGTAGTTTCACTGTCCTACCTCTTTCCTTAGATGCTCACGACAATAGCACGTAAACATACGATTAGCTTCGCCGTTTTCGAGATACTCGTTTATAGGCTCTGCATAATAATAAACTTCCCTTTGTCAAAGTCGCTTATCTCAACGGTTTTCCACATTTGCAGCTCATATCTTCGGTAGGGTGATCACCCGTCCGTGTCGGCTCCGCTTACATAATTTCGTTACAGCGTCGCCGGTCGGAGTGGCCGAGCGGTTCTAGGCGCTTCAGTCTGGAACGGTGCGACCGCTACGGTCGCAGGTTCGAATCCTGCCTCGGGCATGGATGTGTGTGTTGTCCTTAGGTTAGTTAGGTTTAAGTAGTTCTAAGATCTAGGGGACTGATGACCTCAGATGTTGAGTCCCATAGTGCTCAGAGCCATTTGAACCATTTGTTACCGCGTCACGTGCCCGCAACGCTACCAGGCGGCGTCCACCGTCGCGGTGGCAGTGGTCATAATGTTCTGGCTTATCAGTGTATATCACTGTATGTACCAGCGAAATTATATCATTGTACGATTCATAGCTCAGGAGATATGACGTCATAAACACAGAGCTGATAAAAACTGTCGCAGCATGTATGCCTTTTAAATTTATTACTTCTTTGCTACTAACTATATTTGCTATACATTTCGCTGACAGTATCCGCATACGTGGCTGAATGTACCTACAAAAATATGTCACTACACGACACATAGTTCAAGAGATATGATGTCACAATCACTGAGACACCTGAAAAACTGCGGCAACATAAACGACGTTTAAATTTATTGCTTCTTTACTGCTAGCTCTATTCAAAACACATTTCGCAGATAGTAGCCAAATGTATCACTGGATGTACCTGAAAAGTTGTACCATTGTGCGACACATAGTACAGACGATACGACGTCATAATATGTTAAACTTATGTGAAATGTATTTGACATGTGTGTGCGCGGGCAAAGCTACGGGTAAATAGCTGATTCTAAGCCCCTGGAACGATTTCAGTCCAATCTGGTAGACGTATTAGTTAAGATCTGGAAAGAAATACTTCGCG
Source organism: Schistocerca americana (assembly GCF_021461395.2). Classification (NCBI taxonomy): domain Eukaryota; kingdom Metazoa; phylum Arthropoda; class Insecta; order Orthoptera; family Acrididae; genus Schistocerca; species Schistocerca americana. The sequence continues at coordinate 582,613,681 of NC_060130.1, read as the reverse complement.
GGGTAAGAAGAACAAACTCCCTACTGGAGGTGGAGTGATAACATAGAGAGAGAGAGAGAGAGGAGATGAACAGTGAGAGGAGGAGGAGGTCGACAGTGAATAGGGGGGGTGGGAGGAGATGGACAGGGAGAGAGGGCAAGAAAAGATCGACAGAGAGAGGGGGAAGTAGGAGATGAACTAATGGAAGACTGGAATAAATACATATCCTGTCATTTTTCTTACAAATAATTGTTTAACTGCGGATAAGATCGCGGGGTGGAGCTAGTTATTTTCATATTTTTCGTCAATTACCTCAGCTTTTAAATGTTATCTCCTTGTTCCGTATGACAAAACTACGAGTAGAATCGACATGACTGTAGGGTTCCACTAAAATGAAGCAGAAGTTTATTGGCGATGCTGCACAGTGAATATCACGGAGGGTGTGTTTCAAGGAAAACGGATAGCACAGATAGTTTTACTGTTAAGCATAAACATTCATAGAATATCTACAACAGTGGCTCTCCGCGAAAAGTGACCTCCCTAGACAACGACCGGGCTTGATGCCAAGGCATTATCGAACCGCCAAGCTCCAGTGCGAAGATTTTCCCCTGACTGCAGCTTCCTGGCATTCGGCCGAACCGAGTGGTGTGGCGCGCACGCCGGGGAGCCGGAAATAAACTCGGCGTTCTGTCCTGCCACCGCACTTATCATTTCCCGGGCATCTTTTGAATTATTTCATGCAAACAAAGAGCCTGGCCCCAACAGGCACTATGATATAGTTCTTAGCCACTCTTCTCGCTGACGAACACGCATTTTTTATTTTATTTATTAGTATGTGTTATTTTTACGTAGAGTACATATGGCATTTGTCGTCCAGTTCATAAAATTTCACTGTGATTTGCTTCCATTAACTTTTGAGACATTCTCAACTGCCAGTTACAAAGTATCTCAATTGTTATGAACGTCCTCAGGTCTGCTTCAGAACTTTTTTTTAAAGTGGCACTATCAAACTGACGGATTACATCATGTTTGAAGTCATCTTAACTGTACCAGTGTATGTAGAGTTCTTTTGCGTCCATGATGGATTCAACACACACTAACTTTGTGTTCTGCCTTACGGCAGGTCGTGTCATGGATGAAGCCTCGTCAGAGAGGTCCACCGCATGAGCGTCTAGGGAAGTGATTCCAGTGGTTGTTTCCCGTTGCCTTCCATTGATGATCATGAAATGAGAATGAGGAGAACACAACACCCAGTCCCTGAGCAGAGAAAATCTCCGACCCAGCCGGGAATCGAACCCGGGCCCCTTGGCGTGAAATTCCGCCGCGCTGACCACTCAGCTATCGGGACGGACTCAACAGAAACAGGATCTAAAAATTTTCATGACAGAAAAGAAATCGTCCTCTTAAGTGGAGTTGTTAACACAAATAAACTCGCAAACTTCTGTCCAGGTTTCCTTTAATTTCGTATTATCTTCGCACAAACGAATTTTTAAAAAATTCTGGATTCTAATATGTAACGTATTTTTGAGCTCATCCACTATATTAGGATACAAATTCACGCAAAATTATTTGTTATTATTTCCTCTCCTTTCACCTCTGCCTCCCATCCCCCCGTCCTCCACTCCTCCCCCCCCCCCTCTCTATCTCTCGTATTCACGATTAATTATGTGTTTCTGGAGTAATGCACGTTGTGGGCTCTGCTGGCTGCCATGGAGAAGGGAATCCACAAAATACGTGATGTGAAGACTTGCTCTGGGCTATAGTTAACATTAACATGGGACTATTACATGGTATAACGCCATTAAGAACATCTAATTTAGCACCAATACCACAAAATATGAAGCACGATTTAGCACTCAGAACGTAGACTAATTACCCTTAGGCATATTCATGTGATACTATAACGAAAAAGTTGTTTACAACCAGTGGCGGCTCCTGAGTATACATCCTGGGTGTTCAGAAATTTTTAAATTCACATAAATTTGAGTGTGTGAAATTAATAGCATCTGCTGTATAACAATTATGCTTATGAACAAATTTATACAACTACGGGCACTGCCAATAATAATAACGACAGTTGTTGTTGTTGTCGTCTTCAGTTCTGAGACTGGTTTGATGCACCTCTCCATGCTACTCTATCCTGTGCAAGCTTCTTCATCTCCCAGTACGTACTGCAGTCTACATCCTTCTGTATCTGCTTAGTGTATTCACCTCTTGGTCTCCCTCTACGATTTTTACCATCCACGCTGCCCTCTAATACTAAATTGGTGATCCCTTGATGCCTCAGAACGTATCCTACCAACCGATCCCTTCTTCTAGTCAAGTTGTGCCACAAACTCCTCTTCTCCCCAATCCTATTCAATACCTCCACATTAGTTGTGTGATCTAACCATCTAATCTTCAGTATTCTTCTGTAGCACCACATTTCGAAAGCTTCTATTCTCTTCTTGTCCAAACTATTTATCGTCCATGTTTTTATAATCCTGTATTCACCTGACCAAAAGTCTTGTTCCTCCTGCCACCGAACTTCGCTAATTCCCACTATATCTAACTTTAACCTATCCATTTCCCTTTTTAAATTTTCTAATCTACCTGCCCGATTAAGGGATCTGACATTCCACGCTCCGATCCGTAGAACGCCAGTTTTCTTACTCCTGATAACGACGAACTCTTGAGTAGTACCCGCCCGAAGATCCGAATGGGGGACTACTTTACCTCCGGAATATTTTACCCAAGAGGACGCCATCATCATTTATCCATACACTAAAGCTGCACGCCCTCGGGAAAAATTACGGCCGTAGTTTCCCCTTGCTTTCAGCCGTTCGCAGTACCAACACGGCAAGGCCGTTTTGGTTAGTGTTACAAGGCCAGATCAGTCAATCATCCAGGCTGTTGCCCCTGCAACTACTGAAAAGGCTGCTGCCCCTCTTCAGGAACCATACGTTTGTCTGGCCTCTCAACAGATACCCCTCCATTGTGGTTGCACCTACGGTTCGGCTATCTGTATCGCTGAGGCACGCAAGCCTCCCCACCAACGGCAAGGTCTATGGTTCATGGGGTGGGTGGGGGTGGGGGGGTGTGATAACAACAGTAATAATAATAATAATAATAATAATAATAATAATACGCATAACTTAGCTGGCAAAAGAAAGAATCGTTTTTGTAGACTTTTGTTGTTTTATCCATAATTAAGTACAGGTTAGGGCAATAACGAAATAATGTGTAAGCTTTCGCAACCCTCCATTTCACATTTTTGTGGAACTGTGAGTTTTTGTGCTTTCCTATTTTTTGGACAAATGTACAAAATCCCTAACAGATGTTTCAACTGTCGAATTTATTTTCGGACTGAAAATCAGATATTCTTACGCTGAATCCACATAACAGCTTGTGCTAACTGTACACCTCCTTGTTAAATGTTCGCTTGTAGTCACGAGTATTTGATTTCGTCACTCTGTCAATCAAAGGATCTGTTCTCGGAGGCCCTAGTTCCTTTGCGGCTAACTTTTCCTGGTAATTTACTTCTTTGTTCCCTGAATGAGATTTTCACTCTGTAACGGATTGTGCACTGATATGAAACTTCCTGGCAGATTAAAGCTGTGTGTTGGACCGAGACTCGAACTCGGGACCTTTGCCTTTCGTGAGGAAGTGCTCTACCAACTGAGCAACCCAAGCACAACTCACGACCCTACCTCACAGCTTTACTTTTCTGTTGGCATTTAAAATAGATTCAATATAGTTCAACTTCACACTGCACACGAAAGCCGATTCTCGCACAGTAAATAACCAACTCCAAACATGAAGTGCGGTTTGTGGAAATGATTTAACTCAAGTAGTAATGTCTATCAACATCGTCACTTGACTAGAATAGAAATGAGGTGCTGAGATCCATAAAGGTCCTAAAGCACACTGCCGTCGATCCAACATTTAAGTGAATATCAGAGAAACTAGTTATACAGATTTTCGTGAATTTTCATAAATATATAATGTGGGCCTACAGTACAGATAAACCTGACTCACCATAAGATCAACACATTTCAGAAGCATGAATGAATGCTACAGTCTCACAGTCGACGGTGATGTGCTTTGGGACCTTATGATTCTCAGCGCCTCAAATAGATTGCTGCACAATAAAATTCATAATTTAATATTCTATAACTGATTCAGATACCCGCAAAGTAGGTTTACTATCAGTACAACTTAAACATATACTTAAGTCCGATCTAATTTTAATATATAGTGTGTGAATTAGCGTATCTGAGCAGCGTGCTATCACCTAGCAGGGTTTATATCCGAGCGAACGGGGATAAAAGTCTGCCACAGTATGCTACCACTTGGTGGCACTGACGTAACCTTCTAGTTGAGTAGCAAGAGCTAGCTGTGCACGTCGGGACCCATGCACGTTGTTCATCAAATCCGTATGTACGAGGGTAAGTCAATTATTATCCGCAATTTAGTTACATTTTTGTTTATTTTGGTAGTACTGTCGTTTTACGTTGATGATGCATGCTTTGTTTATTTGTTGTTATATCTTTGCAATTTTCTAGGTTAGTTTCGTTATCGCTACCGTGCTGTTAATCATGGCTGCTCCGCTGTCGGAAGGCGTATCAGGGGCATAAATTCATCGAAGACTTTCGGTACAGTACGGGACCAGTGTTTTGCCACAACGGAGTGTCTACGAATGGATTGAAAAATTCCGAAATGGTCACACAAGTGTTACGCACGATGAACGAAATGGACGACCGTTTACCGCCACAAATGAAAAAACCATTGAGCGTTCACGTGAAATGATTCTCTTAGACAGACGATTAACTATTGACGAAGTGACACATCGTCTGCAAATTCGTCACGGTTCTGCCTACGAAATCATCCACAACAGACTTGGGTTTCATAAAGTTTGAGCAAGATGGATCCCAAAACAACCCACACGGTTGCATAAAAAAAAGTGTTTGGACATCTGTAACAAACATTTGGATCGCTGTGGTAACAAAGGGGACAACTTTTTAGACAGGATCATTACTGGTGACGAAACATGGATCCATCATTACGAGCCGGAAAGTAAACGGCAGAGTATGAAATGGAAATATCCATATCGCCGTGCAAGAAAAAGTTCAAGACCCAACTGTCCGCAGGAAACTGATGCTTACTGTTTTTTTTAATTTTTTTTATTTTTATTTATTTATTTATTTATTTATTTTGGACCCACAAGGTCCAGTACTGGAACATTATGGGGAAAGGGGCACAACAACAAACAGCGTACGTTACAGTGAGATGCTTACTGCCAGGCTAAAAGCCTGCAATTCGAAGCAAACGCGGAGGATTGCTTTCAAAAGGTGTTGTGTTGTTGCATGACAGTCCCCGTCCGCACACTTCTGCCCACACTGCTGAAACGCTCCAGAAACTCAAATCTGAAGTACTGAATCATCCTCCACATTCTCCCAATCTTGCCTCTTCTGACTATCACTTGTTTGGTCCACTCAAACAGGCATTAAGGGGCCGTAGATTTGCCTCGGACGAAGCAGGGAAAGAAGCGGTGTATTCCTGGCTCACAGCTCAACAGAGACCCTTCTTTTATGAGGGCATCAGGAAGCTTGTACAACAACGTACCAAATACGTTGAAACGCAAGGAGACTGTGTCGAAAAATGATGTTCTTGTAAGTTTCCTATTCGATTAGAATAAAATTTTATAACTACTTTGTGGATAATAATTGACTTACCCTCGTATTTTGCCCGTAAGGCAATTACGTCACGCCAGTTGTGCATGTGCAAAAGCTCCTTAAAACGTGCACAACTGGAGGTGTGCTAGCGACCCTGATGCCAAGTTTCACGGAGTCTAGAGGAGCAGTAGCGCGGTATATTTAAGTGCCATATCTTTCAGATTGCAGCATCTGTGTTACGTTTAGCAACATAAAAAAAAAAAAAAATCCGCAACGTGTCGAAAGTTAGAGTGTTCACGGGTTCCTGTGCTCTTACAGAGCCGCCACCACTGTTTATAACATACAAATTCCAGGGGAACGTGATATACTAGGGAATACATTGTGGTAGCGAAATTCAACCGGCAATGATGAGTTTAAGAGGAACATTCTTTTAAAGTAAATTGCAGACAATAGATAATACCTAAAGCATTGTGCAACTGTCCATCAAGAGGTATTTATTTAATAGTAATAACCATGAGAAAACTATACCGAACAGGATACTTCGAGATTCTGTACACAGAAGATAAATACTTGCCACAATGAAATCGTAAGCCAGTCTTTGCCATCATCATCTGGGCTTTCGTTTCACAGGGCAAGAGACAGGTTGTGCGTTTCGTTCGATAAGTAACACAAATTTCTTGCTCAGCTAAGGAATCATATGTAAGAATGGCATTGGTGAATTCATTTATTATATTTCTGTTATATGATTTTAACCTCCCATCATTAATAATGAGCGTTGCTTAACTGAGATAAGATGCGGCGCATAAATGTTCCGAAATCTTTTGAAAGAACTAACATATCAGTTACCGGCGTCGATTTTATAGGGAGATATGGGGATTATGGATGTGTCTACAAGTGTGGTTGTCAGTTTCTTTTCCCACGAGGAGGTCCATGTGGAACTTTGAGTCTAAATCTAATGCAAAACATGACTGTAGTAATGCATACTGCCAAATTATTTCCCAACTAGCAAAGAGAACACAATGAACAGAAGTAGCTACGTTGGCGCTGCTATCTCCCCTCGCATGCGCGGGAGATAGGCCGTTCGAGATAACCACCCTGCAGTACTTGGATCACAGAATGAAAATTCCAAGGCAAATAAACACTCGTATCGATCGACGCAACATAATTTCCATACTGCCAAGACCTTATCTTTCCTCCGGAAAAAATCCCGCATGGGGATGGGAAAGCTGTGTTTCTAAAAGAACGTAATTAATTGTGTCACTAGACCTGAAAATCCGTCTTGCAGTACAATGAACATACTCAAAACTTCCGAACGGTCATATGATTTAGAATAATTTTATCACTCAGACAATACTTTCTTTCGATCGTCCTCACTCCTTTGCATTTTCTTTCGCAAAATGGCTAAGTGTTACTATTCATATACTGGATACAGTTACATAAAATACTACAGTTTCTTTTTTTAACAGCTAGTTGAAATGAAAGTGAAATTCACAAACAGTGAATTTTCCATTTATGTTCACCGATTATCGTACTGAATGATTTGTAATAGTGAAGATCTCTGTGTTTCTTGGTAGCTCATAGCAACAGAATAAATTTTGAATTCCTTCCATTCTTCTTTATTCTGGTAACCTAAATCAAGTTTTTCAATTAGTTTTACGTCGAATACTTTTAAACTGAGGTAATTTTACACTTTTTATTAGAGATCTAACGCTTTATCGAGGCTATCAATAATCTACACTACTTTCACCTGTATAAATTTTCATTATCCAGTCAGTAAAATTTCACTGATATTTTTATGAAATTATACGTGACAGAAGCAATTCTTCACAACCTGGTATACATAAATCGCATTATCGACGTTCACCCTGCTGCTGCGAACACCGGTCGCTCCATAGTTATTGTTACTCTGAGTGATTTGAACTTCCGTGAAATGAAGGAAAGCAGGAAGATTAGGATTTAACAGCCCGTTGACGATGAGGTCATTGGAGACGCAACAAAAATTCGAAGAGACGTGTCCTTTTCTAAGGACCTAGCCCGGTATTCGTCTCTAGGGAGAGCTAACATACTTCTTTTCTTGTGATAATTAGCACATCGGTACTATATCATGAAGAACAGCAACGTTCATCAACACACGAAAGCGTCACAAGTTATTTGAGATGGTACCGTCACTAAATGCGATGTGTACAAAGGTGCTGTTTTCGCGGCAAGGCAAAGCATACGTTAAACGTAGATAGTATTTTCGTTTAATTTAAGGTTATATTTTTTGCATCGTTGCAGAAGAAGGCAATTACACAATAGTAGAATATGAAGCAATTAAAGAGAATATACTTAACAATAATTCAAGCCAAACAATACATTAGCCATAATAGTAAACACAGAGACAGCAGACAAGTCGTACATTGTGCGTAAACTAATAATTTTAACTGATACGTCAAGTTTCTAAAGGCTGGTAGAAGTGACAACTGTTAGTATTGTAAAGCTTCTGTGTAGAATGCAATGTAGGAAAAGCACAAAAACTGAGGAAAATGCAAATTTTAACTGCATATATATTCTGTAATTCACTGTCATATGTTCAAAATAGTACTATGTTCGAATTTGTCTCAATGAGCATTAACGTTGAGCAACCAAACAATAGTATAATTTCATTTGAAAAATGAGGTGTCGAAGTCTAAGTATCGGTGGTTAATAATGTTGAGAAAACACGCTGGGGTCTCTTTACGAATAGGCTACCCTGTGACTATTCTTTAAAGTGAAAGTAGATTTTCAGTATCTCACTGGCATCAAAAGACATCTGAGGTAAAAGCGATAGGTACCTCACCCTGTGTGTAAAATGGAAAAGCATAAATCAATCACAATTGCCATCCTTGCACAAATAATAAAGAAGTCAATGTCTCTAGGAGCAAACGAAGCGCAGTACGTACTTAAACCGTCTTATTTATCTTACAGCATCCAGTCAACGTTATACTATAACAGTATAAGAGAAAAAGGTGATTTAATATGTAGATAGTCTTTTCAGGGGAGTCCACAACACAGAATGTGGCCCCATTCCAGAACATACCAGTGGCGTGGTCTCGTTGGCTACACGTAACAATAAGCGGCAAAAAACGAAACAACCACAAGGAAAAAAAAAGGTGCCAGTGAAATGTTCTCTTATTTGACTAAGAGTCCTAAATGAATCAAATAAGCAGACATATACATTATCAATTATAGGGGTATCTACGACTGGTTCTAGAGTCATTTAGTCAAATAATACAACGCTGCGTAAACAATGCTTTCAGCCCGTGAGAATTTATTCCCTTTCGTAGAATTTCCCTTTAGGAGCAAAAATTATACTTTCAGGAGGACCTTGCACGAACGTCGTTTGCTCACAAAGAACCATAGTTCTTTCTTTCTTTGTGAGAAAATAACGAAGGAGAAACTGAAGAACTCTAATTTAATACAGAACTCTTCTTGCTTTAACTGCACGCTTCTAGAAATGAATCGCCGTGTTCTTCCGACTTCCATAGGTTGTGCAACAACAATAATATCGACACTGCGAATTAATACCCTCGGTTAACAATCGTTTTCAGTTTTAGAACGCAGTCGTACAACGGTATATCGAAAGATATTAACTGGTGCATTCTGGGCAATGCAACATTCTTACATTGGTGGTTTCCGGTATAATCAGTTAGCATAATACATTAAGAGCTTAAAACGGAGCACCGTTGTCGCTTATTCTCAATATGACTGCTGTAACATAGCTATATACTCGAAGAAATACTTGCATTGTTGCAATACTTCTTTTAATGAAAGGATGGTTACGTAGGAAGGGAAGGAAAGAGAGAGCAGAAAAGTCCCGTGCATCAACTTAGACGTGGATAACTCCATTCATAATGCCAGATGAAATTTAAACCGTCAAAGACAGTTTTAGTCAGGCGCAAAAAAGAAACGTAAGGTTGAGGTAGTGTTTAACAATGTAACTGCAACGTACATTATCTCTAATGCATTACAGATGGAGCGAAATGAATAGGAATATATAATGTCAATACTGGGCAACTTATTTTTATTTTTTGACGTTAGTTAATTGCAATAACGAAACACTTCAGTAGTCGTTAATATAGAAGAAAGTGCTGCCACAAAATTTAACACAACTGAAGAAACTTGTTTTTGCCCCGTCTATAATATAGAGCTACTTCAACAACAGCCAAATACATTTAATTTCCTTAAAAAAGGCAGTCACATCAAAGCAGTTCTCATTGAGAAACGCATTATAGGAGAAAAAATATTAATGGCTAAAGGCAATAATCTGTAACAAAGCAGACAAGACTGAACAAGTACCTACTGTACAAAAACTTCAGGGAAAGCGCTCATAGTCACAAACAATAATTAACCCAAAGAATGGTCAAAAAGAGAAATAGCCTTGCTACAACAGTACAGACTCCAGAATCCTACAGATTCAAAAACAACTGTCAGACTGCCTCCGTCGAACACTTCTCATCATTCCATGTATGACGTATTTTAGTGCCGACAAATACTGAACCAGTACGATTTAAACATAGACATTTATAACAGAAATTAACTGTCACTTACCCGTACAAGCAATTCAAAGAAAGAGCTGCGAATGGCCCTGGAGCACAGAAATATGCCTGGAGCGTTCTGAAACACAAGCCGGCTAACAGCGACGTGCGCCCTCGTAGCGTACCTGTTGGCGTCTAAGGCGAAGCGCCGAGTGACACTGGCGGCCGCCCTGTCACCATAACAACCGCCGCCCTCTCTGATTGGTCGCGCGTGCTGTCCAATAGCCGCCCTCATTACTGATTAATTACGGAAGTTGCGCACCAGTGCTTTTGCCTGTGCAATCAAGGAAGTCGGGGAATCCTATTCCTATGACTTAATGTATATATTCTGTAAACATAAACGTTGCCGCGCATCGAAGAAGGTATGAATCATGGAATTCGAGTATTTAACTTTTTTGTACTTTATCCTCGGTTGCAGCATATCAAAAGCGCTTTAGAGAAATAATAAGAAAAATAAGAACACAGAGAGATATCAGTTTCACGTCCCTCTTTTGTTTATTTATTTATTTATTGTTCTGTGGGACCAAATTAAGAAGAAGTCTCCATGGTCATGGAACGAGTCAATACATGGAATTATAACACGATAGTAGAAACAGATAAAATGAAATATACAAAACATATTCAGGCGATAAGTCTTAAGTTTATATAAAGAAAGTCAACAAGCTCTTCCAGGAGCTCCTCGACAGAATAGAAGGAGTGAGCCATGAGGAAACTCTTCAGCTTAGACTTAAAAGAGTTTGGGCTACTGCTAAGATTTTTGAGTTCTTGTGGTAGCTTATTGAAAATGGATGCAGCAGAATACTGCACTTCTTTCTGCACAAGAGTCAAGGAAATGCATTCCACATGCAAATTTGATTTCTGCCTAGTATTAACTGAGTGAAAGCTGCTAACTCTTGGGAATAGGCTAATATTGCTAACAACAAACGACATTAAAGAAAATATATACTGTGAGGGCAATATCAGAATTCCCAGACTATTGAATAGGGGTCGACAAGAGGTTCTCGAACTTACATCACATATAGCTCGAACAGCCCGTTTTTGAGCCAAAAATACCCTTTTTGAATCAGAAGAATTACCCCAAAAAATAACACCATACGACATTAGTGTATGAAAATATGCGAAGTAGACTACTTTTCGTGTTGAACTGTCACTTATTTCAGATACTGTTCTAATGGTAAATAAAGCAGCATTTAGTTTCTGAACAAGATCCTGAACGTGGGCTTTCCACAACAGCTTGCTATCTATCCGAACGCCTAGGAACTTGAACTGTTCCGTCTCGCTTATAATATGCCCATTCTGTCTGATCAAAATATCGGTTCTTGTTGAATTGTGAGTTAGAAACTGTAAAAACTGAGTCTTGCTGTGATTTAGCATCAAATTATTTTCCACAAGCCACGAACTTATTTTATGAACTACATTATTTGATACTGTTTCAATATTACACAGAAGATCCTTCACTACCAAGCTGGTGTCATCAGAAAACAGAAATATTTTTGAATCACCTGTAATACTAGAAGGCATATCATTTATATAAATAAGAAACAGCAGTGGCCCCAGCACCGACCCTTGCGGAACGCCCCACTTAACAGTGCCCCATTGGGACTGAACATCACTACCACTCTCAATATTGCGGAGAATTACCTTCTGTTTTCTGTTCTTAAAGTAAGAGGCGAACCAATTGTAAGCTACTCCCCTTACTCCATAATGGTCCAACTTCTGCAGTAATATTTCGTGGTCAACACAGTCAAAAGCCTTCGTTAAATCAAAGAAAACACCTAGCGTTCGCAACCTTTTATTCAATCCGTCCAAAACCTCACAGAGAAAATAGAATATAGCATTTTCAGTTGTTAAACCATTTCTAAAACCAAACTGTACATTCGACAGCAAATTATGTGAATTTAAATGCTCCAGTAACCTTGTATATACAACCTTCTCGATAACTTTAGCAAGCACCGATGGCATAGAAATAGGTCTAAAATTGTCAACATTATCCCTGTCTCCCATTTTATAAAGTGGCTTCACTACCGAGTACTTTAATCGGTCAGGAAACCGACCACTCCTAAAGGAAAAGTTACAGATATGGCTAAGTACTGGGCTAACATACATGGAACAATACTTCAGTATTCTGCTAGATACCCCGTCATATCCATGAGAGTTCTTGGTCTTTAGTGATTTAATTATTAACTCAATCTCCCTCTTGTCAGTATCATGGAGGAGCATTTCAGGTAACAGTCTCGGAACACTTTTTTCTAAGAGCGCTATGTGATTCCCTGTTGGGACTAGGTTTCTATTTAGTTCACCTGCTATATTCAGAAAGTGATTATTAAATACTGTACATACACGCGACTTATCAGTAACACGGACATTCCCACTACGCACTGATTCTATATCCTCGACCTGTCTCTGCACCCCAGCCACTTCCTTTACGACTGACCATATGGTTTTAATTTTATCCTGAGACTTAGCTATTCTATCTGCATACCACATACTTTTTGCCTTCCTAATAACATTTTTAAGCACCTTACAATACTGTTTGTAATGGGCTGCTGCATTTAGATTTTGCCTGTTTCTAACGTTTTCATATAATTGCCACTTTGTTCTACAAGATATTCTTATCCCTATAGTCAGCCACCCAGGCTGCCTGTTTGTGCTAGTACCCTGTTTTAAACGTTCTAACGGAAAGCAACTTTCAAAGAGCATGAGAAAAGTCTTGAGAAAAGCATTATATTTACCGTCTACTGTATCAGCGCTATAAACATCTTGCCACTCTTGTTCCTTTATAAGGTTTACAAAGGTCTCTACAGCAACTGGATCAGCTTTCCTGAACAGCTGATGACTATATTTAACACGTGTTGCAGCACAAAAACCTTTTAAAGTTAAAATTTGTGCATCATGATCTGAAAGGCCATTCACCTTTTTGCTGACAGAATGCCCTTCTAGTAATGAGGAATGAACAAAAATGTTGCCTATGGTTGTTCTACTGTTCCCTTGCACTCTCGTTGGAAAGAATACGGTTTGCATAAGATTATATGAATTAAGGAGGTCTACCAGCATCCTTTTCCTTGCACAATCACTTAAACAATTAATGTTGAAGTCACCACATATAACTAGCTTTTTGTATTTCCTATAAAGTGAACCAAGAACCTCCTCTAGCTTCAGCAAAAATGTTGTGAAATCGGAGTCTGGGGATCTATAAATAACAGCAGTTAGAAGTTTAGCTCCACTAAACTTAACCACACCTGCACAACATTCAAACACCTTATCAGTGCAGTACTTTGAAACATCAATTGACTCAAATGGGATGCCGTTTTTCACATACATGGCTACTCCCCCACACCGCAAAGAGCTCCTAGAAAAGCTGCCAGCCAACCTGTATCCTGGTAAAGGAAGCCTCTGAACGATCTCCTTATTTAAGAAGTGTTCAGATATACCGAGCCGTGGTCTAGCGGTTCTAGGCGCGCAGTTCGGAACCGCGCGACTGCCACGGTCGCAGGTTCGAATCCTGCCTCAGGCATGGATGTGTGTGATGTCCTAAGGTTAGTTAGGTTTAAGTAGTTCTAAGTTCTAGGGGACTTATGACCACAGTAGTTAAGTCCCATAGTGCTCAGAGCCATTTTGAGATATACCGATAATTTTAGAGTCAACATCTATAAGCAGTTCACTAACTTTATCTCTAATACCCTGTATATTTTCATGAAATATACTAATTCCCTCATTACTCGGATACCTAAGCTTTGTCAAAAGTGGTTTCTTTGTTAGAGAGACTTCCCTTAAGCAGGAATACCTATCAGCTGACTTCAATCTAGAAAAGGTGCAGCTCTAACACCCACTACTGCAGGAATTTTCCCATGAGTGATCCCGCCAACCCCACCTATGCTGTCACCTATAAGCTTTGCCAACCTCCCCTTCCCATACCTGTTGAGGTGCAGGCCATGTCTAGTGAAACCCGTCCTGCTGATAGACTCCACCGACACCACTGAAATGTGACTCATGCTTTCTGTCATCAGCGCACCCCCAAGTCTCATGTTATTACGCCTGATGGCTGTATTAAGATGAGGCCGATCGTGACGCTGAAACAGTTCGACGAAATGCACATTCGTGTTGCCAGTCTGAGTGGCTATCTTTTCCAGGTCACCATCTATGTCATACTCCCCATCCCTATCAATACTATTACCAGCCAGACCCACAATCACTACCTGATCCTCTTTAGTAAAATCCCTACATAACCCCCCCTATGTTAACAGTCACCTGAGCCAATCCTGCATTAGGCTTCACAATGCTGGTGACCTGGTACTCACTCCCCAACACTTCCTCCAACTGCTGGCCTACACCTCTGCCATGAGAACTACCTAACAGCAGAACCTTCTTCTTCCTCTTCGACTTTGCAACTGTCCTAGCCATCGTAAGTGCTGAGGTCTGCTGCATACTTCTTACGTCTACAGCTACTAGAGATTCCTCTCCGCTAGACTCTGACAGTTGATCACATCTATTGCAAACACCAATAGTAAAACTATCTGAAAATCTTCTTCTCCTAGCAGATCTCTTGCCAACAGCCAGCTCCCATTCCCCAACCCCCTTCTCCCTCCTCATCCTATCTAGCTCCTCCTGTGCGTTTTTCAACTGCATCTGAAGGGCACAGATCTTACGCTCCTGCTCCTCTACCAACTTACTCTTGCTACATAACCTGCAGTTCCAGGAGAGGATCTCACCAGAATGCCCACTGGTTTCCCCACTGCATTCCCCCCAGTGAAAATACTTCGAACAAGTCTCACACCGCAATCCACTACTAACGAACCTACGGCAAAGCCCACACTTCTCACTCATGGTAAAATTTTACTCTTATTGAAACAAGAAAAACACTTATCTAAGTTCCGCTACTATAATAAGAAGATGTTAAAAACCTGACTACAATAATCACAGACTTACTCTACAAGGGAAGTAACTACTATTATTAACAGTATTAATCAACAAAAAATTAGAATATAACAAAAGACTAACACAGAAAGAGAATCAAACGTCTAATGACACAGTAACGAAACTAAAAACAGTTCCCAAAAGGTTCATCTGAAATTATTTCACCAGAAAACACCAAGAACACCGGTTGAAGACTACTAAAGTTCCTAAATAAAACCACTATACACACACAATTAATTAGTACTTAGCTTTCGATGCGCCGCTACAGCTGCAACTGGTCAGTGCGGACATCGGCATCGAGGTGAATATAGACATAACACTATCTCAGTTAGAGATAGAAAAACTAAATAAAGCTGGTTGTGTGGGGATTTGAACACAGACGTAGTCATAGCGCCACCTCACGCAGTAATCGAAAGATGATTAAATCGACATTTTAATTCACTAATAAAGGACTGAACCAAAGCGATGCCTGTTCATTGGTCTAGGGCTATGATGCCTGCTTCGGGTGCAGGAGGTTGTGTATGCTCCTCCAAAGCGATGCCCACGTCGTCTGCAAAATCCTTAGTAAGTCAAATAGCTTTTTATGTCAAACAATATTAAGTTAGGAATAATGCCATAGCCATAAAAGAATTACAAACTTGTGTACACTGACATGACGAAAGTCATGTAATAGCAATATGCGCATGCTACACTATGTGATCAAAAGTATTCGGACACCCCCAAAAACATACGTTTTTTCATATTAGGTGCATTGTGCTGCCACCTACTGCCAGGTACTCCATATCAACAACCTTAGTAGTCATTAGACATCGTGAGAGAGCAGAATGGGGCGCTCCGCGGAACTCACGGACTTCGAACGTGCTAAGCTGATTGGGTGTCACTTGTGTCATACGCCTGTACGCGAGATTTCCACACTCCTAAACATCCCTAGGTCCACTGTTTCCGATGTGATAGTCAAGTGGGAACGTGAAAGGGCACGTACAGCACAAAAGCGTACAGGCCGACCTCGTCTGTTGACTGACAGAGCCCGCCGACAGTTGAAGAGGGTCGTAATGTGTAATATGCAGACAGCTATTCAGACCATCGCACAGGAATTCCAAACTGAATCAGGATACGCTGCAAGTACTATGAGAGTTAGGTGGGAGGTGAAAAAACTTGGATTTCATGGTCGGCTGCTCGTAAGCCACACATCGCACCGGTAAATGCCAAACGACGCTTCTCCTGGTGTAAGGAGCGTGAACATTGGACGATTGAACAGTGAAAAATGTGATGTGGAGTGACGAATCACGGTACACAATGTGGCGATCCGATGGCAGGGTGTGGATATGACGGATGCCCGGTGAGCGTCATCAGCCAGCGTGTGTAGTGCCAACAGTAAAATTCGGAGGCGGTGGTGTTATGGTGTGGTCGTGATTTTCATGGAGGAGGCTTGCACCCCTTGTTGTTCTGCGTGGCACTATCACAGCACAGACCTACATTGATGTTTTAAGCACTTTCTTGCTTTCCACTGTTGAAGAGCAATTCGGGGGTGGCGACTGCATCTTTCAGCACGATCGAGCATAGGTTCATAACGCACGGGCCTGTGGCGGAGTGGTTACACGACAATAACATCCCTGTAATTGAGTGGCCTTCACAGAGTCCTGACCTGAATACTGTAGAACACCTTTGGTATGTTTTGGAACGCCGATTTCGTGCCAGGCCTCACCGACCGACATCGATACCTCTCCACAGTGCAGCACTCAGTGCAGAATGAGCTGCCATTCCCCAACAAACCTTCCAGCACCTGATTGAACGTGTGCCTGCAAGAGTGGAAGCTGTCATCAAGGCTAAGGGTCGGCCAACACCATACTGAATTCCAGCATTACCGATGGAGGGCGCCACGAACTTGTAAGTCATTTTCGGCCAGGTGTCCGGATACTTGTGATCATTTAGTGTATGTACGGCTGTAGTATAATATCGCGAACACTAGGTATAAAAGAGCAGTGCGTTGGCGGAGCTGTCATTTGCACTCAGGTGATTCACGTGGAATGTTTACAGACGTGATTATACGGATGCACGAGGGGACTTAACAGACTCTGAACGCGGAACACTAGTTGGAGCTAGACGCATGGGACATTCCGTTTCGGACATCGATAAGGAATTCATTATTCCGAGATCCACAGTGTCAAGAGTGTGAAGGGAATCCCAAGTCTCAGGCATTACCTCTCATCATGTAGCCGCCGGCCATTACTTAACGACCGAGAACAGCGGCGTTTACGTAGAGTTGTCAGTGCTAAGAGACAAGCAACACTGCGTGAAATAGCTGCAGAAATCAATGTGGGACGTACGACGAACGTATGTGTTACGATAGTGCGGCGAAATGAGGCGTTAATGGATTGCCGCGCGGGATTAGCCGAGCGGTCTCAGGCACTGCAGTCATGGACTGTGCGGCTGGTCCCGGTGGAGGTTCGAGTCCTCCTTCGGGCATGTGTGTGTGTGTTTGTCCTTAGGATAATTCAGGTTAAGCAGTGTGTAAGGTTAGGGACTGGTGACCTTAGCAGTTAAGTCCCATAAGATTTCACACACATTTGAACATTTTGCTAAGGCATTATGGCAGCAGAAGACCGACGCGAGTGCCTTTGCTAACATAACATCGCCTGCAAGGGCCTCTCCTGGGCTCTTGATCATATCAGTTAGACCCCAGACGACTGGAAAACTGTGGCCTGGTAAGATGAGTACCGATTTCAGTTGGTAAGAGCTGATGGTAGCGTTCGAGTGTGGCGCAGGCCACACTAAGCCATGAACGCAAGTTGTCAACAAGGCACTGTGGAAGCTGGTGGCGGCTCCATAATGGTATGGGCTGTGTTTAGATGGAACGGACTGGGTCCTCTGGTCCAACTGAACCGATCATTGACTGAAAATGGTTATGTTCGGCTACTTGGAGATCATTTTCAGCTATTCACAGACGATGAAATTTTTACAAATGACAATTCGCGATGTCACCGGGCCACAGTTGTTCGCGCTTGGTATGCCATGACTTTTGCCACCTCAGTGCATAACGTTGCACTCATCTCCTCAATCCGATTTTTCTTACAAACGCTAGTGTGTTAATAGCTTCGTCACAAATGCTATTGGATCCTCGAAATATCTTACCCTAAGTTTACATATCGCACCACAGCACGAACAGTGAAAACCGAAAAATGCAGTACTTGAGATATCATGACTTACAAAATTTTATACAGCGTATATTGAAATAGCATAAGCTTCCTTTGAATGTCGTGTAGGTGTTGTTGGCAGTAAATTCCATTGTATTTTTCGTGCACGTTGAGGCACTTCACGATTTTCATTTGTGTTACTTTTCTTGCCGGGGTGCGATATGTTTCATCACGATTATACATTTATGTACAAGCTGTAGCACTTGTTGCTATCACCACACTAATGGCAGAAAAGACGTACTTCACAATCTATCTGGGAAGAAAATTGTTTTTAAACAGTTTTTGATGTTGCTGAGCAACAGTCACACAATAATTTTAAATGAACACACCGCCATTTCAATGTATTTTTGTTTATTTAATTACGACCCAGGTTTCAGGCTTTTATGCCATAAACTCAGTCAGTTGAAAATTGCATAAAAGACCGAAACCTGGGTTGGGTTTTTGGGTTGTATTGGGGAAGAGACCAAACAGCGAGGTCATCGGTCTCATCAGATTAGGGAAGGAAGTCGGCCGTGCCCTTTCAAAGGAATCATCCCAGCACTTGCCTGGAGCGATTTAGGGAAATCACGGAAAACCTAAATCAGGATGGCCGGGCGCGGGACTGAACCGTCGTCCTCCCAATTGCGAGTCCAGTGTGCTAACCACTGCGCTACCTCGCTCGGTCCGAAACCTGGGTCGTATGAAATAAACAACAATACAGTCAAACGGCGGTGTGTTAATTTAAAAAAATTGTATTTCTTCCTCTCACTTATTCCTCCTCTCCTATTTTTGTGTTCTTCTCTCTTAAAATAATTAGCTCGCTTTACTAATTTTCTCGTTACAACTATTATACGTTTTAATGAACATTAGTGTAATATTTCATGTTAGTAGTACATGGGAAGGGTTCCTGGTTAGAGACCCAATGTTACCAAGAAAAATAAATGCATGAATAAACAAAACAAAATATAAAAGTGATGTATCATGTGTTCATAGGAAAATTATCAGAAAAGTATGTCATCTGTAATAATAAAACAACGCTCTGACGATTATGAAGCATAACAGCAAGCCATTGTAAATAGCCACTGACGTCGTGCCACATATTAGGAACTACGAAAAGCTGCCAAACGCCTTTAAATTCCCACTTGAATGCATGACACGCCAGGTGCATCTACCGGTACAGCTGGCCTACTGCATTACAGACGTAGACTAAAGCTATGTTTGCAGTAGAAATGTTATGCGAAACAAATTTCAATATTAGGAGGATAATTAGTGAAGAACTACTGTAGTAGAGTTCTGTTGCAGAAGCTCTCCTCCAGTATTTTTAGTCCGTAACCGCGCGACTGCTACGGTCGCAGGTTCGAATCCTGCCTCGGGCATGGATGTGTGTCATGTCCTTAGGTTAGTTAGGTTTAAGTAGTTCTAAGTTCTAGGGGACTGATGACCTCAGATGTTAAGTCCCATAGTGCTCAGAGCCATTTGAACCAGTATTTTTAGTATATATGAAGACTGCAGGTAGCGGAAGAAACTTAACACCCTGATATTTGTTCACGACTCAGGGATAGAAATGTTATACACCGAATCAAACAACTAATCTCTGTTATTAAACTTTACTTCATAGTAGAAAATGAAGGACTACTGTGCGCACTGCGTTGTTGAATGATGCAGTTCTCAGTAGCATTTGTGCTGAAACACAACGGAGATCGTAACACACAGCAGAGTCTTGGAGCTGAGTCAGGTTCTACAAGTAACTTGCAGCTGCACTCTTAAGTACAGGGAATTATCGCCACTGAATGGCTCAAATGGCTCTGAGCACTATGGGACTCAACTGCTAAGGTCATTAGTCCCCTAGAACTTAGAACTAGTTAAACCTAACTAACCTAAGGACATCACAAACATCCATGCCCGAGGCAGGATTCGAACCTGCGACCGTAGCGGTCTTGCGGTTCCAGACTGCAGCGCCTTTAACCGCACGGCCACTTCGGCCGGCACCACTGAATGAAAGAGTAGCAGATCCGCCTGCACTGGATGTGTGAATAAGTAAAAGGTTCTGGTAAGCTAATTGGCAAGAGGTACGTCTTTTCCTGCGACTCGTTCTGTAACTTATCGAACCACGACGTTTGACTACTTTGGCTATTTATAAGTGCACGAATTCATATTTCTGTAGATTTAAACCAAGTTCTCAGTCTTAGCACCACATTTAAGTCTTATTAAGATCTACCTGGGAGTTTCTGCTGATTTTTTTTAAGATAGTATCATCTGCAAAAGTCTGAGGTTACTGTTATCTCACAAATCATTAATACACAAGGTGAACAGCAAGGGTACCAGTACGAGTCCCTGGGTCACGCCTCACGTTAGGTTTACTTCCGTCGACGATTCTCCATCCACAGACATGTTGCGTCCTCCCTTCCAATAAATCCTCAATCCAGTCACAAATTTTGTTTGACAGCCCGTATAATCATGTTCTCGTTAATAATCGTTCGTGTGGTGCTGAGACAAAAGCTTTTCGAAAGTCAAGAAACACTGCCTCCAACCAATTTCTCTGATATATGGCTTTCTGGGTCAGGCGAGTTGCAATTCACTCGAGCAAAGATTTCTGAATCCATGTGGTTGACACGAAAGAGCTCGATGTGTCCGAGACACCTCATCAGCTTTGAGCTCAGTAAATTATATATAGATTTTGACAGGGATTCCATCGGGAGTCTTATTTAATTTAACGATTTCAGATGTTTCTGAAAGCCACTGCTACCAATTTCTGTATCGATCATTTCTGTAGTTGTGCAAGTATTAAACTGAAGCAGTAGGCCTACTTTTGTAACTGTCTTCTTAAAGAAACATTTGAAACAGGAGTTCAGGATTTCTGTTCCTGCTTTACTGCCCTCAGTTTCGGATCATGTGTCATCCATCACTGAATGGACACTAAATTTAGTGCCACTGATGGCCTTTACGTACGTCCAGAACTTCTTTGGGGCTTGTGAAAGCTTCTTCGATAAGTTTCTAGTACGTTAATCATTAAAGGTTTCACGTATACCCCTCCTGGCAGTCATACGCATTTCATTAAGCATCTCTATATCTATAGTACTATGCTTTGTTTCACAATTACACAGCTTGATAAA
Source organism: Schistocerca americana (assembly GCF_021461395.2). Classification (NCBI taxonomy): domain Eukaryota; kingdom Metazoa; phylum Arthropoda; class Insecta; order Orthoptera; family Acrididae; genus Schistocerca; species Schistocerca americana. Next base: position 582,592,292 of record NC_060130.1, on the reverse strand, counting down.
GAAGTAAAGCACCCAGAAGGGGAGGAGGAAGCGAAATGAAACTTCTCATATTGAGAGTTTATGTAATGTAACATCAGTGATTACAATATCCAGTCAAATTTACAAAGATTGGCAGTATGAGCCAATTTACCACTACGACGTTGCACCCCACTCTGCACTGGACGTATGCACTGATCCGGTCGGGAAGGGTGTCATAAAGACGTCATATTCTCTCGTGATACAAACTGATCCACAACTGTTGTTAACTGATCCTTGATATCCTAGATACTGGCAATGGGACGGAGTTGGCGTCCGAGCCTATTCCACACCATGGGGGAACGTGCCATGTGTGGACGAGCATTGTCCTGTTGAAAATCTGCACCATGATACTGTCACATGATTGGTAAAACATATGAGGACGCAGGATGTCCGTGGTGCACTGTTGGGCCGAGTTCCCTCAATCACAATCAGCCATGGCCTCAAGTCATACTAGATGGCTTCCCACACCACGACGCCAGGAGTAACACCTCTGTGCCTCTCCAAAATATGAAAAGAATGGGACTTCTCCCGAGGTCGCCGCCATACTCGTGGACAACTGTCATCCGAAGTAGCATAGAACCGCGATTCGTCGTCAAACACAGTGCGATGCCATTAATCAGCAGTCGATGCTTCCCGGTCACGGCACCATTATAATGGCAGCCGTTTGTGTTGTGTTATTAGCGGCAGCTTACGCATAGGACGGCAATTATTGTCCTGTTCGGCTGCTGCTAGTCTCCGATAAATGGAGTGGGATGGTAAAAACGTTGCGGAGAGTTCTTGTTCTCGGATGGCAGATGTGAAGGGGTTACGATGTTGTTGGTGCACAGTACGGCGATCCTCCTTTGTGGTGGTCAGACGTGGTCGACCGGAACGTTGACGACGAGTAGGCCTGCCTTCACGTACCCATGCAGTCCAACATCGGGCCACTGTTACATTCGAATGTCCCACAAATCTGTATATTTCACGATTCGACAATCCAGATAAATGAAGACCCAAACTGAGATCACTTTCAAACTATGTCAGGTAATGATAACGCTGTGTCACACGAGTATGTGGCATATACGTGTCCATTACAATGAAATGAACACCCTTAGCTGCTTACAGGCGTTGACATACGTCGACGGGGACAGATGAAAATGTGTATCCCGACCGGGACTCGAACCCGGGATCTCCTGCTTACATGGCAGACGCTCTATCCATCTGAGCCACCGAGGACACAGAGGACAGGGCGACTGCAGGAATTTATCTCTGGCACGCCTCCCACGAAACCCACATTCTCAACGTATTGTCCCGCACTACATTCATAGTGCCCTCCGCCCATGATACTCATTACTCGCGGCGCGTTGCCGATTCCCGTAAGAGTTCGGGCACTGTTTGTGCATTCGCACAGAAGAAGAAGATGGTCAAGTGGCCGGTAAACCTTAACGATATATATACTAAGATGGCATCTGTTCTTTCAGACATGTCCGAAAGAACAGATACCATGTTAGTATATATATACGTGTCCTTCACAGTGATCGCTCAACATCAGACGCTGTTTCTACCCCTTATATGCCCCACCAGAACTGGTAACAACACTAATCATGAACGTCGTTAATGCATTTTGGTGGCCGGTTTACGTACATACATACATACTCCGCAAGCCACCGTATGGTGCATGGAGGAGGGTATCACGTACCACTACTGGTCACAGGGAATTGCAACTGTAATCATTTAAATACCTACCGATGGCGTGTACGAGTAAGAAGTTGCGTTAGCATCCGACCACGTCTTTCGAGTGCTTCATCTTTTTTGTCAGGTAGCGTTTCTTTACAGTGACCGTGTACCGTGGAGAGTCCTTCCCATCCTCAACTGTTAAATCAAATGGTTCTGAGCACTATGCGACTTAACTTCTGAGGTCATCAGTCGCCTAGAACTTAGAACTAATTAAACCTAACTAACCTAAGGACATCACACACATCCATGCCCGAGGCAGGATTCGAACCTGCGACCGTAGCGGTCACGCGGTTCCAGACTGAAGCGTCTAAACCCCTGAACTGTTATTTATTTATTTTATTTACACGTCTGGTTCCGTAGGACCAAATTGAGGAGCAAACCTCCAAGGTCATGGAACGTGTCAGTAGACGAAATTACAACATAAAAGTGATAACAACTAAAATAAAATCTTTATGAACCCAAAAAGGTCAAACTACAAGTTTAAGTAAACGCGATCAACAATATAACATAGTAATCAGCTTAAATCTTTAAGTAACTCCTCAACAGAATAGAAGGAGTGACCCATGAGGAAATCCTTCAGTTTCGATTTGGATTACTGCTAAGATTTTTGAATTCTTGTGGTAGCTTATTGAATATGGAAGCAGTAGTATACCGCACACCTTTCTGCACAAGAGTTAAGGAAGTGCGATCCAAATGTAGATAGGATTTTCTGCCTAGTATTGACTGAGTGAAAGCTGCTAACTCTTAGGAATAAGCTGTTATTGTTAACAAGAAACGACAGTGAAGAATATATATATTGAGAGGCCAATGTCAGAATACCCAGACTAGTGAACAGGGGTCGACAAGAGGTTCGCGAATTTACACCACTTATTACCCGAACTGCCCGGTTCTGAGCCATAAATGTCCTTTGAGAATGGGAAGAGCTACCCCACAACATAATTCCATACGACATGAGCGAATGAAAATAAGCAAAGTGGACTATTTTTCGTGTATAACGACCAATTACTTCAGATACCGTTCGAATAGTGAAAATGGCAGCATTAAGCTTTTGAACAAGATCTTGAACGTGAGCTTTCCACGACAGTTTACTGTCTATCTGAACACCCAGAAATTTGAACTGTTCAGTTTCACTAATCATATACCCATTCTGTGAAATTAAAACGTCGGGTTTTGTTGAATTGTGTGATAGAAACTGTAAAGACTGAGTCTTACTGTGATTTAGCATTAGCTTATTTTCTACAAGCCATGAACTAATGTCATGAACTGCACTATTTGAAACAGAGCCAATGCTGCACACAACATCCTTTACTACCAAGCTAGTATCATCAGCAAACAGAAATATTTTAGAATTACCTGTAATACTAGGGGGCATATGATTTATATAAATAAAATGGTACATATCTATCCACTGCTTGGTGAAACAATCTTTTAAAGTTAAGTAACAGTTCCTCTACATGCGCCTGTCCAGATATAAATTTTTGGGGTTCCTCTTTTAGATATGACACTACAGTCCCATTATGTAGTTTACAGAACGTGTAAAACTCTCTACTTGTGCTAGTTGCCTTACATCCTTCAATAACCATTGTTACTTTAACTGCCTGAAGGTCACTTATACCAATTTCATTGTGGACATCCTCTAAGAGGTCAGATTTATTTGTTATCATTAGATCTAACATATATCTGTTAAGAATGGGATCCCGTGTTCTTTGTTCCAAGTAGTTAAAATAATTTAGTATTATTTCGCTGGATGTCTTGTCACGCCTTCACTTACAAACCCTAATTCTCCTAATAGAATGTTGGATGATTAAAGAGCCTCCCATGCTGACAGTATTATTAGGGAACATATGAGTTAGCGAACTGAAGGTTTCTGTAAAATTTTAGATTACGTCTAATGGTGAGTTTGGTGCACAGTAGAAAGACCCAGCTATAAGTATGTGCCCACCGTTGCGACGAAGTCTTCCCTAATTATTCTCGCATGCACTCTCAATTTCTATGTAGGGGGATCTGAGTTTTTTGTCTACTGCGACAAATATATCACTTCCAATTCCCATTTGCCTACGCTCTAAAAATATCTGAAAAACCTTGCTGCTGCCAGTTTCGGGTTTTAGCCTGGTTTCTGCACTTAGTATTATATGAGCTCCTCTTGATGGATCTTCCGTCGATCAACGATATATTGTATTATTGTACTTTGAGATGTAATGCTGGTAACGTAATCTTGATGTAATATTTGAGTGGGATAATACCTGTCCCTTGATCCTTAGCGCTACCCAGCGGTCTTCCTTGAGTGTAAGTACCGCTCCTTCCGTGGCGTTTACGTTCAGACGGTGTACAGCCGACCCAGGTCATGTGTACAGCTTTTTTCCCGAGAGTCTCTCTTGCCAGATAGCAATGCTAATCTCCGCCAATGAAATGTGCTCTCTTTGAGATCAGTTTCTATCGTGGAGGAGTTCCAGGACCTTCTCTAAGCGAATAGATGGCATATACAAGGTCTTGTTACTGTGCAGGATGGCTTCACCCACTGCCAGTTTTTCAGTGGAAAACACATTTGAAGCGATGAAAAGCTGCTGTTACCTGCAAGTGGTGTATCCGTCATAATCCGCATTCTAAAACTAGAACCAAACTCAGAGACCAGTGCCGGCCGGTGTGGCCGAGCGGATCTAGGCGCTTCAGTCTGGAACCGCGCGACCGCTGCGGTCGCAGGTTCGAATCCTGTCTCTGGCATGGATGTGTGTGATGCCCTTAGGATAGTTAGGTTTAAGTAGTTCTAAGTTCTGGGGGACTGATGACCTCAGATGTTAAGTCCTATAGTGCTCAGAGCCATTTTCAGCGATCAGTCCCAGAGGACCGCACGATGCTGGATGGCAGGCGTGCAATCCTTTACCACATGTTGTTATTCGGATACGATATGGAGGGGCGTAGCGTCAGCACACCGCTCTCCTGGTCACTGTCAGCTCTCCATACCTTGGAGCCGCTACTTCTCATTCCAGTGGCTCCTGAAATGACGTTAAAAGGCCGAATGAATCCCTTTCCAGTCTTCCCACTTAGGAAAAATCACTGGCAATGCCAGGAACTGTACGGGTGCCATAGAAAGGGATTCGTTTGGAATTGTTCTAATGACTTATTTGAAAATTACTTCGAGCAGTTAGTTAAAAAAACCGCCATGTGACGCCAATGTTCTAGACCTCCTAGTAACTAACAGACCCGAACTTTTAGAATCAGTTAACAACGAGGACAGAATTAATGATCATAATGTTGCGATGGAATCAATGTCTACACATGAAAGAACGCTGAAAGAAGTTAAACATTATTTTTGGTTAGTAAGTGTGACAGGATACAAATTATAGAGTATCTGCGTAGTCAATAAGAAACATTCAGATCTGAGAATGAAGAAGTGAAGCACAAATCGGTAAAACTCAAAATCATGTGCTTTAGACAAGTGCGTGCCGAGCAAGATTGTGAGGGATGGAAAAGATGCACCGTGAATCAATAGCTGTGTTAGAAAGTTGATTCAAAAGCGAAGTTAAGACCTAGTAAACAAACGGAAGTTGAAAGCAGCAAAACTGAGCATACGGAGAGGGATACCAGAAGCGTTCAATAAATTTCAAAGTAATAATATGCCAAACTATAAAATCTTAAGAAGTTTTGGTCTAATGTAAAGTCAGTAACCGGATCGAAATCAGCCATTCGATCCCTCAGTGACCGAACAGAAGATTGCATAGAGAAGCATGATACTGAATTCAGTCTTCTGAAACTTTCTCCACTGAAAATCGGAATACGGTTTCTCCTTTCACTCATCGAGCCAATACCAAAACGGCAGTTATGAAGTAAGCGATCGTCGAATAGAAAATCATGTTAAACTACTCAACAGTGGAAAGGCAATTGGACCAGATTCTTTACCTGCGAGGTTCCAAGGAGATGGTGCGAGAAAGCTTGCTCACCTTCAAGCGGTAGTATGTCATAGATCACTGGCACAACGAAGGGTACATTGCGACTGGAAAAAAAGCGCAGGTCATGCACGTTTTCAAGGAGTGTCGTCATAGTCACGCGCATAGTTATAACCCATATCGCTGACGTCAAACTGTTGCAGGATTATGGAACGTGTTTGACCTTCAAGCTTTATGACGTCAACATTGATTCCTCACACAGAGATCTTTGCGAAACTCAGCGCGCTCTTTGCGTCCACGAGATCCAGAGCGCCGTAGACAAAGGCACTCAGGTAATGAAATGCCATGTTGATTAACTTCCGGAAGGCATTCGATACGCTTGCGCACTGATGATTAGTGATTAGTGATTAGTTTACTGGTCATATCGGACCAGATTTGTGACTTCCTTGCAAATAGAACCCAACACGTCGTTCTTAACTGAACGAAATCGACACATGTAGAGGTATTTTCGATAGTATCCCAAGGGAGTGCCTTAGGGCCGCTACCATTTACAATTTGTGTTGATGATCTAGTGCATAATGTCGGACGTTCCCTGAGGCTATTGGCGGACGATGCTGTTTTCTATAAACTGATTGCAGCACCAGAAGACTGTAGTGATATGCAGGAAGACCAGCAGAGATTGATGATTGGTGCAAGGACTGGCAGTTGTCCTTGAACATAAGTTAATACACTAACGGAAAAAAAGCGACGCACCACGAAGGAATTATCCGAAAGGTACAGAAATCGGTAGATGTGATGTACTTGTATCAACAAAAAGTGATTAAAATTTCAGAAAAAAATGGATGATTTATTCAAGAGAAACAGCTTCACAAATTGAGCAAGTCGGTAATATGATGGTCCACCTCTGGGCCTTATGCAAGTAGTTATTTGGCTTGGCGTTGGTTGACAGAGTTGTCTCATGTCCTACAAAGGGTTACCAAATACTGTAATTCTGTCCAACTGGCCCGTTAGATTATCAAAATCTCGAGATGGTGGGAGGGCACTGTCCATAATGCTCAATAAATTCTAAATTGGGGAGAGATCTGGCGGCCTTGCAGCCCAAGGTAAGGTTTGGCAAGCACGAAGACAAGCAGTAGAAACTCTCGTCGTATGCAAGCAGCAATTACTTAGCTGAACTGTAATGCCACGATGGCTTGCGATGATGGGCAACAAACAGGGAATAGAACATTGTCGACATACCTAGCCGGTCGCTGGTGGCCGAGCGGTTCTAGGCGCTTCAGTCTGGAACCGCGCGACCGCTACGGTCGCAGGTTCGAATCCTGCCTCGGGCATGGATGGGTGTGATGTCCTTAGGTTAGTTAGGTTTAAGTAGTTCTAAGTTCTAGGGGACTGATGACCTCAGATGTTAAGTCCCATAGCGCTCAGTCATTTGAACCAATCGACATACCACTGTGCTATAAGGGACCCTGTTATGAAAAGAAATAGCGTCCCAGGCCACTACTCCTGGTTGTCGGACGGTACGGCAGGTGACAGTGAAGTTGGTATCCCACCACTGTCCAGGACGTCTCTAGACACATATCCACTGGTCACTGGGGCTCAGTTCGAAGCGGCACTCTGACGGGTCACTGACGACTATTCTACTCCAGCCAAGAGCCAGATTGCAGGCCAAAGACGTGTCTGTTGACGCCCCGGACAGTGGTGGTACGCCAACCTGATTGTCGCCTTCCATACGTCCTGACAACCAGGAGTGATGGTCTGGGGTACCAACTCTTTTCGTAACAGGGTTATTGGCGGCACCCTCACAACACAGAGGTACATCGACGATGTTCTACTCTCCATTTTGTTGCTCTTCATGGCAAGCCATTTTGTGCTTAAATTTCATCAAGATAATGCCCGTCCGCACACGGTGAGAGTTTCTATTGCTTGTCTTCGTTCTCGCTAAACACTATCTTGGTCAGCAAAGTCGCCAGAGCTCTATCCAACTGAGAACGTCTGGAGCATTATGAGCAGAGTCCTCCAACCAGCTCGAGGTTTTGGCGATATAACGTGCCAATTAGACAGAATTTTGCACAATATCCCTCAGGCGGACTTCCAACGACACTATAATCAATGCCAAGCCGAATGACCGCTTGCATAAGGGCCAGAGGTGGACCAACGCGTTATTGAATTGCTTAACTGGTGAAGCTCTTTCTCTTGAATAAAGAGTCTAATTTTTCTGAATTTTTTCTGAAATTATTTGTCTGCACTTCCACTGATTTCCGTCCTATTGGGATATTTTCTTCATGGTGCGTCGGTTTTTTTTGTGCTTTTTTATTTTTTTGATAGAGTGTACAACGTATTGAGAATTAATAGGTTCGATTACACTATTGGTGACAAATCACTGGAAACAGAACCTACCTTAAAATCCCTTGGAGTGACCATAAGGAGCGACCTAAAGTGGAATGACCACATAAAACAAGTAGTAGGAAAATCAAATGCCAAATCATGATTCATTCGGAGAATGTTAAGTAAATATAATCCATCTACGGAAGAAGTGGCTTACAGAACACTCGTTTGACCGATTCTTGAGTTCTGTCCATCAGTCTGACGCCCTTACCGAGCAGGATTGGTAAAAGAGATAGTGACGCTTCAACTAAGAGCTAAGCATTTCGTCACGTGATAGTTTTCTCCATGCGAGAGCGTTACGGAAATGCTCAAAGAACTCCAGCGGTGTCGAGCAGCCTATGACTTTCTCCCACATACGACTTGCGGAATGATCACGACAAAAAAGTAAGAGGAATTAGATGTCATACAAAGCCTTATCGACAATAATTCCAATAATTTATTCCAAGCGACAATTGTGAATGTAACAGGAAAGGGAGAAAAGATAACGGTACCAGAAGTACCCTCCACCAAGGTCTCCCATACCAGGGGAAAAAAATGCAGTGCAGCCAGGTGTGTTTTTTTTTTTCAAGAAAATGGCTAGAAAGTCGGTATTATGCAAGTTTTTAAATGGAACTTTTTTGTGAATGATTACAAGTCGCCATTCATCTTCCAGAATATTTAAAATACACCATACTCCCATGCCTAGTCCTCCCCTCCTGCGAGCTATCGTATAGGCACCGTTGCCCTCCATCGCACACCGAAAGGTAGCTTGCGGAGTATGCGTGTAGATGTAAATGTAGCTGTCCTGCGCATAGCAGTCAGGTGCGCTGCCTACTTAGCTGCTGAGGAGGACACTCAACATTGTAAGAAGAGCAAGCAAATGAAGATGCAATAAAATATTCCGTCTGACAAATAATCTGTATACCAGATTTTAATTTCTAGTTCCATTGTTGTGTGTGGTACAGTTTTCCGAAAAAGCTAAATATGAAAAAGAAGGAATTCGTTCACTAGAATGTATGAACAAAAGATAAGACATTATCTCTCCTCCCCCAAATCAACCAACCAACCAACCAAAAGATTATCTCTTTATTTGGGAATTACTAGGGGTGTAACAAAAATATGCCAAGCAGAAGCAGACGGGGAGAGAGAGAAAGAGAGAGAGAGAGAGAGAGAGAGAGAGAGAGAGAGAGAGAGAGAGAGAGACAGAAAGTTAACAACACAGCAGGGGTTAGTTTGGTATTGATTTTGTAGGGAAGTGAAAATTATGACGTAACATAGGAAGTCTGTAAATTGTGTCAACACCTCTTATGTGCAGGAGAAAGCCTGAAACTGAACTTCTTCTATCCATCAAGGGAACTCTCCACTACTAGACGGGATGCACAATGTTCTCATCTTTTCTAAAAAAAAACTGAACTTCTTCTATCCATCAAGGGAACTCTCCACTACTAGACGCGATGCACAATGTTCTCATCTTTTCTAAAAATGTTGAAACAGAGGTACAGAACTTTGTGTTCATGGTAAGAATGACAGGCCACGATTTATAGGACAGCCCATATTCAGGTGGGAAAGAAACGCTAAAACGTAGAATGCAGAATGGTCTTTTAGGCATGTAATGTATGAACAAGCTACTCGTACTTGGGCGTCACAACCAACACCAATAAGAAGGTAACACCCCATAACTAAAACAGCACGAGAAAGACGAGGAATATTTGAAATATAAGGACTAAAGTAGGATTATCTATAATGTTTATGTGTTGGTTACACAGTCATAGTCTGTATTTATGCTGCAGTATTAATAATGGAAGACTACAGAACAGTACCTCACAAAAAGGTAAGTTGTTTCAACATAGAGGCTACAGTCGTAGAACAGAAGGTTCCTGGCGATGGAATCGCTACTAGAAGCCTCGGTTTGTACTGCATGTGCCATTATCAATCCTCATGGTCAGTTACTGACACTTGTTGCAGGTTTCGAGAGAGGACACTCAACATAGCGACAAAAAAGATTCAGTGGGCGATCAAGAAAAGTAGTTGTGGGACATTCTATGAAGGAAATATACACATTAGAAAATACTACGTCACTCAACCGTGTGAGATCACGAGCTATCCAGCTTGAAAATACCTTCTCGATACCCACGTACTAATTAATATATGTGACTGGAACATGTCCTGCACATAAAACTACGTTGTCATTTCCGCTATTATCTCTAATAAAGGTGACACTGTGTCGTATTAAACAGCCACGGAGAACAATATACCAAAATATTGGGGACAGTGCTCCACGACGCAGCCAAATCAAGACTGAAGCTCTCACCACAAAGCACGATCTGGACTTCGGTAATGCCCACAAACAAATTAGATTCATCGCTAAAGACATCCTATTTTCAAGCTGTTACCGTCTTACGTGCCCTCCCATGACACCATTGCAGACTGAGCGACTGTGGCAAGGTGACAGCGAAAGGACTTGTAATGATTTCTGGGACATCAGCTGTTCTTCCGTTAAACGTTTGTAAATAATACGAATAGGCTCCAGAATATGGAACGGTGTTTATATCTGTGACTGGACAAAAGAAAATGAAACAGTACGACCTGTTTGAATTCTTTAGCAGATCAGATGGTACTCTCTTCGAGTAGTCTGAAGAGCGCACTCGGATCCTGTCCGTCATTTATGTCTACCCTCAAGTATCCATTGAGTCCAGAACTCTTGATCAGTCTCCTGAAGCACAGTAATGAGCATTTAGTAAAAATAAGCGTCAAATTACGCTGAAGGCGATATCTAAGCTCGTCCCTTGTTTCAGCGGATCGTCAAAAAGTGGAATTAGAATTCCGTTCCACTATAAAACAGTCGCTATGGAGCCCCTTTTTATCAGCGATGGGTGATAGTCCGTACGGCTCCAAACAATACAATATTCTTTACCTATCAAATTATTATGTATTCTCAATTTACCTGCCTGCTGTATTTTAAAGCCAACAGCCCACTTCTTCTTGATAACCGAATGGGATTACACAGTTTTTAAGACACCGGTGCTTAGTTGCATTGGAGGAATAGTGTTCAAATCACTGTCAGCACATCATAATTTAATTCTTTCCAAGTTTTGCAAGGTGCCAAAGTGGTTCGTTTGCAACCGCATTCGCATTCCGTTTCTAATGACCTCATCGTTGACAGTCCGTCCCTAGTAGCTGAGTGGTAAGCGCTGGAATGTCATAACTAACGGCCCGGGTCCGATTCCCGTCTGGGTCGGAGATTTTCTCCGCTCAGGGACTGGGTGCTGTGTTGTCCTTATCATCATCATTTCATCCCCATCAACACGCAAGTCGCCGAAGTGGCGTCAACTCGAAAGACTTGCACCAGGCGAACGGTCTACCCGACGGGAGGCCCTCGCCACACGGCACTTCCATTTCCATCGTTGACAGAATTTTAAATTGTAATCTTACTCCGTTGTTATTCCTTGTCGCTGTGGCAATTGTCGTTTATCTATTTATTTATTTTTACTCTCGGTGTATATAGATCAACTAAATATGTTCGTTTTGCTTAGTGGGAGCAATTTCAAAGGCAAAATTTAACTTCTTGTTACACGCTTCTTTAGACAAGATGGGGAACCAGTCTCCCTAATGTGTGCATAACTATTTTTTATATTATTGAAATAATTAGTTTCAAGTACATCTATATATAAGACATAAGAGAACTGCACTTACGGTGAAACCGACTGAGTTAGTGCATTTTGACAAAATAGGGGCATCAGATTTAAGTGGATATGTTTTCCTTGTATTAATGAAATAGATCCTTTATTATTGTATACTGATCCTTGGGCAAATAAGTTACTGACACCGACTTACAGAAAACTGAATGAGTGAGTTGATGGTTCTGTTAAGTATACTTCGATTTCCATATGCTGTGCAAGCGGTTCCTTGGCGGAGGTGTTGCATCATTGGATGATCTTGGTCCCATTTTCTTAGGTCGCTTTAACGATTTTCGTTGAAGAAATGGCAAGAAATATATTCTGGACCCACTGTTCCCTTTCTAATTTCAAATGGCGGATTCTAGGGGATGGCAGCCATTGTAGCTGTCGCCGTATTACACCGCCACTGTCAACTGTGATGCTGTATTGTGATGTCGCCACCAACAAACCGAGACCTTTTGTGACTACTGACTTTCGCCAACAAGCAATGGCCTCTTTACATATCTTGTCGCACCCTGGAATACTAGCCACTACCAACATGGTGAAGCGAGCTTTTGTCTGGCCACACATGGACAAAAATTGCAAGCAAAATGTGCGACAATGTGTGTCCTGTCAACGGAATAAAGTTAGCCGGCACGTTAGGTCACCTCTTTCTTCCTCCAAATCAGAGATTTGAACATGTCCACCTAGACCTAGTAGGACCTCTCCCACCATCAGAAGGATACACCTACTGCCTTACAGCCATCGATCGTTTTACACACTGGCCCGAGGTGTTCCCGATCGCTGACATCACCGCCGAAACTGTTGCGACTGCATTCTTCAGGAGATGGAACGCCCGTTTCGGAGCGCCGTTACGAATCACAACAGACCAAGGAAGACGGTTTGAGTCGTATTTGTTCAAAGCACTCTCTATCCTACTGGGTACAAGGCCCATTGGAACTACAGCTCACCACCCGTCAGCAAATGGTTTAATCGAACGCATGCACCGCCAACTGAAAGTGTCGCTTCGATGTCACGACTCACAGCGATGGACAGAGACGTTGCCCATTGCCGTCCTGGATCTCCGTGCGTCACTGAAGCAAGACCTGAACGCCACGACTGTAGAACTTGCTTATGGTCAGCCGATACGACTTCCCAGCGAGTTCTTTACTAATGTGCCAGGCAAAGGCATTGACACTTCAGCTTTTGTACAAAAGCTGCGTACACAAATCCGGCAACTACGCCCCGTTGCTCCAAGGGATCAGCAGACCCGTCGCCCATTTGTGTTTGACGAGCTACGAGAATGCCAATATGTCTTCTTACAGCATGACGCAGTACGCAATCCGCTGCAGCCACCCTGCGACGGACCTTATCGTGTCGTCAGTAGGGAGGACAAGACAGTCAATGTCGATGTGATGGGTACACAAACCACCGTCTCCGTCGACAGGCTCAAACCAGCTTTCCGCGCTCCCTACACTGGTACTGACGCATCTACACACACTAAGAACATGACTGAAGCTCTAGCCACTCCACTGCACGTCACAGGTCAGCCTCAACGGACGTCTGAGACTACCTCTAATGCACCATCAGCATCCTGTGCACGACCCGTTGTAACTCGGTCCGGACGACATGTTCGTTTCAACAGAAAGTACCGTTGTCACTAAGGGGGGAGTGGTGAAGTGCAGTGTTACGTGCAGTGTAATGCTGTGTGCCAGTGATTGCCATTTGTAATTATTATCTCTGGCGCAGTCTCTGACTTATGTTTCCTCATTTGTTTTTATGCTATTCTGTCGTTCAATTTTCTAGTAAAGGTGTCGTATGAGTTAGGGTGTGTTTTTATGTTGCAATTAAGTAAATACAACTAGTCCCACAACAGGTACGTTTTATAGTATAACGGTTTTACGGCGTTTCGTTCATGGATAGAGGTTAGTAATAATAACTTTTTCCGTGCCGTTGTGCGATTTATTATAAGTCTCATGGTATCTTCAAATTGTCGACAGGCCTGATATGCAATGAGGTGAAGTTATCCGTATACCCTACCTTAACCCTCGGAAACCCGTTCTTTGGAATTGTCTCAGCAGGTTTCCGTAAAATCTTAGGTTTCTTTCTTTGAGTGTCCATCAGTCGAAAAATAGGGAGATAGAAAGATTTTGTTTAATTTCCTGTCGACGTTAAGATCGTTGGAGAAAGTAGATAAGCATTGGTAGCTGGAGAATGGGGAAAGAAAACGGCCTTGTGGTTCTCAAAAGAACCATCCTGACAACCGTCTTAACAGATTTTGAGAAATCATAAAAATTTTAATCTGGATGGCCAGATGAGGATCACCCCTCATGATGCGAGTCCAGTGCCATCACAATTGCGCTTCCTCGCTCGTTTCTGCTATTTCACATTTTAAGCGTTTGAATCACTATCCCAAGAGCCATACAGGCATGTGATTCTCCGGGCTGCCCACCATTGTGTACTCTCAATTTCACCTGAAGATTAAGATTTATCTTCCAAGCTCATTAGAGATGTTCAATTTGCCATGATATTCAAACATAATATGGATCTTGCACACTTGAGCAGTGTTCTAATTAGGATTGGAATCTCATTCACTGGAGTAGAATTGCCTTCTGTGTTGAGTTCTGCTTCGAACTGAGCCCCGGTGACTGGTGAAGACGTGTCTGGAAACATTGTAGACAGTGGTGGGATACTAACCTCACTGTTGCCCACTGTATGGCCCAAAAACCAGGGGTGATGGACTGAGGTGCCATTTTCATTTCATGGAAAAAACCCTTTGGTTGTCATCCGCAGGACCCTAACACTGCAGTGGTACATCAACAATATTGTACACCCTGTTTTTTTGCCTATTATGGCAAGCCATCCGGGAATTACATTTCAGCAAGATAATGCCTGCTTGCACATAGCGAAAGCTTCTACTAATCACTTTGTGTTTGCCAAACCTTACATTGGCCACAATAGGTCGCCAGATCTTTCCCCAATTGAGAACGAATGGAGCATTATGGGCTGTGCCCTCCAACCATCTTGAGATTTTGACGATCTGACATGACAGTTGGACAGTATTTGACATGACATCCCATAGGAGGACCTCATATGACTGTCAACCAATACCAAGCCAAAAAACTGCTTTTGAATTTTTTTCTGAAATTGTAATCATTTTTTTACTATACTTGTACATGACATGTACCAATTTCTGGCCCATTTGGGTCATTCCTTCATGGTGCATAATTTTTTTATTTCTGAGGGGTCCTTGCATCATACACAAAGCTGCTGATCACAGAGAGCTTTCCGTACTCTTTGTAAGATAGGCACTGATCTCTTTGGGCACATTTCTTGTGGACATCCAAACAAAAAAGTACATGAAAGAAAATACATTAATCAGTTCATGCCGCCAAATGAAGAGTTTTTCATTCAGATGATAAAGAACTATGGTATATATCACTTCAGCACAGCTTCTCACTTTTTCAGTCAGTGTCAGATATAGAGCTTTTACAAACTAAATACAGATAAATGATTATTAGTTGATAGGTAAATATCTACTAATATAGCACACTGTTGAAGCTACTTCCATCTGCAAACCACTCCACCAATTCAATTAATAAGAGAAGGTTGGTCACTCAAATCACTACCCTGACAAAGTAATGTGAAGAGGCCACATAACAGCCTGTGCACTAGTCTGAACAGAGCAAAGAAGTAATAAATGCAGGTATATTACATGTGTAATGGATGAAAGCTTGCACAAATGCAGATGAATGCTAGTTAAAGCATTTAAAATTTGTAAGTAGGATAGAGAATGCAGCAGCTTTCAGCACACTATCAGTCATCAGCCAAGTATTTTACCGTATTGATGAAATATCTAGAAATAGCCTTGTGAAGTGATATTAAGTGGGGTAAAAATAAGAAACTCTTGGTACTGGGCTCAAATGAATGATTTAAATTAATTGGGAGAATCCTAGGAAAGTATAGTGCACCTATTCATAGGTCCTTTATGAAATTTGTTTTTGAGCATTTTAGATCCTCACAATATTGTATTAAATGACAAAATCAGAGGAATCAAGGGCATGTTGCTAGATTTGTAACCAGCTAGTACTGTCTTCATGAACATGTAATGGAGATCTCAAACGAGAATCTGTCAGTACATTCTCTTCATGTTAGACCACTGCAGACTTTTGAACAATTAATATTTGATACTGACTGCAAAACTATTCTACTTCCTCCATTGTATCTCTCATGGACAGACCATAATCAGAACAAGGAAGAAGAGAATATGGCATGTATGGAGACACTAAAAGAGTAATTTATCTTGTGATCCATTTGGGAGTGAAACAGGTGAAGAAAGGACAAATAACAATACAAGCTGCATTCCGTAATCCTGTGTACAGTGATCTGCCAGAGAGTGTACATTCAGAGTGTGTATATATATATATATATATATATATATATATATATATATATATATATATATATGTGTGTGTGTGTGTGTGTGAGAGAGAGAGAGAGAGAGAGAGAGAGAGACAATAGTGTGTACATAAACTGAGCAGCATGCTCTGCACAAGCATTTCACATGTGTTTATAAAGGGTTACAAACATACAACATCATTGTCTATGAATACCAATTGTTGTACGAGATATCACTGTCAATTATCAATCCTGTAAGGTCAAACAATGGAGTTACAAAGGTTTTTGGAAGATAAATAAGCATCCTTCCTGAATGTAACTTGTCTTTTTGTGAAATTATGTCTCATATAGGATATATCACTTCTACACTGACACTATGTGGAAGACTTGGAGAAAGTTGGATGAGTCATACACCTATTGTGATGCCAAAACTTTATTACAGATACCTTATGCATGTAACAGTGCTAGCTCAGTCTCTCTCTCTCTCTCTCTCTCTCTCTCTCTCTCTCTGCATGTGTGTGTGTGTGTGTGTGTGTGTGTGTGTGTGAGAGAGAGAGAGAGAGAGAGAGAGAGAGAGAGAGAGAGAGAGAGAGAGAGAGAGAGAGAGATTAAGTTATAATGGATGAATTTTCCACTTGCCATCGTTATATATTCACTATGAGCATTGTTTGTAAAGGTATAACTCAAATTACATCTTTAAAATATCGTATTATTAAATAATCTGTTGTTTGTGTATTCTTATGTACAAGAGATTAAGAAACTCTAACAGTCAAAATGCTTGTGTATGTTCTGTTTGTCAGCAGTAGATTATCACATTAATCAGATGTTCTCCAACATTTGTGAGACTGAGTGTACAAGCAACACTTTCAAACTCTCAAAAGGTTATTGTATGCTAAAAAGGTTAGTAACACAAAACAGGTCTTTGAATTTAAACAGACTATTCTTAACAACAGCAGGAAATGATCTGGGTGGAGGCAGTCATCCATGTGTGAAACCAATTCTGCAAGATGCAAAGTTACATCCGGGGTGATACAATGGCACACTCAGGAGAAATGAGATGACAAATTTGAATTAACAGAATTAGTTTGTCTCTTCAGTCATTGGCAGAAATTCTTAAGATATTCTTGTTATGTTTTTCATTTGGCTCCAATGCGAAAACATAAGAATATGTTACATGGTTGTGTTTTATTATGTAAGGATCTTCTCATCAGAGCAACAGATTTTGGCTTATATCTAACATGGATTTATTGGTTCCATGTTGTTGTCTATCACAACTTTGGATTTCACAATATCATTAAACTTATTGATTTTGCAAGTTACATACTTGCCTTGTCGTTTTATGACTATCTTCAGTTTAGGGTTATTACTTTATTTTTGTGAAGAACAGATCACTGGATTCTTCCAGACATGAATAGTAGTAGAACTTGCTGATGTATGTTTTATTTCTTCCTATAACAATACCAAATGTGGTCAGTTGTTAATGCACTAGTTCTTATTGGTATCAGTATAAGGTTACAGCCAATGTGATATTTTCTAGTTATTTCAGTATTACTTTCATGATCAAAAATAATATAAATACAGTGATCTAACAGATTTCTGGATGCAGCAGGGGCACAGGGGGGAGGGGGGGGGGGGGGGGGGGGGAGAGTCCTGATCGCTCATGAAACACAGATTGTAATGTGTTGCAGGATCAGAGACTGATTTTGAAAGAAGCCTTAAACCAAACACTAAACAGGTTCATATTTTCTACATCACAATTTAGTTGACTAGATGCAAAATGGGAAAAATACAGAAACATATTTTTCTGTGCAACAACTGCCTATATATGTAATCAATCAATATGGCGTGTATGAGCTTATAGTTAAAAATGCTGTCACTGTTCTATTTTAAGTATCAACTGTTTAGTTACAATAAAAATATGGTATAAATATAATTCATATGTCATAATATGCCAAAGTTATGACTGTTACAAATGTGAATCAAGCAATTGATGTCATAGTCTTCTGCTGACATGGGCTCTAACTTAGTTACATTCTATCAGTAAATGTAACACTGTTATGAAAGTAATACAAATTACTGCAGAAATAAATATGAACAAAAGTTGAGAAAAGAGATTTTAGAGTCAGGGGTAACACCAATCTGAAAGATTATCAGAAGAAATGGAATTTATGAAGGATTCAGTCAAAAGTCATCTAGGATACAAGTGCAAGGGGGTTTATAGCAACACAATAAAAGAGGAAATCCATTGATGAAATGCCAGTAACAAACAAGGGTTGAAAACATGAAATGTTATTAGTGGCAAAGTGGGTAGTCCAATTGTAAGAGATTAGGAACAGGCAGTCTGCAAACAAAGACACAGATGAGAGAGAAAACGATAACAAGAGTGAAAAACAAATTAATAAAAAAAAAAGGAGAAGCATCGAAAGGAATGAAAAGTCATCAATGAAATTATTATTGTTGTCTTGTGTTCAGCTTTTAATTTTTCTATCGCTTGCAAAACAAATAATACCTGTAGTATAAAAACTGTATCTATTCTTGAAATTTCACCCAGAATATAGATTCATTATATACCTGAAGAGGAAATATGCATAGTATTCCAGTCCATATTTATTGTTATACTTTCATTTTTGCTTTTCCTTTTCATGAGTTAGGTAGTCTACCCAGACAAGATGTATGTTCTTGAAACTATAATTAGTGCAGTATTTTTACTAACTTCTTATGATTTAAAAGCAACACTCTTCAGATTTTCACAAAAAATCTCCACTAGACATATTTTACAGTTTAGTTTACTCAGGATGTCATTATTAATGATGACTATAACTTTGTGTGTAGAGTATACTTTGACATAGTAAAATCACAGACAAATGTGAAAGAATTTCTGTAAAAAAAAAAGGGTACAGATCTTATTATGTCAAATCACAAGAGGGAAAAAGAACTTACACTACAAATATGACTAACAGTTGTTTGTTACATGCATGTATTCACATTTCTTGATTGGTTTCAGTCTACGAGGCAAATACACCATATTCTACCAGTTTATTAGACAGCTATCGTAACAGTAACTCTTGAAATGATTTTAACATCCTACACAATCTACTGTTAATAAGTTGTGACTATTAAAAATTTTACTACTTTATTTGAACCTGATTGTTTGAGGCTGACAAGCTCACTGTGTGTCTCTTGCATCAGCTGACAGAGAAAGAAGGAAGTTGGGGGAAGTGCTGTTTACTTTAGCTTTCCACTCCTTTTACCACAATATGAAAAAGTTCTATGTATCCTGTAGATAATTCCGTTTGACTATTTTGGCCTGCCTTTCTAACAGATGATGGAAAAATGGTCTATTTCAGGTTTTAGGGTCTATTTATTTCTCCTTTGATACAGCTACACTTTAATAATTATGCAATAGTCAACATACATATAAAAGGCAATTTTAATTTCCAAATTGTTGATTTGCATTATCGGATCACAACTGTCACTTATTACAGCAGGCTACTTAAGTGTTGCTGTACCAAAAGCAGTTGAATAATTGAGATGAAACATATTCTGAGTAGCAGTAATATCAGCAACTTCAAAACTAAGCTAGCAGAGGGAAGAGGGACACCATTTACCCAGCTAAAAGGTCAGAAAGCCAATGAGATGAATCTTATGTAACTGAATTGAAACATTTTGACTACTGCTGTCATTTCAAAGAGATAACCAAAGTACTAATGAACTGCCATACTAGAAATAATATTAGACTGAAACTTCTTCCTAGCTGAATTAAGTTAAAGCAGAAAGTAGAATATTTATGATATTAAATAGATACATAAAGAAACAAAACAACATGTATGTAAGGAAAAGCGCAATCTAGCCAAAGACATTTTACGCTTGAGGCAATAGATAAATAATGATGCAATAAACCATTCAGTCTACATCAGTAACGTATCCTGGAGACTAATCAACAAACATCATGACACCAGCAGCAAGGTGCAAAGGAGACCAGTCAGCATTATACATGAAGGCCACCTATTGAATGTTCCAAACATAATACGTAATTTGTTCAATACGTACTTTATATATCCTTTTGACCACCCAACCTGTATTATAGATCTAAAGACTGAGATACCAAATAATGTCACATGTGCTGTAGATTTCAGATTTGTAGAGCTGCATCAATAGTAGATATTTAAAGCAGTACCAAAGTTAAAGAACAAAAAATCATCTGCACGAGATAGCACTTAGGTATGGTATTACATAAATATGACAATGAAATCACTGCTCTCCTTATCTATCTTATTTAAGTATAGTATTAATGAAAACAAATATCCAAGTGCCTTAGAAATAAGTGTAATTGAGCCAGTCCATAAAACAGAGGTAAGGAAGAAGTTACAAATTATAGACTGATATCACTAATCCCCACTTCCAAGAAAATATTTAA
Organism: Schistocerca americana; assembly: GCF_021461395.2. NCBI lineage: Eukaryota > Metazoa > Arthropoda > Insecta > Orthoptera > Acrididae > Schistocerca > Schistocerca americana. The sequence goes on along the minus strand of NC_060130.1, from coordinate 582,571,839 downwards.
AACAGTTATCTGATGCCAGCTCACAGCCTTCTTCTTGGAAAACACCTGGAAATGCACACTGCAGGAAAATTCTCAACATATGTAAAGCTTTTGACTCAGTAAACCATGGACTTCTCTTTATACATCATTGAAACTTCTAGTGACCTGCCTGACGAATGAGAAACAGTGTACTAAACTTACATATCAAATTCATAGTAAGGTTTTAGCTGGGACAGTGATGAAAGGAGTTCCTCAAGGCTACATTCTTGGTCCTTTCCTTTTTCTAGCATATACTAATGACATAATACACCCCTTTAACTCACAAATTGTAAATTATACTGATGGTAGCTCAGTTTCATTCTATGGCAAAGGCTGTCAGGAAGTGCAATTTATGACAAAACTGACGGAGTATTAGAATTAAGTATACATTTACCTGCTCAAGGACTAAATATCAATGTAAGTAAATCCCAGATCCTAACATTTGCAACTGGCAGCTCACAGTACTCATGGCTAAATGACATACGTGGAATAATGGAGGAGGAAGCAAACAACTCCCAGTGGATTAATTATATTAATGCTGTGTGTAATAAACTATGTAACATTCTGTATCTTCTTAGTGAACTGTCCACAATGATGCCCATCCTCACCCTGAAAACTGTATGCTATGAGGCAGTCTATCCCTATCTTAGCTACTGAGTAGAGATATGGGTTTTCATTTCAGATTTACACCTTAACAGAGTACTGCTACTACAAAAAAGTGTTAACAACTATACATGGAATGGGCTGTAAAGATTCTTGCCATGAAGCTTTCATACAACAGAAATACTTCACCATTTACTCTTTGTATATCTATGGATTAATTTTTTTTTCTCCCAGAAGTGATTAACTGTAGTGATATGCATGACTGCAACACCAGGTCCAAAGATAACTACTTCAGACAAGAACTTAAAATGACAGAGCAGAGTCCAAACATTGATGGGCTGATATGGTATAATAAGGTATAGAACCCCCGGGGAAAAAAACCCTCTGTGAGTGCATGATGGTGGGTATATCACATTGCATCAGTTATTAGAGTTTTCCCCCATTCCATTCTCTTATGGGGTATGGAAGAAAAATATTTTAAATGCCTCTGTGCATGCTGTAATTTATCTAATCTTGTCCTTAAGATCGTTATTGAAGCAGTATGTATGGGGCTGTAGTGTATTCCTATGGTCATCTTTTGAAGCTGGTTCTTGGAATTTTTTAAGTAGCTTTTCTTGAGATAGTTTCTGTCTGTATTCAAGAGTCTGCCAGTTCAGTTCTTTCAACATACCCATGACACTCCCCTCTGTGTAAAACAAACATATGACTATTAATGCTGTCCTTCTATATGTGGTTCAATATCCCCCATTAATTCTATTTGGTTTGGTTCCACACAATCAAAAAACATTATAAGATTGGCCATACGAGTGATTTGTATGCAATCTCCTTTATAGACTGATTGCATTTTCCTAGTATTCTACCAATAAACTGCAGTCTGCTGCCTGTTTTATCCATGAACAAGCCTATGTGAACATACTATTTCATGTTCCTACAAAGTGTTAAACCCAGGTATTTGCATGAGTTGACTGATTCCAGGTGTGACTCACTTAGATTATAGTTAGAGGATAATACATTTTTGTTTTGTTTTGTGAAGTGCACAATTTTATATTTATGACCACTTAAATCAAGTTGACATTCTTTACACCACTTTTAAATCTTATTAATGTCTGACTGAATATTTGTACAGCTTCTTTCAGATTCTGCTTCATTATATACAACTACATCATACACAAAAATTCTGAGATTACTATTAATATTGTCCTGAAGGTCATTAATATGCAGGTTGATAGTAAATGAAGTCTTTTGCAGGTTCCAGCAATTATTCTAATTATATGCTTTTGTGCAATGAATACTTTGTTTTGTTAATGGTGAATTACCCCAAAATATGATGCCATACAAAAGCAGTGAATGGAAATAGGCATAGTATGCTAATTTACTGATATGTTTATTGCCAAATATGCAATAATCCTAACAGCATAAGCAGCAGAACTAAAACGTTTCAGCATATCATCAATGTCTTTCTTCCAATTCAATCTCTCATAAAGGCACACTCCCAAAATTTTTGAATATTCTGCTTTAGCTACAAATTTCTGTTCAAAGTCTAAATGTATTAATGCTGTTACGCCATTTACGGTAAAGAACTTTATATACTACATTTTATCAAAATTTAATCAGAGTTCATTTGATGAGAACAACTTAATAATTTTCTGAAAGACAATATTTACAATTTCCTCAGGTAATTCTTGTTTGTTGGGTATGATTAATATACTTGTGTCATCACTAAAAAGAACTACCTTTGCATCTTCGTGAGTATTTTTACAAATATATGAAGTTACCCTTGAAAACATTAGTTTTTCAAGAATTTTGAATAAAGCTGTGAGAAGTGAAATTGAGCAGTAGTTACTGGCACCAGACCTATGCAACGGTTTAGTGAGAGTATTTTCAGCCTCTCATGGGTCAGACCCTGTTCCAGTGAGCTGTTACATTTGTGGCTGACAATCCTACTTACCTATTGGAAACAAGCTTCTACTACACTTTGGAAATACCATCAATTACATGCGAGCATTTATTTTTGAGTGAGTTTATTGCTTTCCTAATTTCAGAAGGGGGATGGGTGGAATTTAAATTTTATCAAATTTCACAGGTATTGCCTCTTCCATAAAAGCCTTGGCTTTTCTAATGAACATCTCAATTTTATTTTTTCCATAACATTTAAAAATAGTTATTAAAATATTTTCATTTCTGGCTATTTAATAAAAAACTTCTCATTCACCTTGATTGTAATACAGTCTTCCTGTGCTCTTGGTTGTACTGTTTCCCTTTGAAGAATACTCCAAATTGTTTTAATTTTATTAGGTAAGCACATCCATCATGGCAAGGTTGTACCACATCAGAAGGAAAAAATTAGTTTTCAATTGTCCTGAAGCCAAAAACCACATAAAAAGCAACAATTACACTGATTTAACAATTCAATCAGTTAATGAAATGATGTAAATCGTGGAAAGTAATTAAAAAATCAAAAATCACTGTATAATGTCTCAAATCAATAATGCAGATAATAAAATTAAATCTATATGGGCAATAGTTAAAAGAGAAACTACAAAATCAGTCAAGGAAAGTGAGTACCTTATTATTAAAGAAAACATCTAAATAATAAATGATACAAGCAAGGTAGTTAATGTCTTTATTAATCACTCCCTTGAAGTAGCCCAGAAGATTGACATTGACAGTTCAAACGACAAACAAATAGATTATGTGCATGAAGCAATGCCAAATATGTGCAGGCAAATTACAATTACTCCATGTGCTGCCAAGATGTTAAGAATGTAATTATTTCCTTCAAAATCAAAGACTCTCACTGAGTTTATAACACCTCAATTAAAGTACTAGAATCCTGTTCTTCACATTTATGCAATGTTTTCAATCACATGTACAACACATCATTATCACAGGAGGTATTTCCAGACAGACTGAAATATACTATCATCAGAACCTTTAGCAAGAAAAGTAGTAAGACAGATATTAATAATTACTGACCAGGCTCACTACTTTCCTCCTTCTTGAAGGTAATGGAAAAAATTACATATGCAAGAATCATAAAAAAGTTTCAGAAGCAAGATACTTAGTCATTCTTAATTTTGACTTCAAAAGGGTTCCTCCACATGATATTTTTCAATTTAGTTTTCAGAATATACAAAAATATAATGAAAAAATATTGCAAACTGATATCTTCTGCAACTTTTCAAAGGCATTTTATTGCGCAGTTCACAGTATTCTTCTAGAGATGCTAAAATATTATGGTATCAGAGATCTTACATTTTCATCCTGGCCAATTAAAAGGATGCAGTGTGTTGCATTAAGGAACACACGAAGTGTACACAATAAAATATCATCTTCAGAAGGGGGAATAATCACTACATGTGCACCACAGAGATTGATACTGGAAACACTTTTGTTCTTGTTATATATAAATGATCTTCCATAATACAGACAAGAAGCAGAAATAGTTCTCTTTGCTGATTATGCAAGTATCTCAATCAAGCCTAATGGGGTAACTTCAATATTTTAAAATGTAAATAACATCTCTTGAAAATTATAACTGGTTCTTGACAAATGAAATGTCACTGAATTCAGAAAAAAACACAATAACTGCAATTCAGTGCTACAACAGGACTGATCACACCACTGGAAATTATGCACAAAGGTAAATCAATAAATGAAACATAATGTTGTAAATTCTTAGACATTTATACAGATAATAAACTGAACTGGAAGTCACATGTTACATATCACATATCTTACACAGCTAAGCTCTGCAACTTTTGAAGTACTGGTTTTATCAGATTTTGGAGGTGAAAATGTAAAACAAATTGGAATTATTTGCCAATTTTCATTCACATGTGGCATGTCTTACACATGGCAGACTGTCAGAACAGGCAAAGGGAGATGCAAGGAACATCAGTGACACATCTACATAAAAAAAAAAAAAAAAAAAAAAAAAAAAAAAAAAAAAAAAAAAAAAAAAAGCGAATCTGCTGTCACTGAGCACTGCATTGAATGTAATCAGAAAATGAAATACGATGAGACCACTATTGTGGTGCAAATGTCAAGTTTCTGAAACAGCACAAAAGCATAATTAAGATGTCTACTGAAATAAAGAAGTCAGAAAACCTAATACTCTGGGCTGGTGCTTGAAATTTTAAGCAAAGCTTGGAGATTGGCACTCAGTTTATTAAGATCTTGCCAGTCATCGCACCCACTAGAGCTGCGAAACATCGAGAAAATTTGTGCTTCATGGAACATCAATGCAGCCTTTGAAAAGCAAAAGAACATGAAAAGGTATAGTGGGCATAAATAGTGGTGTGAAACCAGCAATAGATCACAAGCTGGTTGAAGTCCAGGCAGGAAGTACACATAACAGCAAAAGTCACAGTACATGAAGAAGATGGCTGGGTCACTAATGAAAAGAACTTGCAATCACACATTAAAAACCTGAGAGATCACATAGTTTGACAACTCATTTACTTCCTTATGCTGTTTGTTGTCCAAAACAACTTGAGAACAACATTCAAAAAACTTATTTATGGATGAAATGCTGCCCTAGATGGTAATACATTCTTCATTTTGGTCCACAACTGGTTTTGGCTTTTATATTTAAGCCCTTTTCAGATTAACTTGAATATGGTTTAAATATAAAAGGTGAAACCAGTCATGGACCAAAGTAAAGAACATATTAGCAATTGGAGCAACTAGTCATTAATTCAGTATATGGTTGCAGAGTGACAGCACCATCTAAACACGGAGAAGCTAATAATTCCTAAATATACTAATAGATGGAAAAATGATTTACAATATCCATCTCTCAGTCTTAGTGTAGCACAGAAAGGAGTAAGGTATTTAGCCACAAAAATCTTTGAGCTCTTACCCAGTGATACTGTGCATTGTATGCATGGGGGGGGGGGGGGGGACTTAAGAAATCATGCAAATGGTCAGAACATTGCCATTGATATTTTCTGTTGAGATAATGTACTATGATAGTAAAAGTGACACATCCCATAAGATAACAAGAGGTCACATTTATGGTACATAGAACATGCAAATAACTAACCAACTAGCTAGCTACTAGGTGCACTGAGTCTACCTTCATAAATATTATAAACAGATACACTGGTATTCTCAATTGTCTCTTATTAAATTTTTGCAAGGTACCAACCAACTGTAATCACTGAGTCATGAAGAACGAAGGCATACACCACCAGACGCTTTTACCTTGCATCAAGAAACCACTGATTTCATGCTCACTGATTGCAAATGGCAACACAATCACGCATCATCTGTAAGGAAACAAGTGTAAACCCATTATATAGAGGCCATCAATCAACAAGCAGGGCAGAAAGTTCCAGCCAGCATCAAAGTTTGACCCCAATGTCCATAAAAATCAATGCCTCAGATGATCACCAGCTAATAGCAGGAACTAGTGAGTGAGAAGTATTGTATTCAATTGAGCTTGCACATTAAAAATGATTTGTAAAACTTGCCTGTATATACCCCTGGACTGTGGTTTGTGATTTCCTATGTACATCTGCCTACATGTACCTGTACCCAGTTGTAACTTCCGTTTTGATGAATAACTGAGCCTAAGGTTTCAATTTGAGTATTACTAACTTTCATGATTCATAGTCTGGAATACCATCTTCAGACATTACTGAGTGTACCCTATCCCTAATAGTCTGTTAAGCTGGTGTGGCCACTTGATCTAGTTATTTAATAATAGCATGAGGTTAAAAGCCTCATCAATATTTTAGACTTAAATTAAGTGGGTCATAGGACTCAAGTGATAAACCAGTGTCTGTGCTTGACACGTGAAGAAGCCTAAAAGCAGACAAAAATCCAACACAGAATCTCATTTCCTCATCACCACCATATCTACCTACCTACCTGGTCTGACATCTGAGTCACTTTTACTGTCTCCCACCACAGAGACCTCAAAATTCTCAGCTTATCACTTGTCACTGTCTTGCTCTCTTGACATAGCTGCTTGTATGCCTAAGATGGGTGACCTCAAATTCCATATTCCCTCCAGTCTAATTGTGAGATTCAAAGCAAGTATGTTGTGACCCTTGAGAGGTTCCATTTTATAATTTGATGGGGGGGGGGGGGGGGGAGGAGAGGGAATTATAGTTTCAAAGTTTTATTTTTGAGTACCATCTTCCTGTACTTTTGTATATGTAGCACACATTTCTGGAACAATCAGAAAAAAAGGGAGGAAGGTTTATCTGTTTAGCAAGAGTAATAGAAGACAGATTTCAGACTACCTAACAGATCTAAACGAAAATTTCTGTTCTGACACTGACAGTGTTGAGTGTTTATGGAAAAAGTTCAAGGCAATCGTAAAATGCGTTTTATACAGGTACGTGCCGAGTAAAACTGTGAGGGATGGGAAAAACCCACCGTGGTTCAACAACAAAGTTAGGAAACTACTGCGAAAGCAAAGAGAGCTTCACTCCAAGTTTAAATGCAGCCAAAACCTCTCAGACAAACAGAAGCTAAACGATGTCAAAGTTAGCGTAAGGAGGGCTATGCGTGAAGCGTTCAGTGAATTCAAAAGTAAAATTCTATGTACCGACTTGACAGAAAATCCTAGGAAGTTCTGGTCTTATGTTAAATCAGTAAGTGGCTCAAAACAGCATATCCAGACACTCCGGGATGATTATGGCATTGAAACAGAGGATGACACATGTAAAGCTGAAATACTAAACACCTTTTTCCAAAGCTGTTTCACAGAGGAAGACCGCACTGCAGTTCCTTCTCTAAATCCTCGCACAAACGAAAAAATGGCTGACATCGAAATAAGTGTCCAAGGAATAGAAAAGCAATTGAAATCACTCAACAGAGGGAAGCCCACTGGACCTGATAGGATACCAATTCGATTCTACACAGAGTACGCGAAAGATCTTGCCCCCCTTCTAACAGCCGTGTACCGCAAGTCTCTAGAGGAACGGAAGGTTCCAAATGATTGGAAAAGAGTAGTCCCAGTCTTCAAGAAGGGTCGTCGAGCAGATGCGCAAAGCTATAGACCTATATCTTTGAAGTCGATCTGTTGTAGAATTTTAGAACATGTTTTTTGCTCGAGTATCATGTCATTTTTGGAAACCCAGAATCTACTCTGTAGGAATCAACATGGATTCCGGAAACAGCGATTGTGTGAGACCCAACTCGCTTTATTTGTTCATGAGACGCAGAAAATATTAGATACAGGCTCCTAGGTAGATTCTATTTTCCTTGACTTCCGGAAGGCGTTCGATACAGTTCCGCATTGTCACCTGATAAACAAAGTAAGAGCCTATGGAATATCAGACCAGCTGTGTGGCTGGATTGAAGAGTTTTTAGCCAACAGAACACAGCATGTTGCTATCGATGGGGAGACATCTACAGACGTTAAAGTAACCTCTGGCATGCCACAGGGGAGAGTTATGGGACCATTGCTTTTCACAATATGTATAAATGACCTAGTAGATAGTGTTGGAAGTTCCATGCGGCTTTTCGTGGATGATGCTGTAGTATACAGAGAAGTTGCAGCATTAGAAAATTTTAGTGAAATGCAGGAAGATCTGCAGCAGATAGGCACTTGGTGCAGGGAGTGGCAACTGACCCTTAACATAGACAAATGTAATGTATTGCGAATACATAGAAAGAAGGATCCTTTATTGTATGATTATATGATAGCGGAACAAACACTGGTAGCAGTTACTTCTGTAAAATATCTGGGAGTATGTGTGCGGAACGATTTGAAGTGGAATGATCATATAAAATTAATTGTTGGTAAGGTGGGTACCAGGTTGAGATTCATTGGGAGAGTCCTTAGAAAATGTAGTCCATCAACAAAGGAGGTGGCTTACAAAACACTCGTTCGACCTATACTTGAGTATTGCTCATCAGTATGGGATCCATACCAGATCGGGTTGATGGAGGAGATAGAGAAGATCCAAAGAAGAGCGGTGTGTTTCGTCACAGGGTTATTTGGTAACTGTGATAGTGTTACGGAGATGTTTAGCAAACTCAAGTGGCAGACTCTGCAAGAGAGGCACTCTGCATCGTGGTGTAGCTTGCTCGCCAGGTTTCGAGAGGGTGAGTTTCTGGATGAGGTATCGAATATATTGCTTTCCCCTACTTATACCTCCCGAGGAAATCACGAATGTAAAATTAGAGAGATCCGAGCGCGCACGGAGGCTTTCCGGCAGTCGTTCTTCCCGCGAACCATACGCAACTGGAACAGAAAAGGGAGGTAATGATAGTGGCACATAAAGTGCCCTCTGCCACACACCGTTGGGTGGCTTGCGGAGTATAAATGTAGATGTATATGTAGAAGTAAACTAGAATGAATTAAAACAGCTAATAAAAATTGATTCACAGAATATTTAGATATAAATATGATTTAACACCCTTCCTTTCCAAAAGAAGATACTATTAGCAATATTATTGGAAGATGACACATGCAAAAGATATAAATACTAAACAACAGATTCTTAGATTCAATAATTTTATTTTCTGATCATAAGATAATGATCCAGGAAACAGATTATGACCTACCAAGAGCACTCCACATGTTAGATACCCTATTATTGTATAATTTTATCTTTGTTACAAAGATTGATAGGGTACTGAAACAATAAAATGTAACAGTAAAAAATATGGCATCTTAACTTTTTTGTTTTTATGATTACACATGGATACATTAATAACATACACAGCAAAGTAAAAAAGTTCAGAGCAATCTGTGGTACCAATTGAGTGAGATGGAAACGTAGTTAAGATGCTTGACTCATATTTTGGACAAGCAAGCTTCAAATTTCCATCTGGCCCCCATAATTTAGGTTCTCCACAGTTTCTCTAAAAGACTTCTACTAAATACAGTGATGATTCCTTAAACAGAGCATAGCTGTTGTCTTCCTTCATCGCCGTCCAATCATTGATAATAATGTAGATACTAATAAGACATTAAACAACATACTTCCATCTTCCCTTCAAAGGAATTTTCATGAAACATGAAAATAAACTGAAATTAAATTTTAGAAACTAGTAACACTTTCAGTGATGAAATACTGCTGTGAAGAATGAGTTACCAGGAGGGTAATAGAGAAAAACAACAAAATTCTGAACTGTGCTTTCTGAGAGTTGAGTGTTACACTGAATCATATTACAAGGGATGATATTTACAACAGTTTGACTAGATAAAAGTACCACAATAAAATGTATAGGATGTCCCATGAGGAATAGCCAGTATTCAGGTATATGACAGGAATGACAGTTTCAAAAAAAAAAAAAAATGTCTACCAACCATGGATTCTGAAATGCATTCCTTAAGAGCTATGAGCAGTACTTCATCTTTGCTATTGTGAAACACATCTCATCTACTGAACAAGAGCCCATAGCTCCTAAGGTATGCATTTGAGAGCCCCTGTTTACTAGACTTCTTTGCTTCAAATGGTTGTTTCTGACACATTCCTAAATGTTGACTATTCCTCCAGGGGCACCATGTAGATAAAATTCCAGATGCTTGTTTAAATAAATGGTTAATCCAGGAAGCTGAGCTAAAAAGTACCAATTGACAGACAGAAATACAAGTCAATCAAATTCACAGCTAATGTATCATTTTAATGTTGACCTGTCCACTTTTGATGTATACATTTAACATTTCCTTGATGTAAATTCCATGGGAAAGGGAACATTTCTCAAAATTATCAGGAAATATTTAATGGACAGAAAACAGCAAGCATCAAGTTATCAATGTCTAATATATCATGTGCTTTTGATGGAGCAAAAAGCCCAACTACTATGGCTAGCCTTAGTTAAACTAAGAATCTTTTAATTGTTATTGTTGTTGTTGCTGCTGCTGCTGCTGCTGTTGCTGTTTCCAGCATATTATTATATCACCACAATGTTTGGGTCACTTCTTAACAGGACAAATACAAGAGGAAATACATACATTTCTGGTCCAAATAACATGAATCTGAATCAAAATATAAACACACAGTTCTAATTTGTATATGTATAACATGTATTCCTTAATAACATGTAGAGAAATGTATCACAAATAGCACTTTTGGCCATGAATGAATGAATTACAGATTTGTGAAAGATAAACAAGTAAGTATAATTATGGTATGAGGATGTCATGTCTTAATGCATTCATCATATCTTCTTTACATAGTAAAGATATTGACAATATCACATTACATGTTGTCCCTGAAATTGTAAAAAAAGTGCACATTAGTGCATATACTAAAAAGCATGTAAATGCATATCATACAAAACTAATATTTTGTTATTGTCTTTTCACATAGATCAATTAATGTTTATAATTATCAGTAGACAAGGTTTTATTAAAACTAAAAGATTCCTATGGCATGTTACGCACACTGGATTGAACTAGATCATGTTTACACACCTAACATACATACATGAATGCTACAACTTAACTATCAAGCACTGCATCATGATAAATTAAATATAAAATTTCACCTTTTACTCATAAACAGCATCACCAATGTTTGGGCACATTTGTTTCACTATGAAGAATTACAGTTCATAAGATACAGAACAAATGTGCATTTACTGTTTTACATGCCAATAATTCTTTCTTAAATTATCACTGAACTACTGCGGTGATAAGAATGTTGCAATATACCAATATCATTTTCTCTTTCAGAATACAAATTTTGACACAAGATGAGCACGAGTTCCTAGATGAGAAAAATTGTCTGTCTGTAGGATGAAGATGATGGATAGACTGAAAAGGTTTCAGCCACATTAACCTGTAACGTAGAAATATATCTTCAGTATCTACCACAATGTACAAACCATGTGTTACACACAGTAAGTCATATAACAAAAAGCAAAACTAACAAGGTCAAAGTTTCAGCAAAATGAACCCTGTAAACTGATTAACTTCTGTAAATCAAGAAGCTACTTTGAGGGTGCCCTCACTATTGTTTAAAACAATTTAAATATTTTTATCTCAATACAAGATGTTTACTCAGTGAAAGAGAGAAACATAACTGTTCATCTGATTCACATTACACATATAATTGTATATTCTGTGGGGATTATCTTGAAAAACAAAACGTATTGCTAGAGACACACATAAAAATTTCTATGTGAATTAGATATGAAAAGGACACTAGCATGCAAAACTTAAGAATGAAACCCAATTTTGCATGATGTGTCACTACCAAGTAACACAGCTTGGAGCACACATAGAAAGAACTGATACATAGCACAGAAGGTAAATGAAGGAATACATGATGAGATGAACATCAATGACACTTTTATTCAAAGAAGATAATTACACTGGAGGCACCACGATTCATGATGGTCCACTGGAAATGAAAAAAGATGGAACATAGTTCTTAACAGGGTGTGTGGTCACCAAGGACAGCAATGCATGCTCAGTAATGTGCTCCCATGCTGGTCACAAGGATGGTAAGGAGTTCTTGTCATAGGACATTCCATTCTTCCACCAGTGTGATTGACAACTGCTGGATGGTCATTGGTGCATGTAGATGTGCTGCAGTATGTTTCTCCAATGCATCCCATAAATGCTTGATGGAACTTAAGTCAAGAGAATGGGAGGTCAGTCCATTTGCTGAATATCCTCTTGTTCCAAGAGCTCCACCACCAGTGCTGTTAAATGCGGTCATGCATTTTTATCCATAAAAATGAAGTCTGAACTGAAGGCACCCCCTGAAAAGATGCAGGTGGGAAGAAGTAGAGTGTCACAATGACCAATGAGTGTACAGTGTTCAAAGATTTTGAGGTCATTAAGCCTAAGCAACATTATGTCTCCCACACCACAACAGTTGGACCACCAAAACAATCATGTTAGGCGATGTGGTGGCTGTTGCATCATTGATATGGCACTGATTGGCACAAACTGGACATTATTGCATAGTATAGCTGTTTGATGATGACAGGCTGGCCCCAGGGAGTTTAAATAAAGCTGTTTGTGACTGAGTAAGTGGAAGAAACTGGGTTTCTATATCACACAGAAGCATCTTGAACAAGGACGAGAGTCCTAGGCCCAGCTGCTGCTACACAGCAGTACATTGAACCACAGAAATGGCCTGATTTTGCTGCAGGGTCTCCACTGACTGGTCACAGACTATGGCTGATGAGGGTGGCTGCTAATGTCCTAGATGTGGCACTTGGCTGTGGTTGTGGCTGTGGCTGTGGCCCATGCCATTACACTTCCTTCTCCCTATGAAAATCCCACCCTCCATATTCCTGTTGTGAATTGGAGGCAACATAAACACTGATATATTTACACTTGGTGTCTCCTACTACACACACATCCTCTTGTTGATGATTTATGTGATTTATCCTTCCTTTGCTATCACACTGACATTTAGTATATGCACTTTCTTTGATTCCTAATATATTCTCTCATTTTTCAGTGAATTCATCATTAGTGAGCAGCAGATTATGACTCCACTACCTGGGTGGGGGCATGTATCAAGGCAGCTTCCTGGCACTATGATCTGATTTGCTATTATCTGTTCCTTTCCATATCATCTTCAACCCGTTTACTTGAATAACTCACTATCTGTCATTAATGCCTACCATGAAGAATACATGTACTATGAGATAAGCCCTTCCTTAACCTATGGAAAACAAAACTGTCCTACATGAACTGAATAGTACGTGCACTACCCTACCGTTTGGAATTACTGGCCTGTGGGAATTTTTCAGTTTGTCCACTGTCATATTGTACCACATTTTTATATAATAGCAATTAGGAAAAATGAATTTGCAACAATAAGAAATCCATGATAATCTTGCTTTAGTTGTAATTTCAAGACATTGTGACTAGGGGAATCTGTACAAACTTCCATAATCTATTACCCCTTTCAAGTTTCACTCTGTATTGATCCCTCTTGCTCTGAGCGGTTTATCCAGTCACCCTGTTTCAAGAGCTCTCCTATGCCACTGTTCCAGATATGGGCACTAGGCCACCTCCACCTGCACTGTGCAATAAACCTGTAATTTCCCCAGCTACAGGTGCTATATCAGCTTTAACTGTTCTGCTTAACAATTCTATAATTCACATTTAATTCTTCCAGGCTACAGGCACTCTACCAGCCCCACTTGCATCATATAAGAAAAATACCTTTAATTCCTTCACTTCCATGAATCTTCCCAACATCTGATAGATGTTCCTGCTATGTCACGTCTTTCATCTGATCTGCTGCTGTTGGTGGATATATCATTGTCATGAACATTGCTTCTCGAGTGACCTGGAATAGTTTAATCGACAATGTCATGGCCAATGACACTTCTTGTGCTCTTATGATATCTCAGCACTTTTGTTGTTTTGAAAAAACGTTTTTGGGATACCCAAGGCTTCCCATGCCTGAGCTATGCACACTCCAGCACTGGCCTGTATAACACTCTTTTTGGGGGGTATACCTTGCCAACCACAGGGTGTAACAGTGCATGGAGTAGAGACCCCAGGCAAAGTGCACTGGGTGCATGTCACAGGAGTTAACAGTTCAACCCTTGGTCCTTTGCTGTCTACTAAAACTAACTAATCCTGACATCAAGAAAAAGCATGGAGAGGTAAAGCCGAATGATGTAAAGATCCTATGAATGGTTTTAAGTTAAAGTCCAAGCTGCTGCTTACTGATATTGGTGCTGTCCATGATGATGGAATATAAAATCACTACTACAGACTTTCCACAGCAATGGCCCCTCACTTAGTTTGCTTTTATAGCAAATTTCTCACCCAGCACAAAGTCCCAAGTAACTGGAAAAAAGCACAGCTGACTCCTGTATATAAGAAGGGTAAAAGAACAGACCTACAAAATTCCAAACCAGTATCCTTAACATCAATTTGTTGCACATTTATTAAGCATATTCTCAGTTTGAATTCAACAAATTTCCCTGGGATGGAAAAGCTTTTGTCCACATGTCAGCATGGATTGAGAAAGTATCACTCATGTACAACCCAGGTTGTCCTTTTCTCACACAGTATCCTGTGGATGAAAGGTGACAGGCAGATTCCATATTCCTAGATCTCTGGAAAATGTTTGACATGGTTCTCCACTGTAGACTGTTAATGTTTGTATGAGCACAAGAAAGAAGTTCGCAGATATGTGAGTGCCTCAAAGACTTCTTAAGTAAAAAAAGCCCAGTAAATTGTCCTTGATTGTGAGTATCCATCAGAAACAAGGGTTTCATTAGAAGTGCTCCCAGGAAGTGCGGTACGCCTGCTCATACTCCCCATATATACAGGGTCTCTCTCCCAAGAGTAGTCAGGCATGTTTTCTCTAGTTTTCATAATGTGTTTTTGGAGTTGGCCCAAGTAAATATTGCTCATCATGTCTTTCAGACAATGCCCAGTGTTGTCAGAAAGCGATAGTTTGCTTCCCTGTAACAAACAAAATGATTTTTAACATGGAATTTTACATTCCCATTCAATAGATCAGTCCCAGATTAGTCTAGTATGCTATTTGTTTTGCTGATCTGAACTAATAGAGATGGTAAAACCCAAAGAATAGCCAGTACTCCAGCAGTGACAGCGGCATCCTGGCCCATGCTGACTGCTACCACCATGCAGTAGCACTGTTCCATCGCTGGTGGGGCACTGGTTATTTTTCACATTTTACTGTCCCTGTTAACCTTTTAAGTGGGCATGACGGATATATCCATCCATGCTCTGCTATTGCACAGTGGGTTCGACGGATATATCCGTCCACTGCTTTCTGTGGCTAGTAGCTAGTGGGAATGATGAGTTATCGGCCTGCTGTTGACACTGTGGTATTAGTTGCGCTTCGTCCACTAGATGGCAGCTCTTGTCATGCAACACATTGTGTTCTAGGCTAGTTATGACATTGTCCACCTGAGCGCGCATCGAGAAAATGCGTCCTGTGAAGCAGCCGCAGAAGCGTGCCTTTTTTGTTTGTGTTTACCGCAGCGTTAGTGAGTGATCTTTTGCAATGGCAAAAAGAAGTCACTTATCAGATTCGGAGGTTGAGAAGCTGCTTTTAGAAAGTGACGATAATTTCAGTGACAGTTCTGAAAGTTTACAAGATACAGATATTGAGGCTAGTGAAAGTGACTTCGATTCAGAAACATCTGACAACAAGACACTACTGCAGCAGATGGTACCTAGTGAATTTGTGCATGCTAGTTCAGTTCGTATTCAATATTTGTTCAGTGGTAATAGTGATACAGTTGTGCCTCTAAAACAAAACAATGTGATGAGTTGTCTTATGTGTTTTGTGGATGATGCTTTGTGCACAATGGTAGATGAACAGACAAACTTATATGCAGAACAGTTCATAGCTTCTCATCCCAATTTAGCAGCACGCTCCAGGGTTCACAGTTGGCAGAATACTACACGCGACAAGGTAAAAACACTTATTGGAATGCTTGTACTTCAAGGAATTCTTCACAAACCAGACCACAAAATGTACTTTTCAAAGAGGGAATCAGTTGACACACCTTTCTTCGGGAAAGTGATGAGTGAAAAGCGGTTTCATCTTCTATTGAAATTCCTCCACTTTGCTGACAATACCTCATACGATCCACTAGGCACTACCAGCAGAAAACTATTCAAAATTCACCCCATTATGGAGCATCTGCGGCGTAAATTCAGATCAGTGTACATGCCAGAAAGGAACATCACCATTGAGAAATCGTTGTTGCTCTGGAAAGGACGGCTTGGATGGAAGCAATATATTCCATCAAAGCATAGCAGATTTGGCATCAAATTGTACGAACTCTGTGAAAGCAGTTTCAGGTACGTATGGGACTTTATTGTTTACACTGGAAAGGACACTAATTATGGTAGCCACTATCCAGATGAAAAAATAACCTCTCGAATTGTTTTGGAGCTTGCACACAGTCTACTTGGGAAAGGCCACTATATTTATCTTGACAACTGGTACACCAGTACAGATTTGGTGGAGAAACTAACCAGCAATAACACCAATGTTGTCGGCACAATGCGGCAAGACAGGAAGGGGTTCCCTGACTACATAAAAAAAGGAAAAACTGAAGAAAGTGGAGTACATAACAGGGTACAAAGGCAAGCAGATGGTAATGAAATAAAAAGACAAAAGAGACGTTGTTATGGTCAGCACCTTCCATGATGATACAGTTGTAAATGTAAACTCAAAGAAGGCAATCGTTCAAAAGCAACAAGTTGTCGTTGACTACAACAAGAATATGAGGGGCGTGGATAGGTGCGATTCTCAGTTACAAAGCTACCAGATGGCCAGAAGCAGGCTGAAAAAATACTATCAGAAGCTTTTCTGCCACTTGTTGGACATTGCATGCTACAATGCATACAGCCTGTACAAGAAGCATGGTGGCGAACAAAGTAGAATGAGCTTCCTGATTAGTCTTGGTGAACAGTTGACCATATCTTCACCACATCAAGGGACATCAGTAGGACGCCCACCTCGAACACCAAAAGCAACACTCCTTACAGCAAGGCACTTTCCAGACCTTCTGCCACCCACAACGAAGAAAAGACCAACAAGGAGGTGAGTGGTGTGAACGAGAAAAGGCCTTCGCAAAGAGACTTCATACTGGTGCACAGAATGCGAAGTTTCCTTGTGTGCAGCACCTTGTTTTAAAATGTTTCACACTGAAAACGATATGTAATATGGCGAAAATACAGTTTTGTTAACTTCTGCAATATATTTTATTCATTTCCACCCAATATCAATTTAAATTCAACAATGAAAACGTAAAGGAAAATGTGAGAACAGTGCGCAGCACCACCATGAACGGGCGTGCTGGCATATATTACCCACTGTGGAAGAGGCATGCGCGCGCGCATACAAACTACCCACTTAACAGGTTAATACTTATCGATGAAACAAAAATCGCACCAGAGTTATTTGTGACCAGTCTATCAGACAGGCATGTAAAATCCTAATTTAAAAATCATTTTGTTCATAATGAGAAACAAACCAAAGCTTCCTGTCAACAGTGGGTGTCATATCAAAGATGTGATGAGTAATATTTGTTTGACCTGACTCCAGCTACACACTGCAAAACTGAAATTGCATGTATCTGCTGAAACACCAAAGAAAATGTGCCTGATGACTCTTAGGATAGACACCCTATACAAACAATCTGACAGGCAAGTTAGCAGCAATCTGAAGCTGTTTGCTGATACTGCTGTGGTGTATGGGAAGGAGTCATCATTGAGTGACTGTAGGAGGATACAAGATGGCTTAGACAAAATTATACTTGGTGCGATGAATTGCAGCTTACTATAAATGCAGAAAAATGTACGTTAATGTGGGTGAGTAGGAAAAACGTACCCATGATGTTCAAATACAGAACTAGTAGTGTCCTGCTTGACCTACACATGATGCTGCAAAGTGATATGAAATTGAATAAGCATGTAAGAATGGCAGTAGGGAACAGAAAAGGTTGACTCTGGTTTATTGGGAGAATTTTAGAAAAGTGTAGCTCATATATAAAGAAGATTGCATAAAGAACACTAATTGAGTGCTGCTCAAGTGTTTGGGATCCCCACCAGGTTGGATTAAAGTAAGACATTGAAGCAATTCAGAGGCTAGCTGCTAGATTTGTTTGTTCAAGATGTGAATATTTTGGAGATGCTCTGTGAACCAAAATCAGAGTCCCTGGAGGGAAGACAACATTCTTCTCACAAAACACTATTGAGAAAATATAGAGAACTGGCATTTGAAGCTGACTGCAATATGATTCTACTGCTGTCACCATACATTTCACATAAGAACCACAAAGTTAAGATAAGAGAAACTAGGGCATGTATGTAGTCATACAGACAGTGGTGTTTCTCTCCCTCTCTTTGTGAGTGGAACAGGGAAGGAAATGACTAGTAATGGTATGAGGTACTCTCTGCCACACATCATATGGTGACTTGTGGAGTACGTATGTAGATACAGATGAACAGCCTTCAGCATTCTGTCTTCCACCCACACCTTCCTCTAGCCTTCTTCTCCCTTGGTAGTTTTTCTTCCTACCAGTCAATCTTCTTTTCTTTTTTTCCATCCACCCACTCCCATTCCCCCTTCACAAAGATGCTGCTGGTAAATTACACTGAATGTTCCTACGACAGAAGCACTGAATTGAATAGTGTATTCCATTGGTTGTCCCATCTTCATCATAAGTAGTTCTTTTGACACTGAATGTATTGGTAGAAAAAGCAGGTACTGGACGGATACAAGAAACCCTTTTAGTTCTGTCTATTTACAGCTATTCATTTTTCAATGCTGCTAGTACTGATCCCTGGAAAGTAAGGCAAATACGCCAGCATGATGTCTCCTTGTGTGTTGACCTCCAGGCTCTGGCCCAGTCAAAGGTACTGCAGACTATGCACCACAACTGCTGCTCTATCAAAGGATTCACTGAGTTTCCAGCTGTAGTAGCTTGGTTGCAGTGTCAGCTGCTGACATCGAGAACATGGCAGACTGCATCTTGTGCCAATGGAACAGGGCAAAGGAGTCCTCAGTTCAACCTTAGCACATGCAGAGGTGGCTGGATCCCAGTGTTGTAGACCTTTGAGAGTGCAGAGGTGCCCAAGCACCCAGATGGTCAGTCTGCAGTCAAATGTTTGTGGCCCACCAACAGTGGTGATGGCTGTGCCATTGGTATGGTCTTGACTGGCCCAGTCTGGACATTGTAGCATGGTCTACATCTACATCTATGTGATTACTCTGCTATTCACAATAAAGTGCCTGGCAGACGGTTCAATGAACCACTTTCAAGCTGTCGCTCTACTATTCCACTCTCGAACGGCACGCGGGAAAAATGAGCACTTAAATTTTTTTGTGCGAGCCCTGATTTCTCTTATTTTATCCAGCTGTTTGATGATGACAGGCTGGCCCTGGGGGAAGAGAAGGCAGGTTAAATACAGCTGCCCAGGGCTGACCATATGGAAGAAGCCATGTTCCTATGTCAAGCATGGGGGGGAGTGACCATATGACCATATGGAAGAAGCCATGTTGAAGCCATGTTCCTATGTCAAGAAGATGCATTCCAAAATGGGGAGCAGTGGCCTAGCCCAGCAGTTGCTACATGATAGTACATTGAACCATGGAATCAGCCTGCTTTTGCTGAGGGTGCTGCAGTGGCAGATCACTGACTTCAGCTGGCAGGAATGGCTGGTAATATACTAGATGCAATACCTGGCTGTGTCTCTGACATTTGCCATTACAGCTACATGAATGGATGTTGCCCAACAGTTTCCCACGGCTAATTTGCCCATCCAGTTGCAGAGCATCCTGCTCAGCACAGTGTAGCCAACTTCAGTAGTTGCTTCACAATCCCTATTGGCTGGATCCTCCACACCCCCACCACTCCAGCATCTCAGCACCTTGCAGAGGTGACAAATGCCTCTCCAAAATATCCTTTGGTCCTGCTATACTGGACTCAATCTATGCTACTGTCTTTCCTCAAGTTAAATATTCATCAAAATAGCTATATCTGTAACATTCATGGAATATCAGCTTGCAGATATGTACTACAGTAACTCAGAGAAGTTTATGAGGTTATCAGGTGGATCAGTGAGTTCAGTTTAGGGTCTTATGGAATGGGCATCAGTATGTTTCAACTTATTTTTGTGATGTGATATCAGTCTTTTTTTTACAATTTTCAGGTCATATGCTGTCAATATGTGCAATTATATTTTCTAGATAGATTTATAATTTTATTCAAAAATCAAATGAGAATTATATTAATTTTTTTCTAATATGGTCACAATAAAATGCAATAAGCTTTTGGAAATCCATTATGTGAAAGATGAATATTGAATTATTGCTTTCTTGAATCTGTGATCTGTAACATTTTTGTTCATCACTTCTTCTTTGGCAAACATATATTTTTATAAAGCAAGAGCTGCGAAGTAGTATTCATTGCAGGGATGTGAAATGGATTTGATGGAGATGAGTTGCATGTAAAGTTTCTTAGAACATGGGTGAAAGAAATTTGTTCACAAGACTGAATAAATAAATGTTGTAGTCGCTAACCAGAGATTGAACTGATTAGTTGACTCTCAAATAACTGACTAACATGATGTATGTGGATTTAGCACAGAACTTGTGGACCTAAAGAACTATGTTGTCAATTGGCTACACTGAATGAACAACTACAATGAGGTAATATAATAAGTTAAAAGTCAGTTTTACTGTTTGTTCTCATTCATTCTTTAGAATGTTCTGAATATCCATTTTATTGAAATACAACACACAAAGAAATGTTTCACGGCTAGGCAAGAATGACTAGCTTAGAAGTTGTAAGAACATAAAATGACGTAAGCATATAATAACTTTAAGAGAACACTGACTGTTTTATACAGGATAAATATTATGTTCTGCTGTAACATCTCTCCCCTTTTCCTGTTCCACTCACACATTGAATGAAGGAAAAAGAACTGTCTATATGCCTCCATATGACTCCTAATTTCTCTTATATTGTCTTCATGGTCCTTATGTGAAATGCATGTTGGCAAAATTATAATTGTTCTGCAGCCATTTAAATGTGCCAGTGCTCTAAATTTTCTCAACAGTGTTTTGCAAAAAGAATGTCATGTTTCCTCCAGGGAGTCCTGTTTGAGTTAATGAAGCATCCCTGTCATATCAGCATGTAACTGCTGGTAATAAATCTATCAGCATGCCTCTGAATTGGCTCAATGTCTTCCTTTAATCTGACCTGATGGGGATCCCAAACACTTGAGCAGTAATCTCAGAATGGTTCACACTGCTGTTCTATATACAATCTCATTGAAAGACAGGCTTCCAAATAATAAAAGTCTGCCATCTGCCTTCACTACTACCAACTTATAGGATCATTCCATTCACTTTTCAACTTAATAGCTAGACATTTAATCATCATGACTGTGTCAAGCAGCACATCACCAATACTGTATTCAAACATTATGAAGTTGGCAGGGTTGTTTTTGCTACTCACCTGAATTAACTTATATTTTTCTACATTAAGAGAAATCTACCAAACAGAAACTCTGTTTGTTGGTTGGTTGATTTGGGGGAATTGATCAAACAGAGAGGTCATTGGACCCATCAGATTAGGGAAGGATAGGGAAGGAAGTTGGTCGTGCCCTTTCAAAGGAACTGTCCAGGCATTTGCCTGAACCAATTTAGGGAAATCACGGAAAACCTCAATCAGGATGGCCAGATGTAGGTTTGGACCATTGTCCTCCCAAATGTGAGTCCAGTGTGCTAACCACTGCGCCACCTCACTCAGTGAGAAATTCTGTCTAAGTCATCCTGTATTCTTCTAAAGTCACACAATGATAAAACTTCTCTGTATTTTCAAATTAAGTCATTCTGCTTTACTGTGTTAAAATATTATTTATTGTGACTGTAGTTTTGACACATGGTCATTTTCAGACATTTTGGGATGTCGACGTTTCAGGCTTCCCCAATGGATCTGTTGCAAATATGCTTCTCAGGTTTGCCCCTAGATTGTATTGTGCAAATCCCACAATATTTTATTGACACAACATCTTCAGGTGGTGGTACTTGCTGCTGTCACTGCTGTGAGCTACGAGCTGCCATCACTCTGCACAACACGGAGGTACCTTACACTCTTACGTGCATAGAGTACACACGGCCTCAGATGCTGACAGTCTACCTGGTAAGCTACAACACCTAAGAACAGCAGTTCAACAGAATGCTACTCCTATAGATAGCTAGGCCACACATTCTGTTCTGAGCTAATTCAAAGCAGGGATGTAAATGAAGATGTGCAGGCACCCATTGCAACAGTGGTCCTGCCCTATTTTGGCAGCTTATCTTCCAGAATACAGAGAATCATCAATAGGCATGACATCAAGCGTACTTTTCGGCCAGCAGCAAAATTGAGGAATTTATTGTGCTTGGTCAAAGATGACCTTGGCCTTGGGAAATATGTGTGTATAAGATCCCATGCTAATGTGGGAAATCTTATACTGGGCAGATATGCCAAACCATGCAAGAATGTTGTGTTGAACATCATCATCATCATACATGCCTGAGGCAACCTGATAAATTGTGGCACTGGAGCATTGCCTGGACATGGAGCATTGCCTGGACATGGAACATTGCACATTTTACAAACAAACTGAAATTTTATCTCCAGCATCATCTTTCTGGGACTGTTTTAATAAGGAGGCCGTACATATCCATATGGCACACAAACATATCAACAAGGATGCAGGTTTTCAATCAAGCGCCACCTGGAATCCAGCACTGGCCGCCATTAAATCACAATCAGGAAAAGAAGAACTTCAGAGTCATGGCTCGACACAATGCACTGCTGAAATTTAATTCAGCTTTTAACCACAGGAGTATCCAGCAGCACAGTCAGTGCCCACAGCACGTGTGTGGAAGGCCTTTCTGTGCCTCCTGGAAGGGAGCACTAGGAGCACCACTTTCTTCAAACTGCAAGTGTCTTCCCACACATGTGTATTACCTGCTCCTGGCCTGATGAATTTTGATGCCACCATGCAATAATCATCAGTCACATCTTGCAGCAGTGACAGCACCAACCACCACCACCTGAAGAAGTCAAGCAGCTGCATCGATGAAATATTGTGGGATTTACACAATACAATCTGGCAGCAAACACAATAAGTGCATTTGCACTGTGGAATGCTGTAATCTGTTCAACAACATAAAACTCTGACATGCTGGAACACAGTTTACAGCACTGTAAAAGCAAATGCATGTGATGGTGTAAATTTATCCACTGTGCCATACTCCATTCTAACTTTTCTGCAGCCTTTTTTGAAACGAGAGTGCCACTATCTCTGCTTCTTCATCATTTTTTAAAATTTATTACTAAACCACAGTGGGCCTTTTCCATCCTTAATCCACTTACTTGTAACATACCTCTACAGAGTGTGCCTTACAATAAGATTAAACTTTGCCCACCATTCCTTTACACCCATCATATTTAAACTAAATGATGTCTATTCATTGTCTAAGTAGGATGTTAACAATTGCTTATCTGCTCTATCCAGCGTAAAAACTCTCCTAGCCTTCTTGATAGATTTATGAAATTTAGTAACCATTGTCACTATGATGACATCATGATCACTAGTCCCTCTTTCTATACTGACACAATCAGTAAGGTCAGACCTGTTTGTATCTACAAGATCTAAAATATCTCCATTGTGTGTGGGTTACTGAACTAGGTGCTCAAGGCAGTTTTTGGAACATGTGCTGAGAACTGCTTCAAATGCTTTTCCGTCCATAACACCTGCAGTGAATCCATAGACATACAAGTATATACTCAATAGGTTAAAGTCACCTCGAACTAATGATTATATGATTGAGGTACTTTCAACTACTATCCATAGATTTCCTCTGAATGATTTACAACTGTTACAACAGACCAGGTGGTCACTACAAACATCTGATGATTAATTTGAGTTCACCTAGGCCAGTTACTCACATCCAGATAACTTTGCAGTCACAATTTTGATCCCTATAGACAAAATATTTTTGTCAGTTTCTGTGAACACTCCCCCTCCTATAGCATCTAACCGATCTTTTCAGTATATGTTCCATGTCTTGTTAAATACTGCAGAGCATCTACTTTGGGTTTCATGACACTATCAGTTCTGAGTGTAATTAGAGTGCGTTTTCTTTTGTGGAAGGTAATAAATTCAGGATTACTTCAGCAATTAACTGTCAAAA
Source organism: Schistocerca americana (assembly GCF_021461395.2). Taxonomy (NCBI): domain Eukaryota; kingdom Metazoa; phylum Arthropoda; class Insecta; order Orthoptera; family Acrididae; genus Schistocerca; species Schistocerca americana. The sequence goes on along the minus strand of NC_060130.1, from coordinate 582,547,576 downwards.
TGTTGACATTCAAAGTGATTTCACTTTGTACATGATCTGATTATACTTCCTGCATGCTGATTGGTGAGCATTCATTAGAAGGCCTCAAATTTTTGTCTAACCTAGAAAAAAACACATGTGCATTCTGCTACCCAACCACATGCTATCATTACATAGTGCACTCCTTACTTATCAAGGGGACTATTAAAATTATCCACCCCAAAGTACAGGTCAAGAAATGTGCAGCCAAGATTGGCACAGAAGTGATGGAGCTTTTGGTTGAGACTCTCCACTCAGCTCCAAAACAAAGGACCTCGGTCAATTTTGGGTATGATACTGCAAACTATGGGCTCTAGTTGCACTCTGTAACCAAGGCCAGCAGTCTTCATCATATAAATATCTATTCCAAAATTTCAGCAAGAAAATAACATTTGAATTTATAAAATGAAATTATCATGAGAACATGTGAAACAATACTAAAATAATCTGTAACAACACAAATAATATGTTATTAGCATAACATCATTAGCCAGTCTTAAAGGTCACCATTTAATGGGTGCATAACCACCATAGACTGATGCAACCAGCAACATTATGCCAACATTTTAGGTTCCAGTATATCAGTACAACCAATGTTTGGCAACCAATGGAGTTACTTAAATTTGGGATTCCAGCATTATAACAGGAAGATTATGTGACACCTTGAGTGTCTACATGACAATACACTATTTCATAGCACTATTACATAGTGTTCACCCAGCCAGCAAATGGCACCAAGTCAGCAGTCACTCCAGAGTGGAGAAGTTTTGTGGCTCAAGCACTGTCTGCCACTATCAAAACTGGTCAGCATCATCAATAGGACAATTTGCCATACGGTTCCACATTTAGCACTGACAGGACTGAGGGTTGAATTGGGACCCTGCTAGCCACTGCCCATTTAGCAGCTGGCATTACTGGATATTGCTAGGCAGATGTCAGGTGCCAGAATTTTGTTCCTGAATGCCATCATCTATGTTGCAAGCTGCAGTGTGGCAGGTCATAGCCATCACTCATTGTGTGGCTGTGAAGAAAGGCTGTGTCACCAGCATTGATTTAGCATCAAATGTCACTGAGTTGCTTGCCCAGCAAAAACACTCTGCTGCAAGCCAAGCTGTGCTGTGATGGCCATGGCTGGGATCCTGACAGTGTACCACTGTTGGGGACAGTGGGTTTGATGCCAACCCTGCCTGCTGGACATGGGCATGGAGCATCACTGTACTCTGTAAAAGAGTAATAAATGAATATGGTTGCAGCATGAGTGTTGCTAAATTTGGTCCTGCTTCCCACTAGTGAGTCCACAAGCTTGACATGATGTGGTCAGAAAAAGACACATTGACAAGCCAACATCTGCTCCCCCACCCTCCAGCAGGGCTGAACAGAATCTTACGCAAGAGAAAAATTACTAAATTTACACTAGTTGTAGGAAATATAGTGTTTCCACAGTCTACATATATGACTAAATGTGAAACATTTTTTTGACGTTGGGGATTATCTCCTAGTCAGTCAGCATAGTATGTCTCCTGTGGAACAACAGATAATGAAGAAGAAAATGGAAAATATGCTGCAAGAAGGCATCATTCAGTCATACTTTCCTGTTGTCCTGTTGTCACTTCCAAGATACTTTCTAGAGTTCACTGGTCAGCATTTTGTATCATTATTGATGCCTGAACTACTTCTTCCATTTGTAAACTGAGCAAGGGGACAATATCTATTGAAAAAAGACAGGTTGGTAGACTAAATCATATTGATATCAAAGTTACTAGATACTGAACATCATCTGCCTTAAATATGGCATACTGATTCCATAAATTAAATCAACAGCCTCTTGTTCAGTTATTCTCATTCAAGTTCCTTGTGGATCTTCATATATCTCTCACTAAACCACCTGGTTGAAAACCTAGCAGGGTTTCTCTGCACTTATCGCATCTTTTCCTGTACACCAACTTAACAAGAATCTGATACAGTCAAACGGAATTGAAAAACTGAGCATACTAGGCAATTCTACATGGTCTCCTTTACTGGTACATTACATTCTCCCACAATTTTGCCAATAAATTAAGGTATTTTATTCACCTTGACTATAATGAATTAATGTGGTCATCATCAGGGCTTCCACAGTCCTTATGTATGTCAGTTATCTTGCTTCTTCAGTTTGGGTGATTGACTATTTGATGTAATCATACTCGGCATCATCAAGTTGAAATGTATATGAAGTATCCATTATTGTTCAGAATCTCTTGAACGTGTATCAGGAAAGACTGTGTGAAATCAATAGTACCTTGTTTTCCTGTACTGTATGTAAATGTCACAACAAACAGTGTTATATCCCAGCCTCTCTGTTTAATGTCAACATGCTTTCAAAGCATACCTGGTAAATTACTTACTAACACTTTCTGTGAGGCCATTTGTCTGCAGATCATAGGCACTTGTCATCCTGTGGACAGTGTGCCATTATGAAATTACTCTGACCTCAGTCCTGATTGAAACAGGTTTCCACAGTCATAGATAATTAAAACTAGCACTCCACACTTCAAAATTACATCATCTGCAAGAAATGTGGTTGTTTCTTTGACTTCAGAAGCCTCCACAAGAGGTCATTTTCTACCTGGTGGAATGGATTAACTGCTCAAGGAATTGGTACCAGATGTTCTGGGGGTAACTGAGGCACATAATTGTGTTGTTAGCATTCCCTACAGTGGCTTACATAATGTCTGACAGATCAGTACAGACCAAGTAAATGATATCTGCTTTCTAATGTATCAAGGGTCTTTGCAAATCATAGATTACCTGATGTCAGAGCACTATAACACTTCAGTATGGCTGGTTGTAAATGAGTTGAAATGACAAGCAATCATTTCTGCCTCAATGGGTAGTAATTTCTGTTACACAATGTTCCATAAATTAGTATGAATTTTCATTTGACAGCTTCTTCCTCCTCTATGATCGAAAGTCATGCTAGGTCTTCCTTTTGTTCAGCTGCTATGTTCACTAGTGAATAAATGACTGGATACTACCATGTTGTAATTCTCTTCCAGTGGATTCTACAGAAGACAGTACACACCCTTCTATTTGCATCCACTTTTGTGTATGACTGTCACAACATATTCCTGAAGCTTCAGTTCCCACCTCACCAATCATCCTCCAGGGTTGTACGCCAGCTTAAAGAATGGGGTCACAACAATGAATGATCTGTCACATAAAAAGAGGTGGAACTTATTGATTGCCAAAACAGCTGCATAGCACTCTTTATCATTCACAGAGTAATTATTCTCAGACATGGATAGTACTTCGGAGGTGTAAGCAATCATTCTTTGAGCATCTTATTGGATTTGCATTAGAACTGTGCCTATCCCATAACCACTAATGTCTATGTGTAGTTCTGTCTGGGCATTCTTTCAGGAAGTGAAAGGACTGGTGAAGATGTCAGAACATGGGAACAACATTCTCACACAAAGAAAATTTGTCTGCTTTCTGATGCAATTCATACAGTAGCCATGCCATGAAACAGAACTCCTTTGTGAAGCACCTGCAGTAGGAACACACACTGAAGAAGCCTCTCAGACACATATGTGATGAGGAGTTGGAAAATCCATTATGATTCTTACTTTGTCTGGATCAGGTTGGACCTCTTCCCATCAGCTAGGTGCAACAAGATTTGTATTTCTTGGGCTCTTCCTGGGATTCAGGTTTAAGATTTGTGCCACTGACAAGCTTCAGCACAGATTTCAAAGGATTTAGATACTCTTCCAACATTCTTAAGAAAACAAAAATGGCATACAGTTTAGAAAAGACATGTTTTCAATTTACAATGTAGCAGCAGGTTGCCGATCATGCTTTCAAAGGTGGCTAGAGCATTGTACATACCAACCCACATAATTCTGCAATCATAGTAGCCATCAGGTGTTATGGAAGGTGTCTTTTCCCCAGCTAGAATTGTTAATGTTAATCTGCCAGTTGCCAGACTGCATGTCCAAAGTGGAGAAATAATTTGCTCCCTTTAGACAAAAAATGGCTGTGAGCACTATGGGACTCAACTGTTGTTGTCATCAGTCCCCTAGAACTTAGAACTACTTAAACCTAACTAACCTAAGGACATCACACACATCCATGCCCGAGGCAGGATTTGAACCTGCGAGCATAGTGGTTGCCCGGTTCCAGACTGTAGCGCCTAGAACCGCTTGGCCACTCTGACCGGCGCTCCCTTTAGACAGTGCAAGGTGCTATCAATTGGTGGCAACTGACATTCATCCTCATTCATGGTATTATTCAGATGCCAACAATCAACACAAAAATGCCATGTGCTATCTTCCTTCTTCATGAGGACAACAGGAAAGGATGACTGAATGATGCCTTCTTGCAGCATATTTTCCATTTTCTTCTTCATTATCTGTTGTTCCACTGGAGACATACTATGATGACTGACTAGGAGATAATCCCCAACATCAAAAAAACGTTTCACATTCAGTCATTTGATATGCCTTGTCTTGTCCATAGACTTGAAAGCACCCAAAAACTTATGCAGAATGGCCAGCAGTCAGTCAGTTTGGGACCTGTTGGCAGCTGAATAATATGTTACTCCAGAGGGTAGTCAGTAATGGTAATGAAGCCTGATTTTCCATTGATGGTACAGATATGGCCACTTATAGGCTGGTTTAGTATCCCTATGCACATACCATTAGAGTTGAGTTGCAGCTGTTCACGGCAATTTGTAAAACAGTCCATCTGCAATGGCTATGATCATTGCTGACATATGGATTTTTTTTAGACTGAGCACTTTTCTGCCCTCAACTAGATGATGATGATGATGTGATGTGATTTCCCAACATCTTGACAACTAACATTCATGGAGGATTTTCATCTACAGTGGCCTCAATTCCAAAAATAATTGTCTCATTTAGTTTTCCTAAATTTAGCTGCTGGGCTCACAGTTAGAAGCTCTGTATGGTTCCAGGTTTGCATCCCCATGCTACACACAGTTTTAATCTGCTAGGAAGTTCCTAATTAGTGCATACTCTGCAGCAGAGTGAAAATTCATTCTGGAAACAATCTCCTATATTTTGGCTAAGGCATTTCTCTGCAATAGCCTTTCTTCCAGGGGCATCAGACCCAAAGCTACACAGGAAAAGTTATGAGAAAAATGGAGCATAGGAGAGAAGGTAGCGGTGGAAGTTCAACAGGTCATAAGGTGTGCTTGGATAGCTCAGTCAGTAGACCACTTGCCTGCAAAACGCAGAGGTCTCAGGTCTAAGTCTCAGTCTGCAACACAGTTTCAGTCCACTCTTCTTCATTCTCTCTAGTAGTGTACGACTTGCCCATAGTATTCACAACGGAAATGCACTGGCATGCTGTATTCTGTTCTAAAAATCTCTGTTTTTCTGCATGGTGACCAAACTGACAAGGGGGATGGTGGTATCTACGTTGTTAAGAATCTTGGACATTGTCTAAGGATTGCAGCATAAGTCTGGGATTTATAATTGTATTTCTCCCCTTGGTTTGTCTAGTAGAGATGGGTGCCAATGATCACTATCCTATTTCTTCTCATACCATTTGCTGTATTAGCAGTAAAATGTTCTGATGCTCTTCCATGACTGCTATCAGTACTTCATTCAGAAGTCTGTCGAATGTCATTCAACTTAATCTGGTGGCATTGTCTCAATGTGCTGGCACCAGTTAATATAGTACCATGTTGTGTTGATATCCTTCAAAAGGAACACTTAATAGATGTCCTTCACAATGTCCTTTATTGGTTATGAAAATTTGTTGGCTTCACTCAAATTTGGATTCACTGTGTGATACAATGCAAAAATACATAGATATATATTTGTGTCCACACCACCTACCATTGGGCCCTATTCTTGAGTTGTCTTTTGGCTGTGTGGACCTGCTGCTTGTTGTCACCAAATGTTTTCTTAATTTCTGCCTAAAGCTTGTCCCAGCTATTGAGTTTTTATACATATAAAAGAGGCATTGCTAAGACATATCATGTCATCCCACCCGTTGCATTTAGTGATTTGGTTCAATTTCTTTAGCTATTTTGTTGTTTTGTGGCCATGTGTTTATAAAACACTGCTGGCTGCCAGGTTGGCCTCTGACTGACTGATGTATCCATTGGTACCATCACAAGTTAGACCACAGGCAGAATGCATTGTTTGCATTCTGTTTCCTGCACATGATAGTAATGGCTTTTACTGACCCATATTGGAGTCATGGTGATGTCAATGTATGAGATGCCCTGCATCTCCACCAGCTTGTGTCATCTAGAGTCCAGAATCAAGAACCAGTTATGATAATAGGGTTATCAACAAGAATTACCATTTTATCCTGACAGCATGTTATTAAACACATGAAAGGACAGACAGATCTGAACTGCCTGTCTCAACAGAAAGTACTCTTATTTATACATACATAGAAAGTTTTAGTAAATAACTATACTCCAAGAATAAATAAGTCCCAGAACCTTCCAGAAATCACAAATGTCAAATGATAAATAATTCTAGATGACAGGAATTTCACTATTGGCCCATAGATATGCTGAAACAGTGGGCTCAGCAGTACTGCACAAAGTTGTGCAGCAAGAGACAAGGCAGATTTCGACACTAGCAGTGGCTGTGATTTGTAGGATACATGACTGACAGTGGTGGATACTCACAACAAGCACGCTGCTGCCAACTATAAGCACTCAATATTTTGTAACTAAATTATTCTCAGTCTCACAGCTGTACCAGGACAACACAGTTGTGCTGGACAAGGTTGCTACATGGATCTGTTAGTGGGTATCACTGGTTCAAGGCCACAGCACGGCAACAGCTCTATGCACTAAGTCCCTCCTGGACTTAATGCCACAGTGGAACAGGCCATCCAGGTCTGCTTCAGCAGTACAACTGACTCATGCCCACAGGCAGTGGGTCACTCCCTGTGCACACCAGCTATCTACCACCAGAGCAGAACAGGTGCCTCATCATGATGTGCATCCCCAGCTGTGACACAGCTGAGGTGTCACCCAGAATTGTCACACTGTCGATGCACAGCAGAGACTCCATATTAGCATTGCAGGATATGCAAGCAGATGATTCAGCAGAAGTGAGGGGCCAGCCAGCCACTGACTCAGTGTGCTACATAGCACAAATGCATCAATAAAGAACTTGTTGCCCTTGTGGCCACCTTTCTCTGGAGACTACTGGGCTCCCACCTTGCCTCCACCACCCACTCACACCATCCTGGCTGGGGGGGGGGGGGGGGGCTATAAAAGTCGGTTGGTTCCTTTTATTTTATTTTTCTTTCAGAAGACTTCTGTGTCAATGATATATGGCCATGGAAAATGTAATTGACTAGTTGTAACAAAAAAAGTTGAAATATCAAATATTGAACTATAAAGTATGAAACTAGAAATAATGGTGATGATAACAATGACTGCAACAACAACAACCACCACCTTAATATAATAAGACAGATTGAATTTATTCATTTTGAAAACTTAAATAATGGCCAATGAATGAGAAACGTAATGGCCATGACCTGTCAATAGAAAGCATTACAACATTTCCTTTAATTGTTTGAGAAAACCATGGAAACAACACAAAAATTTTGAAAATTTATACCACACATATTTTGTTGTCAGCTCAGCCAGACAGAATGGCACTATTTCAATTTATTTACTGTTGATCACTTTTCAGAATATGAAATACATCATGTGAAAATTCCTGAATCATATTTTAAATAACATTTTTCCTACATTTTGATTCATTCCCATGAGTTATAGTTATTATAATATCAAAGTAAAATTAGTCTAAAGTATTTCTGCAAGGAACAGAAGCAGTCTCTTAAAAGGGAAGTATTCGGGATGCTCCACATCAGCATATCCAACATTAACATCATTGATGTGTTCATTGGCTGGATAAGCAGTTACTTTTAAACAAGTTTACATTGCCATCTGCACATCTCATAGGAAAGTGGTAATGCCGCAAAGGTAATTCAAAAATTCCAAGCTTTGCCAACAGATACCTACATGAGGTATATCAAATAACACTACATATGTGCTTGAACAGAGTTGTCACAAAAAACTATCCTAATGCCATGAAGAAGGGAAATTATGCGAAATAATAAGTTTCATTGCATTTCTGATGCTGAATGTGGGGAATTTTCTAATAACTGAGATAGCTGCATCCAATTTCCACAAGTCATGAATATGTGATTTCCATGAGAGCTTCCTAACAGTTATCTATCACATCAAATTTATTCCTCTACTTCACTATGTGTGCTACCATTACAAGAGTACTGAATATCAGTGTGAGCAGAAGTGTGTTTTATCACAGTTGATTCAACCTGCTATGATATGCCATATTGATCAGATATTGATAGGAATGTGCAACAGTTAGGCTTCTGCTGCCCATACACAAAACAGCTTTTGTGTTTTCTGCAACAGCTAAAGACAAGCAATTAATTCAAATGTTCAAATGTGTGTGAAATCTTATGGGATTTAACTGCTAAGGTCATCAGTCCCTAAGCTTACACACAACTTAACCTAAATTATCCTAAGGACAAACGCACACACCCACGCCTGAGGGAGGACTCGAACCTCTGCCAGGACCAGCCGCCCAGTCCATGACTGCAGCACCTTAGATTGCTCAGCTAATCCCGCGTGGCAGCAAAGAATTTAACAACAGCAACAACAAAATAACTCTAATTGAGAAACCTGAACACTTTTTTAAGTCAGAAAAGGTATCCAGTTGCCATAATTTTTTATCAACACCTTATATTATGTCGTTTAAAAAGGAATATACTACAGGGAAAACTGATCACTCATTTACAAAATCAAATTCTAAATCCGTTAATAAGTTGTGGTCAGAGGAATAGAAAACTATTCTATTGCACATTGCTAGTTTGAAAACTGTTGAGACATCTTTTTCTTGTGTGCCCTTTAATAAATTATTTATAGATGAGTGAACACTGCCACTAAAGTAATGTATCCTTTACTTCTAAAATGAAAATGGACATGTACTTCATCAGTCTTTACAATTCACAACAAAACAAGGAGGAAGCACAAGAGAGAGAGAGAGAGAGAGGGGAAAAAACTTTTAAGCTCTACCCCCGGATTCAAGTGGCAGGCTAACTATTAAACTAAAAATAGATGTGACAGTCAGTCTACAATACATTAAAATCTTCAGACAGTTAAGGCTGGAATTCAAAAAACACTAAAATTTGAAAATATATACCACACATATTTTGTTGTCAGCTCAGAAAGATAGAATGGCACTATTTCTGGTGTTCACTTTTCAGAATATGAAATACAGTCCATTACAATCTGATTTACTGCTACTGAAACAGCTATCACAAACAGGTAGGTCCTCTAGTGAGAGTAGCAAGCCATGGGTCAGAGGACAGTGCCTTACATGGGGATAGCTTAATGCCACTTCATCCTGTTTCAGCGACTAGGCAGAGGAGCATTGTGGTCAGATAGTTGGTTTCATTGTCTGCACTTGTTGTCCATCATTTCTAGCCACTCTTTCCACAGTCTGCAGGTGAACTGACTTAACAGTAAGAAAACTGATTACTGCAGGACAGAATAACACAGTGTTCCTAACAAACTTTGTCAGCTGTTATGCCTCCTTACTGATTTTTCTGGCTTCCAGTGTAGTATGATACTTCCCTGACTTTTGTAGCAGTAGAAATAATTTATGAATCATTTGGGTCTTTTCTGTCAAATACTTCAGTCAAATTATTTAGAGAGCACTGAAGAAAATAAATAACAATTAAAATTACACTTGAATTATTATACTGTTTACAAAATGTCCAGCTCTAAAATAACTGTAGGTTTCTTAAGAGGGCAAAGATGTCTGTCGCTGCACCCTTGTCATGCAACTTCAATATTTGATACTTTCTAAAAGTATATGAGTTCCAAGGATTTTTATTGCTCCTAAAGTGAACAGTTCTCATGAAAAGTTGCCATTTGATGTAATGGAAGAGTGGTTAGGTTTTAATACCCATCAGTAATGAGTTCATTAGAGATGGAGTACAAACATGTGTAGGACAAGGATAAGAAAGAAAATTGGTTGAGTCCTCTATGAAGGAACAACCAACTACTTGCCTTAATCAGTTTAAAATAGGACAACCATGGAAATTCTAAATATTGATGGTCAAATAGGGACTGGAATCCAACTCCTTCTGAATGTGAATCCTATTTCTTAACCACTGGACCACCTTTCTTGGTGCCTGAAATTATGTAACTTAAAAACCTCCCCAGAGAGGTTGAAAACAGTATTTATACTAAAAGTCCAGAGCATCAGTTTAACTCTTACATGGTGTATAGCATCAAGTATTTTGAAGTAAGATGATCTAGCACACTTCTTCACAGTGCAACAATAACAAATCTGGGCTCATACAATATCTCTACAAAACTGAAACACACATGTTGCCTCCTCCCCATCTCGTGTTACTAACCAATTTTAAAAATCGTACAATGAAGGCATTCACGACCGGATGGTACTGTTGTTGATAATTCTTCCAGGTTATATGACCGTGGTCCATGGAATTCTTCTATTCCTAATGTTTCGTCCAATACTACGTTGGACATCTTTAGAGTCCTGCCGACAGGACTCAGCAGGACCAGCCATACCTCTGAATATGTCCAACGTAGTATTGGACGAAACATTAGGAATAGAAGAATTCCATGGACCACGGCCATATAACCCGGAAGAATTATCAACAACAGAATTTTAAAAATTTTCTGTGCTTTGAACTGGTGTAATTTAAAATCCCTCATATGTTACAACTAGCCAAGCTTATTACTGAAAATGAACACCAAAAAACGTACCTAATATTTAAAATTTATTGGTGACCCTCATTCTAGATTCTAGATATTACATGAGTAAAGAAAGGATTTTGCATTTTCAATAGAAAAATTAAAAGTAGAAATTTTTACCCACTCTTCTAGCATCTTGATTGTTAATTGCCACTGAAATTGTACAGTGTAAGGCTGTAGGATCTCTTTCCTTCCCTCTTTTGAACACCAATGGTAACAGTCATTTGCTTTTACTTATCAACTTAATAATTTTTTTATCTTTCTGATCACTAATGATTATGCCTACCTGAAAATGATTTGACTGAAAAGGTGTGTACCTAAAGAAGTGAAATAGTATTGTATGACGTATAAATTTTCATTATTTTACCTGGTAACTCATCATATCCATATGAATTTTTACTTTTCAGTAAAGTAATAACTAGTACACTGTCCTTGTTATTTGTCTCCAGCAGCTCCATCTCATGTTACTCTAATGAAAAAAAAATCATGTGCCTAATTAAATTAGTGCAAGACATTCTTATTCATTTTATCAACAAGAAATGATCACTGGAAAGTGACGTTTTGATGTGGTTCAACTGAAATTAGATAGGCAAGGTGAGTTTGTAAAACAATTTTCTAAATGGTTAAGAGAAGTTTGGCAAACAGCAAAGCATGCCAACACTAAGGCTTTGGAAAGCCAGGAGCATGCTGAGTAACAAGCTAGTAAACTACAGCAATATACAAGATAGGGCAGTGGGTGTTGCTAGAAAACCCTTTTATTCCAAAGGGCAAAACAAAAAAGTTTTTAATGAAGTATCAGGGACTATACAAGGTCATCAAAATTACTTCATTGGTAAATGTAAAACTGCAACTACTAACTAAGACATCTGTAGTCCATGTCAGCAGAGGGAAGCATTACTGCGTGTTCCTTTGCCATCACCACAAAAGGAGAAGTTGTAATGTACTGTATGGACTTAGATCTAAGAGAAAATAGGGAGACTATGCATTTTACATACAGGTGTACATAGGTTATTTTGGGATATATGTTAGGGTAATTAGGTTAACACTATTTTTTATTTGCTTGTCTTTGATTCTGTAGGTATACACTAATCTGAAGGACAGAGGGGACTGATGGTAATTCCCTTTCTCTTAGGTGGTGCACCAATGATGATATCCAGAGGGATTATGTGGATAAGCTATTAAAAATGGTGGTTGGAACAGCAAACAATGAGGATACAGTAAGCCCGAATGAAATGTGAGGAATCATACAGGAGATGGCAGGCAGTAGGTTGGCAAATGACACAACAGGCAAATATGGAACAAGGGATACTAAATATTATCAAAACAGTGGAAAAGTTAGTGAAAGAGTCAGAGCTGTACATGTAGAGCACTATGGATACCCCAAATAGTGATTTAAAAGAGGTGAAAAGTCACCTAAATGCACCTGATGAAAGGATGGTATTAGCAAAATTACTGCAAACATTAGCAGGGTCGAAACAGAAATGTTACAAGAAGTATTTCATCATGTCACCGATGGACAACTTAATGCAATACTGCTAAAACCAGTGCAATTTCTGACAGGGTTACAACAAGCACAAAGGGACTTTCTCAAAGGGTTACAGCACACTGTACATCTAAAACAAAAATATATAGTCCCATTTGATTGGATATGTACTGTTAATGTTAGTACTGACCAAGTTAGTTTATATATCACCATAATATTTCTGGCAGAAGGCATAAATGTGCAATATCAATGTTTTATGATCCATCCATATCTGATTAAGTGGGACACCATCAGTAAATGGGTAAAAGTACAGACTTAAGAATGTTATTCACTTCAGAATGGAAAGATGCTCACATACTTATGTCCATAGTAGAGTTGAACAACTGAATCAGAGAAACTGTTCCCATTTGTCCAGCCATAGTAGTACAGACTAATGAACAGATATGTGAAATGCAACTATTTCTTGGGAAAATGGTAGCAGTAAAGTGAAAGTGGAGTACTAGGCTGACAACCTCATTTGCAGAGAACTGGGACCACTGTATTTACTCCATGTTCTCACCAGAAACAGTGATTGTCAGCTGTTCCAGAAATGGAAAATCAAGAGCAATGACAAAATTAGAATTCTGAAATAGCAGATTACTATCCAACAGAGCCAAATGCATCATAGCCAGAACACAGTTTCAACTGCCAGTTACTATCACAGCTACACCAATGATTAACTTTTCTTGACCAGTGTTGTACTGGACAGAAGAGTCACTGCACATATTACCTGCACAGAGCCAGCCTATTACATGCTTTAGGTGAACTGTTAACCTCGGACAGGGAAAGAATTTCACTGGACCAGACACTAATACATTTAAAGCAATATCATGAGAAATGCAAGCAAAGCATAATAATTGTTAGTGTGTCCACAACAAATGTTATCCTGATTATTCAACTCATTAGTGCAATTTACTTCTGCTTAAAATGCAATATATCTTGCTTAAACAAATCATCAAGCCATCAAATATCCATGGCATTGATACACACTAGTGATGAGAATTAAGAATAGAAAGTGTAAAGTGTATTAGTAGTAGGAAATAGACCACAAAGACAATGTCAAGTTAGATAATAAAGGTAACACAGACTAAGATTAGGAGCCTTATGGTTCAGCTCAAGAAGCAACCAAGGTACTAAACTCAGAATACTGTAAGACTGTAAACACAAAACATGTACAGACCAGTCCAGTAACAGATAGATAAAGTAAATTTGGAATGAATCTCTTGAAGGAGAGGGGAATGTTACACTTCAGAGCAGAAATGAGGAAGAAATTAAATTTTTCTTAAGTCCACACTAGTACCACCACAGGTGAATCCAGGCAGAGGTGGTGACATAGATATGCAGCACAAAGAAACAATAAACACTGCAAGTCAGTCACATACATAAGCACATGTTGATACATTGGTGCTAATCACCAATCGTAAGTTTACACATTCAGCAAAATGTTAACCAAGAGAGAAGAAAAGACATGTATTTGTTAGCTCTTGTGATTTCAAGTAACAAATGTTACCTTGGATTAATAACACATTTCAGAGTCCTGATGGTGCAGCTAAGAGACTGTAATAAATTGTTGAGCAGACGCAGCAGAATTAGAACTCCTGACAATTGGTAAGGAAGTGGGCCAAATTTGATCATAATGAACAGAGCCTCACATCATTACCTCACGCCAGTCTCCAGAAATGCCCCAGTTCTCTAGCTCTGAATTCAGTTGGTCATTAGGATTTATGGTGGTAGTACCAGTAGCAATGATTATTACGGTGCAGTGACATCCATGTGTTGGAGGACCCAGCACTTCTCGTGAACACACTGCTTGCCATTCCAGAGATGGCAACATCCAAATAACGAAAACCTGCCACTCACAGAACTTCATTTTGGTAGCACCTACCACATCACTGATGGGGAGACTGAGGGTCTTCCAACACCACTACATCTCATGATGCTTATTGCACCATCATCATCATCATCATCATCATCATCATCACTGTTGGGAGAGAGGGCCACCCAGGACCTCCATCCCTGATCAATGCAGAACAAATTTCTGGGTGGCAGTGCCTAACTGTCGAGTGGGGTTGGGATCATTTGACTGCATGACTTCTGATAGTGTGGTAGATCCCAATGGGTCATTGTAGGTCATCATCATCTTCCAGGGTGGGATCAAGGTCACTCTAAACAGTGTGAGCACTCTGTCAGACTATGGCTTCAGCTGCAGCCTGCCAGACATCAGCCTGCAAGACTTCCACCAACCTCAGCAACCAGCAGAGTTGAACCCACAACAGAGGTCAGCGGAATTCCATTGTGTCACTGGTATGAGGTGCCAGGGCAGGCTGACGAGAAGACACTGAACTGTAAATCTGAAGCAATAATGTTAACATGTTAATCATGTTTCAGTAGTGCCAAAAGATGCTCAACATGTCCACATCATCACCCTGTCAATGTAGAGGTGTCTCCATTCAGCAGCCCTGTACACCATATGAACATACTTCTGTTAATAAGCATTGGAGTGGTACTAAAGCAAATGCCTTTCAGGAGTCATGAAATACTGCATCTATCTGACTTCCTTAATTCCTGCCTTGCAGAGTGTCATGTGAGAACAGCATGACTTGAGTTTCACAAGACCAATGTTTGCAGACTCCATGCTGATTGCCTTGGAGGGGGGCATTCTGTTCAATACACTTCATTATGTGATTGAGTTCGGAAATGGTCCAAGACTCAATAAGAGATGTATATCAAAGATATTGAACTATAATTTTGTGGATCAGTTCTGCTACCCTTATAGTAGATTTGCAAATTTTTTTCTTTCTTCAAACTACTGAACAAAGTTTTTTTGTGTGTGAGGGATCTATGATATATTATGGCTAAAAGAGAGGCTAATTAGGGCTTTAGTAGTGAGTTATACCTGTAATTTCTTGTAGTTTAATTCACTGTTTACAAAAAGGCTAACTTTTTGTGAACTATTAATTTAAGAATTATATAAGAAATAATTTAATATTTACATGTTGTATACCATAAAAATTAATGTGCATTTTAGCACACTTTATGCTAGATGGCATTTATGTAAATCAGCAAATAGGTTAAAAAATTGTAAATTTTATATTATAATAGCATATATCACTAGTGGTGGTAAAAGTGACAGCCAACAACAGGCTAGATAGCTGTGGATGCAGAGGAACACACTGGATGGAAGGGATGGACAAGATTTGTTGTTTGGGGGAAAAAATTACTCTTGCCCTGGGAGATAGGGGAGTGAACATTTTGTGTAGGGAGGAGATTGAGGAAAGACTGTGTGATGGGTTACTGCAGACAAGATAAGTCTTCTTAGCTTCTGGGCAGTATACAGCAGCATATTTGAAAGTTATATATTCTGGGAGAGAAGCCAATGTCGAACTTAGATGTTTTCATGAAGCACTTTATGTGGGAACTCTTAAAGTTCTCATGACGTATCAAGACAAAAGAAGTAATAAGGGTAGGAAACAAACTTTTTTTTATTCAGTGGGATACAAATGAACCCCTGTGTACACGTCTGTCAGCTTACATTGCTATCAAAAAAGCTTTTTTTTTAAATAAAGATTTTGATTTCAAACTATAAACTACGGTGTCATCTAGTTTAATAAATCATATTGACTCCACATACTTACATTCAGTTTGTTCTACAGTTAACAACCCTACCCCCACCCCTATAGTCGACAGGTAGATAAACGCCAATAGAAAGAGAAAAGGCAATTCATGACTACTGTAGCAAAATCTCACTGAAAGATCTCTACAAAATCCAAATAATTATCATCAAAGAGGACAGTCAGTGGTACTACAGTTAGTGTTCAGATACTCATGGTCAGTTAGTTGCATGTTCCATAGATCACTTGAATGATTCTTTTATCAATATACTGTGGAGTGAGTCAGTTGGATGGCACAGCATCTGAAACTAATGGTAACAAAACAAAAGTAGGAAGGCTGTAACATTTTTCAAATGTTTTTTTTTTATAAAGGAAAATGTAGGATATGATTTTTTAAACAACCTCTATTAAACAAGTAAATTATAAATTCATTTGACACTGTAGATAGGAAACTTAAGCTCACTATCATTGGTTTGTCAATTGTAGAATCTCAAAGTATTGTGGACACAACTGAAGTTGATTTTGAGGCAACATCTATTGCTCTTGTTGAAAGTGAACAAGGCACTCAATCTAAAGTTTAAGTTACAGTGAATGAAAGTGGCACTCAGATTCATTGAAAAAATAAAGGAAACACTTTTCAGTCTCATTGTACAAGAGGTGGATGCTGTATTGTGGGCTTACGCTTGCTCTGCCAGCAACACACAATACATCCAACGTACATGGCAGACAACACTTTAGGACTGCCATGCTACATATGGCCACTATATGGTGATAGCAGTTGTTTTTCAATTCCGATATCGTTTATTTCAATATTTTCCATTTTGGCGTCCGTGCGACGGCTGAAGTCAGGGACCGTGTTACGATTTTCCGCAGAGAAGCAGTTTCGGAACACTGAATTCAGTATTTCTGCCTTTCTTCGGTCGTCCTCTGTTTCGGTGCCATCGTGGTCAACGAGTGACTGAATAGGGGATTTAGATCCGCTTACCGATTTTACATATGACCAAAACTTTTTAGGGTTCTTGTTTAGATTGTTTGCCAATGTTTTATGTTCGAATTCGTTGAATGCTTCTCTCATTGCTCTCTTTACGCTCTTTTTCGCTTCGTTCAGCTTTTCCTTATCAGCTATGATTCGACTACTCTTAAACCTATGATGAAGCTTTCTTTGTTTCCGTAGTACCTTTCGTACATGATTGTTATACCACGGTGGATCTTTCCCCTCGCTTTGGACCTTAGTCGGTACGAACTTATCTAAGGCGTACTGGACGATGTTTCTGAATTTTTTCCATTTATGTTCCACATCCTCTTCCTCAGAAATGAACGTTTGATGGTGGTCACTCAGATATTCTGCGATTTGTGCCCTATCACTCTTGTTAAGCAAATATATTTTCCTTCCTTTCTTGGCATTTCTTATTACACTTGTAGTCATTGATGCAACCACTGACTTATGATCACTGATACCCTCTTCTACATTCACGGAGTCGAAAAGTTCCGGTCTATTTGTTGCTATGAGGTCTAAAACGTTAGCTTCACGAGTTGGTTCTCTAACTATCTGCTCGAAGTAATTCTCGGACAAGGCAGTCAGGATAATGTCACAAGAGTCTCTGTCCCTGGCTCCAGTTCTGATTGTGTGACTATCCCATTCTATACCTGGTAGATTGAAGTCTCCCCCTATTACAATAGTATGATCACGAAACTTCTTCACGACGTTCTGCAGGTTCTCTCTGAGGCGCTCAACTACTACGGTTGCTGATGCAGGTGGTCTATAGAAGCATCCGACTATCATATCTGACCCACCTTTGATACTTAACTTAACCCAGATTATTTCACATTCGCATTCGCTAATAACTTCACTGGATATTATTGAATTCTTTACCGCTATAAATACTCCTCCACCATTGGCGTTTATCCTATCCTTGCGGTATATATTCCATTCTGTGTCTAGGATTTCGTTACTGTTCACTTCCGGTTTTAACCAACTTTCCGTTCCTAATACTATATGCGCACTATTTCCTTCAATAAGAGATACTAATTCAGGAACCTTGCCCTGGATACTCCTGCAGTTTACCAATATTACGTTAACTTTTCCTGTTTTTGGTCTCCGAGGACGGACATTCTTTATAAACGATGATAATGTCCTCTCTGGTAAGCCGTCAGGTATTTTATCGTTTCGCCCAAGGGGGGGTCCCTCTAACCTAAAAAACCCCCGTGTGCACGCCACACGTACTCTGCTACCCTAGTAGCTGCTTCCGGTGTGTAGTGCACGCCTGACCTGTCTAGGGGGGCCCTACAGTTCTCCACCCAATAACGGAGGTCGATGAATTTGCAACCATTATAGTCGCAGAGTCGTCTGAGCCTCTGGTTTAGACCCTCCACACGGCTCCAAACCAGAGGACCGCGATCGACTCTGGGCACTATGCTGCAGATATTAAGCTCAGCTTGCACTCCGCGTGCGATGCTGGTTGTCTTCACCAAATCAGCCAGCCGCCGGAAGGAACCAAGGATGGCCTCAGAACCCAAGCGGCAGGCGTCATTCGTTCCGACATGTGCTACTATCTGCAGCCGGTCACACCCAGTGCGTTCAATAGCTGCCGGAAGGGCCTCCTCCACATTACGGACGAGACCCCCCGGCAAGCACACCGAGTGCACACTGGCATTCTTCCCCGACCTACCCGCTATTTTCCTGAGGGGCTCCATAACCCGCCTAACGTTGGAGCTCCCTATAACTAATAGGCCCGCCCTCTGTGACTGTCGGGACCTTGCCGGAGAATCGGCCACTGGCCCAACAGGCGAGGCACCCTGTGGTGGCTCGGAAACGATGTCATCACCACTAGGAAGCACCCCGTACCTGTTGGAAAGGGGTAAGGCAGCTGCCACGCGGCCAGATCCCACCTTCGCCTTTCGGCCAGGCACGCGCGAGCCCACCACTGTCCGCCATTCACCCTGGAGTGATGGCTGACCGGTAAGATGCTCACTGCCGGAAGACGCAGCGACATCAGGGGTTCCATGTGATTCCAAGGCCACCGAAGTAGGCATAGGTCTCACCACAGTTGCCCCAATGCCACTACGAGCCGACGCCTGCGCCTCGAGCTCGATGAGCCTAACGGAATATCGGACCAGGTTTGTGACTGGATTCAGGATTTCCTAGAAGAAAGAACACAACATGTCATTCTTAACGGTTCAAAATCTGCAGATGTAGAGGTAATTTCGGGAGTACCGCAGGGAAGCGTGATAGGACCTTTATTGTTTACAATATACATAAATGACTTAGTTGACAACATCGGTAGCTCCGTGAGGCTATTTGCAGATGACACGGTTGTCTACAAGAAAGTAGCAACATCAGAAGACTCGTACGTACTCCAGGAGGACCTGCAGAGGATTAATGCATGGTGCGACAGCTGGCAGCTGTCCCTAAACGTAGATAAATGTAATATAATGCGCATACATAGGGGCAGAAATCCATTCCAGTACGATTATGCCATAGGTGGTGAATCATTGGAAGCGGTAACGACCGTAAAATACTTAGGAGTTACTATCCGGAGCGATCTGAAGTGGAATGATCACATAAAACAAATAGTGGGAAAAGCAGGCGCCAGGTTGAGATTCATAGGAAGAATTCTAAGAAAATGTGACTCATCGACGAAAGAAGTAGCTTACAAAACGCTTGAGTATTGCTCATCAGTATGGGACCCTTACCAGGTTGGATTAATAGAAGAGATAGACATGATCCAGCGAAAAGCAGCGCGATTCGTCATAGGGACATTTAGTCAGCGCGAGAGCGTTACGGAGATGCTGAACAAGCTCCAGTGGCGGACACTTCAAGAAAGGCGTTACGCAATACGGAGAGGTTTATTATCGAAATTACGAGAGAGCACATTCCGGGAAGAGATGGGCAACATATTACTACCGCCCACATATATCTCGCGTAATGATCACAACGAAAAGATCCGAGAAATTAGAGCAAATACGGAGACTTACAAGCAGTCGTTCTTTCCACGCACAATTCGTGAATGGAACAGGGAAGGGGGGATCAGATAGTGGTACAATAAGTACCCTCCGCCACACACCGTAAGGTGGCTCGCGGAGTATAGATGTAGATGTAGATGTAGTAGATGGTGAATGAAGTGCCAGCAGAGATTGCTCAACCCATGGCCCTCTTCCCTATGCAGCTACATAACAGGAAGCAAGACCAACTGTATCCTGGCACCTATGGCAGTACTTAAGCTGCCACACGAGCCCTGAGAAGGGATTTCACTCCAAGTGGGCTTCCTGGAACAGGTGCCTATGCTTATGTGTTTTTTCAATCAGGAACTCACTCAGGAGTCATCACTATGCTGTCACTGCCATCCAAGCCAGCCTTCACATCCCACAACTTGAAACATGGCATTTCCGAAGAAGACATGGACCCAACGTGGTGACCAACCACCAGACTTGTAATATTTCAGTGTTAATCTTTAACTCAGCTTTAGCAGACTTCAGAAATTTCTCATTGTGAACTTTGATTCTAACTAGTTCCTTCAGTAATTTGTTTCCTGCACAAAGTGTGCCAAAAACTTTAATTCATAACCCTTTGTTTTCCCAATTACCAGGCCTTCAGCCTGAAGTACTGTTTTGTGTTCACACCAGAAGAGTTTATCGTGTTCATGACTGTTTTAAGACTAGTTTCTGAGATTGAAGATTGTATTCTCTTAATTCAAATAAACTTGATGTCCTTGAATGCATGGACCTTCTCTTTTAACTGCCTGTGGTGGATACTTTACTGTATTTTAGACTAAAGTGATGAAGTCTGTTTTTCAAATAATGATAGAAAAGCTTGTCCTTGTCATAAAGCACAATGTTTTGAGTGTGATAAACAAGGTCATATCCAGACAGTTTATTTACAATGCAGCGAGGACAGTCACTGGTCTACCGCTTGGCTACTTCTGGTGTGATGGATATGGAAGAATTATGGGCAAATTTTAAACACGTTGTAAATCACGCATTGGAGAAGTATGTACTGAAAAAGTGGGTTACGGATGGAAAAGACCCACCGTGGTTTAACAGCACAATTCGGAGAATGCTCAGGAAGCAAAGACAGTTGCACTCGTGGTACAAGAATGATCGGGAGAATGAGGACAGGCAAAAGTTAGCAGAGATTCGTGCTGCTGTAAAAAGAGCGATGCGCGAAGCATACAACCACTACCACTGTCATACCTTAGCAAAAGATCTTGCTGAAAACCCAGGGAAATTATGGTCTTATGTAAAATCGGTAAGCGGTTTGAAGGCTTCCATCCAGTCACTCACTGATCAGTCTGACCTGGCAACGGAGGACAGCAAAATGAAAGCTGAAATTTTAAATTTAGCATTTGAGAAATCTTTCACGCAGGAGGATCGTACAAACATATTGCCGTTTGAGTCTCATACAGATTCCCGTATGGAGGACATAGTGATAGACATCCCTGGGGTTGTGAAGCAGCTGAATGAGTTGAAAATAAATAAATTGCCAGGTCCTGATGGGATTCCAATTCTGTTTTACAGAGTGTACTCTACTGTATTCGAAGACTTCTTAAGTAATAGAACCCAGTACGTTGTCCTCGATGGTGAGTGTTCATCGGAGGTGAGGGTATCATCTGGAGTGCTCCAGGGAAGCGTGGTAGGTCCACTGTTGTTTTCTATCTACATAAATGATCTTTCGGATAGGGTGGATAGCATTGTGCGGCTGTTTGCTGATGATGCTGTGGTGTACTGGAAGGTGTCGTTGTTGAGTGACTGTAAGAGGATACAAGATAACTTGGGCAGGATTTGTGATTGGTGCAAAGAATGGTAGCTAACTCTAAATATAGATAAATGTAAATTAATGCAGATGAATAGGAAAAAGAATCCTGTAATGTTGAATACTCCATTAGTAGTGTAGTGCTTGACACAGTCACGTTGATTAAATATTTGAGTGTAACATTGCAGAGCGATATGGAGTGGGACAAGCATGTAATGGCAGTTGTGGAGAAGGCAGACAGTCGCCTCTGGTTCATTGGTAGAATTTTGGGAAGATGTGGTTCATCTGTAAAGGAGACCGCTTATAAAACACTAATACGACCTATCCTTGAGTACTGCTCGAGCGTTTGAGATCCCTATCAGGTCAGATTGAGGGAGGACATAGAAGCAATTCAGAGGTGGGCTGCTAGATTTGTTACTGGTAGGTTTGATCATCACGAGTGTTACGGAAATGCTTCAGGAACTTGGGTGGAAGTCTCTGGAGGAAAGGAGGCGTTCTTTTCATGAATTGCTACTGAGGAAATTTAGAGAACCAGCATTTGAGGCTGACTGCAGTACAATTTTACTGCCACCAACTTATATTTCGTGGAAAGACCACAAAGATAAGATAAGATAAGAGAGATTAGGGCTCGTACAGGGCATATAAGCAGTCATTTTTCCCTCGTTCTGTTTGGGAGTGGAACAGGGAGAGAAGATGCTAGTTGTGGTACGAGGTACCCTCTGCTACGCACCGTATGGTGGATTGCGGAGTATGTATGTAGATGTAGAGGTAGATACAGGGCAACTCTAAGCAAGGTAATGTTGTGAGGGCACAACCATTGCAGCCAACACCAAAAGAGGTTCACTGCACAGAAACCTTCTACTGAAGTACACAGAAAGAAGAACAGACATTTTGTCCAATTAAGAGTGGCTTAAAAGACAATTAAATATCAGTCAGACACAGGTGCATCTGTTTTCTTAATCAACAAATACTCCTACAAAATAATCGGTAGCCCAGGGCTACAGAAGTCTACTTCTGTTTTGTCTGCTTATAACAGACATGAAATACCAGAACTCGGCATGTGTAGTTTGCCAGCAAACATGATGTTGCAAAGTGTGTGACATTTCATGTTCTGTGTTCTAGAAACAGTGCAAACATTTTTACTTTAGACTTGTTTGATTCCTTCAACTTGTGCATACAAGACTGTGTGTTAGAAATTGTTTCTGTGCTCATACTAATGTTTCTGACTTGTGTAATAAGTACAGTGAACTTTTTGAACCAAGTTTATGAAAGGTTAAAGATTTTGATGCACACATTACTGTTAAAGGTAATGCACAACCACAATTTTATTGAGCTAGGCCTTTCCCCAATGCTATACATGAGTACAATGCTCAGGAACTGTGCCAATGGGGTAATGCAACCCTTTTCTGCAAGCCAGTGGGCAACCCCCTTGGTCATACTTAAAAAGTCATGAGGACATTTACATCCGTGAGCTGATTTCAAAGCCATAGTAAACCCACAAAAAGTCATGAATTCATTTCCTCTCCCATGACTGGAGGAATAGATGTACAGATTGTGACAGGTTAGAGTCTTTTCCAAAATTGATTTACATAATGCATACTTGCAGTTACCACTGAACAAGCGGTCCAAGCAATATTTGTAACCAGTATTCACCTGGAATTGTTCCAGTTTCGAAGACAACCACTCAGAAGTGCGTCAGCTCCTATTATTTTTCAATATTTCATGGAACAATTAACACCCAAAATACTTTCATGTACAAACTGTTTGGATGATACTGTTGTTGAGGGTTGTATGCCTGCTGAACATTTGCCAAATGTACAATGTTTGTTTAATGTATTAAAAAACTAAAAACCCGCCTCGATTGCGAAAGAAGCACCTAGTGTTAAGTGTTAACCCAGGTTTCGGCGTAGATAATTACACCTTCTTCAGAACAACAATAAAACCCACAAGTGCCTAAGAAGACCTTTGTCAATGATTAAAAGAACACCATAGCTATACATTTATAAACGAAAAAGAAAAGGAAAATACAAACAGCACATATGTACAAAGTCAAAACCACTACCTAACTTAATGGTGTACGCTCCACCTCACACCGGTCTATGTTCGATGGGCCATGACACACCATAAACTACAGCTACAAACGGTGACTCACTTACAAGCCTGACCCGCTATCTATGCACATGCGCAAGACAAGGGAAGTTACTTGAATGTGCATGCGCATACGAATACGAGAAAGTTTATACATGGGTCGGGGCTAAATAGCCCATATATTCCCAACCGTGGATCGACGGAAAATGAAATGGATAGGACAAGAAACGAGCTAAATAGAAGACAAAACCTAAAAATAACCGCACATAGTTGCTTATGCTAGTAAAGAAACTTACATATGAAGCTACCTATGACAACAGGAGGAACTCTTAAAAACTATACCTAAAGCCAGTAGTTAGCCTGGGGGGATGTAATCTAAAGACGTCGTAGTAATAAAGTTATAGGGATAAAACGTGAGGTGTTCAATGGGCTAAAATCACCTGCATCGTAAAAGGAAAATGAGGATAAAAAGAAAGAAGATGAACAGCTGGACCAACCGCGCTCACAAATCAGCGCGCGCATGTGATAATTGCCAGATCATCAGATTTACAAGTATGAAGAACAAAGTAAAGGCGCAAAACCTTCAAAAAATTTTCTATTTCTTAGTAGGAGTTGGTCATTGAGGATATTGTCTTTAAAATGTTGCAGATGCTTAAAGATCTGCATTTCTTCCCAAAACATCCAGTTTTAAGCCCTTAACCTTGGCATGAAGTAACTTGATATTAACTGGAGGGCTCGGCACATGAGCCATTTGCACAAGGTGTTCTGCATAAGTAGAGCCCTTACTACTGTCACCACTTCTAGTAGGAATATACTCTTTATACCTGAGACCCAAAGCTCGCCTCATTTGCCCGATATTAAATTTTGGACAATACCCACATGGAATTTTATACATTCCTGATTGGGAAAGTTCATCACTCTTACTCTGCAAGGAGTGAATTAAATTCCTATGTAAACTATTATTAGTAGAATATGCGACTCTGAAATTATGGGCTCTGAGTAAACGCCCCAATTTGTAACTTATATTGCCCATGTAAGGGGTAGATATTGTTGCTACCCGTTTGTCATCTAACACATCCCCTAGGGTGGAAGATGTAATATTATTTTTATTTATTTTCTTGTTATACATCTGTCTTACCAACTGAGGCCTATAGCCATTATTTATAGCAATATTCTCAAGTGTGACCAGTTCAGTTTCTACCACATCTAGTGCAAGAGGGATGCCTGTAACTCAATGAATATTAGAATGAAAAAAGGCCATCTTATGGGCATACAGATGGGCCGAGTCTGCAGGTATAATATTGTCGGAAAACATGTTTTTTTGAAAAATATTAAATTCAATGCAGTTGTCAACCACAGTTAAAGTGAGGTCCAAAAAATTTAAAGGACCTAGTATTGGATTCTTGCTCAATTGTAAAAGTGATATTGTTTAATGTGTTTACTGCAGCTTGTTTAAAGGATAAGAAGGAAAAGTGCTCCTTCTTCCACAAAGAACTTGACTACTTAGAACATGTCGTAAATGCTCAGGGTATTCTTTCTGCTCATTCAACTTGTCTGCAATTAAGATCTACCAGCACCCCATAATACCAAGGGATTACAAGTTGTCATGGGAAAATTAACATATTTCATTGAGTTTATTGCAAATGTTGTGCAAATTGATGCTCTGGTGAACTGTGTTCCTTTTGTGTGGTCACAAGAATGCCAGGGTGCATTTGAGTGATTAAAGGACACAGTGTTATGTCACTGTCATCTTGTTCATTTTGATCCAGGTAAGCCTGCTATCTTAGCTGTGGAAGCATGTTCTTATGGGATTGGGGCTGTATTCTCCCATTGAATTTGCTCATATGATAGGACCATTGCTTTTGCCTCTCCACAAAGTTCAGGACAGTTATAGTCAACTTCAAAAAGAGGTGCTCACCATTATCTATGGTGTTACCAAGTTCCACCTGTATGTGTACAGTCAAAAGTTCTATTTGTTTACAGATCATCAGCCTTTAACAGGTTTGTTCAATCCATCCAAGCCTGTCCTATTATGGGCAGCACAAAAATTGCAACAGTGGGCTCAGGTATTGTCTAATTATTGATACGAGTTGTTGTACAGTCCCACTGCACAACATTTGAATGCTGATTTGTTGTTTCATTTACTGGTTAGAGCGACACAGCATTTGATTCATCTGAGGAATCATCTTATCAAACTGATACTCAAGACTTTGAGATTCTTCAAGATTTTTTCTCAGTATTCAGTGTTTTGTTGGAGCCACTGCTTCCAATCCAGCTCTTCAAGCAGTTTTCAATATGTGTGCCATGGGAGACAATGTAGGCTGAAAGAAATTCCCCATCCAGTTGCGCATTGCTGCTTTATTCATCATCCCATGCTATCTGCACAGTTGGGTGTTCTGATGTTGCGTATGGAGAATGATGATGCACAGCTTATGATTCCTCATTTCCTCCAGCAGGAAGTTTTGCTTTTGTTGCATCAAAGTCATTGGGGTGTATTTCACACAAAGCAACTGGCCCAACATCATTGTACTTGGCATAGTACCAACGCCCAGATTCAGCAAATGATCTCTCATTGTAATGCTTGTGCAGAGGATAAGTCCACTCTGCCACAATGCTTCTTCCAGTGGTCATATCCAACCAAACTGTGCCAATGTATACATATTGATTTTGTGGCTCCATTCTGGAACATGCGATGATTGTTGGTGGTTGATGCATATAGCAAATTTCCTTTTGTAGTTCCCATGACATGCACTACAACCACTAGTACTGTAACAGCTTTCTCTTCTATTTTTTGTCTCGAAGGTTGTCTGGAGATCTTGAATTGCAGACCACAGTTCATGTCAGCTGATTTTCAATAGTTTTTTATGACAACTGCATACATCATGTAACTACTGCTCCTTTTTGCCCTCAGTCTAATGGTAACGCTGAACAGTTCATTTAAACATTCAAAAATTACATTCAAAAAGTCACATGGAGAAGCTCTGTTTCTTCCACACATGGGAGGAAGCCTTAAAGATTTTTATTTCCTCCTACCACTCCTTGCCATGTGATACGAAGTTGCTAGCAGAATTGTTATATAGTCATCATTACTGTACCCTGTTGCATCTTTTCATCCATAGGATCAACATTTCTTCATAGTTTTTGGCAAGAAAAATCAATGGCAGCATGGTGTCATCTCACACTTATTGCGTCATTCATCTCACATTGTACATGGTTCCTCTGGTCTGCACCAGCATCAACACTATCAGCTATGCTGTTCTTATGTCAGTGGTTCTGTCACAGACTTTTTGCCCATCTGCCCAGCATGCCGTTGTGGTCCGCAACAGCTCAGCACCATCCAGAACAGTGACAGTGGAGATCAACATCATGCTGCTGCCGCCACCACCAATGGTCCTTTATTCAGAGCCAAAGTTGGCGAAGGCACAATCCTCAGACGGTAATCACGATGCCCCTGGATTTTCATCTGCTGTCCTCCTGACCAAAGTGTCTGCATTCCTGAATGCAGGCATGCACCGTGTGGCCAATGTTCTCAGTCATTTGCAAGGTAGATACCAGGATGTGGACAGGGAGCTGCCATCTTCCATCATTACAGTCTCTGTCTCCTCATCTATGTCCACATTAAAGTTAAAGACAATCACTGTCAGATGCAGCCACAAATGAGAGGCATCGGCAAAGACTCTCCATCAAAAGATTCCATATGCCACCGCTGCTGGATGTCTACTTACATCAGAGTTCAGCACTACTCACTCCATTCTGATTGCCAATCAAGACATCAGCATCAACATAGTTCAGTTCTGGCAGAGTTAGTATTATCTGTCAGAAATGTATACCAAATTTTAAAGTTAAATTTACATTGCTATGTGACTGCCCTTCAATACTTTTCAAGTGTAAACAGTATTCTTGTGCTCTGGGACAGCAATAAATATACATTGTCATTCAAGTGGACATGGACTGCAACTAATTTAAGTATTCTACATTAAATACTTATAGTAAAATTAACTAATATTTTATGTGTGCTGCAGTAACTGCTCAAGTTCTTCCTGAACTAAATCCATGCGTGCAACAACACATACAAGAAAGTCATGCAAAGAGGTATCTTATAACATTAAAATAATGCTGACATATCTACATCTATGTCAATACCCTTCAAACTACCATGAGGTGCATGACAGAGGGTATGTCCCACTGTCTGAGTTATTAGGGTTTCTTCCTGTTCCAGACACGTATAGAGTGCAGGAAGACTGACTGTTTGAATGCCTCTGTGTGTGCAGTAATTATTCTAATCTTATCCGCACAATCTATATGTGAATGATAGGTTGGGGATTGTAGTATATCCCCAGAGTCATTATTTAAAGCCAGTTCTTGAAACTTCTTGGGATAGTTTACATCTATCTTCAAGAGTCTTCCAGTTCAGTTCCTTCACTACCTCTGTGACACTCTCCTTTCAATACCCCCTGTCAGTCCTATTTTGTAAGGGTCCCATACACTTGAGCAATTTTCTAGAACCAGTCACATGAGTGGCTTGTAAGCAGTCTCCTTTGTAGACTGGCTGCACTTCCCCAGTATTCTACCAGTAAGTTGAAGTCTACCTCCTGTTTTACTCACAACTGAGCCTATGTAATCATTCCACTTTATATCTCTTCATAGTGAGACACCCAGATATTTGTATGAGTTTGCCGATTCCAACTGTGACTCACTGATATTATAGTCAAAAGATAGGATGTTTTTGTTTTGTGAAGTTCACAATTTTATATTTTTGAACACTGGCAAGTTACCAATCTCTGCACCACTTTCAAACCTTACCAAGATCTGACTGACTATTTATGCACCTTCCTTCATGTAGTACTTCATTATAGCTAACGGCATCCCCTGCAAAAAGTCTGAAGTTACTATTACTCTTGTCTGCAAGGTCATTAATATAGAGCATGAACAACAAGGGTTGCAACACACTTCCCTGGGGCATGCCTGAAGTTACTTCTACATCTGACAGTGACTCTCCATCCAAGATAACATGCTGCATCCTTCATACCAAAACGTCTTCAATCCAGTCACAAATTTCGCTTGATACCTCATATGCTAAAACTTTTGACAATAAGCACAGCTGTGCTACTGAGTCAAATGCTTTTTGTAAAGCAAGATATACTGCAACTATGTGGCTGCCTTGATCCAAAGCATTCAATCTTTCATGTGAGATGAGTGCAAGACTGGTTTCACATGATCAATGTTTTTGGAATCCATGCTGGTTAGCATTGAGGAGGTCATTCTCTTCAAGATACCTCACTATGTTTGAGCTCAGAATGTGTTCTGAGACTCTACGAGAAATTGACATCAAGGATATAGAATGGTAGTTTTCTGGATCACTTCTACTACCCTCCTTATAGATGGGTGTGACCTGTGCTTTTTCCAAGAACTGGATACGCTTTTTTGTTCGAGGGATCTATGATTGATTATAGTTCAAAAACAGGCTAATGCAGCCACAAATTCAGTATAGAATCTAACAGGGATTCCATCATATCCTGGAGCTTTGCCCAATTTTAATGATTTCAGCTGTTTCTCAATATCACTGAGACCAATACTTATATTATTATCTATTTCAGTTGTACAAGGTGTAAATTGGGGCTATTCTCCTGGATTTTCCTTTTTAAAGGAACATTTGAAAATTTTAGTTAAGACTTTCAGCTTTTGCTTTGCTATCCTCAATTTGAGCTCCTGTCTTATTTGTTAGTGACTGGACACTACCTTTGGTGGCACTAACCACCTTTACATATAACCAGAATTTCTTTGCGTTTTGTGAAATATCATATGGCAATATTTTGCTGTGGTACTCACTGAAGCCATCACACATTGCTCTCTTGACAGCCAAATGCTTTTCATTCAGCATCTCTCTATCAATAGCCCTACACTTTGTTTTAAACCTATTATCCAGTAATCTCTGTTTCTTTAGAAGTTTCTTTACAGTGACTGTATACCATGGAGGTTCCTTCGCACTATGAAAGTCTCCAACAATGATTACAGTATGACTGGGGAACTTATATCCAAGTGAAGTGAGGTTTCCTCTAAAGTTTTGGGATACATCTGGAGATGTGTCTGGTGGTTTACAGGAGGATTCAACTATCATTTTATGCCCATTCTTGATACTGAGTCTTGTCTGAACAATCTCACATGCAACTTCAATTTCTAATATGTGCTTAAATTTTCCCTCAAAATCTCACTGCTATCAATTTCAGGTTTCAACCAGCTTTCTGCATGTAGTATCATTGAGCTTCACTGCTTTTCATGAGCACTTCAAACTCTGGCACTTTTGTTGTGAATGCTTTAGCAGTTTACCATTAGGATTTTAATGCTTTCACCTTTGGGAGGCATTTCTTTCAGTCTTACACTGGTCCTTCCAGTTTTTCTATGCTATCATTATCTGGATTGGATGGAGAGTCACCTAATCTAAAAACCTTTGTGAGCACCCAACACAGAGTCAGCTACCTGAGAAGCATCCTCTGATGTGTAGGGCACACCTTACCCATTTACAGAGATCGAACAGTTATCAAGCCTATGGTGGTAATCCAGGAAGTCACAGAACTTTTGAAGTCTCTGGTTCAGTCCTCCCACTTGACTCAGAACCAAATGGCCATGATCAGTTGTGGGGACAATTCTGTAAATTGTGAGCTTTGTTGGAACTCCATGTGCAAGGCTGGCTTTCTAAATCTTCTCTGCAAGTTGCTGGCACAAGTATGACTGTGGAGCCCAGATGACATGCATCATTTGTTCCAATGTGTGCCATAATCTGCATCCTGTTCCTTAAATGGCTGCTGGAATAGCTTCTCCAACACATTGCATGAGGCCCCCCAGGCATACACACTGAGTGCACCTGGTGTCCTTCCCTGTCCATTGTTGCTATTCCCATAAGGGGTACCGTCATTCACCATATGTTTGAACTGCTGACAATTAATAGACACCTGCCCTTTGCATTTGCTTCCTCTTGACACCACACAAAACAGGTTAAGTGAGTCCCACTAACTCAGTTTCAGTTACAGTGAAAGACAGCACCTCAAACTTGGTGGTTAGGAGGATCCGTACAACACTCCAAGTCCTTCCTGATTCCCATCCACTCTGTACAGGATGCCTAGATCTACCACTGACACCTTACTTGCAGTCAAGTGAATGAGTAGTGACAAATCCTGTACATTCTGCAGAGGAACAGGATCCTCTGGTACCAATATTACAGGTATACAGCTCTTGGAAGCTCTTCCAACACACCGATTCACAACAGCTGTCCATCATTTGATAGTAGTCAGGGAAATTTCCAGTTGCTCCTGAATGTCAACCAACTCATCCCATGTTTGAGAATGGCATTAACAGTGGGACTGCATTTTGGTTGGTGCAATGTATTACAAGGCCATGAACAAATAACTTTAATTCAAGCCTGCTGATTATGTTTTAATCTGATGAGCTACAAAGTTGCTAACTCCCTATAGGAATTGAAGCAAATACACAAAATGAGATTTCCATTAAGGCAACACAAGCCCGGCCAGTTGGCTGTGCGGTCTAACACATGGCTTTCCGGGCCGGAAGGAGCACCTGGTTCGCGGCACGAATCCACCCGGTGGATTTGTGTCGACGTCCCATGAACCAGCCAGTCTGTGGATGGTTTTTAGGCGGTTTTCCATCTGCCTTGGCAAATGCGGGCTGGTTCCCCTTATTCTGCCTCAGTTACACTACGTCGGCAATTGCTGCGCAAACAAGTTCTCCACATATGCATTCACCACCATTACTATACCACGCAAACATAGGGGTTACACTGGTATGGTGATGGTGAGAGACGTTCCCTGGGGGGGGGGGGGGGGGGGGGGGGTCCACTGGGGGCCAAACCCCACAATAACCCTGGGTTTGGTGTGGGGCGGCGGAGGGGTGAAGTGGACTGCAGTAGTCATCGTGGGGACGGAGCCTCTCTGTCGTTTCTAAGTCCCCGGTTAACATACAATACAATACAATACAAGGCAACACAAAAACCTATGGTAAAAATTACTAGTTTCCTAAAATGTTTTGATGTTAATTATTTGCAGACTCAGAAACAGAGTTAATTTACTATGAATGCAGATAATATATAGGGCTACTCCTATTTAAGGGAAAACTAACTGTAACACAACATGTTAGTTAGAATATCTGCTACAGTAACTATACCACAACGCTGATTGACTACAGATTGCTCGTAGATTATGTGCTTGAGCTCATACATTATGTAAAGGACAATGGTAGCTTCCAAAAATTCTCAAAAATACACATTTATTTGCATTGATATACAATGAAACTCAGGGGTGATGTATTCTTTGGCAGAACTGTAAACCAGAAATGCTCAATTTCTATTAAATAAGTTATGCATACAACATATTAGGTAATTTCCAGCGTGGTTTCAGAAATGACCCAAGTACTATGTCAACAGTACAATCCGAACATTACAAACTTGAACTGAAAGGTCCCAAGCAGCAAGGGTATTCTTGGACCCTACAGTGCTTCTGATGTAGCACATCATTATGTGTTCTTGGCAAAAATTGTGATGAGTTGTGCCACAGGAAAGATCATGCAATTGCTAGAAATGTTTTTAAAATGTAGACAACACTGTACAGAAATTATTTTTGATAATTGGGCAATACTGGAGAAGAGCCAGTGAAGAATAAGAAATAAAAATTTTGGTGTTCCTCAGGGCTCCATTTTTATTCATATGTTATGTAAATGCTTTCTCAAGTTCTCTAGATAATAAGCATTTGATCACTATGTATGCTGATGACATGCCTGGAATCTGATGACATGTATGGAATCTGTTGCACAGAATGTAAGATCAGCCTTATCGAAGAGATTCAAAACTTTATTATTCACTTTAAGCTGAGTGGTACAAATAGACAAATATTGTGATTGATGAGATTCTGCCAAGAAACCTCTTTGGATGTAAATTTTTGGGTTTACATGTAGATGACCAACTTTAACAGAAGCAGCAAGTTGAACATGTCTGCAAACAAAATAACATCCAGTCTATATGTATCAAGGAGATTATCACTATTAATTAATTCTGAAACCCTAAGGACTGCATTTTTTGGTTTATTTTACACTTTCCTCTCTTACAGCATAGCACTGGGGGGTGGGATCTGCCACACTAATATGACAAGGGTTTCTATATTGCAGAAGAGATCCTTGAGGATCACAGGGAAAGGGAAACAAGTGATGTCTTGTAAAAGCCTACTGACTAGATTCAATATTCTCACAATTTATGTCTTGTAAATGCTAGAAACCATTGTGCTAGTGAAAAAGAGGAAACTAAGGTCAGAAACAGGAACATGGGAATTCACAACCACAATACAAGACATAAAACAGACTTTCACATGGTTAAGAGAAAATTACCAGCCTAAAGCCCTTATGTCAAAGGAGCTGTTTTTCATAGTCTGTTACCAAACGATCTTAGTATGTTGACAGGTGGCACTTTTAAAAAGCAGCTCAAGCAAAGGATTATCCATAAACACACATATAACTTGATTTGACATGAATAATAAAGTAAGCAATAATATTGTCATATAAATAATTATAGTAGGAAATTTCACATAAAACCAACTTTTCACTATGGAATGAATTATTGTCCTACTATTTGAATTATTTAATTGTAGCATACTGAAAAAATACTGGAAATTTATACTTTTTTGATAATTCCCATGCATGCAAAATTACAAAATGAAAAGTAAATAAATTGACAACTGATTCTCCAAGCCCCTTGCAGTCTTACATAACTATGCATTTCTCATGTTTTCTCTGATACCTCCTGATATTAAGATTACTAACTATAAATTTATTTTGCTTGGTCACAATATAAAGAAGCCATCAGATAACCTTTCTTACTATTGCACTATCATTTTCAGATTTACAAGAAGTAGAAGCAAATGGTGGCATGACTGTAGAAAGGTACATGACTTGGATAGAATTTTGATTTGGTGTGATAAATTGTAGCTTGCTCTAAATGTGAAAAAAATGTAAGTTAATGCAGATGAGTAGCAGAAACTGTCCTCTGATGTTCAAATACAGTATTAGTGGCATACTGCTTGACACAGTCATGTCAATTATGTACCTAGGCATAATGTTGCAAAGTGATGTGAAATTGAATGATTGTGTAAGATCAATTGCATGGAAGGAGACAGTTTATTGGGAGAATTATGGGAATGTGTACCTCGTCTGTAAAGGAGACAACATAAAGAATGTGTTTATGTGACCCATTCTTGAGTACTGCTTGTAGGGATCCCTACACGGTTAGATTCAAGGAAGTCATCAATGCAGTCTATAGGCATGCTGTTAGATTTGTTACTAGTATTTACAATCAATACACAAGTACTACAGAAGTGTGCCGTAAACTCCAATAGGAATTCCTGGAGAGAAGATGTTCTTTTTGCAAAAACACTATTGAGAAGTTTAGAGAACCTGCTGCATTTGCTACAGACTGTAGAATGATCTTACTGCCGTCAACATATATCTCATGTAAGGACGAAGAACACAAGATAAGAGAAATCAAGACTGCATAAAGGCAGTCTCTTTTCCTTTGCTCCCTTTTTGAGTGGAACAGGAAATAGAATGATGAGCAGTGGTACAAGATACCCTTTTCCATGCAATGGATGGTGGCTTGTCAAGTATGTACATATGTATGTAGATCTAGATATTCAGGAAGTGTAATTCATCCATGAAGGATGTAGCACATAAAACCCTTGTTCAACCAATACTTGAAATTACTCATCAGTATTGGATATGTACCAGATAGAGGAAATAGAGAAGATTCAAAGACGAGCAGCACATTTCATGACAGGGTGATTTAGTAAATGTGAAAGCATCGCAGAGATGTGCTACCAATTCAAGTGTCAGATGGTGCAGGAGAGATGTTCTGAATCACAGTGCGGTTTTCTGTTAAAATTACAAGTGTCTACATTTTCAGAAGAGTCAACCAATATATCTCTTCCTGCTATGCATATCTCATGCAAAGTCAAGAAGGTAAAATCTGAGAGAACTGAACTCGCACGGAGGCTTACCAACTGCTGTTCTTCCCACATACCATCAA
This sequence comes from Schistocerca americana, assembly GCF_021461395.2. NCBI lineage: Eukaryota > Metazoa > Arthropoda > Insecta > Orthoptera > Acrididae > Schistocerca > Schistocerca americana. The sequence continues at coordinate 582,512,713 of NC_060130.1, read as the reverse complement.
CTTAATGTGGCTTTTGAAGCATAGATGTAGATGAAGAACTGATCGCCATTTCCTTTGGTTTTTATAGATGCAAAGGTGGTTGTTCAGCACCTGAAATCGGTTATCTAGCTCCATCTTTATATTGTGATCAAGACAAATTTATAGGAAATTATTACAAATTTGACTGCTATATCAGCTTCTTTCAGATTGGTATCTTGCTATTTGATCCTATATTAGTAAGGGATTTCACACTGAACCTGAATGAAAATTCATATTTGAAGGTAAATGAAATGAGTGAAGGATATGTTTTACTTCTTTCTGCTGTATGAGTCCCCCATAAAGCCAGTACTGAATCCCTATACAGAATTATAATAATATTTTTCTTGTAAAGAGAAGTTACATAATTTCAAGTTTGCTGGAAAAGACCCTGAACTGATAACTAATGAATCTAAAAAAACCATCACTAAAAAATTTATACAAGTAAATTCAAACATTTCTGAACAACACAACTGTTCATTATGCAATTCTGAACCATTAGTATATCTCAAAATGTTCTCTATGGCATAAATGACAACTCCACCAATCTGCAAGGAATACGTCAGGGCAGAATCAACTAATGTATACCCTTATAGTGGGAGTTTTGCTTTGGTATATTATTTCCATCAGAATATCATCTTCAGAGTTAAGATCTATCACTCGAACACTGGCATCTCTTTGGAGTCATATCACATTTAAATGTTACACCATCTTTGTAAACTCTGTGCAGCACTTAAATGAATATGTGCTCTTATCATATAAATGAACTTATAAATATGGAAATCATGATTTTAGGCTATTTGTTTAAAATCTGAAAAAAATGATGTTAACAAGCAGTGAAAAATTTATTCCGTGCTCTTACCAGTGCTCAGCTTCCAGAAACAAAACTAGCTAATCCTACCACCAGGGAGTATTTGGAAACCTTCTTCTACTGTTTTGGGCACTGGTCTCAGCTCAGTAACCTGGAAGGAAAGCCAATTATGAATTTACTATCACAAAAGTCCATAGAAAATGAAAATTCAAAAAACAAAGACATACAACTATGTGGAACAAGAAAAGGTTACCACAGTATAGGACCATCTGGGCTCTCATAGTAGTCCCGATGATTTGTTCGTAGGTTCTTTTATTTTGATTGTAAATATCTTGGAATTTTCAGTTTCTTGCCTGATGTCTACTGGCAACCTGATTTTGGTGAGGCTGAGAACTGCACAACTGATCCTAAGTTCACTCTTATTATTAATCACAAATCCCATTGGGCAGTATATGTATTGCCATGCAAGTGTGAGAATCTCTAGGCCTTTGACGAGGCTTCAGCTAGATATGTATTTATGAACTTTACACAGCATTTTTACTGCACACTTCTTTAGAATAAATAAGTCAGTTAATGTGTTATAGAGCAGGAGTGGTATTATTACAGAACGCATCTGCAAGGGAAGCAAAAGCACCCAAAATGATGATGCTTGGTCACAGTATCAATATCATCTCACTGGGGCGGTCAAAACAGTTACTCTTGGGCATGCTAAGTGATATAACACAAAAAACACCAAAAAACATGGACCTGGTAAAGGGAAAACAAATGTCAAATGTATTCATTAGCTACTGAAGCCTAGATTATCTACAAAAGAGGTTGTATACAAAAAAAAAACCTCTCATCTGATTCATTTTAACTACCATTAAACTTTCTAGAGTCTTTGCCAAATAGGATTAAGAGAAGAGATAGAAAGATTCCGAAAAGAGGTGCAAAATTCATTACTACTTTGTTTACTTGACACAATAGCACTTTGAGTAGCTCAGTAGTTGACACAATGAGGATGACATTTAATATTCTGAAGATAATTACTCTAAAATGCTATAATCTTTTTTCTGCTAGGGAGGAAGGAAAAGTTGGTGTCAACATTTCATTTGTGGTAAGCCATTAGACACACATTCCATTCACTCATCTCAACAAGGAAAGAGGAAGGAAATCCCATGTGGATGTTTTTAAGGAAACAATTTGCTTCAAGATATTTAAGGAAGTCACAGAAAACTTAAATTTTATGATGAGTGGTGACTTTGGTCCTACTCCTTTGAAATACAAGTCTCATGCCATGGAGTGTCACTTCTCTTGGTTTCTTTTACCAAGAAGCAAAGAAACTTTTTTTTTACCTGGATACACACTGGTAAATCTTTAGAAATTATAGCATATTAGGAATGGTAGAACTATCCTTCACAAGCACCATTCATTAGTGGAATATCCGCTTTCATTCCCCACGTTTCGGTCACTCACTCTGTTTTAAACTTTGTGGCCATTAACACTAAAGTACTAAAATAATCTGAGATAAGATGAATGTGGATAAAATGCATTTTAAAAAGTAAGATATCAAATGGAATTCTGATCCATTTTGCTCAGTATGATGCATAGCAAGTTGGGTACCTTCCATCAATTGTGTTTCCATCCCCCAATAATTAGTATATTTTTTTCCCAGATTCATTAGATTTCTGAAATAGTCCTTTTTGTAATGTATACAGGTACATGAAAACTACAAATTCATAGCTAGACTTAGCTCAATGCAACTTCATTACTCAAATCATTCATCTGATTATTCTGAATCCATTGGCATTATTAGTTTGGCTACAGAGCATGCTAGTTAGAAAATACGATTAACTGAAACTATTCATACAGTACAAGTCTGCAACTTTGGGATGAGCTAGGAGACATGTTTAGGTATTAGGACCTATAATACTCTATAATACAAAATTCCATCATTAAATTAAGGTATTATTTTTCCTGAAATTAATAATCCCCTGAGTCAGCTGAATTTTAAGTTCAGAGAGGCTGTCACTTTTCATTGTAAATTCTGTCATAACTACTGTAGGATTCTGGACTTTCATCACATACTTTCATTGACTGAATTTTTCTGCATCAATTATTATTTAATTGAAGGGCTGATGAATGATTTCATGAAATTCACTCTAGTTTGGAATATGGCACTCATTCATGTAAATGATGGGATTCATAATGTAGAAGAAAGATAGTGTCCAGTATTTTTATAAATTTGTAAGCAGTATTTTTTTTCTCCAATCCAAAATTCTATTGAAGTAGTTTACCGAAAACAGTAAATTCCAACCTAGACAAATTTTAAAGCATTATGTAGCTTTAAAAATAAGAGTTTATTCTTATGCAACTCTTTATAAGATCCACCCCTACCATGAAAGAGTCAGTCTGCAGCAAGTTTGTAATTGAGTAACACCTATATGGAAAATGTACCACAGTTGGTCCAGTGGATACATTAACCCAAAAAAAGTGTACCATATTCGTGACTTGTTTTGTGTCCTGTTGCTTATTACTCTACAGCCTGGTGAATAATAGTCAGTAATTAATTAGGATATGAACTTTTAATTATTCACTATGTTAAGCTTCAATAATCAACCATGACAACAGAGTTATGCCCTGAACAGTACGGTTTATGAAAACTGATACTTACTATGCACATTTTGTTCTCTGTGCTATGTTGATTATCTCAGAAGGACAGTGTGTTGTGTGCTCTAATAATTGACAGTTTTGACTACCAATTTTCCACATGAAGACATTTATGATTAATTATGTCAATATTAGGGTACTGCACTCAAACTATATTGTAGAATAAAATCAAGTGTAGTATGTAGCTTTTTGTTCACCTGAACCAAACTGAAGTTTATGAAACCTGAACTGACAACAAGCAGTATTTCAGGCAGCATCAAAGTGTCATTAATATGTTTGGAATCAAGTTTTGATGTGGACTACATTACTGACAATAACCTACTTTCATCAAAAAAATTTCAGCCGGACATTTGACAGAGGCACCAGCTACTACAGACGTCTGTGCAGACAGTTGGGTAGGTCAGAAGTTCGTTCTCACTTCCACTCACAGAGAAACATAAAATGCTGAAGACTAAGTCAACAGTAATTTAGTAAATGCTGCTGTTAAATTAAATAGTAGTTAAACTAGAATACATCTACATCCACACAGATACTCCACAAGCTATCATATGGTGTATGGTGTATGGCAGGTGTCATGTATCACTATTAATAATTTCCTTTCCTATATTATGCACAAATGGAGTGATGGAAAACAAACTGTTTATATGCCTCTGTATGAGTCCTAATTTCTCTTACCTTACCTTCACAATTCTTAAGCAAAATGTATATTGTCAGCAGTAGAATTATTCTGTGGTCATGCCTGTTCTCTAAACTTTTTCAGCAGTGTTTCACGAAGAAAAGTCTTCTTCTTTTCAGGGTTCCCATTTAAGTTTACGAAGCACTTCCGTAACACTCATTTGTTGGTCAAACTTACTGGCAAAAAATCTAGCAGAATATTTCTCAAGTATTTCAATGTCTTCCTTAAATTTGACATGGTGGGGATCCCAAACACTTGAACAATGCTCAAGAATGGGTCACACAAGTGTTTTAAATGCAATCTCCTTTGTAGATGAGCTACACTTCCCTAACACTTTCTCATTATACTGAAATTTACCATTTGTTTTCCCTACTACTATCCTTATGTGATTGTTCCATTTCATATTGTTTTTCAACATTAACCTACAAATTTCATCGAGCTGACTGTGTCAAGCAGCGTGCCACTGATATTGTATTCAAACACTACAGGCTTGTTTTTCCTGGTCACCTCTCTCAAATTACTTTTTTCTTCATTTAGAGCAAGCTGCCATTCATCATACCAAATAGAAATTCTGCCTAAGTCATCCTATATCGTTTTACAGTCACTCAATGATGATACCTTCACACATACTACATATCATCAGCAAACAGTTGCAGACTGCTGCTCACCCTATACACCACATTATTTAAGTACTGTCAAACACCTCCTTGAAATCTAGGAATATGAAATCTAGAATGAGATTTTCACTCTGCAGCAGAGTGTGCACTGATATGAAACTTCCTGGCAGATTAAAACTGTGTGCCGAACCAAGATTCAAACTCGGGACCTTTGCCTTTCGTGGGCAAGTGCTTTACCATCTGAGCTATCCAAGCACAGCTCACGACCCATCCTCACAGCTTCAATTCTGCCAGTACCTTGTCTCCTACCTTTCAAACTTCACAGAAGCTCTTCTGCAAAGCTGTGAGGACAGGTTGTGAGGCGTGCTTGGATAGCTCAGATGGTAGAGCACTTGCCCACGACAGGCAAAAGTCCCAAGTTTGAGTCTCGGTCCGGCACACAGTTTTAATCTGCCAGGAAGTTTCATATCAGCTTACAATCTGCTGCAGAGCGAAAATCTCATTCTGGAAACAACCCCCAGGCTGTGACCAAGCCAGGTCTCTGCAATATCCTTTCTTCCAGGAGTGATAGTTCTGCAAGGTTCACAGAAGAGCTTCTGTGAAGTCTGGAAGGTAGGAGACAAGGTACTGGCAGAATTGAAGCTGTGAGGACAGGTTGTGAGTCATGCTTGGATAGCTCAGGTGGTAGAGCACTTGCCCGTGAAAGGCAAAGGTTCTGAGTTTGAGTCTAGGTCTGATACACAGTTTTAATCTGCCAGGAAGTTTCAATATGGAATCTGCCTGTTGCCCCTCTTCCATGGTTTACAGATTGTGAGAAAAGCACAAGCTGAGTTTCACACAAGTGATGCTTTCTAAATCCATGCTAATTTGTGGATAGAATCTTTCCCACCTCAAGGAATTTATTATAGTTGAATGCAAAATACATTCAAGACTCCTGCAGCATACCGATGTTAAGGATATGGATCTATAATTTTTGGGTCCATTCTCATGTACAGTGGTCTCATGCACTTTTCCCCAGTTGCTTGGGGCTTTGCATTGGGCAATAGATTCACAATAAATGCAAGCTATGGAAGGAGCCAATGCTGTAAAACAAAATTGCAATCCCATCCGGACCTGGCAGTTTACTTGTTTTCAACTGTTTCAGTTGCTTCTCAATGCCACAGATGCCTATTTGTATGTCCTCCATAAGGGAGCCCAAGTGACCATCAAATGATGGTATGTCTTTATGACACTTCTGCATAAATGATCTTTCACATTCAAAATTTAAAACTTCAGTTTTGCTTTTGCTGTGTTCTATTGCCACACAAGACTGGTCAATGACTGACTGGATAGAAGCCTGTGACCCACTTAGTGATCTTCCACAGGACCAGAATTTTTTCAGGTTTTTGTCAAGATCCTTCCCTATGGTAGGATGGTGGAAGTAGTATGCTTTGTGCATGTGATATACAGATAACTGTACACACTGAACACTGCACATCAGTAGGTCTTCTCACCAGAGAAGGAAGTGCCATCTTTGGACAGCAAACTATCAGATGGCACATCAAAATTAATTCCTTGGGCCTTAAAGCCCAGCAAGAGGCAATGTCATTTGTTTCACTGCCACATATTATTGTTCCTCAACTCTAAACACAGTGTATCAACAATGAGATGACTGCATGTATGGAGACAGCACATTGTGTAATTGTATTTGCCCCACAAGCATCCTTACCTGCTTCATCATTTGTCTCCTTTCTCTTAATTCCCACATGCCCTGGTACTCAGCAGAATGATAACAGCTTCTCTTGTCTATGCAGGTGCAGAAGGGAATCATGTATCATCTGGACTTGTTTGTCTGCTGCACACACATGATGTACAGCCTGAAGGGCACTTAAAGAGTCAGACCTAATGAGGAATTCAGTAGCATGAATACTTCTTAACCACTACAGTGCCCTCAAGATCATATATAATTCAGCATCAAACACTATGAATCTATTAGGTAAGTAATTTTGCAGGTATATTTAGGAAATAACACACCACAGCTGATGGAATCCTCCTCCTTAGACCAATCACTATAAATTACAGCATCAAAATATGTAAAACATGGATTTTAAAATGTAATTTGGGATGAAATTATTTCTGAAACCGGTTAAACATAAAAAAATCATGGGTCTCCTTATTAACTAGGATGGTGAACAACTCCACTCTTGATGAAGCACATCAATATGGACTGTATTAAGTGTCAATAGATCCTCCTCAGTAAGAATCAGAAATGGCCTTGTTGCTCACAGTAATTTTATGAACATTTGCTTCATTTTCAGGTGAACAACAGCATGGAATGCTGGTGACTGTACATTGAGAGTTGACTCTATATGCAACACACCATGAGAATCTCCTGCCTCACAACAAGTAGTGGCTCACCAGCCTTAACAGAGAGGCTGGGAATATGACTGGTGTTATATGCTGATGTTGCCAGCCAAATCCCCTCATGGTAAACAACATCAATCATTTTAAGATGTGATGGCCAGATGAAAGTGGCAAGGCAAGATCACACAAAAACCTTGTAGGACTGGAGAGGCCATTTTTGGTCCTCTCCCCACAACCTGTGGCTGAGGCACTGTAGTTTAAACAATGGCTCTAGGTGTTGGGCATTTAAATACTTCAGGAGCAGTAATCAAGTAAGCCTCTCATCAAAACTGAGACTCAGAAACTCCACTGAACTTTAAAAACTGAGAGCAATGTCATTCATTTTTAGTATGTGTGGTTTAAAAGACAACAAGGATAATTAAAATTAACATACACACATCTTTCTGACAAAAATGTAAAATCCTGTACTATGTTCCCATCCCTCCAACCATCTTATCAAAAGTTGTGAGTGACAAGTAGTCATTGTAAAGTTGAAGAAGAGCACTTAACAGTAAAGTTACCCATAAACACTGAGCACCAAATAGGAGGCTTACCTGTAAATGTAATGCTGCAAATTGCTACACCAAACAGTCAAGCTTAAAATGGATCTGTGGTGACAACATGCTCTAACAGAATTTCACTGACATGACATCTATGAGTGCATGCTGAAAAGTAATTTTTTATGTGAAAACCTTAAAACTTTTTCAATAAAACAAACTTTATTAACTTTCTACATCTTTATTCTTCACGTATAAATATTTTATTTCTTGACGTAATCACCCTGGCAGTGAACACATTTCTCCCAACAAGAGACCAGTTTATTGATACCACCACTGCAGAATGTTTGGCTTTCCTGACAGAGCCACAACCTCACCCATGCATGCACTGCTTCATCACCATTGAAGTGAAGTCCTTGAAGATGTTGTTTAAGTTTTGGAAACATTCCAAGCTCTGTCACATATGTTATGGTTAGCATCACTGTTTCATTCATTAAAAGCATGAACAACCTAACTTCACACATTACTGAGGTCGATACAGTCAATGCTGTACACAGCTTTCATTCTTCTATGGATTTTAATTGGAGGCACATTTCTTGCACTTAGGAACTTGATTACAGAACACTGTTTTCACACACTGACTTGGTTACATTACAATTAATCTGTAATAGAACAATATGAGAATTTTGTTAACATCGTTAATGCCTCCTCCCGAGCATCAATTCCAAGGGGATGCAGAATGAACTATATCAAGGGTATAATACCTGAAATGGCCACTCTTCTTGAAGAATCCTACAGGAACATTGAAGAAGATCCTATCAGAGAAGCCACATCAAGCCTTGCACAGAATGTCCTCTCTTCAGTATCTGAGGCTAAGAGAGAAGAATGGATACAATTAATGGCTGACTGTGACATGAGTAAAAGTAGCCAAAAGGCCTGGAGACTACTACATCACCTGAGTAATGATAACACTCAGGTCAACACATATGTTATTATTAAACCAAACCAAATTGCTCACCAACTCCTCATTAATGGCAAATCAACTAAACCCAGAAATATAGAGAGAAAACAATTATTCAGGCAAACAGATCAAAAGAGTAGTATCTTATCTCCTTCTTTCTCTCTTGAAGAATTGAATTCAGCCCTGGATAAATGTAAACTGGGAAAAGCAGCAGGATTGGATGACATTAGAGCTGAACAAATCCAGAATTTTGGTCCTGCTACAATGCTTTGGTTACTGGAATTTATGAGCAACTGTATTCGAGAATGCAAGATCCCTAAAGTATGGCGAAAAGCAAGAGTAATTGCCATACCAAAACCAGGAAAGGATAGGTAAGATCCCAAAAATTATAGACCTATCTCCTTACTCTGTCACCTCTACAAAATAATACTGGAGAGACTCATTCTTCAGAGAATGATTAGAAAGGTGGAGCCTCTTCTAAAACCACAGCAAGCAGGTTTCAGAGAAGGGAAAAGTTACACATCTCAGATATTAAACTTAACATAACAAATCAAATATGGATACGAGAAACGGTTCTTTACAGGTGCTGTCTTTACTGATCTGTCCGTGGCTCACAATATGATCAACCATCGGCTCCCTCTGAATACAGTTTATGATATAACTAAAGACTTCACACTCGTGTGCAATATTAGAAACCTTCTCCAGAACTGCAGATTTTTTTGTGGAATTTTGGTCTAAGAAAAGTAGATGGAGAACTCAGAAAAATGGGCTACCACAAGGCAGTGTGCTTGTGCCGCTATTATTCAACGTCTATACCAACGATAACCTATCCCTGAAGGAACTAGAAGCTTTATTTATGCTGATGACTGCACTATCACTACTCAAGCTGACTGTTTTGAGACTGTAGAAGATACGCTATCAAAATCTTTGGAAGAATTCACTGTTTACTATCATGGGAGTTACTTGAAACCTAATCCTGCCAAGACTCAGACCTGTGTTTTCCACCTGAAGAATAAACAGGTAAATAGATCCTTAAATATATCCTGTGGAGGCATTGTACTCAAACATAATCCTACTCCCAAATACCTTGGAGTAAATTTGGATCGTGCACTAAAATATAAAAAGCATTGCCTAAACACCAAACAGAAAGTGGCAGCATGTTTGGTATGGTACAAGTCCAGCAGTCATGCCAGGAATGTCGATGTGGCTCTAAATGAGTCTTGCCAGATTATCACAGGTTGCTTAAGACCTACTCCTGTGGACAAACTCCACTGCATCACTGGCATAGCTCCTCCCGAAATCAGACGTGAGGTAGCTGTGAGATATGAGAAAAGTAAGGCCACAATGAAGAAAGCCCATCTACTATATGGTCGTCAGCCCACACATCCCAGGCTGAAATCAGGAAAGAGCTTCTTGAGAACTACCAAGGCTCTCATCGAGAATCCACATGCGGCAAGGACCTCGCAATAGTGGGAGAAATGTTGGTATTTGGCAGAATGGATGGCTCCAAGGAAGAACTTCCCCCTGAACATTTGGAGAAGTGGTCAATATGGAGGTCTCTCAACTGATTACGATCAAACACAACAAGATGCAAGACCAATCTGTGGACCTGGGGTTTCTTGTGGACTCACTTCTTTGCCAGCATGGCATTGAGCAGACTAACAGCCATTTCCTTCAGTGTTCCTCATCACCAACCACCTGCACCGTGCAAGACCTTATGAGAGCTACACCAAATTCACTTGAAGTGTCCAATTTTTGGTCTTCTTTTGTGTAAAATTATGTCAGCACTTATATTTTTTTATATTTCTGTACTTTTGACACAATAAATAATTAATTACAATTGAGAGACCTGTATCACGAGGGGGTTGCAACTTGTGTCAAGAAAGTTGGAAAGTCAACCGAGTAATATGCATGACATGTAATGCCTCAACCAATATAGAGAAGAGAATAAAGAAATTGTAAGCATTACTTTTCAGCATGCCTTGTAAAACTGTCTGGAAAGGAAGGACCTTCTGAATATGGGTAGACATCCCCAGAAGCTCCACTTGTGGAGTGGATCAGGGATTTTATGCCTCCTCATAGGTGGCATAACACCTATGGGTGCTGTCTCCATAGGAAAGATTGTTGTAATGCCACCTCCAGCAGGGTGAGATTGTTATGGTTTAACAGTACCCCCCACAACCTCACTAGAAGTCTCTAGGTAGTTTCTGTGATTCTAGGACCCAGGTCATATGCCAATAGATCACACATTCCAGCATGTTTCCCCACAGCTAGATAGCGCTACACAACAACAACTACTGCGAAAGACTTGACCTTTCCTGATATCTCCATCCATATGTCATGACTGTCTCTAGTCAGTCAAATCTTATTAAAAAGAGATGTGAGTGTGCACTACAGGTTCCTTTTAAGGTTCCATAACATGATTCACTAGATTTTACCATCACCTGGTGCAGTACTCTTGGCCTAAGACAATGCACACTCCAACTTCCAAGCAGAGAAGGGGTAGTTATATTCTTGGCATTTTTAGAATAGAAATTTCAGTTGCCCCTTTCCATTTAATATCCAGCATATGTGGAAAGCTAGATCCTAATTTGCAGCAGCAGCAATCACAATGAAGCATTCTGCCACTGTCTGCACCATTCCTCGCTTCCAGGTGTAGGTTGCAGACACTACTGCTTCAGTACAGCAATTATTGGCAAACTGAAACATTTGCAACATATTCTCCTCATAGCTTCCCATACCTGTATAGAGCCAGAAGAATCATTTATCAAATGTATAAATACTTGTTATGATTTCTCCTTGTTCTCATTGATTGTTCTTCATCTCTTTGTCCTCGTGATCCCAAAAAACCATATGGTTCTAGCAGATGGTTAGGATTTTACCCATTGCAAAGCCACCCACCTGACCCTATCTGCAGAATGACACTCATCATTCTATCATGGGTCATGATGCCTCTGAAGTGAGCCTGAGGACTTTGGGATAGATAAATCAGTAGTATGGTGGGCAATGCTTTTAATGTGGTCCACCCAGTTCGGAACACTCTCTCAGTGTTGAAAAACAACCTGTTGGGTGTACAACATACAGTTTTGTCTGGTAAGTGTTAATCATGCTAGCTTCCTTTCAGGAACTGTTCTATCAGAGGTACATCCAAATGGGGAAGTAGTCACTTGAATGCAAGTCATTGACCCCTCCTCACTGTGCAGTGTCTGCAAGGACAGGAGATCAGAATAGAATGTCGATGGGAGACAATGACCCTATTGCAATGCTAATTAATGCTATCACCAGTATTTACAAGACACAGTCTCATATCTCACCCAGGTAATGAGAGTGGTTCCATCACAGAAGATATTGACAGCATTGAGTCAAACAGGTTGCAGGGAATGGCAACTCAGGCAGCCCTCCCACTGACTTACCTGGTCCTGCCACCTAGAGGCCAGAATGTCTTTATAATCAATGTCATGCTACTGGAATCTGGCTGCTCTCTACTGGATTGGACTACAGATTGCTATACAGACCATTAATTCCTGTTCTGACAACAACTTTGTGAATACTTATAAACTTTCTGGTGTCATTCTTTCAGCATCAAGTTTCTCACCCACTCTGACCCAGATCATTTGGGCTTTATGAAATTTTACTTTATTCTGAAGCTGTTTAACTGTAAATTAATAAAAGTTGTGCACATTAGCACAAAGGAACCAAACAATTTTATACAAAAGTGGCAATGATGAGTGCACAGCATTTGGACATAGGACATGTTCAGTGAAGGCAAACATGGATCCAGAGTTTCTTTAACTTTGGCAACAGCAATTAATGCTGCAACAGGAACAATATTAACAGCAACAGACCTGATTAGAAAAGTGGATGGATTCACTAGCCAACAAACACTGCCACACATGTTGTGAGAAGCAGAGCCAGTACACCAGCTTCCACCCATTTCCACATTTTCTGCCAGACGCTGATGAATGGGAAACCTATAATTAGCACCTCTCCCTGCACTTCTAGGTATGTAACATTTCTAATACAGTACTGCAACACACATCTTCTATCTCCTAATCCTAAGAGTTGAATTTGCTTTTCAAACTTAGTAGTTATTAGATCCAGAAATTTTACAACTTTGAGAAAGCTGCAAGTTATTTTCATCATATTATGAACCAAAGTGTGATGCAGTAGCAGCCAGATGAGAAGTTTTTCAGTGTCCCAAACACTCTAGTCAATAATACATACTATGCACAACTGAACTTCAAGGTCTTTCCTGCAAATGTAATTTTTCTTTTGAGCCATCAGTCTTCTGACTTGTTTGACATGGTCAGGCATGAATTCCTCTCCTGTGCCAACCTCATCATCTCATAGTAGCACTTGCAACCTAGGTCCTCAATTGTTTGCTGGATGTATTACAAGCTCTGTTTTCCTCTACAATTTTTACCCTCTACAGCTCCTTTTAGTACCATGGAAGTTATTCTGTGATGTCTTAACAGATGTCGTGCCATCATGTCCCTTCTTCTTGTCAGTGTTTACCATATATTCATTTTCTTACCAATTCTCTGGAGAACCTCCTCATTCCTTACCTTGTCAGTCCATCTAATTTTCAACACCACATGTCGAATTCTTCAATTATCTTCTTTCTTGATTTTCCCACAGTCCATATTTCACTGCCATAAAATGCTGTGTCCAAATATACATTCTCAGAAATTTCTTCCTCAATTTATGGCCTATGTTTGATACTAGTAGGCTTCTCTTTGCCAGGAATGCCCTTTTTGCCAGTACTAGTGTACTTCTGATGTCCTCCTTGCTCCAACCGCCATGGTTTATTTTGCTGCCTAGGTAGCAGGATTCCTTAACTTCATCTATTTCATGATTACCAATCCTGATGTTAAGTTTCTCGCTATTCTCATTTCTGCTACTTCTCATTACTTTCATCTTTATTTGATTTACTCTCAGTCCATATTCTGTACTCATTAGACTGTCCAGTCCATTCAGCAGAGCCCATAATTTTTCTTCACTTTCAGTGAGGATAGCAATGCATCAGTGAATCTTATCATCGATATCCTTTCACCTTGAATTTTAATTCCACTCTTGAATCTCTCTTTTATTTCCATAATCACTTCTTTGATGTATAGACTGAACAGTAGGGATGAACGACTATACCCTTGTTATACACCCTTTTTGATCTCAGCACTTCATTCTTTGTCTCCCACTCTTATTGTTCCCTCTTGGTTTTTGTACATATTGTATATTACCCATCTTTCCCTATAGCTCATCCCTATTTTTCTCAGAATTTTTAACATCTTGCACCATTTTATATTGCTGAATGCTTTTTCCAGGTTGACAAATCCTATGAATGTGCCTTGATTTTCTTCAATCTTGCTTCCATTACCATCTGCAATGTCAGACTTGCCTCTCTGGTGCCTTTACCCTTCCTAAAGTCAAACTGATCGTCATCTAACAGATCCTCAATTTTCTTTTCCATTCTGTTGTATATAATTCTTCTACATCTACATCTATACTCTGCAACCCACTGTAAGGTGCATGGCTGAGGGTATGTCATGTTGCACCAGTTATTAGGGTTTCTTCCCATTCCAGTCATGTATGCACTGCAGAAAGAGTCATTGAATACCTCTATGTTTGCAGTAATTATTCAAATCTTATCTTCACGATCGCTATGTGAGGGATATGCAGGGAGTTGTAGTGTATTTCTAGAGTCGTTATTTAAAGCTGGTTCTTGAAACTTTGTTAATAGAATTTCTTGGGATAGTTTATGTCTATCTTCAAGAGTCTTCCAGTTCAGTTCCTTCAATATCTCTGCGACACTCTCCCATGGATCAAACAAACCTGTCACCATTCATGCTGCCCTCCTCTGTATATGTTCAGTATGCCCTGTTAGTCCTATTTGGTATGGGTCCTACACACTTGAGCAGTTTTCTACAACCAGTCACATGAGTGATTTGTAAGCAGTTTCCTTTCTAGGCTGATTGCAGTTCCCTAGTATCTGACCAATAAACTGAAGTCGACCAACTGCTTTACCCACAACTGAGCCTATGTGATCATTCCATTTTGTATACCTACAATGTGTTACACCCAGGTATCTGTATGAATTAGCTGATTCCAACTGTGACTCACTCATACCATAGCTATGGGATAGTATACTTTTTTCATTTTGTGAAGTGCATAATTGCACATTTCTGAACATTTGAAGCAAGTTGCCAATCTTTGGCCCACTTTGAAATTTTATCGAGATCAGACTGAATATTTATGCAGATTCTTTCAGACAGTACTTGCATCAACTGCAAGAAGTCTAAGGTTACTATTAATATTCTTTTCACTAACTTGGATGCATGAGCTGTTACGCTGATTGTGTGATAATTCTTGCACCTGTTGGCTCTTGCATTGTTCAGAATTGCGTAGGTAATGTTTTTCCAAAAGACTGATGGTGTATCACCAGACTCATACATTCTACACACCAACATGAATAGTCACTTTGTTGCCACTTCCCCCAATGATTATAGAAATTCTGATGGAATATAATCAATCCCTTCTGCCTTATTTAATCACAAGTCTTCCAAACCTCTTTTAAGTTCTGATCCTAATAATGGATCCCCTAGCTTCACTGTGTCTATTCCTGTTTCTTCTCCTATCACATCATCAGACAAGTCTTCCCCCTCACTGAGACCTTCAGTGTGCTCTTTCCACCTATCCACTCTCTCCTCTGCTTTTAACAGTGGGATTCCCATTGTACTCTTAATGTTACCACCCTTGCTTCTAATTTCAGCAAAGGTTGTTTTGACTTTTCTGTACACTGAGTCAGACCTTCTGACAATCCTTTCTCTTTCAATTTCTTCATATTTTTCTTGCATCCATTCCACCTTAGCTTCACTGCACTTTCTAATTATATTATTCCTAAGTGATTTATATATATGCATTCTTGAATTTCCCAGAACATTTTTGTACTTCCTTCTTCCATTGATCAACTGAAGTATTTTTTCTGTTTCTCATGGTTTCTTGGCAATTACCTTCTTTGTACCTATGTTTTTCTTCCAACTTCAACAACATTTTTAGAGATGTCCATTCTTCTTCAACTGAGCTGCCTACTGAGCTATTCCTTATCACAGTATCTACAGCCTCAGAGAATTTCACGTGTATCTCCTCATTCCTTAGGACTTTTGTACCCTGCTTCTTTGAGCATTGATTTTTTCTAACTAGTCTCTTAAACTTCTGCCTACTCTTCATCACTACTAAAATGTGATCCGAATATATATCTGCTCCTGGGTATGCCTTACAATCCAGTATCTGATGTCACTTTACGTGTACTAACTAGAGCCACAATCAATTGAATGCAGATTATCTTGTGTGTGGTGTAATTATTTGGTCCATTCCACACCAGGAAGTACGTTTACAAATACTAGTTGGACAGCCAACCCTAGAAGAGGTTCTCAAAGCTGCTAAAACACATGAAGTTCCATGTCAGGCACAATGCTCATAAGAGGAACAAGATGTGTCTTCTATCAATAGCTCATCCCCTTCCCACAGAAAATTGTTGTACCAGGACTTAGACTGCTCAACATCTAATAGTGACAACACTGTGTTTCTGTTCATAGTTCATTCCGTTACCACAACAAATTGCAAAATCGGATTCAGATTTCTAATCCTCAGTGAATATTGTACTAAGCAAGCTTGTTGTTCTGTGCCTCAGACAGCGCATTCAAATAACCAGTCTTCTGCATCCAATTCAGATTCAGACTACCCCTATGGTTGTCCTCTGAATGGGTGCCCACAGTTTTGAAGCATGTACATCTGATAGCAGTGTCCTCATAAACATGTATGCTGCTCAGAATGTCACAAGCTTAGCCACATGTCCAGCATCCGTGGCAGCCACACACGTCCTCCTGAGTCACAGGATGAGCATAAACAAGTTCACATCATCTTACCTCACTTATATCTTTTTACAGAGCAACTGCAGAAATTTTGGATCACACTTGCCACTTTTGATCAACCATTTATATTCCAAGTGAAAACAGGAACTTCCCAATTGCTTCCAGCCCATCAGGATCTAATAAACTACAGCCAATAGTGCATTCCCCTCCATGGTCATTGTGTAGTGATGGCCACTACAAGAAACTCAACAGACATAATTTTACATCATTGCTTCAGACTGTAGTCAAAACATGTTTGGTCTCCCCGTTTCTTTCACACCCACCTAAGTCTGATGGCAGAATTTATGTCTGCAGGGATTTTACAACAACTGTCAATGATCAATCAGTTGTAGATACTTGACCCATTGCTTGTCCCAAAGAACTATGTCAAAACTAGTATGAGGAAAATATTTTATCAGAACTGATGTACGAAAGGTGCATCTACAGTTAAAATGGACAAGGTTTCCTAGCAGTTCATGGTCATCAATTTTTTCTTTGGCCTCTTATCCTACAATTACTCCCTTTCAACATGTATCTGGAGCAGGTTATCCATGATGTCCTGTGCAGCACTATCTGGATGACGACCTTATTACTAACAATATGAGAGAAGCACACCTATATAATCTTTGCTTCCTTTGCCTAAATTTACAAGGCAACTGCCTCTGTTGAAGCTTAAAAAAATGTGTATTCTTTAAATCAAAAGTTCACTAACTGCGATACATGCTCAGTATGATGGCTTACACTCAACAAATTAAAACGTCGAAGCCGCCAGCAAACTCCATCCACCGACTAACCTTACAGAACTACAATCCTCCACATACACATTATTAATGTTTCACAATGAATTACAATCCTCATTGAAAGCTTTTATTTATGTTTCACAATACTTCTTGAGTATAGTCAATTATTGCCGGAAATTTATCCCTCGGGCATCGGAAAGAGCCAAACCTCTCAAACTTCTGAGAAAAGAGGTATCAAATTTCAATGAACCACTGCTTGCCAATAGATTTTTGATTGCATAAAGGGCTTCACCATACCTCACAGCTAGCGATGTTTGACCCCAGTAAACCATTGATCCTCACCATTGATGCCACGTAACATGGTGTTGGTGCAGTTTTATCACAAAAATCCTGGTGACACTGAACATTCTATTGCATACACATCAAAAACATTAAATTCTGCTCAATTCAACTAAGGAAAAATAGAAAATGAACCTTTATCAATCATTTTTGGCGTCCAAAAATTTTATAATTTCCTCTGTTGAGTGAAATTCCTCCTTATTACTGACTACAAACTTCTGGTAACTCTCTTCAGCCCTCACAGCCACATACCAGAGAAAAGATGTAACAAAGCAGGTGGATTACTTCTAGCTGTTATGCTTTTCACCCTTCCAAAATCAGTTATTATTATTATTATTATTATTATTATTATTATTATTATTATGCAAATTTTGCGATGTCACTAATGTCATTTATATGGCATGTGCACAATAACTAAAAATCTCAAATATTGACTCAGGGCTTAACCAACTTAATTTTATTATCTGTTACATTCCTTTGGTTATCAGGGGTATAATGAGCTAATTATTTTGTCCAAACCTATTTAATTACAATATATCAGCAACTTCATATTTTTTTGCCATTGTTCATTTGTAAACCTATACCCAGTTACTAACTTCTCGATAATGTAGATGAAAAAGCTATACAAATAAGTAAAGCATTCCTGCAGTCAATGTCAAAAATATGTTAGCAACACCTGTACTAATTTAATTACAGAGTAATTAATATCCTTAGTAAAACCATTGTTTCTGAAATGGAATCCCATATTTATCAAATTTACCAGCTTAATTCGACAGAAATTATTAGTGTATCTGAAAGTCCTTGTAAAAATGAATCTCTATCCACTATTCAGTTATTCAGAAATGGAAATCTTTAATTGCAAATTGTGAAAATCTGGTTAACAACAACACATGACTTTAGTTTCAATTATTGCAAACTTATAAAAGAGCCATGTTGGAAACCATTTTAAGTTCAGGGTGTGGAGAGTTATGAAACCTGCAAGATCTACTCCATCAATGTGGGAAAATGTACCACAGATGAGTTAGTACAAGTAACAAGTCAGAAACTGTACTATATTTTATGTAAATTTCATGTCCAGGAGTTTGTTCAATGATTTATTGACTGTTTTAATGATTAATTGGACAATGAATGTGTACAAATTAGTATAGACTGTGTAAAATTTCAGCAGTGCTCACTGTGACAATAGGAGCACATTGTGAACTATGTTATTTCCAAATGATAATCACTGTGTGCATCATGCTTGTACCTGTTTGAATGTTGGAGCTGAAAGACAGTGTTTTAAGACTACAATTTTGGGACTGTGTTAAATATTTGTTCATCACACTTGAACAGTTGTGAATAGTTACTTCAGTGTTACATTACTGTACTTGACAAAATTACAGGATAACATCTGAGCTTAGTGTGTAGCTGTCTATTTATCTGTACTGTAATTAAAGCAAATGAGACAGTAACTGGAAATAAACAGTAATTTATTCAACAGCTAAATGCAAGTAAAGTGTTTGGAATGCAAATTTCTGGTGTGGAATACATTATTAGTACTATATCATCCCCACAACCAACTTTTCAGCCAGTTTCGAAGGAGGCTACAAACAGCTCAGCAATAACAAAATTGGTCCCTATCCATAAGCAAGTACAACAGCCAAATACACTATAGATGCCCATCTCAGCATGCTAAAACAGATGCATTCTCCCCATTCCCGATGGGTCCTAACCCACACTTTGACGAACAGGAGCCAATATGTATTGTTATTGATAAGAAACTACAGGATATTTCTGACAGATTTCCCATTACTAAGTATGAGATTACTCAAGCCAAAGCAGAAGACCCACTCCTCAAACAGGTCCTGACCTTCAAGAGCTGGCCCAAATGCCTGCCCAATAATGCTGCTGCTGAGTTTCAAATGCTGCACTTGCTACAACATTAGCTACAAGCCATCAGAGGCAACCATCTCTGTTCAAAAGCTGAGGATGAGTGTTGGGTAGCAATTCCTACTTGTCTCTGTCCCTAAATCATGCAGCTGTTGCATGCAGACCACTGAGGAATGATGCTCATATAGGAATTTGCAAAGTGGCCCTTATAATGGCCAGGCATGTCTGAGGACATAGAATATGCTGTCCAAGGCTGCACTACCGATACCACCCCCCAGGTAGCAATACTAGAGAAGTTTCTGCTTTGGCTGATGCTGTAGCAACTGTGGGAGAATGTCCACATGGGCTATGCAGACCCCTTCCTCACTTAAATATGACTAGTGGCCACTGACACGTTCTCAAAATTTCACTACATAGCTCACGCAAATACTGCATTGTCAGCCACAACTATCTATGCCCTAAAAAAAAATATTTGACACAGAGGGTATTCCTACACCTTGGTCTCAACAAGGAACCACAATTTCAGTCCATTCACTTTATGCATTTTAGCAGAAACAATAGCATCCAACATGTTTTCTGCCCATTTTCATCTTGCCTCTATCAGCAAAGCTGAGAGCTTTGTTCACACATTCAAAACACAAATGATCAAAACTGTCACTCTTGCTGACAAGGAAGATGTGGCACTTGCATTTTTAACAGTCTAAAGGCTGATCACCAACTAAAATTTTACACTGACATCATCAGCACATATTACTGGACCTCCCAATATGCAGTGGTAACCACTGTCAGGGCCCACACATATGGCTGGGTCCCAAAATGGGTACAAGATGTCATCACAGCCAATTGAACCACATGATGTTCAACATATAATCAAATGGTGTGTACCATGCAAACTAGCTCTACCCTTGTCTGCTGTCCACTGAGCCAGCAACAGCTCAGCCCCCACCAAATAATTATCCTAGTGTTACACCACTTGCGATGTCTTCCCATCACACCATCCCCGTGGTCATCTACAAGAACATTACTACAAATATGTGTGACACTCTGGACACACTGCCACCTACGGATGTGAAGATGGATGAGGAACCTCCAGTCTCCCCACCATCATCAAACATGGAGATGCAGCCTCCTCTGGTGGAACAAATAAACAAGACACCCACCTACACTTCCTCCTATCTGGCTTGTCATCTTTGTCACTGTCCCAGACATTTTCAGTCATATCAACCAACTCCAGGGAGAAGTGGGGGAGAGGATATGTATCTCACACAGGTAATGGCATTATTTCAGCCACATAAGATTTCGATATTAATGAGTCAAACAGGTTGTAGGGCACAGCAGCTCCCAGCAACTCAACTTGTGCTCCCGCCACTGTCATATCATTTGCTGAGTGAAGACTGTTGACAGCATCCTAGTGACATGCTACTGGAACCTGACTGTTCTCTACTGGGTCAGGCAATGGACTGCTACATGGGCTATTAATTTCTGTACTGATGATGAATTTGCAAGGGTTAATGGACCTTCTGGTATTATTCTTCTACCATCTATTTGCTTGCTTGTGATGATCCAGCTCATTTAGGTTTTATGGACTTTTAAGTTTATTTTGTGGTTGTTTAATTGTGAGTTCACAAAAGTTGTGCATTTTGGTACGCAGGAACCGAAAATAGCTCTTCTGACACAATGGGACTCACAACAGTTCAGCTCCTAGGGTACATTGATGTAGATCCCATGGCACATTATATGCATTAGTGTCTCCTACAAGTAGGAAGGGATGGGAGAAATATGAGGAAAGCTCAGAGAGAGTTTCACTACCCTGAGCTTCATTGGATGGATAGTGTATGGAATGTGCACTCATAGCAAATGGCTGAATAGCTGTTGAGAGCCCAATTGCAGGCTGTTAATGAAGGTACAAGCATATGAAATAAGTTCAGAGATACGTGAGTGGCTCAAAGACTTCTTAAGTAACAGAACCTAGTATGTTGTCCTTGGTGGTGAGTGTTCATCAGAGACGAGGGTATCGTCAGATGTGCCCCCAGGGAATTATGATGGGACCACTGTTGATCTATATATACATAAATGATTTTGCAGACAAGGTGGGCAGCTATCTGTGGTTGTTTAATGACGATGCTGTGGTGTATGGTAAGGTGTCAAGAAGATGCGAGATGACTTAGAAAAAATTTCTAGTTGGTGTGAGGAATGGCAGCTAGCTCTAAATGTGAAAAAATGTAAGTTAATGAGGACAAATAGGAAGAAGAAACCTGTAATGTTCAGATAGAGCGTTAGTGTACTGCTTGACACTGTCAAGTCTTTTAAATATCTGGGAATAACGTTGCAAAGTGATATGAAATGCAATGAGCGTGTTAGAACTATGGTAGGGAAGGCAAATGGTCGACTTCAATTTATTGGGAGAATTTTAGGAAAGAGTGGTTCACCCATAAAGAAGGCCATGTATGGGATGCTGGTGCAACCTGTTCTTGAGTAATGCTTCAGTGTTTGGTATCTATACCAGGTCAGAGTGAAGGAAGACATTGAAGTGATTCAGAGGCAGGCTGCTAGATTTCTTACCGGTAGGTTTTAACAACACATAAGTGTTATGAAGATGCTTTGGGAACTTAAATGGGAATCCCTGGATGGAAGACTACATTCTTTTTTAGTTGTAGGAGGTGTGATGCCGTACTTTTGGAATAAATTACACTTTACAGTTGTAACTGAACTGGACCTATGGAATGGAGACCGCAAAACACATTTTTTTGCTGCGTTATCACCATCTTAACTGAATGAATGCTGGGTAATGAATGAGCAAGTGAGAAAGCTGCATCATGGAGACATTTATCAGCAACCACATAACCAGTAACTTACAACTAGCAACAAGATAAAATTCAAATTTTTATCTATAACTTAAAGTTCACTTCATTGAGGTAAAAGATATGGTCTTGTGAAATTGGATGAATGAAATTACTTAACAGAGTATTTCATAAAACAAAGACTATCAAATTTCTTAATTTATACCACTAACCTTCACATGTGCATAAGAAGTTATCCCAATAACTGTGAGCAAAATACCAACACCCTGATTAATATGAAGAGGATCTTCAAACAACAGTACACCACCTAGCATGGTGACACAAAATTTAAGGTGTCCAACCATGTTGTATCTAAATTTAATGGTTAAGTTTTTATTGACACAATAGTAAAACTAAATAGTATTCAATTTAAAACATTTTCATAAATGTGCATTATTTAAACTTGCCAACAACATTGTTAATGAAGATTTAAAAAGAAGTGTCAAACCTAAAAATGAACAGATAAAAAGTGCACTTATAAAACAAGCAACAGTAGTAATTCAGTTGAATAATCAACAAAGCTCTAGAAAAGTAACATAATAAGTAAGAGAGGCTACATAGATGTACATGAAAAACAGTTTAATACTTCCATATAATTGATAAAACTACAGACTTTCCAACATTTAACATAAAATGTTAGGTCACGCAATAACTAGATGAGTCACAAAGGAATACTACCTGGAAGATTAAAAAATGAACATAACATGATAAATAAAAGCATTTTCAGAATAAAAAGTAAAACTGAACTGAAGAAATTGTTCAAATCACAAAGCAAAACCCTTGTTTGTGAGTATTAAATCTCAGGTGACACAACTCCCAGTACTATCAATGGCAACCTGTAAAGAAGGGCTCAGAGTATGCTTAGCATTCAGTAAAATAAGTTCCTTTTAATTGATTGAACAGGGGAAGATATGGAGGTAAATGAATCACTTAAAATCCAGACAAAGCTAGCTAGTTAGCTATATATTCCATACATCATTTGCATAATTTCCATCAAAGCTACATAGAATGAATATATTTTCATAAAATAGTGCCCCACAGCTCATAAATATTTGAAGCACAATGTAATTACCACAAAGAGATGCCGATAAAATTTCTTTATTTAACAACAAATTTTGCCCACAGACCATCAGGTTCAAAAAAGCATTTACGTCATCATATTACACATAGTAAAATCATTGGTGTCAGATAATAAAATACATGAATTCATCACTGTTGTCACATAGTAATATAAATTACATTGTCAAAAGTACATTGAATGCCTCCATTCCTAGCACTAATGCTGACTGTTGGAGTAGCATGAAGAAGTCCACTGTCTGGCACAGTTTATGATTGATGATGTGATTTGTAATACTATGTGGCAACAGTGACAAATTCATGGATTTTATCATCTGATGACACTGATTTTATACTGCCTAATATGATGCTGTAAATATTTTTATGAACCTGATGATAGTCTGTAGACTGAAACTGGTTGATAAATAAAGAAATTTTATCAGCCGCTCTTGGCAGGTAATCATGGCGTACTTCAAATATGTAGAATGAGTCAGTTTATAGACTATATGTAAATTTTGTGTTTTTGTATTGTTGCATCCTTAAAAATCAAACTTTTTACATATAAACAAATTACTCTTCATACTAACAATGACTCAAGAGCTGAATTCTTTGCTTTAGCTAGTATTATTAGTCTTTAAAAGGGCTCGTTTGGACTGTGGGCTAATACTTGATTCAGACACCACCAATGTGAGCTACATCACTCAAGTGACCTGGCAAAATTACTAACAAGACAGCAAAATTGGTCCTACCCTATTAAAAAAAATTAAGTAATATCAATCCAAAATATTACTTGCTGCATGCCAGGAATTACATAATGAGTCTTGTGATCACTTTTATCATCTTGGAACCACACAAATTTTATGATGTTTAAGTCATGCACCACATGAGATTCTTCACCTTGACTCAGAAAATCTCCAAGGAATAAAAGTTAGACACCTTTGCAGGTCAGTCAAAGGTGTCAACTACATAAGATCACAAAATCAAGCCACAACTGTTTGCTGATG
This sequence comes from Schistocerca americana, assembly GCF_021461395.2. Classification (NCBI taxonomy): domain Eukaryota; kingdom Metazoa; phylum Arthropoda; class Insecta; order Orthoptera; family Acrididae; genus Schistocerca; species Schistocerca americana. The sequence continues at coordinate 582,488,350 of NC_060130.1, read as the reverse complement.
TGGATAGGTAAGCTATTGGTCTGAAAATGGGTATTATAACCTTATACTTGGTAATATTATGTGCTCCAAGTTAGAAAGATACTGATTGTTACTGAAGGCTGATGTTAATATGATGAAGCACTAAAGCTCCCATACATTATATCCAGTGTAACACAAGATTTAAATCTAGCTACTTCTTGTGAAAACAGAGACAAAAGTGAGTTTAATAAGGTTCTCCTAGGTTCCTGCACAGAGATTTTTCTGCATAAAATGAAGAGACTGTGAATCAATTAAGTGTGAGTTCTCCTGTGTGGTTTCAATTATTAGAATGTCATTCTATTCTGCTTCAATATACCACAAACTACTTCAAGGAAACCTCAGTCACAATGTTTCACACAACTATTTATTCAACCTCTCTATTATTCAAGATTATGTATTATAGAACCTTCACTTCAATGTGCTGAACAGCCACTTATTGTGAGTCCTATAAGTTTTTCCATGTCATGGAATTTTTCCATGGCCTCAGTTAACCGCAAAGTTTGGTATCAGTACATCCTTCCTGTTCATGTAACAGTTCATAGGTGCCACAATCACAGTAACTTACTGGGGGATATCACTGGAATATATGGCTGTGCCTCAACAAGTATGAAATCTGGCAATGATCTACACTATGTGATCAAAAGTATCTGGACACCTGGCTGAAAATGACTTACAAGTTCATGGCACCCTCCATTGGTAATGCTTGAATTCAATATGGTATCGGCCCACCCTTAGCCTTCACGACAGCTTCCACTCTTGCAGGCATACATTCAGTCAGGTGCTGGAAGGTTTCTTGGGGAGTTGCAGCCCATTCTTCATGGAGTACTGCACTGAGGAGAGGTATCGATACTGGTCAATGAGGCCTGACACGAAGTCGGCGTTCCAAAACATCCCAAAGGTGTTCTATAGGATTCACATCAGGACTCTGTGCAGACCAGTCCATTAGGGATGTTACTGACATGAACCACTCAGCCACAAGCCACACATTATGAACAGGTGCTAGATTGTGTTGAAAGATGCAGTCACCATCTCCAAACTGCTCCTCAACAGTGGGAAGCAAGAACATACTTAAAACATCAATGTAGGCCTGTGCTGTGATGGTGCCACACAAAGCAAGGGTTGCAAGCCCCCTCCATGAAAAACATAACAACACCATAACACCACCGCCTCTGAATTTTACTGTTGGCATTACACACACTGGAAGATGACGTTCACTGGTCATTCGCCATACCCACACCCTCCCATCAGGTCGCCACATTGTGTACCATGATTCATCACTCCACACAATATTTTTCCGCCATTCAATCATCCAGTGTTTATTCTCCTTACACCAAGCAAGGTGTCATTTGGCATTTACCAGCCTGATGTGTGGATTATGAGCAGCCGCTTGACCATGAAATCCAATTTTTCTCACCTCCCAACTAACTGTCATATTACTTGCAGTGGATCCTGATGCATTTTGGAATTCCTGTGTGACGGTGTGGATAGATGTCTGCCTATTACACATTATGACCCTCTTCAACTGTCGGCAGTCTCTGTCAGTCAACAGATGAGGGCAGCCAGTATGCTGTTGTGCTGTAAGTGCCACTTCACTAGCACATCGGGAACAGTGGACCCAGGGATGTTTAGGAGTGTGGAAATCTCACATACAGATGTATGACACAAGTGACACCCAGTCACCTGACCACATTCGAAGTCTGTGAGTTCTGCCGAGTGCCCCATTATGCTGTCTCATGATGCTTAAGGACTACTGAAGTCACTGATATGGAGTACCTTGCAGTAGGTGGCAGCACAATGCACCTAATATCAAAAACTTATGTTTCGGGGGTGTCTGGCCACTTTTGATCACATAATGTAGTTGGTCATGGCCCAAAACATTTCATGTAGTGATTGTTTACTTGAGAAGCCTTTAAAACTGAACTGTGAACTTTGTGTAAACCTTTATGGCAGTATACACCTAAACAGCACTGTAATGTTTACGGAACCAGTATAATAGCTGCTGATTTCAACACATATTTAGCTAGTGAAGTCAACAGCTCAACAAAAGTGAGGGCATGTGACAATGTAGATGGAGATCCATCCATTGGAGGGAGACATTAAGCTTGGTAGCCTTCTTGGTGCTCTTTGACAGGAGTAGGCTACATGCCAGCACCTGGTTTCACTCTCTCCTTTCTCCCATCATCTCCAACGTGAACATGACACTACACACACACACCAGTTACAGTCATGAACACTTAGCAGATGCACTTACATACACAGCTCTCATATTTCATGAAGCAAAAGGCACCTGCTGGTGCAAAGAATAGGAAAAACCTTTCCAATTAGGCTGCTGAACCTGCCCTTCTGGGTCTCCTAGCCATTCATGCCACATGACTTTACTAGTTATCTAATATGTATTTTATTATTTTTTTCCAGTAACTTAATTTAAATGTTGATTATGGTTGATATAAAAATAAATGTATTTTAACAGTGGTCAGTTCCATGTACAAGGTAACACTGCCTATGAATAGAGCACCAAAAGATGTTTCTATCAAGCAGGCCAACATTATTGTTTAACAATATATAACAGCATTTCATTATCATTTAACACAAGCACACATATATAAGAATACTGTCTTATTTATTTACGATCAAACTATTTTTTTATACTTATTGTAAATGGTCTGAGTCAGACCAAATGTTAACAACATCACAGGTGGTCAAGGTAAGTAAAATCAAGTCCTTAGGTCTTAAGAATAGATTATATTTTGGTGGCAATGGCCATCAGCCAATGAGAATCAGGCAATGGTAGAATGCTACCGGAGCACAGAGCTGAACAGTGTACTGGAGAATGACACTTAGGTCTGAGAGCTGGAAGAGGGCAGATCTGCCTGAGGTAAATTGTGATATTCACTCATGAAGATGACAGATTTTGAACTGTAAATGGCCATTTGAGTATTCTGACTTTCAAGGATACTTTAACTTTCATGAGTTCTAAATGTGTTCCAGTTCTGAACTTTGATTTTTTATTTCAGTCACATTACCGAATTAGGACTGGACAGAGTATGGTTTTTTTCGTGCCATAAGTTTATGTAAACACAATCAACAATGTAACACAGAAATCGGCTTAATTTTTTTAGGAACTCTTCGACAGAATAGAAGGAGTGACCCATGAGGAAACTCTTCAGCTTCAATTTGAAAGCATGTGGATTAATACTAAGATTTTTGAATTCTTGTTGTAGCTTATTGAAAATGGATGCAGCAATACACTGCACACCTTTCTGCACAAGAGTCAAGGAAGTGCGATCCAAATGCAGAGTGGAATTGTGCCTTGTATTAACTGAGTGAAAGCTGCTAATTCTTGGGAATAAGCTGATATTGTTAACAAGAAATGACAGTAAAGAATAAATATATTGAGAGGCCAATATCAGTATAACCAGACTAGTGAAGTGGGGTTGACAAGAGGTTTGTGAACTTACACCACTTATTGCCCAAACTGCCTGTTTCTGAGCCAAAAATATCCTTTGAAAATGGGAAGAGTTACTCAAAAATGTAACACATGCAACATAAGCGAATGAAAATAAGCAAGGTGGGCCATCTTTCATGTTGAACTATCATTTACTTCAGGTACCATTCATATAGTAAAAATGGCAGAATTAAGTCTTTGAACAAGATCCTGAATGTGGGCTTTCCATGATAGTTTACTATCTATCTGAACACCAAGAAATTTGATCTGTTCAGTTTCACTAATCATATGTCCACTCTGCGAAATTAAATGTTGGGTTTTGTTGAATTGTGTGTCAGAAAATGTAAAAACTGAGTCTTACTGTGATTTAGCATTAATTTCTTTTCTACAAGCCATGAACTACACTATCTGAAACACTGCCAGTGTTGCACACAACATCCTTTGCTAGTGTCATCAGCAAACAGAAATATTTTAGAATCACCTGTAATACTAGAGGGCATATCATTTATGTCAATAAGGAACAGGAGAGGCCCCAGCACTGATACCTGGGGCACTCCACACTTGATAGTGCCCCACTTAGACCCCACAAAATAGCCAGCCACTGGCTCCAAAAGCTTACACGTTGCTGTCTGTTGTAAGTAAGAGGTGAACCAAATATGAGCTACTCCCCATACTTCATAATGGTCCAACTTCTGGAGCTGTATTTTGTGATCAACACAATAAACTGCTTTAGATAAATAAAAAAGATGCCTAGCTTTCAAAACCTTTTGTTTAATCCATTCCGTACCACACAGAGAAAGGAGAATATAGCATTTTTACTTGTTAAACCACTTCTAAAACCGAACAGTATGTTTGATAGCAAATTATGTGAAAAAAAGATCAATTATCCTTACATACACAGTCTTGGAGTGGCAACACGGCTTGAGACACCATGTCACAGATTGCGTGGCCCCTCCCACCAGAGGTTCGAGTCCTCCCTTGAGCGAGCATGGTGTGTGTGTGTGTGTGTGTGTGTGTGTGTGTGTGTGTGTGTGTGTGTGTGTGTGTGTGTGTGTGTGCTTGCGCTGAGTACTTTAATTGTTCAGGAAACTGGCCATTTTAAAGGAAAAATTACAAATATGGTTAAATACAGGGCTAACATGTGCAGCACAGTACTTAAATATTCTGCTAGGTATTCCATCTTATCAAAGAGAGTCCTTAGTCTTCAGTGATTTAATTATTGACTCAATTTCCCCCTTGTCTGTATCACAGAGGAGTATTTCAGACATCAATCTCAGAAAGGCATTTGCCAAGGAAGTTATATGATTCCCTGCAAAAACTAAATTTTTGTTTGATTCACCAGCAATGATCAGAAAATGACTGTTAAATACTGTACATATATCTGACTTATCAGTAACAGAGATATTTTTACTATATACTGACTTTACATTGTCGACCTTGTGTTGCTGGCCAGACACTTCCCTCATGACTGACAATATGGTTTTAACTTTATCCTGTGAATTAGCTATTCTATTTCCATACCACATGCTCTTTGCCTTCTTCATAACATTTTTAAGCACCTTATAATACTGTTTGTGATGGGCTTCTGTAGCTCAATTGTGGCTACTCCTAACATTGTTATATAATCCCCACTTTGTTCTACATGATACTCTTATCCCACTAGTCAGCCACCCAGGCTGCCTTTTACTGCTAGTACACTCTTTAGAATGTTCTAATGGAAAGAAATTTTCAAACAGTGTGAGAAATGTGTTAAGGAAAGCATTATATTTTTCATCTATTTTATTGGCATTATAAGCGTCCTGCCACTCTTGTTCCTCAACGAGGTTTAAAAATACACTCTATTGCCATTGGATTAGCTTTCCTTCATAGTTTGTAGTTATATATAACAGTTGTTTGAGTACTAAAACCTTTTAGTGTTAAGGTTTTGTGCATCATGGCCTGAAAGGTCATTCACCCTTTTACTAACAGAATGTACAACTAGTAACAAATAATGAATAAAAATATTGTCTACAGCTGTGCCACTGTTCCCCTGCACCTTGGTTGGGAAAAACACAGTTTGCATCAGATCATATAAATTTAGGAGATCTTCCAACATCCTTTTTATTGCACAGTCACATACAAAATTAATATTGAAGTCACCACAAATAACTAACTTTTCCTATAAAATGAATCAACAACCCTTTCTACCTTGAGCAGAAATGCCCTGAAGTCAGAGTTAGGGGACCTATAAACAACAACACTTAGAAGTTTAGTTTCACTGAATTCAACTGCCCCTCCACAACAATCAAATAACTGTTCAGTGAACTGCCGAGATACATCTATGGACTCAAATGTAATACTGTTTTCTATGTGCATGGCTACTCTCCCACTCCACAAAGAGCTCCTTGAAAAACAGCCAGATAATCTGTATCCTGGTGAAGGAAGTCTCTGAACTGTCAAATCATTTAAGTGGGGTAACTCAAACCATATGTCTTGAATACCAAAACTTCAAAAAACCATCACTAGAAATGTGCAAAATGTAAAGTGAAGCAAATCATATCACACACTACTAAAAAACCTAAGTATATTACATGATCCCCTCACTGTACATCAATGAATGGATTGTCTTTATATGTGGTAACCTGATTTATTTGTAGCGAATCAAATTCAACATAATTACAACACCAGAAATCAAAATAATTTTATACTGCCCACCCAGAAATTAAAATTTTATGTTCAAACTCTGCAGTATAAGGTATGAAAATTTATAACAAAATAAAAGAAAAAGAACTGCTCAATATTAATATACTATCACTGAAAAAATCTTACATGACAAACTGGTGATGAAACATTACTATTCAGTTGAAGAATTCATGACAGACAATCTAAAAATTTGAGCAGGACAGAACACATACTTAGGATTAAAGCTTGTTATTAAAAAAAATCATCAGTTGTGTACCAATTATGTGTCCAGTACAGTATATTATATTAATGAGATTTTAAGAAAAACTGTAAACCAATTTTTGTGTTTTGACGAGTCTCCTGCACATTAACTCAGTTCTAGTCTATTCTGTTCCAAACTAATATGGGTTTTATGGACTTAATCTTAATTTTTAACATCAATTTCTTGAAATACTTGCATTAACTAAGAGAATATGCATTGCAACATTCATACTGTACAGAGAATTTTGAGATTTCATTGCAGCATAAAACCTTGAGTGAAAAAAGACTTCTCCATTCCCAAAAGTGTGAAACAAATTTTCCCATCTTGGCCTTGACCATGGGCATTCTCCTGCTGAACTATAACAATCATTCTAGCATTCAGGCATATGGATTTTCACGAACAACTATGCCACACTGCATATTACAATATAATTTAAATGCATTCATTGTAAGTGGTTCTCTTTCATTAATACTGGATAATGAGAATATTACTGTACCATCATACTGTACCATCACTGCATGTCCACATATGTGCAAGTTGTATCTAGATCACAAATGAGTCACTGGAATACGACTGAAGAAAATTTAATTTTCATTTTGAATGTTACAATGTCCTAGTCTGGTACTATTAGTTATAGTTACCAACCACTGATTCCCTCCCCCACCTCTTCCTCCAAGTGGCTACCACTTGCTCCAAGTGAAATTCTATGTAACTGCACTGAATGAATCATCTTACCAGTTGTTCAGAGAAAGTATTTATACTATTTTGTGTTTTAATACCATAGTGGACATGTGTGTGAAAGCAGACTCCCAATAATATTATGTGGCATACAACAGTAAACACAATGAAACATGCAAAGTGAATGAATACAATTACATAAGCAATGCTGACAGAGGGATGTCACAACAGTGGGTCCCCATATCTGAGTATGTGACCATGAGACAGTCAGTTGTGGCTGATATGGAGCTGGAAAGTATTAGTGGCAGAGGACCCTTTCATGGCTCTTAACATGCCATTCCTCATTCCAAGCCTTCAAAAGCTGAAGACATAGTGTTGATTGCAAGGTGGACCCTTATATCTCCATCTCCAGCATTTATGTCTTTGTAGTTTCCTTTGCTTTGCGAACTGATCAGAAAACTTGTTTCCAGAAATACCTATGTGACTTGGGAATACAACTGAGCTCCAAGTACTATGGAAGTCAATAAGAGTACATTCTATGACTGAAACAAACAGGTTCTTAGAACTAAATTGGTTTATATCCTGTAGACTGCTTAGAGTGTCACTGCAGGTTAGTAAATGTTCATGATGTACACCACAAGCAATGCTGTAAGAATGCCATAATGCCGTAAGGTGTCATAGGCTTTTGTAAGCTAAAGAAGACAGGAATGATGCATTGGCAACAGTTAAAAGCCATCCTTATAGCTGCCTCCAGGTGTATTAAGTGGTTAGTTGTGGCCTGGTCCTCTTGAAATCCACACTTTGAAATGGAAAAAAGAGCCCTCATCTCAGGAGAACAGAAGCACCAGTTCATCATTTGTCTGAGCAACTTACACAGAACATTAGTGAGGCTGGTTGTTCCAAAATTATCCATCTCATATGAGTTTTTACCCAATTACATGACTGGAACAATCATACTATCTGTTGTGACAGTGCCACGACATTCAAAAGTGCCGCTACGTTAGTACGCAAACACGGCGATAGAGGCGCTCCGCAGCTCGGCCGAGCGCGGGAGCGCCACCTGGCTATGAACGGCGCCGGCCGCATGTCACGGCACGGCAGTCGAATGACAGATACGGAGTTAGTAACATGTAACCCACTAGTGTTTCTACTTTTGTATATCCACGCAATTTATTAGTGATTAAAGGTTATAACACTTTTTGGCGACGAGGATGGGATATTTTTTTTCCTGCGTTGTGGAATTGTGTGTTTGTGTCGGGGCAGACATGCAACAGCTTATGCAAGCGCTTATTGAACAACAAACACAGCTGACGGCTGCTATTCAGGCGTTGTCGACGTCGCTTACTCATCGTCTGTCTTCCTCTTCTCCGCCTCCGTTCCCTCCTTATGACGAGGCCGCTGAAGACTGGGAGGATTATGAGAAGCGTTTGTGGCAACACTTCTTGGCTTTCGGCGTTGTCGACGCTCCTATGTGTAAGTCGTTATTTCTCTCTTGGATTTCCCCACGGATCTATCAGCTGCTATCTCAGTTAGCCCCTCTGCGGGAACCTGCCTCTCTGTACTTCCAAGAAATGTGTGACTTATTGTCTAACTATTACCAAAAAAACACCCATGTCGTTGCCGCCCGCGTGGCGTTCTACCAGTGTCGTAAACAGCCCCATCAATCTTACCGGGCTTGGGCGGCGGAACTACACGGTCTGAGTCGGAAATGTCAGTTTGTCACGGACACTCATCATGAGTCTTACGCTGATTCAATGGTTAGGGACGCTATTTTACGGCTTGCTCCTGATAAAGAAGTTCGGCAACGTGCCTTACAATTGCCAAACCCGTCGTTGTCGGAAGTTCTCAGCATCGCTCAATCGTTTGAAGTGTCTCACGCTGCTGGTGCGCAAATAGACACGTGGTGTGATGTAGGCGCTGTACAAACCACTTTCGACGCAGACAATTTGCCTGTTTCACAGGGAAACGACGATGTGGCGGCGGTGCACTCGCATCAACAACGTCGTGTTGGGCCGCCACGCTCGCAGCGAAAACAGCAACCACAGAAACAGGTTCGTTCCGCCCTTCCTTCTTGTCCACGTTGTTTCATACAGCATGACAGAGCCGCATGTCCAAAACGTTGGGCCACGTGTAATTCATGTAGGAAAAAAGGCCACATTGCTTCTGTGTGTCAGTCCCCTAAAGTTCCTGTCGACGAGGACGAGGCATCGGACATGGATGTTAACTGTGTGCTTTCTCAAATGAATAAGTTGTTTGTTACTGTTCGTGTTCTGGATAAAGACATTCGCATGCAAGTGGACACTGGCTCTGCAGTAACTCTCATTAATTCTCGCACGTATTTGGAGTTGGGCTCCCCTCCCTTGTCTCCAGTTACGCGAAATCTACGAACTTATAATAAGCAGACAATTCCTATCGTTGGCCAGTTTGACGCTTCCACTGCCTACAAGTCTGTTGTTAGGCCCCTCACGTTTTATGTGGTGGATCATGCGGGCACTGAAAACCTGTTCGGTTATGATGCTTTCCAGTTGTTCGGGTTCTCCATTGATGATGATGTGCACCTCATATCTGAGGACATTCCATATCAACAGCTGGATGGCTTGTGTTCTGAATTCTCGTCCGTGTTCTCTGCTGGTCTGGGTCATGCCAAGGATTTTGAAGCCCACATTACTCTTAAACCTACGGCTCACCCTAAGTTTTTCCGGGCACGCCCTATTCCGATGGCGTTGCGTGCACCTGTCAAAGCTGAGATAGACAGGTTAACAGCTTCGGGGATTCTCCTTCCTGTTACCTCCAGCGAATGGGCATCGCCCATCGTGGTGGTTTCTAAACCAAACGGGAGTCTGCGATTGTGTGGTGATTTTAAAGCCACTGTCAACGCTCAAAGCCTCATTGACACTTATCCTCTTCCCCGTCCTGAGGAGTTATTTACCAAGCTCGCTGGGGGCCAGTTCTTTTCCAAACTTGACTTATCGGAGGCGTACCATCAGTTGCCGTTGGATGCCTCTTCCAAGGAATTTCTCGTCATCAACACTCCTTGTGGGTTGTATCAGTACCAGCGGTTACCATTTGGCGTCGCTAGCGCGCCGGCCATTTTTCAGTGGTTTTTGGAACAGCTCACGGCTTCCGTTCCCGGCTGCATCAACTACCTGGATGACATTGTTGTCACGGGGGCCTCCACTGAGGAGCACCTTTGCAATTTGCGTTCACTGTTTCGGGTTCTGCATTCCGCTGGGTTGAAGTGCAATCTGGACAAGTCTCAGTTCTTCCAACCCTCCGTTGTGTATCTTGGTTTCCACTTGTCCCGTGAGGGTATACGTCCTCTACGACAGCATGTTGCGGCCATTATCGCTCTACCCCGGCCGTCTACGGTCAAAGAACTTCAGGCGTTTCTAGGCAAGGTTGCTTATTATCACAAATTCATTCCCTCCGCGGCGGCGGTGGCTCATCCTCTGCATCAGCTGTTACGCAAAAACGTTCCTTTCTGTTGGTCCGCCGAGTGTGAGCAGGCTTTTGTCCGCCTGAAGGCTCATTTGCAGTCGGCGCCTTGTTTTGCCACATTCCGTCCGGGTCAGCACTTGGTTCTGGCGACTGACGCGTCACAGTATGGCCTAGGGGCTGTTCTCGCCCATCGGTATGAGGATGGGTCGGAACAACCCATCGCCTACACTTTCAAGACCGTCAATGATGCCCAACGGCGTTACTCTCAAATAGAAAAGGAGGCGCTCGCTATCATTTATGCTCTAAAAAAGTTCAGCGTTTTTTTGTATGGTTCTAAGTTTCACCTCATCACCGACCACAAGCCGCTGGTCTCTCTGTTCAGCCCCTCGGCGTCGCTTCCGGATAAGGCAGCTCACCGCCTGCAACGTTGGGCCTTATACTTGTCTCGTTTTCACTATGAGATTCACTATCGCCCCACGGCCCAGCACGCCAATGCTGACGCGTTGTTGCGTTTGCCGATGGGCCCCGACCCGGTTTTCGATCGAGATGAACTACTCTGTTTCCACATTGATGAGGAAGAACGTCGTGCGGTCGAGGGTTTTCCACTTACAGGTTCGCAGGTCACGTCGGCTACTGCGCGGGACCCGGTCCTGCGTCAGGTGATCGGTTTTGTTCAGCGGGGTTGGCCGGACAGGACCAAGGGCCGGGCATCGGATCCCCTTCGCAACTACCATGCCTTGTGCCTTCGTCTGTCTGTTCGTGAGGGTGTTGTTCTTCTGGCTACGGATGGCGCATCACCACGGGTTGTGGTGCCCGCCTCTCTTCGCAACGATGTTCTCAAACTACTGCATGAGGGCCATTGGGGGATTTCTCGGACTAAGTCCCTGGCCCGCAGGCACATTTATTGGCCCGGTATTGATTCGGACATCGCCCACATGGTCGCTGCGTGTGATCAGTGTGTTCAACAACTGGCTGCGCCTCGTACTCTGCCCTCTCCGTGGCCTGATCTGGCGCAGCCGTGGGAACGGGTGTACGCTGACTTTGCCGGCCCCTTCCTCGGCACTTATTGGCTACTGTTGATTGACACCTTCTCAAAGTTTCCGTTTGTTGTTCGATGTCCGTCGCCCACCACTGCGGCGACGATGCTGGCTTTGTCCAAAATCTTTGCGCTAGAAGGTCTTCCATCCACGATTGTCATGGACAATGGCCCTCAGTTCTCTTCGCAGGCCTTCCATGATTTTTGTACTGGACAAGGGATTCATCATGTTACGGCACCGCCCTTCCATCCGCAATCGAGCACCTTGTCCGCACTTTCAAAAGCCAAATGAAAAAATTCCTTAGTGATTTTTCCACAGATGACGCTCTGTTGCAATTTCTGAGTTCTTATTGCTTCACGCCTCTGGGTGATCACAGCCCTGCTGAACTCTTGCATGGCCGCCAACCGCGCACTCTACTGCACCTGCTTCACCCTGTCAGGCCTTGTACTGTGTCCCCTAGTGCGGGAAAATACCCGGTGGGCGCCGACGTGTGGGCACGGGGGTATGGATCTCGCCCTAAATGGATTCCAGGGGTGGTCCAGGCTCTTCGCGGCGGCCGGCTTTGTGAAATACGTATGGACGACGGCATGGTTGTTCGCCATTACGACCAGATGCGCCCACGAGTGGTGGCCACGCCGGTACCACCGCTCCTTCTTTCGTCTCCACCAGTCCGAGAAGCCAGTCCTGTCGCTGCTGCCGATCTTCCGGGCGTGTTGCTGCCGCCGCCGTCGCTACCGCTTCCGAGTACGCCGGAACCGGCTCCAGTCGCGACGCCGCCTTCTCCGGGACCCATCTCGCTGGAGCACACCCCCAGGTCCACGACACCTATGGATGCTGCTCCGGAGTTTTCACCCATCATCTCGTCCAGGAGGCACGTTCCACGCGCAAGCTTCTGTCCTGGACATTTTCGACCATACTCTCGTGTTTCTCCGCGGGATCTTCTCGGGGCCTCCCAAGAGGCCATGGATGTCTCCGCACTGTCCGTGTCTCCAAGGAAGTGAGTGTTTTTTTTTCAAGGGGGGAAAAGTGTTGTGACAGTGCCATGACATTCAAAAGTGCCGCTACGTTAGTACGCGAACACGGCGATAGAGGCGCTCCGCAGCTCGGCCGAGCGCGGGAGCGCCACCTGGCTGTGAACGGCGCCGGCCGCATGTCACGGCACGGCAGTCGAATGACAGATACGGAGTTAGTAACATGTAACCCACTAGTGTTTCTACTTTTGTATATCCACGCAATTTATTAGTGATTAAAGGTTATAACACTATCCCTCCTTTAGGTCTGGGAAATTGTTCTCACATCAAATACAATTAAAATCTGCAGCGATGTGGTGCAAGTAAGCCATGGATAGGTGTTGTAGTATTTGACTGGGGATTCTATCAGGCTCTGATGGTGTGCTGTAGCCAAGGGCCAATGTACTGAGGAGTTCACTGAAAGGAGTATTACATAGTTCCAGACATTGTGTAGTGAAGGACGGGGCTGTTATCCTCTGCCTGATTTTTATTTACATGGAAGGCAAAGAGGCAATTGTCAGATGCAGCTATTGGAGTGAAGAGTGCTGCAGAGTTGTTTGCAATAACGGTATGGTTGGTACAAACCAAGAACACTGGTTGCTAGCTGGCTGCCATAGATGCAATGTAACTTCGCTCATACTTGTGAAGAGCCATTGGTCCCTATGGTAGTGACATATCTTTCCCAATGTTCCTTCTTCTGTTGTTTTGTGAGAAAGGGTGCTCGAGCATGGTGCTCTTTTAAGGCAATAATGTTTTCTACTGACAGGTGATGCTTATGTCACTGGAGTACCCAACTGAGATCACTGATTGCCTTGGCAGTTTTTTGTGTCCATCATGGGACTAGTTTTCAATGGCATGTTACTGAAGAAAGGGGGAATGTTAACTCTGTTACTGTTAGTATTGTGGTAATCGTATGAGACAGGATCAGAAAGTAACACACAATAACTTTTTTCTCCCCTGGCACTGCAGCTGGAATGTTGAATTTTGATGACAATATAGTCTGAAGTTTGCACTACAGAAGGTATTTTGTTTTCATGTGCAGCTCTAGCTAGAGAAACATGGTGTGCATGTTACTGTCATCAACTTGAAAGAGCAGTGAAGTGTAGTTCAATATTTGTGGGCCAAAGGGCATGAGCAAAGTTAAATTCACAGGGACATATGTGGCATGTATGGGGATGACTGTATGGATGATAGCAATGTATCCATATGGTGTGTATTTTTCCAAGAGGGCCATGTGAACCTTTCACCACACTCCAGGCAGAGGGTAACAGCTGCAACATCACAGAATATCATAACCATTGAGGCAGCAATTTTGAACAACCAGTGTGTGCAACTGTAAATCTTATCACAGCAGTTCAACATTTCCTATGATGCAGTGTGTGATATTATTCATGACACGTCAAAATTTTGTAAAGTTAGTACTTGTGGGGTGTCTAAGAACCTGACAGACAATCACAACGGCCAGCGAATGATGACAAGCTTGTGCCACTTAAAGTGTTATGCCACTGAAGTGCATGATTTTCTGAAAGGAATCATCACTGGTGATAAGTTGTGGGTGCGCCACTACTACCAAATTTGGGTGTGAGGTGCTTCAGCATCTATGACACAGTCCAGATCTTGCACCATTGGACTTTCATCTGTTCAGTCCCATGAATAAATTCTTGGACAGCTAATGCTTTGGGATAGATGCAGAAGATGGCTATACTCAATACAAAAAGACTTCTATGAACAAGGCATATTGTAACTGGTACCACGATGGAAGAAATGTGTTGAGAATGTTGGTGATTATGCAGGAAAGTAGGTAAAAGATGTAAGTTTAGTTGTGATTTTTTAAAAAATTTATTACCTATTAAACTTTTTAGTAATAAACCATTGTGTTACTTTCTGCTCTTCCCACATGTAATACAGCAAATCATCCATATTCCCTTGTGATGTAGCTCCAGTATAGAAACTGAGCTGCAATTTAAACACTGCCCAACAACCAACAGTAGAAACTACAGTAATGAAAACATAAATCACTTTCTCCAATACTTGAGCAAAAGAACTGGAAAGAGATTTATAACCACAAATACACATATGGAAAATATAATAAATTTATCAGTAATTTTTCCTACTACTTTGAATTGTGCTTCCCTGCAACACAGAGGAAAATATACATAAGGAAAACAAAAAGTAAATGGATCACTTCTGGGATTCTGGTATCCTCAAACAAAAAATGATTACTACACAGATTGTCTAAATAGCTCATGTTACCAAAATTTCATACTTATTACAAAACCTATAAAAGACCTTCAAAAATGTTATCAAACAAGCAAAAATAATGGCAAATGACACATACATAAAAAATTCCACCTATAAGATGAAAGTCACATGGAATATTGTAAAGAAGGAAACTGAAGCAGAACAGACACATTTCCATAATATTAACTGCCTAATGGAGAAGTCGGCTGTGGTAACTGAATCTACAAAAACTGCAAACTAACTTAATTCCTACTTTAAACAGATAGCTGAACATCTTATAAATCAAAATTTACAGTGCACCCCCAGAAATCAGTCCAGATGTACAATAAATAATAAACCTATTTTTCTCTAGCCCACCAATGAAAAGGAAATACTTGCTGTAATTAAAGAACTGAAGCCCAAATTCTCTGTTGGTACTGACAATATCCCTGACTACATCTTGAAGAAATGCGCTCTCCTCATAGCCAGGCTACTTGTCAACATCTCTAACTGTTCTCTATCAGAAGGGGTGTTCCCAGAAAAACTGAAGATAACAAAAGTAAAGCTTCCATTCAAGAAAGAGGTAAAAACAAAAGTATCAAACTATAGACCTATTTCACTACTATCTGGTCCTTCCAAAATAATTGAAAACATCTATCGTAAAAGACTAATCAATTCCATAGAAAAAAATAATTACTTTTTGTTGTGTCTAGGAAGCCTGCCTACTAAATTTGTTAGACAAACAATCAAACAACTTGTATTAATGAGTTTTATTTC
Source organism: Schistocerca americana (assembly GCF_021461395.2). Classification (NCBI taxonomy): domain Eukaryota; kingdom Metazoa; phylum Arthropoda; class Insecta; order Orthoptera; family Acrididae; genus Schistocerca; species Schistocerca americana. Next base: position 582,472,804 of record NC_060130.1, on the reverse strand, counting down.
AAAAAGAAAATTATAATACTTAGCTCTGGCAATAACATAGGTGTGGTCACAAGCAAAGGGCAATATACAAAATAATGAGTCTTTGCAGCCCCTGCTGATCTCTAACTGATAAAAGTCTTTCCTGAACTGCTATGGAAGTGCCTAACGCTGATGCTGCTATCCAAGTGGTTAATCCGGAAGTTGCTCTTGAACTGGGCCATCACCAGTCAGTCGCGGCACATATATCCTCTCCACCTAGGGACCACTGCCATTGTGTTGTCGTCCTGGAAGGGAGGTCGATCAGCATGCAATTGGTTGACCCCTTCTTGCAGCCTTCCCTGCTCTATCATTTCTGGCTGGCATGCCGGTGCTTGACTTTATGCCGTAACACTTCTTAAATACACAACACAGATTCAAAAAACCTAAATCTACTGATACTGCTATTTTTGCATTCCTAAATGAAGCCTTAACTGCAATAGACAGCAAAGAACATACCTCAGCCATCTAAAGCATTTGATGTCATCAATCACAACATCTTGCTTAAGAAACTTGAATCTGTAGGTTAGGGGTCCAGCCTATGAATGGATAAAATCATATCTCCAAAACAGAGAGTAGTTGGCTTGCTATCCAACATGGGAACAAGATAAAGTCCTACTGCTCAGAAACGCAGAGCATTAAGTACGGTGTAGCACAAGGCTCCATTCTAGAACCAGTTCTGTTTCTACTCTTTGTAAATGACTTGGAACTGACCAGGTCACATCATAATTACATAAAATTTGCAGATGACACAAATGTGATAACAAAAGGAAGTATCAGAGAAGAATTACTGCATAAGATTAAAAAGTGCACCACTCACTTTACAGACTGGTTTTCTGGAAACAATTTAGTAATAAACACAGAAAAAACAGTTACAGTGCCAAATAAATGTCCACTAACACCAGACATAGAGTTGTTTACCAGAACCCCTGAAAATGTAAGCTCTACAAAATTTCTTGGAATATGGATCCAATAAGATCTAAAATGGATCCAGCATGCAAAATACTTTACAAATAAATTGAATATCATTTGTTATACTATCAATATTCTTTCTGGTTGCATACTGAAGGATACACTAAAAAATGTATACTTCACCCAGACAAAATCTTTACTGTGATATGGCATTATCTTTTGGAGAAATGAATTTGCCACCAAAGTTGTTTTATATGCCAAAAGAGAATTGTAAGAGCCATAGAAAATGCTGCCTCAAGAAGCTCATGCAGGCCCTTATTTAAGAAACTTCACATCCTTCCACTACCATGTCTATATATCTTACAAGTAATGACATTTGTTAGGAAAATCTTAGAAAAAAGCAACAATCTTGTATCAACTAACCAGAGCATACATCTGTATAACACAAGGAGAAAGCAGGATTTACATGTTCAACATGCATACACAACATTAAAACAGAATGGACCACTGCAAACAGGAAACAGGCTACACAACAAGCTACCTAATAACATTAGAACAATAAAAGACACCTCAAAATTTAAAACTGCTGTCCATAAATATTTATTGCAAAAGTGTTGTTGTAGTATAGATGAATATCTTGAAACATAAAAATTTGTTGCCAAATATTAAAAAAGGAGTGAATGAAATGTTAATCAAAAGTTTTAAGTAAAAAAAAAACTGATTGCACTACTTGTGTTAAATATTATGTATGAAGGCTCAATTCTCAGCTTTGATAATATTTAAGCCTAAATCAATGTAAATATTCTTGCATAATTTGAAAATGTGTATTGTAAATCACAATGACTTACCCAATATCGTATTGTATACCATGTACAACAAATGATTAAAAGGACCAATAAAAAATGAAATGATAGAGTGGTGCTTTCTGGAATGACCACTGTGATGAGTACTCAGTCAGGTATCACTGAACTGAAGGAAGCAGGCTGTATCTACTGATCAGGAGATCAGTGGCTGAATATTTTCCATGTGTCACACTAAAATGAGATTCAGTTGCCTCACAATGGTCCGAGATCACCCAGTAGAAGGAAACATGCATGTAGGTGGTGTATTATATTAGATATCACTCTGATATTTCAGAACTCTGTCTGGAGGGAGATAGATATTGCAGAGAGTAAAATCCATAGTTGTATGTATGACAGCAACCTCATGTAAGGCTACTGTGATCAATATACTTGCCAGCAAACTATGTAGCAGTGAGCACTACCTGGTGAGCTTTACCTTCCAAGACTTCCTGTACACTCCTGGTTCTTCTGGTGGGCATTGTCATGTAGCGAGCACATGAGCTTAGCTATGGGGAAGACTTGGTTGAGCAAACATATAATGAAAGAGTTATGAGCCAGAAACAGACAAATTTGAATTATAAAGTGTCTAGTACTGCACTGATGGAAATGTTTCATTGAAATATGAATGCTGAATTGTCAGTGACTTTTTTTGAGAGCATGAATTATAAAATTTGTCAGTATTCTCAAAGGAATGAGTATAATGTAGTTAGGTGTGTTTTCCTTTGTTTAAAGATAAATAAATCAAGTTAAAGCATATCATATTTTATTTCAAAAGAAACTGACCAGCTCTTATGATAATTCTGTCTGCAAGCAATTAAAGTTATACCAAGTACAGGTTGGCTGCAGTTCAGTTTTTCTGAGAAGGAACCCCTAGAGTGCAAGGTCACAAAAGATCAATGATGTTTGTAGCATTTGACACCTCACATATTGTCTGCCATGCAACCATAATATCGGCTGATAATGACAACAGGGGGCAGGACTGAAGGTATCCAACAGTGACCACAGCATGAGGCTACAGAGTGTAGCTCCACTGCTTAGTCGACAAGTAACCCACAACGGTGCTACAGTGCAAAGCAATGGCAATGGTAACCAAATCAGACATTGCATTAGATCTACAACAACAGTTGCCAAAATTGGCATTTCATCATAAAGAAAGTCAAGGAATTTGCAGAGTGAGAAATAAGTGGCAAATGAAGTATTAGCATTTCTGCTAGATGAGTCAGTGACATGTGTGGTGTCATACACAATCAAATGTGAGGACAATGTACATCAGGAGTATAAAGATGAAAATATGTGCTTAACAAGTGAAAGTGATACAGAAACAGGTGTTGAGCCATGTAGTGCATCATAGTAAAGGACAATCATTGTCCAAGGAGAGGATACTAAACATAATTACATACATGGAAGATCGTCTGCAGCATAGTTAAAAAAAGAAAGAAAAAAGAGAGAGAGAGAGAGAGACTTTGGACATTCAAGGGAGGACTTGTTGCAAAAAACTGGTTTTTGCACATTTCATGGATGCTCGACACAATTTACTGGATGTGCACGATAATGACCTACTACATTATGCACATCAAATTGTGGGCGACATAGATTACAGTGATTTCAAGGGAAACAGCAGATGGCTGCATAGCTTCAAACAGTGCTACAGAATTGGAAGACGTAAGATAACAAAATTTCAAACACAGAGGTAAATTGACAATGAACAGCAAACTGAAGAATTGGCCTGAAAATTTGTAGATGAGATAAACTTATCTCATTATTAAGAAACAAATTAGATTTCAACTCCAACCAGGTGGGATCTGAAGTGGAAATGCCCATGAAACACTGGAAATAAGAGGTACCAAGAGAGTTGTATCAACACCAAATAATGTCAATGCCTTAATGCATTTGTATACAATTATACTGACTGTTAATCTGGATTGTAAATTAGTTGGAAAGTTATTTATTATGTTGCAAGTAGGTGGACATGCTCTGCCCTCTACAATTCTTTCTCATATGCATGATCTTGCAAGAGCAGTAGGGAATATTTATGTCACAGCAAGCAAGTGTGGAGGAGAGGGATTAGCGTTTAACATCTCATCAACAATGAGGTCATTAGAGATGGAGCACAAGCTGGGATTAGGGAAGGACGGGGAAGGAAATCAGCTGTGCCCTTTCAAAGGAACCATCCTGGCATTTGCCTGAAATGATTTAGGGAAATCACAGAAAACCTAAGTCAGGATGGCCGGAGACGGGTTTGAACCATTGTCCTCTCAAATGCGAGTCCAGTGTGCTAACCACTATGCCACCTCGCTTGGTGTAAGAGTGGGAAAATGGGCATAATGGAACTACAACTATGGTATGAGCACTGCTTTTGGACAATAGCTAGTCAAAATAATTTGCTTTCGCTTGATTCCTGGTCTGCATATAAAATTCATACTCCTTTATAACAAACTATCCCTCCCGAAAAGTGTGTGACTTTGGAATTCAAACCACCTGGAACCACTGGACAAATTCAGCCTCTGGATGCTTTCTTTCCATGCATCTAAAACATATTATCACACTATCTGCAGCAACGTCTGAAAGGATAGCCAGTTCCATGATAATCTCCACAACAGACTATTTCGCATTCAGCTGTATGCCATCACATTCCATCAGTTCTCATCACCCCATTACACAATTTTATTATTTAATATGCATTGTTTAAGAGTGGATACCTAGCTGAACCTCCTGCACGGATTATAGCTCCCAAGGTACTCGCCTTTGACTTGATGGTGCACCATTTTTCATTTGGTGTTCATGGTGCAAGTTAATGGTTTGGTTTGAACATTTCTTGAATGTCAACAATGTCCATTTTGTGAAATGTAATACATACCCCCCCATAGTAGGTTGATCTCTGCACCTCCTGGACACTCATTTTCCACCAACTTTCTGATGCCTATGGTGAGTCATTAGCAGCTAATATTTTTCCTGTTGTAATTGTTAACACAACACTTCCAAATGAGTCTTACCAAAGACTGAACTTGCAACCTCACACTCAAGGAGTTCCTTGTGAGTGACACTGGCTGAAATCAGTCTCTGACGCCATAGTCAGATAGCTAACCATTACCAGCACAAAACTGCAAGAGAGAGCTCACACTAAGCATCTAATGCTGCACTGAATGTTATCTGTTCAGTAAAAATGTCCACAAGTGCCTAAGTACAGATGCCACCTGGTGCTCAATCTGGGCCAACTCTGCTTTCAAAATAGGTATAATGATGGATAAAATGATATTTGTCGTCTGAGCTCCACCTGGTGGGAATAACAGTTACACTGGATGATGATTATAGGCGTATCCAGTGGCAGTGTGAAGGAGGAGTTGAGAAGATGGGACACATCTCAGTCTATGCTTGTGCCACCTTTTAGTAACTGTAACATAAACATTGTTTTTTCTTGTCTTCTTTTCATTTTTTTCCCCCTTACAGAGTTATGTCATTGACTCTAGGAATCAGGTAGCATACCTGGAAAAGATGAGGAGATAACTGTTCTGCAGCCCCACAGGTTATGCCTCCATCAACCACTGTCTGAAACCATGCCATGAGGCAGCATTTTAGTTTTCCTGGAGGAAAGCAACCCTCCTCGGGAAGCCGCTGGGTAACTCTTTTCCATGGCATATGTACTCAGCTGAGTTGTTAATGCTGAGCCTGACTGTAGTAACTTTGACCCTTATTAATGTGTGATTGGTAAACCCACACATCTGGACTCAATGAAGTCTTAGTGCCAATAGTGTTGCCCCTCAAGCTTTAATAAGTTGCTATCCTGTATACTTGTTGATTAGTTAATTCAGTATACAGATTTCAGTTGCTTCTTATATCAGGGCAGTCCAAGGTGCTCACGATGATGATGGTTTCGAATTACTTCATGCCATGTCCCATATCTAGATGATGATCAGCAATATTGCATTTTGCTGGTTAACCTACTTCTATGTAATGGAGATATTCATTGCATGTCTATTTAACTGTAACATGTATGGCCTATGTATAATTTCCAAAACTGACAAGGAATCTTGTATACCACTAGCATCGTAAGTCCAAAATCATCTTTTACAGAATGCAGCCATATTTGCACTTACACCAGAGGATTGAATACACATTTTGTACAGTGCTTTTTAAAAATCCTGAAAATTTTAAAGAGTCACTGCCTACATGGATTTCCCCATTTCTTTTGGCTGTTCAAGTTGATAAACATGCACAGGTCTAAATTATCAGTGAATCTACCCCTTAAAATTCCTGTTCTGATAAAGAATGCTACAGAGCAGAGGTAACTAAACTTTGTTAACATCATCTCAGTTTTTCAGAATCTAGTATAGCACATGATCCACAGACGAGTGTGCATCATAGGCAACTGCTGGTGGCTTGTAAATACAGGTCACTATGTGTTAGTTTGTGATATATACTGTGACCCAAGTTTCCATTTTTTTTTTTTTTTTTTAACACGATATCCACAGAAAGAAGTTCTCAGTTCTTATCAGTTCAATGCTGTTTGTTGTGGCCTTCAGTCCAAAGATTGGTTCAATGCAGGTCTCCACGCTAGTCCAGCCTATGCAAGCCTCTTCATCTTTGTACAACTTCTTCACTCCTTATTTAGCACATACGGTACATCCAACTTTTTTTCTAGCTCAGGCAATTAACTAAACTCACTGTACCTGACTGGTCCTTGAGCTTTCTGTGCTCACTTGTTTTCATTTTTATGTATTCCCAGTAAGTGACATAACCCGCTCGAAGAAAGCTATTTATCAAAATGTCTGAGTATCTTCGAGAAATAAAGGTAATTTCTGTATGTTTTTAATAATTTTGGACTAGAATGTTTTTAGAATATACTGCAATATACCTTATACTATTGAATAAGTGATTGTTTATTTCATCAGAACAATACAGTGACATATTTCTTTCAATGTAGCACTAGATTAGATTAATACTAGTTCCATGGATCACGAATACGATATTTCGTAATGATGTGGAACAAGTCAAATTAAGTTAATATAACAACTTTTTTATTATTTTTTTATTTTTTTAATAATTCTTTTTGTTTGGTTTTTTTTATATTTTTTTCTTAATTTATATCTAAAAATTCCTCTATGGAGTAGAAGAAGTTGTCATTCAGAAATTCTTTTAATTTGTTCTTAAATACTTGTTGGTTATGTGTCAGACTTTTGATACTATTTGGTAAGTGACCAGAGACTTTAGTGGGAGTATAATTCACCCCTTTCTGTGCCAAAGTTAGATTTTATCTTGAATAGTGAAGATCATCCTTTCTCCTAATATTGTAGTTATGCACACTGCTATTACTTTTGAATTGGGTTTGGTTGCTAATAATAAATTTCATAAGAGAGTATATATACTGAGAAGCTACTGTGAATATTCCTAGATCCTTAAATAAATGGCTGCAGGATGATCCTGGGTGGACTCCAGCTATTATTCTGATTACACGCTTTTGTGCAATAAATACTTTATTCCTCAGTGCTGAATTACCCCAAAATATGATGCCATATGCAAGCAATGAGTGAAAATAGGCATAGTAAGCTAATTTACTAAGATGTTTATCACCAAAATTTGCAATGACCCTTATTGCATAAGTAGCTGAACTCAAACGTTTCAACAGATCATCAATGTGTTTCTTCCAATTTAATCTCTCATCAATGGACACACCTAAAAATTTTGAATATTCTACCTTAGCTATATGCTTCTGATTAAGGTCTATATTTATTAATGGCATCATACCACTTACTGCATGGAACTGTATGTACTGTGTCTTATCAAAATTCAGTGAGAGTCCATTTACAAGGAACCACTTAGTAATTTTCTGAAAGACATTATTGACAATTTCATCAGTTAATTCTTGTTTGTCAGGTGTGATTACTATACTTGTATCATCAGCAAAGAGAAATAACTTTGCCTCTTCATGAATATAGAATGGCAAGTCATGAATATATATTAAGAACAACAAAGGACCGAAGACCGACCCTTGTGGAACCCCATTCTTGATAGTTCCCCAGTTTGAGGAATGTGCTGATCTTTGCATATTATGAGAACTGCTTATTTCAACTTTCTGCACTCTTCCAGTTAGGTACGAATTAAACCATTTGTGCACTGTCCCACTCATGCCACAATACTTGAGCTTGTCTAGCAGAATTTGATGATCTACACAATCAAAAGCCTTTGAGAGATCACAAAAAATCCCAATGGGTGGTGTTCGGTTATTCAGATCATTCAAAATTTGATTGGTGAAAGCATATATGGCATTTTCTGTTGAAAAACCTTTCTGGAAACCAAACTGACATTTTGTTAGTACTTCATTTTTACAGATAATTTTGGATAAAGCTGTTAGAAGGGAGATTGGATGATAATTGTTGACATCAGATCTATCCCCTTTTTTATGCAAAGGTATAACAATAGCATATTTCAGTCTATCAGGGAAAATGCCCTGTTCCAGAGAGCTATTACACAGGTGGCTGAGAATCTTACTTATCTGTTGAGAACAAGCTTTTAGTATTTTGCTGGAAATGCCATCAATTCCATGTGAGTTTTTGCTTTTAAGCAAGTTTATTATTTTCCTAATTTCAGAGGGAGAATTGGGTGAGATTTCAATTGTATCAAATTGTATAGGTATGGCCTCTTCCATTAACTGCCTAGCATCTTCTAATGAACACCTGGATCCTACTATATCCACAACATTTAGAAAATTATTATTAAAAATATTTTCAACTTCTGACTATTTGTTCGTAAAGTTTTCATTCAATTTGATGGTAATACTGTCTTCCTGTGCTGTGCTGCGAGAACTTTTGAAAACACTTTCCTGTGGCATCGTTTTCATAATATTTAGGTGTTTAGTTTTTAGTTTTCTGAGTATTACACATATTTCAGTTACACTGCCTGATGAAAAAGACAAAGAAGACACAGTCAGATGTCAATGTACCTTTGTACTTATATGCACCTTCAGCGGATATGTAAATGATTAGGGTTGCAAATCTCTGCAGCAGACAAAATGACCACCAGAGTGCTGTAGTGTTGTTTTTGTTTAGTGTTCTTACTAGGCCATTAGCAGCATCATCAGTTACCTGACCACTGTGAAGGGCAAGGAGACTACATGTATACATGTGATACAATGTTATCTGCTCCTGACAGAGTTTGGAAGGGGCCTCATTGTGGATCTCCATTTGGTCAGCTGTTTGAACCATGCAATATCCAGATCTATGGGGCATTGCAATGTGACAGTGGCCCAATGATGGACTACATGGGAATATGAGAGCAGGCTTACAGGATATGAAGGACCAGTCACACTACACTTGTGAGCCAGCTTGCGTCAAGAGATGATAAAATGACTTTATGACATCCTGGCAACCAAATCAGTGCATGCATTCAGGCCAGATGGCATGCAACACCATACTGAGAAGTGGGCTCATTCTGCCAAGTTCTTTTTAAATTTGACTCCATTTTGTAATCACTGACATAACATCAAATCACCAACCAAACCATGAAGTTTCATTTCATTTCTTCCTCCCCTTCTGGGACCTTCACTGTTTTGTAAGGCAGTGCATTTCTTAACTTTAGTATTTTAGTCCTATTTTGTCCCAGAAAAATATACTGACCAACAACATAAACATCTCATTCATAAAATGTAAGGTCAGGGATGTGGAGGATGACTACCACAACCTAAATCTAGTTCTAAATTCGCACCTTTATACATAATCTGCAAGCCACCTTATGGTGTGTGATGGAGAGTGCCTTGTACTTGTACTAGTTATTCGCTTTCTTGTTCCAGTCCCAAATAGAGCAAGGGAAAGACCCCTAATTTCTCTTGTCTTGTCTTCATGGTTCTTATGCAAAATGTATGTTGGCTTATTACATTGCCTGACAGATAACACATCTAGAAGGGAAATAGGCAATGAAATAAAACTTCAAATATTGAGAAGGTATGTGATATTATTTCAGTGATTACAAAATAGAGTCAAATTTACAAAGAAACTGGGGATATGAGCCCACTTATCAGTATTAATAACAACTTCTCAAAGTTGGGAACATTATTTCTCTGTCTTTGGTAGGTTGTCTAGTTTCAGAGGAACTGTGTTGTTATGTTAGGCTCTTAATCAGATGGCCAGCAAACTGGCTGGAGGCTTTCAATTGTTTTATATCTGTAGGTTCCTTCATAAAATGACAACATACGGAGTCTTGCAGTAAATATACCATTTTGACAAAGTAAAGAAAGAAGAACAGCAGTGTTTCCCTTGCAGGAGGTACACTAGGCTTGTGCACTCTCTAAAGACTGAAGAACACTCCTCTTGTCAATAGTTCTCTTCTCCTCAGCTGCACACATTCTAGATGCCAATTCTCTCACCTTATTTATTCAGCATTCTTATAGGGAAGTTTGAGGATGCTGGTGAAGTACTTGGTGGATAGTGTCTTGGAATAGTGCCAAAATTTATTTCCTTCTACAATACAAATGCCTTAGCATCATTCAATAGTCTATCCATGAAATTAAACTCAATATCTTTTTCATGGTTTATTTCTTTGTGATAGTTAGCCTGTGAGTTGATGGGACTTCAGAAATTTTTGTGCCATATGCTGTCATCAAGCTCATCCTGATAGTAACAAAATTATACTGTCAAACTCAGTCCTAAAACTTGGGAAGAAATGTTGATATTTTTAAATGGCATGAAAACAGATTTCTTAAAACTGTCTAATTCATTTCATGTGTAAAGGCATCTCGTTCTCACAAGTACCCTGCTGGCTGGTCATTTAATTACAATTTATATAATGGACAAATGCAGTAAATTCCAATACATCTTAATAAAGATATGAGTACACATATTAGTAAATGTATCTTATCAACATATGATGCTGACCATCTCCCCACAGCAGGGGTACCAGAGGCATTTTTGAAGGCTTTTTCACTGCAATAACTACTTATGACACGACATATTTCCATGAGGTAGCCTCTCCTCATCTTCACATTATCTAAGAAAAACTTGCTGTTCAGAGTTTCTTGCCACATAAACAAACTAAATATCTCACACTGGCCCTTTTTTGATCAGGGCTTCACCAAAAGCAGCCAAACCGGTCAAACAGGGCATGAGCAGCAGAACTACGTGGACTTAGATGTCATTGTAATCTTTTGAGAAATGTTCATAAGGAATTCTGTGCAGATCAAATGGTTTGTTGTGCAATCATATGTTTTGGTCCTCATAGGGAAATTTGAGAGCAAGCTCTACAGCATGAAAATCCCATGCTTATGGAAATATCGAACACAGCTCAGTCATTTCCAGTTTCACAGGCTGCAAGTAGGCAGACAAAGGCCTGGTCCTATATTTCAGAAATCAGCTCCTATCACCCCTCCCAGCCTTCAGTCAGCTTGCAAGGGAATGTAGATACTATTGCAGCAGTCCAGTAGACATCTTAGCATCATAAAGGTAATCATAAAGGTAATCATCGTTCCCAACAACAACAGTCTGTGTCACAATAGCAACAGCTTCGTGTTCTGCTACCTTCACGCCCATACTGCTTCTCAACATGAACAGACTGTGTGTCCCAAGCACTGGGCAATATGTAATAGGTGCCATAAAAAAGGGCATGTTGCATCTGTATGTAACTCTTTTCCAAACCTGAGTAAGGATGAAATGAACACAGATGTGAACAATGTGCCAGCAGTGATGGTACCTCAGAGAAAGTTATATATTAAAATGTGTGTGTTTAACAAACCACTGAGAATGCAGGTGGGTATGGGTGCAGCAGCAACATTGGTGAATTCTCAGACTTACGTGTATTTGGGTTCTCGTCCTATGACTGCAATGTCATGGAGGATGGTGAGTTATAACAAACAACAGATCCCCATTCTTGGATAGTTTTCTACACCTGTGATGTACAAGGCTTTGGTTTGTACTTACACTGAAAATGTGTCTGCCTTGGACGCTTTTAAACTGACTGTATTCTCGATCGACGATGATGTTCATTTGGTATCTGATCAAGTTCCATATCAACAGTTAGATGCTCTCTGTACTGAATTTTTCTCTCTGTTTTTTTCCAGGACTGGGTTGTGCAACAAAATTTCAGGTTCATATTATGATGAAACAGCCTGCCCGCCCCTGTTTTTTCATGTCCCGCCCGGAATCGGTAACTTTACAGGATCAAGTAAAAGCAGAATCAGATTGTCTTCAATACCTTGATGTTATTCAATTTATTTCTTCCAGTGAAGGGTCAGCACCACTCGTAATGGTCAAAAAACATACAGGTAAATTATGCCTCTTCAGTGATTTTTAAAATTCAATTAATGCACAGTCAATCACTGATACTATCCTTTGCCGTGCCCTGATGATCTGCTATCTGCTAGAAAAATTATTGGGGATGGGGGCGATGCCATTATTTTTCAAAGACTGCCTTGGCAGAGGCATATTTACAGCTGCTGCTTGATGAGGGAGGAAGCTAAATGCCTCCTAGTTATCTATACCCCACTTGGAGTTTATCAATACAAGCATTTGCCTCTTGGTGTGGCAAGTGCACCAGCTATTTTTCAACACTTTTTAGAGCAACTTACTGCATCAGTTACAGGCTTCAACAACTATTTAGATGACATAGTAGTGTATGGTGCTTCTACAGAGGAACATTTGCAGAAACTTTGTGGTCTATTTTCTGTTTTACAGACTGCAAGGTTAAAGTGCAATTTGGACAAGACAGTTTTTTCAACCATCCATTATTTATTTGGGTTTTGAAGTGTGAAGTGCTGGCATTAAACTACTGCACAAACATACTGATGCTGTTGCCCCATTGCCACACCACTCATCTGTCAAGGAATTACAGGAACTTTTAGGCAAAATTGCATACTATCACAAATTTTAACAGTTGCTGCTCCTGTGTCACAACCACTACATGCATTATTACATAAATGTGTTCCTTACAACTGATCCACAGCTTGTGACCAGGCAGTCAAGTATTTGAAATCTAAGCCATGGTCAGCCCTTCATTTGGTCACTTTTCAGCTGAGCCAACACCTTATGTTAGCAAAGGACATGTCTCAATTTGGCCTTGGCACCATCCAAATATGCAGATGGATCTGAATGCCCTATTGAATATGCCTCTAAATCCTTAAATTCAGTGCAACAGCATTGTTTTCAAATAGAGAAAGAAGCTCTGGCAATCATGCATGCTCTAAAAATATTTCATGTTTTCCTTTACAGGTCTCTAAGTTCCACCTGATCATAGACCACTAACCACGGGTGTCTCCTTTTAAACCTTTGGCATCCTTGCTGGACAAAGCCACACTTCGCTTCCAGTGATGGGCTCTTTTTCTATCATGATATAATTATGACATACATTATTGATCTACAGTGCAACATACCAATGCCAATGCCTTATAGCATTTGCCAATTGTTCCATATCCAGAGTTTGATAAAGAGGAATTGTTTTGTTTTCATTTAGACATGGAAACTCAAAATGTTGTTGATGGTTTTCCTACAACTGGTACTAAAATTGCAGCCACACTTGTCAGGGATCCTGTTTTAAGTAAATTTGTTTCTTTTATGCAACACGGGTGCCTCTGATACTTTGAGAAATTATTTTTCATTAGAAAATCATCTTTCTGTTTTGGAGTTAGCTACAGAGGACCTTATTCCCTGGCTTGTAGTCCCATCCACCCTTTGGTGTGAGGTTATGTATTTATTACATGTGGACCACTAGGGTGCATCAGGTACAAAAGTGTTCACATGCAGACATGTTTTTTCACAAAGCACTGAAGGGGAAATAGCACAAGTTGTTGCAGCCTGTCCACAATGTGTCATCCATCAGGTGGCTCCCTGTGCTTCTTTGTCACCATGGCCAGGATCCACAGCAGCCTTGGGAATGAGTTCATGTAGATTTCAATGGGACCTTTTTTAAATTTCTACTGGTTTGTTGTAATTGATGCTGATTCTAAGTTTCCATACGCACTGCACTATCTGTGTACTTCTATGGTGGCAACAATTTCAGCTTTGTCAAAAATTTTTGCAATGGAAGCTCTTGTGTATATGTTAGTTACAGACAACGGCCCCAGTTCATATTTCAGGAATTTGAAATTTTTGTTAAAAAAAGTGGTGTTTACCACATCATGGCTCCTCCTTTCCTCCCTCAATTGAATGGGGAAGCAGAATGACTAGTACAAATATTTAAGACTCAGATGAAAGAATACGTTTCATATGTGTCCCAGCAGTAAATCTTGACCAGTTTCTCAGTTCTTATGGTTCACCCCTCTCAGTGATAAGATTCCAGCACAGTTGTTGCATGGTTGTCAATCCTGGGCTCAGCTATATCTGCTTTAGCTGACACCAGGCCATCTGCCAACACTGGTGCCACAGTGCTTCTGGCCTAGTGCAGATGTTTGGGCTCACAGGTTTGGCCGCCAGCCAAAATGGACACCGGCAGTAATCGATAGTACCCATGGTCGACCCATCCATGTTATTCACACTTATGAGGGGAGGGTGTTGTGACACATTGAGCAGCTATGACCTGACATGGGCAGCTGCGCACAAGGTGTGCCTCTGCTGTCCCTGCATCCTCCATCTGCCTGGCTGTCTCCTACATTGCAGCTGGTGTCCTCACCTTCTCTGAAACCACTGCCAACATTTTCACACCTGTCTTATCTTCTGTGGATACCCTTTTCAGCTGTCAGGGGCCACGGCAGGACCACAGCTCCTGTTCTGTCACAGCCGACACCTCCACTGCTGCTGACTCGATCACAGCTGGTGCCACTTGTTCCACCGCCTTCGCTGCAACCTTCTTCCCTGAGGTTGGACTCAGACAGGGAAATGGAAGCTGCACTGGTGTCTCCTGTCCTACCATATAGCCTCTCACAGGGGGCAGGCACCCACCTGACTGCACTCACACGCAACTTCCCCCTCTACTCCAAGGTGGCAGGGCGTCACACGTCTCAACAACATACGTCGAACAAAGAAGAAAGAGACGGGAGCACAGTGCTCACTTCTTCATAAAATGAGAATGCTGTAACTACCAATTTTCTGGGGTATGGCGCTTCATAGTTCATGAATGAAATCTGAGCTTAATTTGACCACTAGAGACCACACAGTCTGCTAATATGACAGCAGTTGCCTCCACAGCCTGCCAACTGCACCCCCTGTTGGAACTATTGTATTGTACCTTGTCTCCCATGTGTGTACACAGTTCGAGCAATAAATTACAGTGTTCTTGGGTTAGCACAATCCACAGTGTGGCTTCATAGCTAAGAGGGTAAGCATCATCATACAAATGTAAAGAGTCGGGTTTCAATTTTAAGTCAAACATGAGATTTTTCTCTATCACTTATCTCTTTTTTCATCTCTAGTGGTGATTTGATAATGTGAAAAATACTAAACTGTGTCATGGCTTGATGTGCTTGTTAAACTGTAGATCTTCTATCACTATCTAGATAAATCAGTTCAAAGGTCAAAGGAATACAAGGCCATATAAACTCCACTGTAACCATGCCCACTAAAATGCAGCCCTCTTCAAATAAACCTTCAAGATAAGAGCCACATTACTTTACTGAATCATTCATAACATATTAATATTAGACAGCACAAGCTCTTATTGCATTCATTTGCTTATCACAGATACACATCTGACATATGAAGGTAGTTCAAAAGTAAGATAGCAAGTCATCTGAGAGAAAACCTTTATTCAGGAAATTTAAGAGGTGCTCAAAGTTACTTTTCTGCATAGTCACCATGGTTATCTAACCATTTGTTCCTTCAGTGAATCAATCGGTTAAAACCAACATAATGATTATAAGGAGACAGGTCTCTTGACTGCATCAAGAGTGTTCTCATGCAGTCCAGTGAAAATGCCAGACCAAGCACAATGTAACTGAGGCCATAAGCTGCTGTGCATTACCTCACAGCAACATAACATCTTTTGGAAGCATTCCCAGCCATTTCTTCCAAACTGCCTCCGCAACTTTTCCAGCATGACATTACAATTGACTTCGTTCATAGTCTCTCCATGCAAGAGGAAATCAGCCAGCAGCACACCCTGCATCCCAAAAGACTTTTTTCTATAACTTCCTTCATGGATACCATTGTTCTGAACTTCTAATGGGGAGAAAGATAAGGGGTGCCTCTATGACACCGGTGCTTTTTTGTCTTTCACCCACTGTGATGATATGATGCAGGGATGGAACACCATGCCTGATACCACATGATGTACTGAAGAAACAACCACATTTGCTTGGTTTTATTGCCATATGGGGATTGCTATGTTACCCAGTGACAAAATCGCTTAAGGCTGACCAATGTGTTGTGTATGATAGCTACTACACTGCCAACAGAGATGTTGATTGTTCTCCAATCTGCCTCACATATATGTAACAAATGCCTTCAATGTACCCTTCAACATGGCACATATGGTCATTTTATGTGGATGTGTTTGGCCAGCCTTACCTTCACCCATCTCACCCATCTGCCCTCTCTTTATCAAACAATTTTACACTTCATACTTCAATCACTAACCATGCCTCAATCTTTACACCCTATTTCAGAGCACAATTGCACAGCTACATCCAGCATCAGAAAATGTTGACTGTCTCATTTACCCAGACTTGGAATTTAATTTGCATGGTGCATTTATACACCTCTGAGAGCTTCTGTTACCTTACTTATTCAACCACCCTTGTGCTAAGCTCTGGAAATAAAAAGTAAACTGCATCTGTGCTACACAGCATTAATTCATGAAGCCAATGAAGATCACTATTTAACATGCTGGGGATTCATCCACTGACATTGCAGTACATCTACTCTTTCATAAGACCAATCAGTAACAAAATATACTTCTCTAAAAGGAGCAACTACATCTATTCAGTGGACACTAGCAATAACTGTTATTGTAATTTATTAAAGTCACTCACATTTAGGAAATGCATTTAAAATAGTGATTCAGGATTATTACCTAATTCAACTATTCTGATTTTTGTTTTCTGTGGTTTATTTTCAAATCATTTTAGATGAATGCTAGGATAGTCTGTAACTACAAGCAATGGGTATTATGTCCACACTTTCTGCTCATTATTAATAATTTGCAATAGATATCTTTTACAGTCACAGTGTTATTGTAACTAGTGTTGGTGTTTAATGTGTTTAATTATTATTCACTTAATATATGAAAATGGGTCATGGTGTAGATGTCTGAACTAATGGTGAGACAAGACATTGTACATATAAACTGAAGAAAATAACATGTTTATAATTAATTTCTTGGCAACTACCATTATACTATATAGATCCCCATAATTTCAGGCAAGTAAAATATGGAAACTCTCATGCGATTAGAAGGAAAGGAAGCCAATGAAAAACAACATAGTTTTAAGCAAATGTATAATACACTTCTATAAAGGATACGTCAGTGGTGAAGTGTTTCCAATGATCCAGTATATTGAGATGTTTACAAAAAAGGCAATGAAACATGATGCAAGTATCATGCACTGCAAAAGTGAAAAATAAACAATTAGAAATATAGCATTCAAAAAATTGTGTGCAACTGCAGAATTACAAATACTTACAACATCTGCAGTTCTCCAGTTGTGGGATATTGTGAACACTACTGGTTCAATGAATGGTAAAAGTATAAGTAGTATCAATGATGATATTGGAGCTTGGTAGTACAGAAGTTGCATAGGATCCACTTGCAAGTCCTGCTGCTTTTTACTGACAAGCTTGAAAAACAATACAGAACACTCATATAGACACACATTAAGGATTACTGTCATGAATATCATAAATTTATTTATTTGCATTTGCAAATAGAGAAGTTATTTTATAATGCTACTAAAATAGTTTGAAAATAAACCATACAACAGCTTCTAACAATTTTAACAAACTACTGATAAGGAAAGGCACTTCACTTGTTCTGGAGTGAAACAAACTAGAGGACAGTGGATCATTTTGCTTTTGGCTTTCTTCCATATGGCATACAGTATGCAAATGTATGATGACAGCTATGAAATTGATTAGTGTGGAATTTGCAGACCCTTTTGAATCTCCATCTCCAATGGACTTCACATGCCATATGAACATTTGACATGTGAATTCTGTAACACATAAATTGATTAATGTGGACAACATTACAAAGTACGAATGAATCAAGGATTTCGCCAGCATGTGCATAGTACCAGTTTGAAAGACTGTAGACAGAAGTTACCCAAAATTGGCTAGGCTAACATCATATGAATACGCACATAACAGAATGGACAACATAAAAATGTCTACCAGGTAAACTGCCTTACTTAGAGACTACAAATTCAGCTTCATATAATTGTCTGCACTCAGTACTCCACACAAGAATCAAAGCAACAATCAATGAAATCATAAATGCTGGGATTTCACGGTCAAAAACCTATGAGAAATTTGGTCAATAATATAAAAAAATCAAATAATTCCCACAAATTAAATACCAAATTCATAAAAATGACAGAAATATCAAAGAAAAATGCTTTCTATCAGAACAAATGCAGGTTTTGATAAAGAAGTAGTTTTAAAGGCAAAATGCTGTTGAGTAAAAGTCTGAAAAGCCACATTTACAGGTTCTCCTACAGTTAATAATTTTTTTAGGTAACAGAAACTTTTTTGAAATCAAAGTCTAACAGCAAAATGTAGTTAAAAGAACTGAATTGGGTATAAGGAAGTGGTTTGAAAACAAATTTAAAGATCTCCCAAAGTGCAGGCATGACCATTTTTCTGTTCCTTTCACATGTCAAATGTTCATATGGCATGTGAAGTACATTGGAGATGGAAATTCAAAAGGGTCTGCAAATGTGTTGCAAAATATACCTTATGAAAAAACTGTAAAGGATGAAAAGCTAGAGCATTTCAGAAACGTACAAAGGAGTCTGGGCACACACACACATAAACTGGTAAGGGATATGAGAGTGGAAAAAGGTGTCTGATGACAAACATATAGGTGGTTGTGGTCATCTCACAAGGGAAGAAGTGGACAATCTAAATCTAAACCTAAATCTTCATCTGCATGTACATCTACATACATACTCCATAAGCCACCATATGGTGCTTGGTGGAGGGTCATTTTCTTTTCTGTTCCATTCTCAAATAGAGTGAGGGAAAAATGACTATCTATATGCCTCTGTAAAAGCCCTAATTTCTCGTATCTTGCCTTGTCTCTGTGGTCCTTACAAAAATGTACTTTGGAAGCAGTAGAATCATTCCACAATCAGTTTCAAATATTGGTTCCCTAAATTTTTTCAGTGATGTTCTTTGATATGAACCTCGTCTTTTCTCCAGGGATTCCCACTTGAGTTCCCAAAGCATTTCTGTAATACTTGTGTGGGTTTGAACATACCAGTAACAAATCTAGCAGTCCACCTCTGAATTGCTTTGATGCCTTCATTCAGTCCAACTTGATGTGGTTCCCAAACACTGAGTAGTATTCAAGAATGTGTTGCACTAGTGTCCTATATCCTGTCTACATTACAGATGAACCACACTTCCCAATAAACTGAACTCAACCATTCACCTTTCTTACTACAATCCTTACTTGCTTGTTCGATTTCATATAAGTTTTCAATGTTAAGCCTAAATATTTAATTGACATGACTCCATCAAGCAGCACACTACTAATGCTGTATTCCAACATTACGGGTTTGTTTTTCCTACTCATCTGCATTAACTTACATTTTCCTACATTTAAAGCTAGCTGCCATTCATCACATCAACTACAAATTTTATTTAAGTCATCTTGTATCCTCTTACAGTCACTGAACAATGACACCTCCCTGTATACCACAGCATCATCAACAAAGAGCTACAGATTGCTGCTCACCTTGTCCACCAGATCATTTATGTATATAGAAAATAATATCATTCCTGTCACACTTCTCTGGGGCAGTCCTGATGATACAGACTGAAGCTCTATAATGATTTAGCTATAAGACAAAATCAAGGTGCCACATGAGTCATAAGGAAAGCAGTTTTGACTACCTTCTTCTGCAGTGCTTCTGCAGATGACAGTCCACAGCATGGGCTTTGTGACACTACTATAGACTCATAGTGTGGATACATAAAAGTACTTGCAACTGCCATTTGCAGTATTGCAAGTAATTAAGCACATGTACAAGGACCTATGCCATAATAAACTACAGTCATGGTGCTGACATGGGAAGAGACAAAATGTGAATGACTGTTTTAACTATTTGATACTGGAATGTCTGCTGAAAACAGTGTTTGTTGGCTTCAACACAATGAGAGTTGGTTTGTTACATGCTCTAATACATTTTAATTATTGGACACTAAGCAGGTGTAGAGTTTTGCAATTGCTAAGCATATGTCTTGGGTTCAGTATGAGATAATCAGTGGTGGTAACTGACACCATGACAATGGTCAAAGATGAAAAGTAGAAACCTGAGACAACTAAAGAGGCCAGAACAATTAGGAGAAACAAAAAAAGGAAGAGAGAGGATGAGGAATATCTAAAACAAGAGGAATATGCATCTGTAATGCAGTAGGGGCAACAGAAGTCAAGCATAGATATGAACTTTGAATTGAATTTCCCAACAACTGTATTTTCAGACAAATTTATTTTATTTACAAAAAACTATCTGAGCTATAAATCTGAATTTTTTGGGATGTTCAGGATATTATTTGGAGAAAAGTAGACTACAAACAGTAACATACTATCAACAGGAGAGAAACTACATACTGATTAATTACAAAATAGTAACCTTTACTTTCACCATCATATGTAAAAATTTCTAGCAGAAAAACTTGTGATTCATATCATAAGATTGTACTCTACTTTTGTACACAGACATGTTGTCAATGTATACTTAAGGTTTCAGTCATCTAAGTAGAACAGTATTTCCAAACAGTATTTCTAAAGTGGGCTGATGTTGAGCCTTCCTATATAACCCATGTCAGTGACTTCAATGCTGTGCATACATATACCAAAGTTTACGCATCATAAACAGTGCCCACATTGAGCATCTGTAATCCTCTATCCACTGACATGTGTCTATTTTCTTTATGTTTTGTAGTTTTCATGCAGTCATCTTCTGAAACACTGGAGATGCTTATTGAAAACCATGTACTTATCCACAACAACTTCTTCTTAAATGGGAAGATGTACAACAAATTGATGTCTGCATAGTACCCTTATATCCCAACCTGTTCACATGCAGTCTGGAGTAAACTTTCCAAGTCATCCAAGACCTTAAACCATTTGTCTGGCTACATTTATTGATGATATCTTCATGATCTGGACTAAGGACCAAGATACACTGTCCTCATTCCTCCATAGCCTTAAAACCTTCTCATCTATCCATTTCACATGGTCCTCTTCAGCATGGCATGCCAACTCTCTTAATGCTTGCTATCTTCTCTCCATTGGTTCCATAAAAACCTCCATCCATATAAGCCCCACTGACCAAGAAGAGTATCTCCACATTGATAGCTGCCAATCATTTCACTCTAAAACGTATGTCCCATAAAGAGTAGCCACCCACAGATAGTGGCATGTGCAGTGACAAGCAATCCTTTGCCCATTAAGCTGAAGGCATTAATAGGACCTTTACAGACAGGCACCACCTTTGGAGTTTCACAGCCATGCACTATCCACCAACCTTAGTCCAGAAATTGATCTCTCATGCCATATATAAATGTTTCTGCAATTCCCCAATGAACTCCATAGACCTGTGGTAAGGAGCACCCTTTATCATCACCCAATACCATCACTTGACCATGTCCTCTTACAAGTGCCCTCAAATGATGAACATCCTATGAAAAATTCTTCCTACCTCCCCCAAAGTTGTATTCCACCACCTAACCAAACTATGAAATATCTTGGTCCATCCTTGTGCCTTGGCTACTTACAACATATTGAAATACACTTCATATCCCCATGAAAATCCCATTTGGATGCCTGTCCTATGGACCCACTGAGCACATCTTTTCCTGTACTACAGCAGGCATATTCCACCTCATCAGAGGTTGTGAAAGTAGTTATGTCATAAGCCAAATCTGCTTTGACTTCGGCACAGCCTTTCACATAGGCATGAGTACCAATCAGCTACCCACTTGAACTAGTAGCCACCGCCCAACTGTGCTCAAGAGCACAGTTGACCACCTAGTTGCTGAGCAGAATATGCTGGACTTCAACAATTGCTTCACAACCTGTGCAATGTAGATTCCTCCTGCCTACACCAGTTTCTCTGAATGATATTGATAGGAACTATTCTTACAAAACACCCTCTGATCACACAATCCTGCTTTCAATCTCCATTTGCCCCTGTCCCAAACCAAAGTCCACCTCTGCCCCCGTGCCTCCCACTTCATTCCATTAATCTACATCCACTCTGCTCTATCTGCAGTCTCCCTCTTTCTCTGTTCCCTCCCTCCCTCCCCCCTCCCTCTCTCACTCCCCTCCCACCCCCCCCACCCCTCTCTCTCTCTCTCTCTCTCTCTCTCTCTCTCTCTCTCTCTCTCTCTATCTATCTATCTATCTATCTATCTATCTATGTGTGTGTATGTGTGTTTTACTCCTTCCATTTTTCATTATTTTTATTCCACCGAAGTCTTTCCACTAACGTTTACACAGTTCCATCTATAAGTACAGGGTGTCTGTAATTAATGTTCCGGTTTCAAAAAGCTGTAGAAAGAGAACCACTGCTCAGAATGATGTCAGATTTAGACAGCATATTGTTGACACAGAGGGGAACTTCATGGGGAAAAAATAACAGTAATCTTACGAACAGATGGTGCTGTAAGCATCAAAACATAAATGGGGTTGGCTAAAAATGACCATTGAATCGCAATATGATGGCTATGGTTTGAGCTGCATATTACACCATCCACACTGTTCAATGTGCATGACTGCACAGGTTTGGTAGTCAAGAGTTGTGGCACTGTCAGTTAGATAAGCCCATCCACCATGGCGAGGTTGTACCATATCAGATGAGAAAATCACTTTTTAATTGTCCTGAGGCCAAAAATCACATAAAAAGCAAAATTACATTAGTTTTAATTGTCCTAGGGTAAAAAACTGCATAAAAAGCAAAATGACATCACTTTCTAACTTTTATGAGACTGGTTCATAACATGTTCGATATGCTGTCCACTGTTTTCTGCCACAACCTGAAATCAAGAAACAGC
The DNA here is from genome assembly GCF_021461395.2 of Schistocerca americana. NCBI lineage: Eukaryota > Metazoa > Arthropoda > Insecta > Orthoptera > Acrididae > Schistocerca > Schistocerca americana. The sequence continues at coordinate 582,449,907 of NC_060130.1, read as the reverse complement.
ATGTTCAGCAAGTTAATGTCCATTGTTCTGTTGTATATTGCTGCTACTGCCACCTCAGTGAGAGTATTCCTTTGACAGGTAATCTAAGATAGTTAAAAAACTTGAAGTGGTGGAGCTTCTGTTCTCTGCAATATATACTCAGCTACAAGATTATTATTTGATAGTTAAAATGAATGAAAAAAAAAATTTCTGGTAATGTTGAATTGAACTACTTGTGTTTCAGGCAATTATAGTCATTATTATGAGCCACACAAAAATAAATATTTTTAAGTAAGCATTGTTTTTTGCTGTTTTATCTTTGATTTAAAGCCATCCAACCAACTTTAATAACAATGGCCTTGCTTCAGTGGTTACACTGGTCCCGTCAGATCACTGAAGTGAAATGCTGTTGGGCATGGCTGGCACTTGGATGTGTGACCGTCTGGGCTGCCATGCACTGTTGCCACTTTTTGGGGAGCACTCAGCCTTGTAATACTAATTGAGGAGCTACTCGACTGAATAGTAGCAACTCTGGTCAAGTAAACGATCATAATGACCCCGGGAGAGCGATGTGCTGACCACACATCCCTCCTATCCGCATTCTCAGCTGAGGACGGCATGGTGGTTGGATGGTTCCAATGGGCCACTTGTGGCCTGAAGATGGAGTGCTTTAACTGATCTTAATAATGATACTATGCTAAAATAATACATGACAGATGCTATGAATGCTATGTTTATTTAAATGTGAACACAGAAAAAGAAATAATCAGCCAGTTTCTGATAACACATAACAAATGAGTAAAATCCATATTGTACACCTACATCCATAACTGAAAACCACTGTGAAGTAGAGGGCAGAGACTAGTTCCCATTGTGTGAAAATTATGGTTTGTTCTCATTCAATTTGTGTATGTTGCACAGAAAGAATGGTTATCCCTTGGGCATGATTTGTGGAGGCTGTAATACATTCATGCATTGCTCACTTAATACTGGTTCTTGAAACTTAGTAAGTAGGCTCTCAAGGGAAAGACCTTGTCTATCTTTTAAGTGTGTCACTTCAGATTTTTCAGCATTTCTGTGAAACTCTCCTGTGTGTGAAACAAATTCAAAGAGGTCAAGTCTATCTTTTGTCATTAGATCTAATATATTTCCATCATGTGTGCTCTTCCAAATTATCTGTTATGATCAGTTTTCAGAAAAATTACTTCTGTTTCAGAGGACGTCATATCATACCTACCACATACAAAACTGTAATTACCAGAAATGGTTATTTGATAATTAAAGTCTCTCCCATAATGACACTATGGCTGCAGAACATACATAATAGTGAGCTGGGGATTTCTCTAAAGTTTTTAGTTACATCTGAGGTAGGGTCTTATGTCAGTAAGAAGGACTCAATTGCAGTTTAAGTTTATGCTCATCCTTGATACTGAGCATTCCCAATCAATCTCACATGCAGCTTTAATTTCCACTTTCATGGCTTCAAATTTATTGTCTACTGTGATGAATGGTGGGCATGGTGGTCTACAGCATAGAGCGCTCACCTCCACCCCTGGAAGTCGGCATTCAATCCCACGTCAGAGAGGGGAATTTTCCTTAGTCCAGTTTCTCCAGGATGGTCCCAGGTCCACTCAGCCTGCTATCAAATTGAGAAAAGGATATCTTTTCTGCAGGTAAAAGGCAGCTGGAGCAATGGACTCACAACCCTCCCCCTCCTATGAAAGCCTGCACTCTACCTGTGTCAGGCCTGAAGCTCATTCACAAGTTGAGCATCACAGACTTTACCTTCATTTTACCTTTTACTGTGATTAATACACCACTCCACTTCCCATTAACCTGTCCTTTTGACATACACATAGTTTCAAGCCAAATATATTACTCCTGTCAATTAAGAGTTTTAGTCAGCTTTCAGTACCTAGTATAACATGGGCTACATTGCTTTTTAAGAGCATTTCAAACTTCAAACTCTGCGACTATGCTGCAAATGCTTCAGAAGTTGATCACTAGGATTTTAAGAGTCTCTAAAAAAAATGCTAGTGTACATCTCACACACCATCAGCCATCTACCTAGCAGTGTCTGGTGTGTAGTAGGCCCCTCATACATTTGAGAGGGAGCCAACAGTTCTCAGCCCTGTGACACAAGTCAAGAAAACCATACCCTCAACACAGAACAAGGAGGCCCCAATCACATCTGGGGACAATGCTACAGATTGTGAGCTCTATTAAAATTCCATGAGCAAGGCCGGTCTTCTCAATTTTCTCTCTCAGACACTTGAATGATCCAAATATGATATCAGAGCCTTGATGAAAGGCAGTGTTCATCCCAACATACACCACAGTCTGCAGCTGATTACGGCCTGCTCTCTCAATGATCGTGAGAACAGCTTATTCAACACATTAAATGTGGCCCCTAGGCAAACAGATTGACAGCAGAATGTGATCATTTTTACCCATTGCTGCCATTTGCCTAAGGGCTACCATTATTCCCTATATCTATAAATTGCCAACAATTAACAGACCTTTACCCTTTTGCATGTACTTCCCCGGTACATGACACAGCAGGGTTCCCTACAGGTGAAGTGTGTCAAATTGGCTCAGATATAATTGCAGATGGAGACAGGACCTCAAATCTGTTGGTAAGTGGGATGGGTACAGCACACTGAACTGTTCCTGATCTCTATCTTTCCTGTATAGAACCTGTACACTCATCACTTACAGTCTACTTGTCTAACCACGTAAGAGCCTACTGCAATTATGGGAAAACAGTTTTCCGAACAAGGTATTGCTACCTAATTTTCCAGAAGCTCACAACCATTGATGCACTACAAAATATATTATGCATAAAAATTGTAAGTTTCTACAAATTTTGTAAAAGATACCATGAATCATGTAAATATGCACTGGTAATAGGGAGAACTTTGAACTTTAGTTGGTCAGAGGCAGAATAGTAAGAATATGTTAAAACTTTCATAGCAACATCTATTATGTGAGGTCAAATAATAAATACAAGGATCTAAATGGTTCATAGAGCTTCCTACCACCTGTTAAAATAAACTGAAAGCTTCCATATAAACTGAGGTCACCTCTCAGAACAAGTTTAAAACAATTCTCTAAACGTATGATGTAAGAATATTGATACTAAATGATATCCGCTCATTTCCAAGCAATCTCCACAGAGGCAACTCAGTATACTTGCCTTGTCTGAAAGGAGACTGCTTCAGAAGTACTTGGTTTCAATGAAGCATACATTATTAGCATACTTCACCAACTATTTAATCCATTGACACAAAATGATCTCAGTTTGTCAAAAGTGTCAAGTATCTTCAAAGCAAGTTCAACATGAACATGAAAGAGGATCATATTTCCATTAGAAAGAACTAGATAATAAAATCAGTTATTTAGTTTGTCAGTCAGTTAGTTACATGTTCCATGAATCATTTTGCATGAGAGAAACATTCTCAATTTGTTATCAAATTCCACTTTGCTGTCTGTCAGATTTTTGTATCACTGGGTAAGTGATTAAAAATTTTTGTTGCAGTGCTGTGCGTCTCTTCTTGTGCTCAAGGCAACCTTAATGAAGAGCAATGACTGTCATTTTTCCTTCTGGTATTGTAATTGTGTACCTCATTGTTCATTTTCAAATGCAGTGGATAATTTACAGGAAACTTCTTGAGAGAATAATTATACTGTGAAGCAGTTGTCTGAATGCCCAACTCCTTAAACAGATGTCTACAAGATGATTGCAGATGAGCACCACATATTATTCTTACAGCACATTTTTACCCAATGAAGAGTTTCTTTCTTAAAGATGAGTTACCCCAGAACATTATTCCATATGACATTATTGGATGAAAATATTCAAAATATGTCAACTTATTGATTTGTCTCTCCTGAAGATTTACAATGATTCTAAGCACAGTGTGGCTGAACTAAGTTGTTTAGGAGTTCCAAATGTGTTTTTTCCAATTTAAATTCTCATCTATATGGACACCAAAGAATTTTTTAAAGTTTCTGCCCTATTTATTATTTCCTCAGCATGTATCATTATCATTATCATTGGTGTAGTGTCTCTAGATGTGCAGAAATGAATATGTTGGGTCTTTTTAAAATTGAGAGTGAGACCATTCACAGAAAACCAGCCAATGATATTATTAAGAACTTTTTGTTCACTATTTCTTCTGTTTTTGTACATGTGCTTGGATTGATTGCAACACTAGGTTCATCTGCAAAAAGAACTAATTCTGCTTGTTGTGTAATAGCTGGAATATTGTTTACCTACTTGAGGAACACCAGTGGACTTATGATTAAACCTTGTGGAACCCCATATGTGATTTCTCCCCAGTCAGAATAATGTCCTGGACTAGATTGCTTGAATTACTAAGTACAACATTTTGCATTCTTTTGGTCTGATATGACATTTTCCATAGGGTGACCATACCATCAATCCCATAAACTGTCAATTTATCTAGGAGAATACTGTGATTCAAATGATCAAATACCTTGGAGAGGTCATAGAAAATAACAACCAGAGTTATATTATTATATAAAGCTTGTAAAATATGGTGAGTGAAGGTGTAAATGGCATTTCAATAGAGCATCCCTTCTGAAAGCCAAACTACGATTTGGTAAGAACACTGCTGTTGCTATGGTGAGACACTACTCTAGAATACATCATCATCATCTCGAAAACATTGCAGAATAATGTCAGCAGTGAAACAGGTCAATAGTTATTTACATCTCTTTTATCACATTTCTTAAAGTGGTGTTTAACAATGGCATATTTGAGTCTCTGGTAAAATGCCTTGAGTTAGTGATGCATTCTGTATTTTACTCGTACATAAGACCAGGATTCTTATGTGGGAACAAATCATTAGTATTCAATTGGACTCACAATCAAAGCCAGATAAGCATTTATTTTTGAGAGAATGTATAATTTTCTTAATTTCAGAAGGAGAAGTGGGTGATACAGTTGTACAAATAAATTTTATGAGAGTTACTTTTTCAAAATGTGATTTTTCTCTTGAATTGTTTGTCCTTATACTTTCTACTATACTTAGGAAATGATCATTCAATATATTTGCTACATTTGAATAGCCATTTACAGCTATTCCATTCAGTTCAACAGTGATATCATCCTGTTCTGTGGCTGGTTGTCCTGTCTATTGTTTCGCTTCATTCCATACAGCCTTCAGTCTGTTATTAGAATTACTGATTTCTGACATTATGTGCATGTTCCTTGATTTTTAATAGCATTTCTTAGTAATTTTGAGTAGTTCTGTAGTGTGCTAGTACAGGATCTCTTCTTGTTCTTGTCAACAGATACATTTCCCTTTACCTTTCACAAGATACTTTAATCCTTGTAGTGATGGATGGATTTTTACATGGCTATTTAATGTCCTCTCTGAGTAGGTTATGTGGAAAGCTATTTCCAATAATGATACAAATTTATCATGAGACAGATTAAACTTTATGTTAGCATTTGATTCATTATAAATTTCATCCCAGATCATCTCTTGTAAGCTATTCTTAAAAACACTTGTTCTCGAGCCATTAATTATTCCAACTGATTTCCACTGAGGAGTACTATGTAATTTATCCTAACTAACTGTGCATTATGATCAGAGAGAGCATTATTTATTTGATAAAAGGGTATTTTCTTGCTTTGAGCTTCATCAAAGGAAACATCATCAATTAGGGTCCTACTGTCTTTATCCTTGTGTTTTGAAAAGTTAATTACTGATACCATATTGTAGGATCCAAATAAAGTTTCCAGGTCATTGTTCTTATCAGAATCCAGTAGCAAATCTAAAATGAAGTCACTGAATTAACTGGTTGTTGCTGTCTGACAGATAGCATGATAAGGAATCCAGGTTGCTTAAATTTCCCAGATGGGATCTTATACAGTTATAATTAAAAGTGAACTATTTTTCAACATTAATTCACAAGCACACACTTCTATATGCTGATCACTACAAAATCTACTTGTTTCACTGATTTTGAACTTGTGTTCTGTCTTAATATACATAACAACTCCTCCTTTTCCCACATTATTTCTGCACGAATAAGCTGCAATAATGGTTCAAATGGCTCTGAGCACTATGGGACTTAACATCTGTGGTCATCAGTCCCCTAGAACTTAGAACTACTTAAACCTAACTAACCTAAGGACATCACACACATCCATGCCCGAGGCAGGATTCGAACCTGCGACCGTAGAGGTCATGCGGTTCCAAACTGAAGCGCCTAGAACCGCACGGCCACACCGGCCGGCAAGCTGCAATAGTATAATCTTTTATATGTAACTTAAAATAATATCTTCACCAAAATTTTTACTTTCATAGACTGCTGGCTGTCAGTTGGGTGTTTAGCATATATTGATTGGTGACAAAGTTCCAACAATAAATGCTTAATGGCAAAATTTAGTGCCAGTTTTCTTGTGCGACAGTTGGCGAACCTGTTGTGACTTGTACTTGTATATGAAAAGGTGTGCTAAAATCAGGTTGTGCAAAATCCACTGATATAATTCAACTGCAAAGTGATCAGTGTTCAAGTGCATTATTTATGTTACTTAATTAATTCTCAAAACAGACTACTGATTAGTTTTTTCTTCACATATATTCACACATATATAAATCTGTCACTATACTACAGTTTCTGAGTTCATGTGCACAATTTCTCTGTTTTGGGGTTACTTTGACCACTTGTCATTGTTACCTCAGGATTACAGCTACACAATCTATTAAACAACGTGCATGCCAATGACAGGTTGGAACTAAGGAATACATATATTAACCATCAGTATATATACGAAGGCTCATTTGTAATTTTTAACAAGCCTACAACTAAGAAAAACATATTTCAGTCAGATAGTGCTAAAATTGCAAGCTGTTGTGGTTAACGCACAACATATAATGTCAAATACCTCTGGAAACAAGGAATCAAGTTAGTTTGGCCACAAGTACCAGATATTGTATTGATAAATGAACAGATAAACTTAGTTCTAACTGCAAAGGATGTTTTGAAATGAAAGACGGAGCTATGTGTGTGGTACTCCATTTTACTACCTTTCATTATATTTATAATTTTGATGATGGATCACACTGATTTATATACTGTACTAGATTTCTTCTTTTATGAGGCTTAACGAAGCACTTAAGAAAACTTTAGATCAATGTATTTATACATGAGTGAGGTGGCGCAGCAGTTAGCGCATTGGACTCACATTCAGGAGGATGATGGTTCAAACTTGTGTCAAGTCCTCCAGGTTTAGGTTTCCTGTGATTTCCCTAAATCACTCTAGGCAAATGCTAGGATTGTTCCTTTGAAAGGGCATGACCAATTTCCTTCCCCATCCTTGACAACATTCGAGCTTGTGCCCTATCTCTAATGACCTCAATGTCGAGGGGATGTTTAGTCCAATCTTCCCTCCTTTAATGTATTTATTTCTGAGTGGTCGAAGTTTCATTGCATTTTTGAAATATTGACCACAAGTGGAATGGTTGCTGACAGTTGTCGTGGAGGTATAGGCTGATCAATGTATCCCCAAATACTTGCTATCTTTGACCACCTACATTTTTATCCAATACTTCCTCTGAAATATAGAAAATGTATTGCACTAAGTAGTATGTAATCCTTTCATACAAGCCCCCTACGTTCACTAACATAAATATTGCAGAAGTTGAAAAATAGCCATGATAATCACATTTGACTCTGAAAATCGGTCAAATTATATCTGGTTTATGGTACTTGGAATTTTGTCTCCTGAATGCATGCACTTGCCAACCATTCTGTCTCCTTTTAACTTCATTATCTGCTTCTATGCATTAAACTTATAGCTGGTATTATACGCACCGCAGTGCAGGACTAAATACTCCATTTTGTTAATTCAAGGATGAGATGATTTGTAGAAACTATATAATAACTTTTAGAAGCATTGTTTATCATTTCCTTTATTGCTGCATGTCTATTAGGATTGGTTTTACTATTTCTGTCATATGAATAAATCACTGGTTCTCCCTGCTATACCTTTAAATACTGGAGGAGAAGTAACTGAATCAGGTCTGAACTTTCTGGGACTCCATGTATTATTTAATTCTCTCCAGCTCCCACAAATTGAATTACACAGCCTGACAGAAAAAGTGAAGCACCAAGAAGACACTGTCAGATGTGAATGTAGCTTTGTACACATACACATCACTGTTAGGTATCTACATGACCTGAGTTGCAATTATCTCTGACAGGCAGAAAGGCCACCAGGATGCATTAGTGTTTAGTGTTGACAACAGGCCTAGTAGGGTATATAAACAGTGTGAACAGTGCCAGTTGTAGAGCAATTGATGAAGGGCATACTTGTGTGACAGTGTCATCAGCAACTGGCAGAGTTTGAAAGGGACATTTGTGAGTGTCTATTTGGCTGGCTGGTTTTTGGGGCATTCAGATGTGATAGTGGGCCAATGTTAGGCTCCATGGGAACATAAGGACAGGCACACTCTTCCTCAACATTCCAGTCAACCATGTCTGATCACCACAAGGAAGGATTGCCACATTGTGCACCAAGCACATCGTAAGCCCTTCAGATCTGTGTGTGCTATCTGATAACTCCTGATGGACTCTCTGCATCCTGTGTCATCCTGCAACATTGTTGCAGCTAGACTACATAACTACTGTCCTATGCATACACAGCTATTAACACTACAACACAAACAGCTGTGTTTGGAGTCATACATTGAGTGTTAAGTATGGGCTGCTAATGAGTGGTGTTACACTGTGTTCAGCAATGAATCACAGTTCTGCACAACTCCCAGTGACCTTCATTGGTGCGTATGGTGGTGACTAGGGAGAAGTCCCATTCTACCGAGAGAGATATTGCAGTGTTACTCCTGGTGTCATGACTTCAGATCACAGCTGGTAGGATTTAAGGAAACTCTGCCGGCACAACGGTATGTCACACACACACACACACACACACACACACACACACACACACACAAACACACACATGCAGATTACCTTTCATGTGACAATATTATGGCACACATTTTCAACAACAAAATGCTTTTCCACACAACAGGCATCTCTGTGAACTGTCTGTGTGATACGGAGGCTGTGACCAGCAGTATCTCCAGATCTGTCCATGATAGATCATTTTTTGGACCAGCTCAGACATCAACTCTGTCCCAGTGTCATTATCCAGGATATCAATAATCAGTTACAACAGTTGTAGGCCATTCTGCATCAGGAGAAGAGACAACAGCTGTTTTACACCCTTGCACCCCAGTTAGTGCATGCATCCAAGCCAGAAGGGGTGCAGTGTCATGCCGCTAAGTGGGTTCATATTGCCACAGTTCTTTGCAGTTTGACTTAATTTTATAATCACTGAAATAACATCACATACTCTCTCAACTATTGAAGTTTCATTTTGTTTCCTTCTCCCCTTCTTGGTGCTTCACTTTTTTTGTCAGGCAATGTATTTGACACAACTGTCTATTCTTTAGTTAAATTTCATGACATATATAGTTCAATGTCTTGAGCAGATCACAAGAAATACCAGCTGGTGGTATTTCATAATTTAATTCTTGTAATGTATGGTGAATAAATCTGTAAATGATGCACTGTTGTGCAACTCTTTTGAAACATAAAGTAAGAATTACTACATACATTCTAATTAATACTATAGTGTGCACAACCTCTCAAAAGTTTTAGAAAATTGGGTCTACCATTACTGATGCCTCTTATGTTACTTTTCTTACATCGGGGATTGATATTTGCAAAAATGCTTCTACAATGTCATGCAATACACTTTAATGCATTAACTATGATTGATAATTGCCAAGTACTCTATTAGAAATATCACCAACAGTATGAGCTATTATTTTACGAAACTTTTATGTAGGCTGCCTGCAACCTGAAGGTTGGTTACTAGGCATGGTCCTGCTGGAGATGGTATGCCCTCACCTTCGTGTGACCTGTAAATGTACTGACCTGGCCAGTTATAAGAGGACCTAATGTGTAACGTAAACTCCCAACCATGGTGCAGTTTAGTATTTTTCACATTAACAATCCACTACCAGAGGTGAAGGAAGTGATAAGTGACAGAAAAATCCTTGGACCAACAGGGGATCAAACCCCAGACTCTTGGACTTGTACACAGTCCAGTCACAATCATGTTACCACTGCCTAGGTTTGACAGCACCAAGCAATAACCCTAACAGAAGGCAGGTGGAGCTAGCAGTGGAGGATAAATAAAATGTTTCTGGGCATACAGAAAACAATGCAGTCACTGCTGTAATGCAGAAATGTAGCAATTTACCTGATGCTCAAAAGGGTATGATCACTGGCTTTTGGGTCTACACTGGAAGCATTTCCAAAATGGCTAAGTTTGTAAACTGTTTGCATCCCACTGTGCTGTGTGAGCATGGCAAAATGGCTTTATCCAGAACTGGTGCTGAGGGAACTGTGGTGTACCACCGGCCATAGATGGTAGTATTGAATGATGGCTGAGGAGATGTGTGCAGGTGAATAAACGCGCAACTGTCAAGCAACTGACCACCCAGATGAACCAAGGGGCTACCAACAGTGTCTCCTCAATGACCATTCAGTTAACAGCAGTGCCTCTTATCGGCCTCCGCATCAGATGCCTGGTTCATGCACCTATGCTGACTGCTGTTCATTGATGACAAAAGCTGGAATCTGCATGCCAGTACTGGAACTTGACATCCTGTGAGTGGTAACAGGTGGCCTCCTCAATGACAGACAGCTGTTGGTATGTACAGTGTGAAACCCCTGAAAGCAGATACCCTACAACAATTGTTGGAAGTATCCAGATCAAAGAAAGGAGCATTATGGTCTGGGAAATGTTTTCATGGCATTCTCTGGGTAATTGCAAAATTCTGGAAAACACAATGGATCAACACAAGTACGCATCTGTCCTTCAGGACCATGTCCATCCTTTCAAATGGTTTGTGTTCACTCAGCACAATGGCATCTACCAGCAGGACAATGCAATGTGTCACAGAACTCAGAGTGTACATGAGTGGTCTGAAGAGCACCAGGATGAGTTTATCGTACTCCCCTGGTCATCAAACACCCAGGATTTAAACCCAGTTGAGAATCTGTGGGACCATCTTGATCAGGCTGTTTGCACCATGGATCCTCAACCAAGAAACCATGCACAGCTGGCCATGGCACTGGAGTCAGCTTGATTCCATATAGCTCTTGGTACCTTCCAGAACCTCATTGACTCTCTTCCTGCACTTCTTGTGGCGGTCCATGCTGCAGAAGGTGGTTAGCCAGGCTTTTGATGGGTGCTCACATTAATGTGACTGGAGAGTGTAGTATGACAAAGAACAATAATTAAAATTCATTAACTTTTTTCAGTATTCCATCTTGCTATTACTTTTGGGGTGCAGGACCCTATTTCCTCTGCTACCCTTAAGAAATGACTGTTAAAAATGCTTGGTAAGTGAACTACCATTTAGTTTTTCCATGCTATTTCACAACTGTCTTTAGCAGAAAAAAGGGTGCACAATGCTGTGACCAAATTTTTTGATCACTTACCTTGTGATCAGACAACATACAGAAAAGTAAAATTTGAAAACAAACTGGGAAGGTTCTTTCTTGACAACTCCTCCTACCCTGTAAAAGAATTTCTGTTACTCTAATGTGTAAAAGGCGGTAGGTAGGACTCATCATCCCACATCTGTATATTAAAAAGAAAAACTTGTAAATGGTCAGCATGTTGGCATATTTAGAAATTAATTTGTGATGTGAATGTAAAATGATTTGCTCCACATCATTATGAATTATTGTGTAAATAATACATGGAACATGAGACTAATTAGTAATATTATTTGCTCATTTGCTAGTTGTTGTGTCCCACTTCACAGGTTTCACTGAATTTACAAAATAAAAATTAAGGACTTTTAAGCACCTTTTCTTTACTGACAATAATTGCATTCAATGCTGTAGTGAAGTCAAGACTAAAATAAATATGCACAAATAGATGATAACTTCAATATAGTATCACTATAATAAAATTCAACTTAAAAGAAATAAGGCAAATTCTTTAAAAACTTGCCAACAATATCCTTCATTGCACATCTGCTTGATCTTCAATAAATGTTTTTCTTATTAAAGCAGCTGAAGTAAGTATATCACCAAGAGTGGGCATTTGCCAGCAGCGGCAGTGACTGTTCTAAGTTTTTGAAAACAGCCACGAGTTGCACTTTGAATTTTTTATTGACGAGTTTCACTCTCCAAATGAACAAGAGCATCATAAGAATATACACTGCAAAAGATACAAATTGACACAATACAAATAACTTACACTGACATTACGTGAAGTACATTTTCTGTAGTTTTAAATTATCTCTGGACAGGCTATACCATGGACATTACAAGTACTGTTGTACAGTCAATTTTATCTTTGGCACCTTTGTCAATGCCATCATTTACTACTGTAACTTAAACGTACTTCAAACATAAGTTTATGTACTGAAGTACAACCAGATTAATCTTTTGAGCTGTCAGCCACCTCTAAAGGCTATCTTTAATGCCGTCAGTCAATTTTAAACATGTCACCATACTGGAAGTAGAAAATGTACTTTATATAATGCCAATGTTAAGTTTTCCTTATTGTCTCAATTTGTATCTTTTAGAGTGTATGTTCTTGTTCACCTGAAAAGTGAAACTGACCAATAAAAAAATCCAAAGTGTGAACTGTGGTTGTTTTCAAAAACTAAGTATGTCACATTTTATAGTCCTCTAGAGTTCCTATCATACAATAATGCATAAAAGTAATTCCAAATGTGTGAATTTTAAAGGAAATTAAGAATGAACTGTCAATACAAAAAACTTATAAGCACTAAACAAAATAAATTAATTAATTCAGTATATTAGATGCAGATGTAGATCTTTTCTTCAGTTTTAATTATCGATACAATGTAAATACTTTTGACCTAGTTAATATATTTGATCAATATGCCAGTAAACATTTTAAGGTGTTCAACTGCATATTATAAATATTACATAAATTTCACTTGCCCCATAAACATTATTTTAACTCTTCTTGTGATCCACTGTATTCTAATTAAACTATTAACAACACACCTTTTTATTATGTACATCATTTAAATTAATTTTTGAGTATATATTTCCAAAAGTAGCCACTACAACAGCTGCAACTACAGAAAATAGATAGATAGTGACAAGAATTAAAGTCTGATGAACCTTCACTCATGACACGTGCAATTTCAGAGAGTGCATGTCCATACAGTTCACAGGCCCGCTTATAGATGCCACCTAGGTTGGTCCCCTGGCACTCTCTGGTGAGATGCCAAAGGAACAGCCTTATTTAAGCAATTGCAAATGAGTGCTCATCCTATTCATTACACCGTATTACTGTTATCCAGTCAATGTGTCCAGTGCTACACACAACCTGTATCTTACATGTTACTCTATAAAGTACTAAGATCCATAAATCGTGTTTGTTCTTGCTATAACAAACTTGGTGAGAAGAGAGGGTTATGTTTTATCCCTGTGTTAGTTTCAGTGCTAAGTCACTTGGCAAACATCTCAATGGAAGAGATACTCTAACATGAAACTTCCTGGCAGATTAAAACTGTGTGCCGGACCGAGACTCAAACGCGGGACCTTTGCCTTTCGCGGGCAAGTGCTCTACCAACTGAGCTACCCAAGCACGACTCGCGCCCCATCCTCAAAGCTTTACTTCTGCCAGTACCTCAGTCTCCTACCTTCCAAACTTAACAGAAGCTCTCCTGCGAAACCTTGGAGAACTAGCACTCCTGAAAGAAAGGATATTGCGGAGACATGGCTTAGCCACAGCCTAGGGGATGTTTCCAGAATGAGAGGCAAAGGTCCCGAGTTCGAGTCTCAGTCCGGCACACAGTTTTAATCTGCCAGGAAGTTTCAGACCAGCGCACACTCTGCTGCAGAGTGAAAATCTCATTCTGGAAACATCCCCTAGGCTGTGGCTAAGCCATGTCTCCGCAATATCCTTTCTTTCAGGAGTGCTAGCTCTGCAAGGTTTCGCAGTAGAGCTTCTGTTAAGTTTGGAAGGTAGGAGACGAGGTACTGGTAGAAGTAAAGCTGTGAGGATGGGGCGTGAGTCGTGCTTGGGTAGCTCAGTTGGTAGAGCACTTGCCCGCGAAAGGCAAGAGTCCCGAGTTTGATTCTCGGTCCGGCACACAGTTTTAATCTGCCAGGAAGTTTCATATCAGCGCACACTCTGCTGCAGAGTGAAAATCTCACTCTGGATACTCTAACGTCTCACTGTCCAGCAGCTAGCTTTCGCAGGACTACAGCAGGCTCTTGTCACCGCTGTCAATCAAGTGGTATCTGCATGTTCGCAGCAGGTTACTCTCCTATCAGTGCAACTATTGGCCTTTCTGGCATATGATGACTTGACTGAAGATTGGGGCTCCAAACAGCTATGTTTATGCCAACATTTCCAGGTTTTTCGCATGGGTGATACAAACCTGTGTAGGTCTTTCTTTCTCTCCTGGGTTTCGCCACACGTGTATCTGTTGTTGCGACAACGTGCACCTTTGTAGCAAGAACCATCCAGCTTATCATTTGATGAAATATTCAAGCTTCTCTCAACCTATTACTGTGACAGAATGTGTATCATTGCAATGTGTGTAGAATTTTAGCATCGTCAGAAATGACCAACACAATCTTACAAAGACTGGGCTGCAGAATTACATGAGTTGAGCTGTCATCATAAGTCTGTCACTAGTACCCATCAAAAATCCTATGCTGATTGCATGGCATATGATGATATTATTTGTCTGTCTCTGGATAGGAAAGTCCACAAAAAAAGCACTTCAATGTGAGACTCCAGCACTTACAGATGTGCCCAATATAGCATAGCCCTTTGAAGTGTCATGGGCTGCAGGCCATCAGATTGCTGCATAGGGGGAGGTATAGGAAATTGCTCAGTCAACCCCTGTTAGGTACGCTACAAGTGTTATGGATGATGGGGAAGTCACTGCAGCAGTACAAACTTCAACTCAGCATCACATTGAGCAGCATCAGCTATGGCCACAGCAGCAACAGGCCATGTCACAGCAGAGACCAAGTGCACCCCTCCCATCTTCCTCATACTGCTATGTCCAACATGAGCAAAAAAAAAAAAAAAAAACAAAAAAAACAAAAAAAAATGGCTCTGAGCACTATGGGCCTTAACTTCTGAGGTCATCAGTCCCCTACAACTTAGAACTACTTAAACCTAACTAACCTAAGAACATCACACACATCCATGCCCGAGGCAGGATTCGAACCTGCGACCGTAGCGGTCGCGCGGTTCCAGACTGTAGCGCCCAGAACTGCTCGGCCACCACGGCTGGCCCAACGTGAGCAGGCTGCGTACCCTAAGTGTTGGGCAGTTTGCAATAAGTGACAAAAGAAAGGCCACATTGAATTGCTGTGTAATTCTTCAAATGTGGTGGACATAGTAGTACTGATGTGCATAAACTGTATCTCTACAATGACTATTTACCTGAACAAACTGTTTATTGACTTGCATCTTTTTAATAAACCGCTAAAAATGTAAGTGGATATAGGAGCTGCAGCCACTTAAGTAAACACACAAACATAGGTGGACTTGGGCTCTCCTCCCCTCACACAGGTTTCACGGAAGACGGTTAGCTACAATAAACAACAGATTCCGATCCTAGGTCAGTTGTTTGGTCCTCAACCTTGTTGTTCACCCTCTCACCTTCCTTGTTGTGGATATTTCCATACCACAGGCAGTTTGAGTTAGATACATTTAATGCTTTCAGTTTCTCAATTGCTGATGAGGTAAATTTAGTGTCACATTAAGGTCCATATCAGCAACTGGATACCCTCTGCCCTGAGTTTTCATCTATGTTTTCCCCTAGGCTCAGTTGTGCCACCAGTTTTCAGGCCCAAATTACCATGAAAGAGTCCACCCGCCCAACTGCCCTGGTTTTTCTCAGGTGCATCATGTGCCTGTCACACTGTGTGACTCTTTCAAGGCCAAATTAGACCATTTGACATTGCTCAATGTCATTTTTATCCAGTGAATGGGCGACACCACTGGTCATCATCAAGAAGCCAACAGGTAAGCTTCAACTCTGTGGCGACTTCAGTGTCATGATTAATGCACAGTTCATAATAGACACATACCTTCATCCCACCCTGACAAGCTGCTCACAGAATTGTCAGGTGACCAGTGTTTTTCCAAGACTGATTTGTCAGAAGTGTACCTCTAGCTACCTATGGATGAAGCCACTAGGTGCCTTCTCATTGTCTATACACCTTTTGGCCTATACAGTAACAATGATTGCCTTTTGGTGTCACTAACACACCTGCAATTTTTCAGTGCTTTTCAGAACAGCTGACTGCCTCTGTACCCAGCTGCATCAATAACCTCAATGATATCATGGTTTTGGGTTCTTCCACGAAAGATAACCTTTGCAACCTCTGATCGTTGTTTTCTCTTTTGCAGTCTGCAGATCTCGAGAGCATTTTTGCCAAGTCTCAATTTTTTCAGCTGTCAATTGAGTACCTAGATTGTGAGGTTTCTCACACAGAGGTCAAGTCATTGCATCACCATGCTCACACAATTGCAGCTTTGCTGTGGCCAACCTCTGTTAAGGAACTGAATATGTTTATAAGTAAAGTTGCATACTACCATAAGTTTTTACTGGACACATCCACTGTTGCTCAGCAACCGCACACACTTTTGCATAAAAATGTGCTTTTTCTGGTCCCCAGCTCATGACCTAGCATTTGCTTTGCATAAATCTAAGCTTCAATCTGTCCCATTCTGGCCAGTTTTCAGCTTGGTCTGCATCTCCTGTTGGCTACAGATGCCTTTCAGCACAGTGTTGGCACACAAATACATAGACAGATCTGAACGACACACTGCTTACACTTCTAAGACTTTAACTCAAACTCAGCAGTGGTATTCTCAGATTGAAAAGGAGGCTTCAGTGACTGCATTCGTCCTCAAGAAATTTCATGTCTTCTTGTACGGTTCTAAGTTCCATTTAGTCACAGGTCACAAGCCATTGGTTGCTCTTTTTAATCCTTTGGCTTCTGTGCCAGTCTAGGCAGTGCACTGTTTGCAGCAGTGGGCTCCTTCTTCTGGCATTATCATATTCATTACCAGCCGACAGCACAACATACCAACACTGATGCCTTATCTTGCCTTTCCATCATGCTCGACCTGGCATTCAATCATGATGACTTGCTTTGTTTCTGTTTGGATATGAGAACCACAATGCAGTCAATAGTTTTCCCATCATTAGTGCCATGACAGCATCAGCCATCACTGTGGATCCTGTGCTTCACTGGGTCTTCTCTTTTGTGCAGTACCATTGGCCAGAAAAACCTCCAGTCTGTGCCTCAGATCCCTTGTGTAATTACTTCTCCCTCCAGCACCATCTTTCTATTTTTGATGGAGTTCCTTTGTTAGCTATGGAGGGCACTGCTCCCCGTGATGTCATTCCCATAATGTACTCGGCATCTGCATGTCGATCATTGTGGGACCTCTTGCACAAAAGCTTTGACCTGCCAGCATGTGTACTAGTTGGGCACAGACCATCTATGTATGTAGTGGCCACTATTTTGGCCTTGTCTAAGATTTTTGCAATTGAGGGATTTCCGTATACCATAGTTACTGACAACAGCTCCCACTTTTTTCCTTGAGAATTTGCATCTTTTTGCTGGGCTAGTGGTGCTCACCATCTCACAGCTCTCCTGGTGCACCATAAATCTAATGGTGAGGCCAAAAGCATGGTTTGGATGCTTAAAACTCAGATGCCCCAGGTATGTATCTGGTAGGTCTCATGAAGCTGCTTTAGACTGCTTTTTGAGTTTGTATCATTTCAATCCAGTGTGGGACAAGAGCCCAGCAGAGCTGCTATATGGATACTGACCACTGATTCTCCTTCACCTGCTGGATCTGATGCCACATCTGCTGGCATTGCCGGCTCCACAACGGCTCCGGCAGGGTGTGTCTGTCTGAGCTCATGGCTTCAGCCACCAGACAAATTAAGTTCCTGCCATCATTGGGCAACACTGGGGCTGGCGCCTGTGAGTCCTCTGCACTCCTGATGGACGGATGTCCTGTCACTTCGACCAGCTGGGGCCATGTTCCAGAGAAGGCCATCACCTCACCTGCCCCCACCGATGCCTGTTCCTGTGTCGCAGACAGTCTGGTTTGGGCTGCAGAGGGGTCAATACCTGACAGATCACTGTCCAAGGTACTTGTATCCACCACTATCCCTCAACTGCTGTTGCCAATGCAGCCACTACCTCTGTTGCTGGGTCCCGTGTGGCCATCGACTCCAATGCCCCTGCTGACGCCTCCAACGCTGACCACTGACCTCGACAAGGACATAGGTATGGAGATGAAGTCCTCAGTTCTGCCATATGGCGTCTCATAAAAGGGGGGATGGCGCACTTCCACCCCTACTTGCCAGTGCCTGCCCAGTGCCTCTACACGCTTGTGCCTGCCCACCACATTGCTGCAACAGCCACCATTGTTGGGAGATGAAATGGACACCTGTGCCATCATTAGTGTTTTCTGTGACTCATAATCTCAGCACCTTAATAATGAAGGAGATTCTACAAAACCCTGCCATTTTACAATAGTTCATCATGATCTAATGCTTTAACAAGAGCATGACGTGTCAAGATCTGAAATGCATGATTGGAATGTCTTTCCATTCTTCTGAGTTCAACACCTCATTGATTGCAGTATTGTGTTGACTGAGTTTTTCAGGTGGACTGAGGGGAGGTCATGAAGATGGGCACAGGACATAGTGGAATGAATAGGAGCCTGGAGTCAGTTTTCCAAAAACACTGAGTTAGTGCAAGAGACCTAGCAACATGTTCATGGTTCAGGATTCAGCACCTTAGGCCTTAGTGTGTGCAGTGATGAGGAGCACAATGATGTTTTATAACATAAGTTATCTGAACCAATAAGTTATCAAAGAACATTGTACAGTAGGGACTGACTGACTAACACAGTACAGCTGTTCAGACACTGATTCATATTCAGGAGGATGAAGTTTTTTTATCTGGTTTGCCATTTTGATGGTTTCCTCAATCAATCAGGCAAATGTTGTGATGGTTCCTTCATCAAGGCCATGGCTGATCAACTGTCCTATCCTAATAAGCATTCTTGTATATTCTGAGAATGTGTGTGTTTTTGGGCCCCTGATTTTCATTGTATCACCATGACAATATGTCATGTGCAATGACCCCTGGATTAATAAATGAAAACAAAATACAACGGTCATGAAAATTAAATTTAAACATTTTTTTCAAAATATCAACCTAATCTGTCTTTCACAAGATATTTTAAAAGGACTACACAGCATCATTGATTTTTAATGCCTGTGTTGTCTACCTTAACCTATTGTCCATCATAATCATGCATTGTATTCACTAGATAACAAATGTTTATTTGCTTCCATTGAGTTCCTTTTCAAAAGATACCAATCAAAATTCCACAGTCTTTCTCAATAATGGAAAATTCACCACAGAAATTAAATTTAAGAATCAAATTTTTAAAAGAAATCTACAGGCAAGTTGCAACACACTGCTTACACCTGTGTAAGAGTTAAAAAGTAGACACTCATTAAATCTCACTAACAGCTCTAAATATCCCAATCAATATAAATGCACAGCTTAAATTAAAATTGGTGTATTATTACATAAGACCACACCAGCATATGTTTTGTGTGTTGATATTTGGACAATTTAGCCTTTCCAGTATTCAAAATGGTGTTATTCTTTTATATTATTTACTCCAACAGAAGTAGATACAGAAAGCATTACCCTAATTAATAATGTTTCCTTTGATGGAGCTCAAAGCAAGAAAATATCTGTTTAAGCAATAAATAATGCTCTCTTTGATCACGATGCACAGTTAATTAGGACAAATAACATAGTGACTTACAGTATGGATACTCTTCAGTGGAAATCAGTTGGAATAATTAATGACTCTGGCACAAGTCATTTTAAGAATAGCTTACAAGAGATGATCTGGGATGAAATTTATAATGAATCAAATGCTAACATAAAGTTTAATCTGTCTCATGATAAATTTGTATCATTATTGGAAATAGCTTTCCACATAACCTAATCAGAAAGGACATTAAACAGTCATGTCAAAATCCAGCCATCACTACAGGGATTAACGTATCTTGTGAAAGGGAAATGTATCTGTAGGCAAGAATAAGAAGAGATCCTGTACTAGTTGCACACTACAAAACTACCCAAAATTACTAGGAGAGTTTATTAAAAAATCAAGGAACATGCACATAATGTCAGACACCAGTCGTTCTAACAACAAACTGAAGGCTATATGGAATGAAGTGAAACAAGAGACAGGACAATCAGCCACAGAACAGGATAATATCACTATTGAACTGAATGGAATAGCCATAAATGACTATTCAAATGGAGCAAATATATTGAATGATCATTTCCTACATATAGTAGAAAGTATAAGGACAAACAATGCAAGAGAAAAATCACATTTTGAAAAAGTAACTCTCATAAAATTTATTCGTACAACTGTATCACCCACTTCTCCTTCTGAAATTAAGAAAATTACACATTCTCTCAAAAATAAATGCTTATCTGGTTTCGATTGTGAGTCCAATTGAATACTAATGATTTGTTCCCACATAAGAATTCTGGTCTTATGTACGAGTAAAATACAGAATGCATCACTAACTCAAGGCATTTTACCAGAGACTCAAATATGCCATTGTTAAACAGCACTTTAAGAAATGTGATAAGAGAGATGTAAATAACTATTGACCTGTTTCACTGCTGACATCATTCTGCAATGTTTTTGAGATGATGATGTATTCTAGAATAGTATCTCACCTTAGCAACAGCAGTGTCCTTAGCAAATCACAGTTTGGGTTTCAGAAGGGATGCTCTATTGAGAATGCCATTTACACCTTCACTCACCATATTTTACAAGCATTATATAATAATATAACACTGGTTGTTATTTCCTGTGACCTCTCCAAGGCATTTGATCATTTGAATCACAGTATTCCCCTAGATAAACTGAATTTTTGTGGAAATGATGGTTAGACAATCAATCCATAATGTTATATCTAACCAAAATAATACAGAAAGTTGTACTTAGTAATTCAGCCTATGGCTACCAAGGACGTTATTCTGACTGGGGAGAAATCACATATGGGGGTTTCCCAAGGCTCAATCTTAGGTCCACTATTGTTCCTCACATATGTACACAAGCTTCCATTTAATATAAAACAAGCAGAATCTGTTCTTTTTGCAGATGACACTAGAGTTGTAATCAATCCAAGCATATGCACAGAAACAGAAGAAATGGTGAACAATGTTCTTAAAAGTATCATTGACTGGTTTTCTTTGAATGGTCTCACCCTCAATTTTAAAAAGACCCAACATATTCATTTCTGTACATCTAGAGGTACTACACCAACAATAAGTGTAAGACATGGTGAGGAAATAATAAATAGGCTGGAAACTTCAAAATTCTTAGGTGTCCATATTGATGAGAGTTTAAATCGACAAAAGCACATTTTGGAACTCTCAAAACAACTTAGTTCAGCCACATTTGCACTTCACTTCAAATCATTGCAAATCTTGGGGAAAGACAAATCAGTAAGCTAACATATTTTTTATATTTTCATCCAGTAATGTCATATGGAGTAGTGTTCTGTGGTAACTCATCTATAAGAAAGTAAGTTTTCATTGTTCAAAAATGTGCTTTAAGAATATGTGGTGGCCAACCACGTTCATCTTGTAGACATCTGTTTACGGATTGGGTGCATATCTATCCACTGCATTTCAAAAGAAACAATGATGTACATAATTACAATACCAAAAGGAAAAGTGAGATTCATTACTCCACATTACATTTACCTTTATCACAAAAAGGGATGCATAATACTGCAACTAAAATATTTGATCTCTATGATGCCTTGGAAGTACCAGATTTACTGCAAGATCTGGTGATGTGAATAATTCAAGGGAAAGGGCAAGGAAACTGAGGGCAAGAGAAACAGTGTTCTTTTGCTTTGTGAGTGAGAAAGGGGAAAGAGCATACAAGTTACAAAGCAAAATTTAAACTTCAAGTTATTAGCTTTACAAAGGAACTTGAAAAGTGTTGAGCTGGATGCAGATTTGATGTTGATGAAACAAACATTCATCAGTGGTGTGCAAGTGAAGAGAAACTCGTAAATAGTATGAAAATTTGGTGTGCATTTTGAGGGTAAAGGTGCAAATATCCAGCTTTGGAAAAAGACTTGTTGATTTTGTAATCCAAAGTAGGAAATGTGGATGTGTCCCTATAACGGAAATGATTCAAACTGAAGTCTGCAAAATAGCATGTAAAAGAAACATTTTGTCAATACAATTTAAACTTTCATATGGGTGGATTCAGTGATTTATGCAATGAAATAATCTATCTGTTCATCATAGAACTATAAGTGCACAAGAAATGCCTCATGCTTACGAAAATAGTTTGATACCTTTTCAGTATCAAGTAATCCAACTTTGAAGCAAAAATTGTTATTTACTTTCCCAGACAGGGAATGCAGATCAAACACTGGCGTACTTTGATATTCAGCGCAACACTACGGTAAACAACATAATGGAATGTAGTGTGCAAATATGTACACGTGGTGCTGATAAGTAGTGGTGCACAGTGTTGAGCATTATGACTGATGGATAAAGATTGCCATCATATGTGGTTTTTTATCTGAAAACCTTCCCCAAGGAAGAAAGCTTCCCAGCTGGTATCACCGTAAGGGTTCGCAGTGGTGGGTGGATGAAAGAGGAACCGGTTCTAGACTTTATGCTTGTTGATTTGGAACTCCGTATGTTATGTACAACTGCTTGTATTTGTGAGCACTTAGATGTGATGAACACACTGTTGTCTGCTAATTATAGTTGGCTGCACACATGACTCACATCAGTTGCCACACCACGACTCTTTAGAGAGTGAACAAGTTGTAAAGAGAAGATGACACAGTTTGGCCGAACAAAGCTGCTTATCTTTATTTAAAATCAGCTACAATATTAAATTTTTCAACCCACAAGATACGTGCACATATCATTTTGAAATTGTCATTTTATGATCTGAGGAGAAAATATCAATT
Source organism: Schistocerca americana (assembly GCF_021461395.2). NCBI lineage: Eukaryota > Metazoa > Arthropoda > Insecta > Orthoptera > Acrididae > Schistocerca > Schistocerca americana. Next base: position 582,426,763 of record NC_060130.1, on the reverse strand, counting down.
ACAGGCTGCACCACGATTTTTGTAGCCAAAATTAAGGAAAAAAAGTGTGTATTTGTACAAATACAGTAATTTCACAGAGCAGTTTGGAGCTCACAAAATGGGAGTCAGCTGGGAGCCCTCACAAGGGTTTTAAAAGTGTTGCATGTATGAAGTTGGGAGTGAGTCATCCTCAGTGACCAACAAAGTATTTGTTCTGCTACTGACAACTGAAAGATTTGTCAGCTGAGTTTTCTTGCACTGGTTGAAGGGCTTAGCAGTTTTCCAGTTTTTGTGAACAAGGGTGTGACTTAGTGAGTGAGCACTTGCTCAGTAGGCAAAGGCCTCATATCAAAAGGTGGAGACATCAGCTAACTGGAGGTAATGTTTGGTAACAATAAGGTGGGCTTGGTGCAGTGTGATAGAAGACAATAAATCCCATTTGTTCCAGTGGAAACTAGAGGTGCAATATACTTGTGTGTCACCTTCCCCTGACTGACTTTCAACTATTATCCTTTTTTGTTTATGGTGGAGATACCAAAAACCAGTTGGGTATATCAAGGGTTGTGACCCTTATTTGGACTGACAGTATAAGTGTAACAGTAAACAGCATCAATCTGGTCCCACAAACACATGGTTCTGAGAAAGTCTGTGGAGTAGTACATCACATAATTTGTCTCATGTGGTGCTCATTGCTAAGTGTGTGTGTGGATTCTGGTCATGGCTGGGAATGGGTCTTCATCCAACATGGAACCTCTGAGGCAATGATGACAAGGGATATTTCAACTTTTTTCGTTTTCCATAATCTTCTGCCTCTTTAACCTATCATAAGGCACAATCTTGACTTGTACTCAGAGATTCTCCTGCCTGCATGGTGCAATCTAATATTCAATGGAAGAGTCTCAGAACAAATATCCAGGAACAGCAACTGAGGATTCAGATGTGACACAATGAATGAAAAGTGCTTGTAATTCTACATTGGTGATATATGCACTGGAAGTGAGCTACAGAGATAACTATTCATCATCTTTGTACCCTTACAGTGAGCCGTGTTGGATATTTATGAACAATTTGCCAATTTTCTCTGTCTTGATACACTTCTTGTCTTCATATTGTGTCCCAGTTTTCTCAGCTAGTCTTCAAGATCTTCCTTAATCTGATTCAGCTACTTTTGTCTGGCTCATCCTATAGGTCTTTTCTGCAGTACATTTCTATTCAAGTATTGTTTTAGCGGGTGGTTATCTTTCATCCTCATCACATGTACAAACCGCTTGAGCCATGCAGTACGCAGTCTCTCAGTCATTCACACATCCACTTGCATCTCTCCTCTGAAGTCTTCATTCCTAATTTTATCTCTTCTCATTTTCTGCAAGGCTGATAACAGAAACTTCATTTCGCATGCTTGTAGCTTACTCAAATCTGTCTTGTTAATTACATAGTACTGCAAGCTGTATGTCATAATTGCCAAGAGATACATATTAAACAGAGCCTCTTTGGTTCTCATAGGGACTCCCTTCTCCCACACAAGGTTCTGCACTTGATGAAAAATATTAGATTCCTTTCTTACTTGGTTTTGTACTTCTAGTTTAGCAGTTCCATTTCTTGATATTGTACTTCCCAGGTAACTGAAAGCTCCCACACATTCAATTTTCTCTCCATCTAGCAACAGGTTGCCCTAAGCAGATGTCCTGCTCATAATCACTGCTGCACTTTTGCTTACTGTCAGCTGGTACTCTTTAAACTTGGAGCTTTAATCTAATCTTCCCTGTACCTCTAGTTCTGTTTCTCCCCAAACAGCTACATCATCAGCAAAGACTAATGCACTGATATCATCATTTAATATCTCCTTGATTTCTTTTATAATCACATCCATAATTGCAATAAAATGTAATGGGGAAAATGCACTATATGTTGACCTTCTCTATCTGTCCTGAACCAGTCTGATCTCCCATTACCGACTTGTACATAACTTTTGCAGCCTTCTTGTAGCATTTGCACCTTTATTATTAGGGAGTTTGGAACCATTAGTTTTTTGAAACAGTCCCAGATCTTACACATTTGCACAATGTCATATGTTCTCTCCAAATCCAGGAATACAATCATGAGATCTTTACCATTTTCCCAATAATTTTCCATTAACTATCTTAGTGCAAATATGAAGTCTGTTGTTCCTCTGCTAGTTCAGAATCCATGTGGTTCTTCTTCAAACTGGTTTCCTAACAATGGACTTAATCTTTTCACAATAATCTTTTCCAGTATTTTAAGACAGTGTGATAACAGGGTTATTTCTCTATGATTCGAACACTTTTTCTTATCTCCTTTCTTGAACAGTGGTATTATAATCCCCTTCTTCCTTTTGTCTGAAACTTTATTTTTCTTCCAAATGACTCCTAGTGTTAAATGCAGCCATTGTATTCCTTGGATGCCTGCTGCCCTGATCATGTCTGCTGTCAGTTCATGTGGCTTGGCAGACTTGCCCCCTTTCATCTTATTTAAGGCACTTTTAGTTTCTGCACAAGTAATAGGAGGTTGTTCCACTTCAGGTTCTGGTAAAGTCTTATTTCTCATTCCTCCCCTATTATCTTCTTGCCATTCAGCAATGTGCTGAAGCATTTTTTCGTATCTCATTTAAGCACTTCTGCATCCTGGACTAAACTCCCACTTTCTCTTTCTATTGATTTTATGCCTTTACTATCTGATCTTTTGCTTTTTACTAATATGTATAGCATTTTCTTGTTTCCACTACCGTCCTCTAGTTTTTGGTGAATATTTCCCAACTTCTCTCATTTTCTTCCTTCAGAACCTTTTCAACCCTAAGTTTCTTGTCCCTAAATGCCTGCTCCAATGTGTGTGTGTGTGTGTGTGTGGGGGGGGGGGGGGGGGGGGGGGGGGGGGAAACACTTACTGGTTTGATTTTGTGGGTTTGTTTTTGTTTCTCCACTTCTCCATTTTCTTTGCTTTGTTCCATTCTTTGCTTCCTTTACCCTGTCATTGCACTAGTTGGTTTCCTTTTGCTTACATTACCATTTGTTTTACCACAGATGTAAATAGTACAGTTTATTAACGTTGTCTTAAATGTTTCCCACCCTTCATTTGCATTACCTATTTCTTTGTCAGTAACTTTGCAGTTATCAGACTTTCTGAATCCTATAGTCTTCAATCTTTGATCTTAGATATCTTTCTTGAACAAGTTGTGATAGTCATTTTCTCCTCCATATCAGTTACAGGTAGTTTATGATCACTGTCCCATGATTCTGTCGGTATGAATTTTACATCTCTTACCTTTCACTCAATATGTTTGTCGGTCATCATATAATCAATAACTGGATTGCTGCATCTATCCCAACTGTATCTGGTGATGATATGACATATATATGATAATGATGATGAACTGTCACATAATAATGATACAAAATGTTGGTTATGTCCACCATTTGCCAGCATGGAGAGAACATAGAAAGGACAGGAAGCTCACTTGTGAGTTCCCCGTATCCACTCTCCAAGAATAAGTGTTCCGCCCAGTGTTACATGATAATCCTTGCCCTTCATAACTTTTATGCATTGATGCAGTTATGAAGTACATGCAAACACTGGTTCTACGTCCATGTGGTGGTGGATTAGTTTTTACTGTCATTAGTTTTCACTTTTTGTTTCTATAACCAATTAATCATGAATTTTGAGTAGTAATGCATGCTTCTGCATTGAATGTATCATAAATGTATGTTGCAGATTGTTGAATAGAAACATAAATGAAGATGCAACCCTAGCATGTGACAGTCCTTTATAGGAAAAGAACAGTGCAAATACACATAACTCAGACTACTGGTTTATGTATGCAAGTTATCATACCATCTGGCCAGCATTTTCTAATAACATGGGCTACTTTTATGGTTAGCCTATTGAACCTCTACAATAGTGTCATTAACTTGCATTTCATTGGAAAAGTGTAGGTATCAGTGGTTCCTGTTTGAAAGTTCTTTCTCGTCAACTTAATGTTGTCTGGAATTACAGTAGGCTACTGTCAGTACATGACAGGAGCTGTCTCTGTCCTTGAACTGAATCACTGCATCATCATCATCATCATCATCATCAAAGAATCATGTCATTGAAGTGCACCAAAATTCCAAACTGCAAGCATTATTCAAGTGGTAAGGCCAACAGTTGTTAGCTTCTGTAAAAGCTCATAAAGTCACTAGTTGATGTCTACTCATTATGCTGGACATCATCATATCACAGGAAAACATCTTAGGCATAACTCTGCTGAATATATTTCAAGTCACACTTAATCTGTGTATACAGAGTACTGATTGCATTCGTGTTATTATTTACTATGGTACTCTACTCTAGTAGTGGGCTATTCACAACTGTGTTTGTGTCATTTGCTAGATGACTATCTTCAAATTTGTTGTGAATATCTACGAGGAAGTAATTAGTGTATCACAAAAAGGGAATATATCCATTACTAAGCTCTGAAGTACCTCCTCCATGTCACATTACCCAAACTGGATGCCTGCTCATTAAAGGCATCATTAAATTGTAATAAAATGTTGGTATATACATTTCTGATGGTAAAACGTGTGGTGCATTTTATTTTAAGCTACATTTTTAAGCTGACAAAATTTTGCAACTACTGAAGAGACAGAACACAGTGATTGTGGGGCAGTGACAGGAAAACATTCTAGATGTCTGCCTATAATAGGAGCTCTTAGATTCTTCCACTGAAAGTACCTACAGTTCTGTGGTGAATCCTGAGTCTGTGAGAACTGTCCCCGGTAAGAAAATTCTGTGCATGATAACTCAGCAAAAAATCTGCTGAATGTAGACAACAAGGAAGAAGTAATAGTGAAAGTTCATTCAACACCTCCAGGTGTCTTTGCAACCCAAGACTGGAATTATACTTTTGGAATATTTTGTCAGAACATTCATGCTCCCAGTAGCACATTCTCGATGTACTGCTAAGTGGTGGTAAAATACATTAGTGCATATTTGGTGAGTTTCAGACTGATATCACAAGAGACAAGATGGACCAAAGTTAAAATATATTTCATGATTGTCTAACACAGTATGTGTAATTGAACAATGCACAATGGTAGAGAGAGAGAGAGAGAGAGAGAGAGAGAGAGAGAGAGAGAGAGAGAGAGAGAGAATGTTCCCAACCTCTGTTTCAGTAATGTGTCTGTGAACATCTATGAAATGTGAATTACATTTGATATTCAGTTGATTACTGAATCCACATCCACACATCTGTATTGGTGGCTGTTCCTATGAGGTATATTTGAAAAGTAATGGTGTTTGCTTATATTTAAATGCTGGCAGTTCACGACAGAGTTCACTGAATGTAATGCTATTTAATAATTGTTTATGAAGCCAGAGAAGTCCCGCTTCAGTTCAGTAGTTGTTTCACTGGAGGGTAGGGGGGGGGGGGGGGGGGGGGGGGGGAGTGAGTGAGCAAACAACAATAATTTCAAACATTGTTACTCCTGCAGTTGTGAAGTGTGTAGTGTAATTTGATTTTTATGTGCAAAACGATCTACAACTGCTCAGACTGATCAGTTGTTATTCCCTGTTTATGGGGCAAAACTAATGAGTGAAGGATAGGTTACATAATGCTGTCAAGACTCCTCTACGTGTGGTTTTAAAAATATGCATAACTGTCACAGAAGAGTTCAGACATCTTAGCTGTGAGTAAGGTGGATACTGAAAAATGCTTACCAATGAACACAAAGAGCAAAGAATTTCAAGTGAATGAGCATTTTTAGGCAACTAGTGACAAGATGGGAATGATTCACTTTCCCATAGTGTTTTGAATTATGAGACATGGTTACCCTATATCAACAGAGAATCAAAACAATAGTCAATGTAATGATACCATTCAACTTCACCTCATGCCATCTCTTTAATCAAGTAGAAAAATAATGGCTACCATTCTCCGAGACAAAAAGACTTCCTTTTGGTTGACTTCACGGAACATGAGTCTACAACTGCAGCGGACATGTACTTTGAAACACAAAACTGAGAAGTGACATCAAAATTTGACAGTGTAGGAAACTGTTGCCAGGATTGCCTTTGTCCACGATAATGCGACTTCTCAACCACCTCGCATACAGCAACTATCACATCTGCACTTGATAAAACTGCTTGTGGATAACTTTCTCTTTTTCTAATGAACATATTTCTTTTATGATCATAGGGGAGTTAGCTCTCAGATATGCCTGATATGTCCATCAACCTAGTAGTAGGCTAAACCAGTAGTCACTATCTGACATTCAAATTCAGTCAGTTGTGTTTAATGTCATTTTTGTCTGTACAGAATTTACTTGTGTTTTTAAAATTATGATTCATCTTGCCCTCAGTTAACAATGATTATTGAAATCTTTGTACTCTCAATAGCCATTTTCCTGTATCATTTACTTTATAAGCTGCTTGAAAGTCTTCACAATACTCCATTTGTTTTTAGTTTATTTTGCTGCAGGTATCTTCACAGGGGCAGCTGCTCCCCCTGGTGATGATAGAGATCAAAATAAGGTGGCCCTTTGTCTCCAGCTTCTTATGGATTGTGGTGTTGCCTCTTGGTGGGTCATCTTCTGGTTGACCCTTTGCAGGTGTGGTTTGCTTCAGACATCAGAACAGCAGCATGGTGGGGTTCAGTAAGCCAATCATTTGCATTACTCGTGTGCATGGGCACACTGAGCAGTGATGATGAGCCACCTACTTCCTGTCAGCAGATGGCTTAGCTGCTTCTGCAACTGTCTTCACTGCAGCAGCTATCTGCTGCATCACACTCCATCATGCCCATAATTTGATGGAACATGGTCATAAGCACAATTACCAGCTTGCAGACATTGTCCCCTCTCATGGCATCAGTGGGGACTTTTAATTGCCACGAAATTGTTGTGGTTGGCAGCTACCTTCCACTACCTCGACTTCTCACATACTTCTCTTCTGTTCATGTGGGTTGCCCCATATGAGCCACTCGTGTGGCAGGCTGCCCATCTGCACCTGCACCTCAGGTTTTCAATGATTATGGAAATCTTCAGTACTAGCATGAGGGCAAACAGATCCTGATTTATGAAGTTATCTATGGACACAGCCAGCAGAAGCAGTCCAATCTCACCCGTGTCCAGTGACTTCATATGCACGATGGTGTAGATCCCAAACCAAAGTTTATCCAACTCTTCATTGAGGTGATCTGGATGCATCATCCAGAGGAAGCTGCAGAATACAGCCCTGTTCACCTTGCCTGGCTTCATCACGTAAATGTAGAAAGGCCACTTGATGTCAGCCACCCCACTCATTACCCTCCGGTAATCTTCACAGTCATGCAGGTTGATGTACATGAGGTTCTTTCCTGCAGATTTCACAGTGAAGTCTTTCTTGGTCCACTGTGATATCTATTGCACGAATGCTCTGTAATCGCCTTTCACTAGGAAGACAATTGGAGGTGGCCTCAGCTCCTTCCTTGCTGCTCGTTGTTGGGCAGAGGGGCTGGGACTGAGGTCATCTTAATTGATGTTTGTCAGTATGGCAGCATCATCTGCTACCTCATCAAGGATGGCAAAGGCACCTCCAGAGCCACTGAGCTGACTCCAGGTGATTCTCTGTCTCTGAGGATAATCTGCAACTTGCTTGTCTCCTTACAGGGGAAGACCAGCCTCACTTCTCAACAACTGTCTTCTGTTTGCACCTCTTGTTGGCATGTCAGATGCTGGCTGCAGTTTTTACCTTCCACTCGCCATCTTCAGGTGCTGCTGTTGCTTGGTACTTTTAGTGTTCTTCATGGCACACTTTATTGCGCTGAAACTTGATGCGCTGTCACTTCTTGCGCTGCAGCAGATTTCTGCCTACGGCAGGACTGAGTCTTCCTGACATCTGTAGCTCTCCCTCCTCCATACAATCTCTTGAATATTATCAATGTGAAGAACAGTGATTCTACCAGAATATCATAAACTGTTGCCATTCTTCAGAACCTCACAACGCTAACACTACCCTCTTTCAACAAATTGGATTTGGGTGTGCTGTGAAATCTAATACAGCTCCTATTTTCTTCTGTATAACATTAGTTGACTGTATGGGGCTACCTATCACCACAGAAGGGTATCTCGAATATGAGAGGAAATCAGCTATCAATCAAATAATATATCTTCATTTAAGCAACCTGCAATATTGACTTCGTACAATGATGCTTAAGTTTTTATATGTTTCAGAAGCATTTATTTCCATTTTAAAGCAAACCAGTTAAACAAATGCCCATTGCTGATTTTCCTGCGTACATGTCATACCCTGATGGCCTAAGTGTACAGTGTTGACTGTAGTAGATTATGTACAACTTGAATGTACAACTTGTTTATCACCATATACAGAGGGCAGAAACGCCAAAGTCACTACACATCACCATGCCTATTATGGTGTTGGATACCCATTGGCAATGAAAACAGCTTCCAGTCATCTCAGGATGGATAAAATCTAGGCCCTGTGTGGTTTTCAGGGAATCTGAAACACTATTCTTGATGCGAAATAGTGGCAAGTTCACATAATGATAATGGACATGGATAGCAATCACGCATCCTTCTCTCCAAACTAGAACACAAAGGATCAAAAATACTGGGACCTTGTGACTGCTGTAGTCAGAGGACATGCAAGAATTCGTTCTTGTGCTCACAAAACCAGTTCTGGACAATGCAAGCTTTGCAAACATGGGGCTCTGTCATCTTGGAATACAGCACCGCCATTGGGGAACAACTATTTTACCATAAGATAGACCTGAACAGCCAAAATAGTCACATAATCCTTGGCAGCAATGCAACCTTGCAGAGTAATCCTATGGGTCCCACCAAATACCATGATATGCTTGCCCAAACCATCACCAAACCCACAATGTTTCACCCCTGGGATGTAAACTGTGCAACACGACTCATCCGACCAAGTGACTTTCTTTCATTGCTGCGTACTCCAGGTTTTATGTCTTCATTACCATGTTTTGCTGTTACAGGCATTTGCATCACTCATGAGGAGTTTTGGAATTCCATCTCGCCCTGCAATTCCCTGGTCCTGGATCTCCCTTCACATGTTGTGTTGGTGCTGACAGGCTTTCTGAGTGTGACACTCAGTTCTGCAGTGACTTTAGCAGCTGTTGTACCCTTATTTTTCATCACAAAGCTCTTCAGTGACCAACCACCATGATCACTCATCACACAGTCATCCACATTGTGACTCAGTGGATGATGTTTTTCCACTTTCTCTGGAAGTGGTATAAATCCTCGATACAGTGCCTCTTCAAACACCAAACACTTCACCCAGCTTTGTTACAGAAGCACTCACCATAAGAGCACCAATAATTTGTCCACATTCAAATTCACTTACCTGGAACATACTGCACTCACAACTACACAGAACACTGTTCTGACCATGACTGACACTTACAATGTATTGAGGACATTGCACAGATACTGTCTGTGGTCAAATATACCAGGCATGGCCAGCATTGGCATTTATAATCAAGCATTCATTTCTCATTGTTTTTCCATATATTTGTCCAATCCCTGTATTATATTTAATAGTTCAGCAGCAAGTAATATGCAGTACCTGACATGAAACAATCTATTCCATGAGTTACTGACTACCAGGTGAGGGATGCATCACACCTCTCTCAGGTTTTTTCTTATTTCATTTCATTTATTTATTCAAGGGTAATCTAAGAGTAATATTGGATTTTTTATCACAATATCATTAAAATAAATAGATCAAAAGATTTACATACACACTGAGTGCATAAGTATGCTTTAAGATGACAGGACAAGTGGTCAACAATGGCCCTGATGAAGGAACCAGCCCAGTTTTTGGCTGAAAGATTTGCGAAAATCATCGGGATGGTAGGACAGATAAATAGCTACATCCTCCTGAATATGAGATCAGTGTCTTAACAACTGCACTGTGTTAGTTAGTCCATATTGCACAATGTTCTTTGATAACTTTTTGCTTCAAATAAGTTATAAAACATCGTTGTGCTCTTCATCATTGCACATACTAAGGACAGAGATGGTGAACTCAGGAAAATGGCAAGACACTTCAGTTGCACACTTAAGGCCTTGGCACATCATGTTCTTGGAAAAGCATTACATAGTGATGAAGCAATGTAAAGTGACAGGGTGTTGTAATATCGCCTTTCATTATTAATCACTACTCTGAGTTCTCTAAATAATCTTTAATTGTGTAGTATGCTTTGCTTACATAGAATTTTTTAGTTGTTCCTCTAAACAGGTAAATTTTAGTAATCTTTTTCATCTCCTAACACTATTTACTGTACAATTTTATTGCCTGATAGAAAATGCTGTTTTGAGTCTTTTATTTGATTTTCCTTGGTAAATGTAGGTTTAAACTAGCTCTTCTTCCATGATTGTGTGTAGAATTATCACTAAATACTTAACAATGTTTTTTCTCATGCACACAACAGACTTATTTGGTGTGGTATGGATACCCAACTTTCTAATAGTTCTTTACAATAAGACCGACTACTACTTCTAATTATTATTCTCATGGCCCTCTTCTGCAATTTAAAAACTGTATTCACATTTTGTACCTTCACTCCCCAGAATACAATCCCATAGGTTAGTTGGTTGGTATGTGGGGATTGAAGGAACCAGACTACAAAGGCCATTGGTCCCTTTGTCCACGATCACGAAACAGCCACACGAAAGAAAAAGAAGCAACGGAGATGACAAGGGACAACACAGAACAAGAAAGACATAGACAAAGACCAGAAAAGAGGAATTAAAATCACACAGAGTGTGACAGTGGTTATCCGACCATGGAAACAAAAAAAGGAAAAGCCAACCACTAAGAGAGACACTAAAAACCCCAATTTAAAACTGCAGGCCAAAGGCCAGACTCAACACAAACAAAGACACGAACACTCAGAACGAGCAATAAAAGCCCCCTGCTTGAATAAAACTCAAAACTAAGCCTGCCATCGCAGCATCATCTGATAAAAGGGCAGGGAGCATATCAGGCAGAGCAAACGCCTGCCTCAGCGCAGTTAAAAGCGGACAGTCCAACAAAATGTGGACCACTGTCAATGCTGATCCACAGCAGGGTCTCACGGTGCAATAAAGGACCATGCATCAGTCAGGTGTGGCCAATGCGTAGACGGCAGAGTACAATGGAGTCCTTGTGAGAGACCTGCAAGGAGGAGTGCCACACACCGGTACTCTCCTTGATGACTCGAAGTTTGTTGGGCGAAGGCAGGGTGCACCATTCATCGCTCCAGGTACCAAGGACCTTCTGCTGCAAAACAGACTGGAGATCGCACTCCAAAAGGCCAATCTCCAGGGCCAGTGCGCCTGTTTGGCCAGTGTGTCAACACGTTCATTACCCGAAATGCCAACATGACCCGTAGTCCACAGAAAAACCACGGAGCGGCCGCAACGGGCAAGAGTATGGATGGAATCCTGGATAGACATCACCAGATGAGAGTGAGGAAAACAATGGTCGATATCTCGTAAACCCCTCAGGGAGTCACTAAAGATAACAAAGGACTCACCTGAGCAGGAGTGGACAAAGTCTAGGGCGTGAGAGATGGCTACCAGCTCAGCAGTGAAAACACTGCAACAAGCCGGCAATGAGCACTGTTCAGAATGATCCCAAAGAGCAATAGCATACCCATCTCGACCAGTAACCATTGAATCATCAGTACAGACCATGTCAGAGTCATGAAACGTGGCAAGGATGGAAAGAAAGCGGCGGCGGAGGGCATCAGAAGGTACTGAGTCCTTTGGGCCCTGTGCCAAATCCAGCCAAAGGCATAGGTGGGGCACACACCATGGAGGTATAAATATATGGGCCCAGAAAAGAGGTGGGAGAGGGAAAAACTCAAGCCCAGAGAGAAGAGCCTGGACGTGAACCGCGATCATACACCCTGACCGGGGCCGCCATTCTGGAAGATGGACAACCGAGTTGGGGAACAGGAGACGCTAATTTGGATGCCCGGGCAAGATACAAACATGTGCAGCATAAGCAGCCAGTAGTCATTGGCGCCGGATTTGCAATGGAGGGACACCAGCCTCCACAAGTGTGCTGTTTACAGGGCTTGTGCGGAAAGCTCCGGTTGCGAGTCGGATCCCTTTTTTTTTTTTTTTTGTGGTTTTAGGGCGCAAAACTTGAGTCGGATCCCACAGTGAAGTATGGGGTCAAGCAGCCGCAACACGGAAGGCGGTGCCGAAGGCACCTCAGCTGGTGTGACTCAAGCAACGAAGAGCATTAAGATGGCAACCGGCACGTTTGTTGAAGCTGCCAAATATGAGGGAGCCAAGTCAACCGGGCATTGGTTTTTACCAATGCGAAGATTCATACCCATCATCAAAGAGGCAGGGAGACGCCAAATCTGCAAATCGTCCTCAGACGCAGAGCTGGTAGTAACAGGTGACACAGAGGCAACCTGAATCTCTTCCTTCCTATCCAGAGTTTTCTTCTTCTTTGTCTGCCCCTCCACCCACTGTTCCTTAGGAGCAACCTGGGAGGGAATCACAGAAGGAGTGTCAGGGACAGACGAAGAGTGGGAAACTCGTTGCTCTGGCACTCATGGCTCCTTGAGCCACTGACAGATGGCAGCTGTCGCGCTGCAGGATGCCTTAGAAGGTAGACTTCCAAGGGACCCTTTCCGTGCGAGAGAAGCTGAAGGAGGCTGGCATACCTCTGGCGGGGCGGCGGGGTCCGAGATCCATGTCAATTTGGAGGGTTGGTCTCCCAAGGGAGGTACCTTGGGAGCACCAGAAGAAGCAGTGTCGCCTGTCATGGACACAGAGGAAGAGTCAGTGCTGCCCTGAGGGCCCACTGGAGGTTTAACAACTGTAGGGACAGCCATCGCCAAACAGGGGCAATGAAGTCGCAGTCACAGCATAGGATGCCGCCATTGGAACAGGATGAAGCTGTTCATATTTCCTCTTTGCATCTTGATAGGTGAGCCTGTCTAGGTTTTTGATTTCCATTATTCACTGCTCCTTATGGAGAACAGGGCAGTCAGGTGAGCAGAGGGAGTGGTGCTTCCCACAGTTGACACAAGTGGGAGGAGGCACACACGAAGCTCCCGGGTGCAGAGGATGACCACAATCCCTGCAGGTGGCACTGGAATTACAGCGAGAAGACATGTGGCCAAACCTCCAGCACTTGAATCACAGCATACAAGGAGGGACGTAAGGTTTCACGTCGCAATGGTAAACCATCACCTTGACCTCTTCATGTAATGAGTCATCCTCAAAAGCCAAGATGAAGGCACCGGTAGCAACCCTGTTGTCTTGTAGGTCCCCTATGCACGCATCGGATGAAGTGGACAACCCGTCGCTCTAAGTTGGCACGTAGGTCATTATCCGACTGCTAGAGGAGATCATGATGGAAAATAATACCCTGGACTATGTTAAGGCTTTTATGGGGAGTAAACGGGATGGGGATATCACCCAGCTCGTCAAAGGCGAGCAACGCCTGCGACTGTGCTGGGGAGGCCGCCTGGATCAAAAGTGGGCTGCTACGCATTTTAGACAACGCCGTGACTTCCTTAAACCTATCTTCAAGGTGATCTATGAAAAACTAGGGCTTTACTGCCTGAAAGGTCTCTCCATCAGTCCTGCTGCAAACTAGGTACTGAGGCAAATACGGATCTCGAGACCTGGTCGCCCTACGGTCCTCCCAAGGTGTAGCCAGGGTGGGGAACGATCAGGAATCATATGTGATGGCATCAAAATCATTTCTGACATGCTTGGAGACTGCTGGGGCCGAGCAACCACCAGCTTGATTGAATTTAACCCATTTCATTGCAGGTCATCTGCCCCGATGCCACCCATTCAGACCAGGGGCTCTCCCCACGGGTGCCACCCAGCCTCAGCAAGGGCCACCTGGCGGGATGGCCATTGCCGGGAGTCCTGGTGCCCCAGAAGGATGGGCACCTACTCCTTGGCATATGCAGGGAGGTCTAGGCTCAGGCATCAACAGTGCGACCCCTGGTTGTCAGGGGGCTACCACCAAGAGGGTACATGATGACCCCATCACAACGGACTGGCTAACGAGCTGAAAATTGGGCATCGAAATGGTCCAGAATCATTGTGGGCACGAAGGATGGTAGAGCGCAGGAGACGAGGAGGAGGCAACCCAGAAGACGTTGGGTGCAAAGTCCGCCACATGACAATAAGTAGCATGCAAGATCTTGGTGCATGATGGACAAACAAAAAACACCACGTAAGGTGTCCTTCACCAAATGGCACACACTAGCAACAGAAATTTGGAAAAGATGGAGGTCAAACCCGAGAGGGGACCAACACATAAAGGCCGAAACATGTGAGACTCCTTTTAGTCGCCTCTTACGACAGGCAGGAATACCACGGGCCAATTCTAACCCGTGAACCCACGGGGGGCAAATCCCATAGGTAAGAACTGAGTTTACATAGGAATAATATGTCACACAAGACACTGTCCATTACAAACTGATGATAAAACCCTAAGAGTATAACATGCTGATGACATCCTCTTTGCCAGTATATTGTTTCCACATTAATCGACAATCAATATTCGCCCTTAAAAACTTTTTTTGTGCAATTTATCATCTACACTTAATGAGACAGAGTTGTTTTCCCTCATTATGCTGAATTGCGTACTTCCTCAAATAGGAGTAATGGCGTTTTACCAGTGACTATGATGCTGCTGTTATCAGCGAAGAGAACTTTTTCGGCATCCCAAATGCTGTCCAGAAAATGATTGCTATATACTAACGCACTGACCACCTACGGCCACTGGAGGACACAGCAGAGGTTCATGCCTGATGCAGTGTGCCTGCCAGCAGCCACACCCTCCACTCTGTCTAGCATAATGTATCTTTCGATGGTGTATAAAGTTGCAAAAATCGAAGTTCAAACATTAAACAAGATATTGTATCTGATTTCATTATACTGGCACCAACTGAATAAAGAAGTGCAAACGAATGCACAGTATTGGACTGTATACTGCACTAAACATAGTGGAGCATGTGGCAGCCAGTGAGCACTTAGTGTTAAGTGTGAAACATTGCTGTGTCCACCGGTGGCCTTGCGGTGGTCAGCACATTAAAAACAGAACTAGACTGAATATACTACTCTACAGAGAACCTAATTTTATGTGTTTCTTGTCTGACAGTTGGTTTACTAAAAATTTGTCTTCAGCAAATGTGTGAACTATCTCTACATTTTGCACCTGTTTTCCATGTAAGACTGGAACCACTCATTTGATGTTCCTGTTACACAATGTGCTTGAAGCTATTTTAGAAGTATTTTGTGGCCAACAGAGTCAAAAGTCCTGGACAAGTCTAAGAATATGACTGAAACAAAGTCACCCCTGTGATAGCTTCAAGTACAATTTTTGGGAATTTTGTAAGGGCAGATATTTTTCTTTTCCCACTTCGGTAAGCAAGCTCAG
This sequence comes from Schistocerca americana, assembly GCF_021461395.2. NCBI lineage: Eukaryota > Metazoa > Arthropoda > Insecta > Orthoptera > Acrididae > Schistocerca > Schistocerca americana. The sequence continues at coordinate 582,411,358 of NC_060130.1, read as the reverse complement.
CTTAATAAAAAGGTTGTATTTATTCATGTAACTCATTAATTCAATTATTTTTGAGAATCCAGACAGCAGTGCAACTAGCCTATAGTTTTCAGTATTCTTCACATTATCTTGCTGTTACAAAGACCCTGAAGCATGGGATAATTATCCAATTTTCTGTTTCAAGTGCAAAATTTGTACTTTATATTGATGTACTGACAAATTTGCAGTACTGTGTTTAGACCTTGTACTTGGAATTGTCTATTGGTGTGGCATGAAAATTTATTTTTTTGCTGAAACAATGGTGTACTTTTTTGCATATATTCTGTTGTTGTTATTCTAATGAGAAGGAAATTAGTGTTCAACTTCTTGTCAACAACAAGATCGTTAGAGATGGAGCACATGTTCAGATCAGGAAAGGATGGAGGAGAAAATTGGCCATGCCCTTTCAAAGGAACCATCCCAGCATCAACCTTAAGAGATTTAGGGAAATCACGGAAAACCTAAATCAGGATGGCAGGATGTGAGTTTGAACTGTTGTCCTCCTGAATGCGAGTCCTGTGTGCTAACCACTGTGCTAATTCACACAGTTTTATTCTAATGAAAGTAAGGTGATAAGGTCTCAGCAAGGCAGTGAAAGAATTTGGTTTTTAGCCAAAATATACACTTACTTTGCTAAACAGTCCCAATTTTAGATTAATGTACTTTGTCTAATAGTTTTCAATGCGTAGAGTCAGTCTTTAAATGTGATTCCAATGTATCTACACTACAGCTGTCATTCTCTCTTCACTGGGCTGACATTTTCCAACAACTAGTTTATTAAAATATGGGAATAGGTTGATCTCAAAGAATGCCAAATCTGGCGAGTAGGATATTGTTCCAACAATTTGTATGTAAAATCCTACAAGTTCTCATTTTGCCAAACTAATCTTTTATTGTAAAAATGAAAGACTTTTTTCATTAGCAGTTCAGGTGTCTTCTTACTTTTTTTCATAGAGTTGGTATGGTAGGCTTACTTAGTATTTGTCACATGTTATTTTCCATTAAATAAAAAAGACCATCACTGCCATCAGCATCCCACGAAGTACCAGTCATATTTCCCCAAGACGAAATCTACTTAATTTTCTTTTATGAAAGACAATCCGCTTCCACCCATTGGAAGTGCTGTTTCATTTTTGGTGTGACATTATGGTCCAGTTACCAGTACACTGAATCAATGGTAAAAAATTGGCACATAAAATCAGCAGAAATTCATTTTTACATTTGATCTAGGTTAGCAATCAACGAGTGTGGCACCCTTCATGCACTAAGCTTTCTCATAGTTCATTCTTCAGCTAATGTGTGTCATACTTCCCCTGATATTCATATGGTTATATACATCTTTAATTACCAACCATCCAATACCAAAGTGTAAACTTCAGTTTGTTCAACTGTAGTTATTGATACTAGTACATTCTTCACAATAAAGAAAAGTATGGCTATGCTGTGTTCAGCTGTACATTTTGTAACTGTTAAAAGTAAAGAAGTAGTTTTGTTTTAAACTCTCGTATTAGATGCACTTTTTGTTCCAATAGATCCATATTAAGGAGATTCTCAAGAACACAGAAAATGTTGTAAAACAAATATACACAAAAAATATTTACAAAAACAATAAACATACTAATGTACCTTCCACAGATACCACATAAAACAGTCCTCTTGTGGAGTAAGTGAGGTGGTTCTGATAATCTTTAGGCTTGTGTAGCTGTATGTCATCAAATACAAAAGGATAGAATGCTACTAACCATATAGACGATATGATGGGTTGCGGGCACAACAAAAAGACTTCTATACATTTAAGTGTTTGGCTGAATGGCCTTCTTCGAAAGTAGAAAACACACATGCATTCGTGCACGCACAATTCACACTCACATGTCCCCTGGAGAGAGGAAGAAGGTCTTTTGGCCGAAAGTTTAAACGTATAGCAGTTTTTTTGTCACGCCTGTCTGGGACACAACTTTCCCTCTATATGGTGGGTAGCAATCTAAACTTTTCATAATACAGTGGAACATCACATAGCGAGTATAATTCATCACAGAATCTTACTCATAGTGCAGAACACTCATTAAGTGAAACAATTTATTTCATACAAACTAATGTAAAATACAACAAAGCATTCCATGAAAAAAAAAAAAAAAATACAAAAAGTTTCATCTTATTCATTTCATTTATTCAAAGAAAAGGATACATACAGTATTATGTACTTTATTATTCACAATACATTACTAATTCTTTATTACTAGGAAGCTATTTATGGTCATTTGTTTCTACCGATGCTTTGGCACTTGGTGAAAATGTGACACACCACTCCTGTCAAATAAATTTGTAGCATGTGTAGTCACTTCTTTAGTGGGATTATGATTTTCAATGTACGATGCAACTGATTCCCATGCTTTTAGTGTTTCTCTCTTTGTACCAGAAGATTGCTACTTTCCAGTTACCGCCTCCTCCACCTTCTCCTCTTCCTCTGAAGAACCCTCTCTACAACTTCCTGCTGACAGGTACTGACCTAAATGCCCCAGAGTCACATTCAACAACGCACTCTGGCCAAAGCTTCTTTCAAGCAGAAATAAGAGTCTTTTGGTAACCCCTTCTCATGCCTTTTCGATCATCTTGATGCAGGCAATGATGTTGAAGTCTTTCCAAAACTCTCTGAGAGTGATATTGGTAACTTCAGTCAACTCAAAGCACTGCTCGAAGAATGTTTTAGTGTAGAGTTTATTAAAGTTAGAAATAATCTGCTAGTCCATAGGCTGGGGTAATGGAGTGGTGTTGGGAGGCAGAAATTGGATCTTGATGAATTGAAATTCTTCAAGGAGGTGGTCTTGTAAGCCTGGAGAATGGGTAGGAGCACTGTCCATAATAAGCAAGACATAGAGTGGCAGATTCATCTCAAGCAAATATTTTTTCACCAAAGGATCAAACACTTCATTGATGCAATTACAAAAAAGATTACATGCCATCCAAGCCTTGTTGTGGGACCTCTACATCACATTTTACCTGCTCTTCTGGACTTTACACTTCTTGAGGCTGGTGGAGCTTCTGAATGGTAAACAAGCAGTGGTTTGACTTTCAAATCACCGCTTGCATTGGCACAGAATAGCTGTGTGAGACGGTCTTTCATTGGCTCATGATTGGGCAATGCATTCTCCTCTTCTGTTATAAAGGTACACTTCGGCACCTTTTCCAGAATAGACCCATCTTATCACAATTACAAACCTGTTGTGGAAGATAACTGTCAGAATCTACAAGCTTCTTGAAGTTGCTGATGAAGTTCTCTGTTGCCTTTGTGTCAGAGCTGGCTACTTCATCATGCCTCACTATGCTGTGGATGCCGGTTCTTGTCTTGAACTTCTCAAACCACCCATGGCTTCCCTTAAACACTTGTTCAGCCACTGATGATCCTGGCATTTTCTTAATGAGCTCAGTAAAAATCACTCTCGCCTTCTTACAAGTGATGTTCTCGCCTTGCAATTGCTTTTCATTTATCCATGTAAGGAACAACCTTTTGACATCGTCCAGAGTACAAAACCATTGTTTAGATACTCTTGTCACTCCCTTTGAAGCATCGATCTCCTTAATTTTTTCCTTGTCCTTGAGGATAGTGCAAATAGTTGATGTATACTGACTGTATGTGTGTGCTAAATCAGAAATGCTCACACCACATATGCATTTTTCATTGATTTTACGTTTCATTTCTAAGGTCATTTTCTTTCTCTTATGGTCGTCTTCTTGTGGCTTTATCTTTGGTGTCATTTCTACAAAGATTATTAAAATTTGCACACAAAAAAAACAGCGTGTGACCACAAGTTCAGAAAAATATGTGATCACAAGCTGCACTAGATAGTAGAAAGAACGCTAAACCCAGACTACAGTACATACTAAAGACACTGTTCATATGCCAATGCTCAAAATGAAAGATGTTCATATTGTTGAACATTCCCCTGCTGTGCGCAACAGCTGGCGACATAAGACTAGATTGTCATCATGTGTTATGCGAAACATCGCTCATTAAGCGAGTCATTTTTTTACAATTTGTTTTGCTTGTTATGGGAATTGCACTTTATGGGAGGTGCTCATTAAGCGAGATTTCACTGTATTGTCATCATTCCATAGTGGATTTTCCATTTTTTGATCAAATAGAAAAATCAGTTTACAACGCTTATTTATAATGATTGCATAACTTCAGTGAATTTGTACAGATATGAGTTGTACCTAATACTAACATTATTTATATTATTAGTAACATAAGCAAGTTCTGCTTATTCATCAACGGAGTAGGAGGCATTTGCCACCAATAATTCCTTTAGTATCCTCTTAATCTGATCTTTATTGGGAGTAAAAACTTTTTATGCCTGCTGGAAAGTTATTGAAAATGTGTGTTCCTGAATAACAGACAGCATTCTGGATCAAAGCAAGTGACATCACATCTTTGTGAAAATTATTCTTATCTCTAGAATTAATTCGAACTGAGCTGTTGGTTTGGGAAAAAAGAGAGAGAGAGAGAGATATTTTTAATAAGAAATTTCATTAAGGAATAAATACATTGGGAATAAGTGTTTAGAATACATAGTTTATTAAACAGGCCTATGCAGGATTTTCTTGAGTTCTCCACAAATAATTCTTATCACATTTTTTTGGATTTGGAAAACTGCAGCTTGGCTTGATATGTTATCTGTATTATATTAACGATAACTCAACAAGAAAATCTGCACACCTTGATAATGTAAATACTAATGCAGAGACAAATCAGTGTGTGAACTAGTCACTGTTTCAATGCACATTTTTTATCAGACCATACAGGTATTCGGTCAAAATTAAAAAACTAAAAAGCCTCCATCTGACGTCAATAAAATTAAGTACATTAGGAGTCTGATTAAGAAAAATATTGATAGCTACGGAACACAGCTGAAGATGACAAAATGGAATAGTGAGAGATAAAAAGTGGGAACTGGTATTTGACAAAGAAGATGTAAGAGACAGATGGAAAGTGTAGTGAACAAGTAATACATGAAACCAATCCAAGTAACCCAAACATGGCTTTACACATAAACCTCTGAACGATAACATAAATAAGCCTCTTGTGACTACATATGTAACACGACAAAAGAATCATACAAAAGATGCAACATAAGCGATATACAGAACAACTGGTATGAGTGGTACAAACTAAAAAACAAGGTGAAAGTGAGTCAGCACTGCTCCATGTGTATATAGGTGCAACCCACCAGCAGATGGCGTGGCGGAGACCGTGCCATGTGCACGCTTCCTACAGGCAGCCTCTAGTGGCTGGCCTGTGCTGGTACAGTTGGTGATTGAGTTAAGTACATGAGTGCAGTGACAGTACACTTGGCGCACTTACACTTACATGCACTAGTAGCAGGATATAGCACACCTCTCCCTCATGCAAAGAGGGCACACAGCTGAAGGAGGAGATGCTGGCACCCAGACAAGACATATCCATCAGATCTGGAGTGGCAGCAGCCAGTACCGGGAAGGTGGAGGGGGGGGGGGGGGGGGGGCGGCAGGACGATGTGTCAGGTGGGCACTAGAGCATAGGGCCACACCACAGGGGCATGCTCGAGGGCGGTGGGCCCACATGGCACCCGATGACAGTACCGGGAGGAGGGTGCCATTGTCATCTCTGCACCGTCATCAGCGGGCAGATCCCAGTACAGAAAAGATGGGGCTGGACCTACCACCCATGATGGCTATGGTGATAATGGCACAGGGGCTGCTGGATGTGGACCAACCAAAACAGCAGGCTGTGGCAACGGACCCAAGGCCGGACACGTACTAGCACCCTGGGTGCCACACAAGGAGGAGGCAGCAAATGGGATGATGGCATTCCCACAGCAGGCAATGATGGGCTCAAGATGGAGCTGGCGAGGTCTGCTGCGACGATGGGGGCAACAGCCGTTAACTGGTAGCTTCCGGTGACCAGCAGGAGTGCAACTGACCAAAATGGTGCACCACCAGCCCGGCGGCCACACAGATGTGACAAAGACGGCATCCCAACAGTGGCCGGCATCCACTTGGTCTGGAGACCAAACTGTCGTGCCCACACCAATGATCTCAGTCTGAAGCAGTTGGGAAAAGCGACCACAGCAGATGCAGCATGGGCCGCAGAAAGTGGAGAAGCACACGTGGCTGCCGCCGTGAAGCAACTCAGCCAGGCTTAGCTCCCCCATAGACATAAAGTAATAGGTGTTCATAAAATGGAGAAGGGTGTTGTCTGGCAAAGAATCATTTCGGACTTGAATGTCTGCACTAGTTGCTCCACCTTGCTATTTGATTTAGGGTGGAATGATAGAACTGTAACATGATGAATGCCATGACAGGAACAAAACAACTGAAATGTGTGAGACATGAACTTGTGCCAATAATTAGAAACTAAAGTACAAGGCAACCCCTTTTTTAAAAAAAAATCTCAAAAGCGTAAAAATTGTGACCTCATCCGACATTGACGCACACTAAATGTAAGGAATCCGGGAAAATACATCCACAAACAAGAGCCAATAGGAATTCAAGAAGGGACACGCAAAGTCTACATAAATGCATTCCCACAGCTGGCGTGTATGGGGAGGACAGAGACGGTCTGTGAGCTGCCTGTTGTCGGGCACACTGTTCACAAGCTGTGACAAAATGGACAATTTTACCATCAATCCCTGGCCAAAGAACATGTCTCCTATCTAACAGTTTGGTGCATGAAAATCCACAATGGCCCAGATGGAGAAGGCATACAACCTTACACCATAACGCGTTGGGACTGAATACTCTGACAGAGAGGTCTTCTTTGGACAACAGCAAAACACAGCCAAAAACAGAGGGATGATACCGTAAGGAAAAATAGTTGCACAGGGAGCCCAAAGCCTGAGCTGGTGGTTTATCTGGTAAGCCCCGTTGAGCAAATCAAACAACCTGGCGGAGAACCGGGTTGGCAGCAACGGGAGCTGCCACACACAAGCACACAACTGAAAAAACCCTCGACCATGGCTTGCATTTCAGAATCAAGACGGAAGCAAAGCAAGTCTTCACAATCCAATTCAGGATCAGGACCCAAAGCAAGTTGGGACAAGGCAGCCACAATGGCATGTTTGGATGTAGGTTGAAAATGGATTTCATAATTGTAGTGGGACGAGAACAGCCCCAGTGTTGTAAGTGGTGTGCTGTCTTGTCAGGCAATGAAGTGTGACATTACTGCCACATCACCAAGCACTTGTATTTCGTCAGCCATTACCCGAGAACCTTCAAAATACTGTGCTACTTGCAAAACTTCTGCCAACAGCGTGTCTTCACAGAGTAAAGCGTTCTGATACACTTACTCGTCCGGAGCTAAACAGTTAATTGTGTCACACACTATAGAGTCCACATAAGAGTCATTACAGATATCAGTAACGAGTTGACACTTACGGCTAAGGCCGTGAAGTTCAGCTACCCAGGCCCTGTATGACTGGTTTGGTTTCTTGCAGCATTGGTGGAATTCACTTCATGCCGCTATGGCACACATTCATTTGCAATGGCAGTTGGACAATAAAATGTAACCAAATTTAACTGTCTCAGCAGCATTGTGGAGGGAAACAATGAAACAATGGTGTCTCAAGGAAATCAAGAAAAGGATGACACTGACCAAGAGTTCCTTCCGAAATAAGAAGAACCTTCTACTGAACAAGCCCATCAGCTTTAACACTAAAAAAAAAGAGAGAGAGTTATAAAGACCTTTGTCAGGAGTGTCTTGAGATACCGATGCTAAACCTGGATGTTAGCAAAGCAGAAGAAAGCGCACCTTGCAGCTGGAGAAATATGGTTCTGGAGGAGAGTTACAAGAACTAGTGCTAAGACTAAAAAAATGAATGCCATGGTTCTACAGGAAATAGAAGAGAAGAAAGAATTACTGAAAGTTACAGGCCAATGCAAAGCAAAAATTATTGAACACTTATTACATGATATTCTTCTACGAAACATTTTTAAGGGCAAGATCATAGGGAAGATGACTGAGAACATCCTATTATAAAATATGATCAGTGAGATGTGACGTTATTCACATGTGGAGATGAAGAGGACTGCTGAAGAGAGGAAGTTGTGGCTACATAGACAAAGCTTAGCTTTTTGGAGGAGGAGGAGGAAGTTATCCCAAAAAATAATCTGGTGCGAAATTATGGAATAAAAGTAAGCAAAGTACACTATCTTTTTTTATTTTTATATCACTATGACTGATAATATTTGCACTGAAAACACAGATCTGTTTAGGTGTTTCCGTAGTTCTGTGGAATGCTCCCATTTGGATTTATTATCAGGCTATAATCCAAAGAATTTAACACTGCCCACTTATTCCAACTTCTTGTTATCATATTTTAGGCATATATTGGCAGGAAACCACTTGGAAGGTCTAAACTGCATTTGGTGAGGTTTTTTTTTTTTTTTTTTTAAGTTTCGTGACAAAGACTTGGCTAGGAACTATTTCTTAATGTCCTTAAAAACTTCATTAACCAATATTTCTAATACTATACTTGATGTACTATTTATTGCAATGTTTGTATCATCTGCAAAAATAACAAACATGGCATCTGGTAATGTTACAGGTGAATGGTCATTGATATTAGATTAGATTAGATTAGATTTACTTTCATTCCAATTGATCCGTAGTGAGGAGGTCCTCCAGGATGTGGAACATGTCAGAAAAACAACAATACATGACAAATATTTAAACTAAAACAAATAAGCTAATGTACCATTCCACAGGTCCCAAGTGGAATGATCGTCATTTTTTAATGAACACTAAGAGTCATTTTACAAATGCTATTGCACTGAATTTAAAATAAAAAAGTTTTATATTTATTTATAAGGTAAGAAACATGTAATACAACTACTGTAATACTTATTTACAATGAACACATTACTGCACTGAAATGGTGCAGAAGTTAGATTATACTTACACACACACACACACACACACACACACACACACACACACACACACAAATTTTCAGTGAACACATTACTGCACTGAAATTGTGCAGAAGTTATGTTGTACTTATATACAAATCAGTTGGTTTTCCTCAGAAATTCATCAATGGAGTAGAAGGAGTTGGCCACCAATAAATCCTTTAGGCTTCTCTTAAACTGAATTTCATTGGTTGTTAAGCTTTTTATGGCTGCTGGCAAGTTATTGAAAATGTGTGTTCCTGAATAATGCACACCTTTTTGTACAAGACTAAGTGACTTTAAATCCTTGTGAAGATTATTCTTATTTCTAGTATTGATTCCATGAATTGAGCTGTTGGTTTGAAAAAGTGATATATTTTTAATGACAAATTTCATTAAGGAATAAATATATTGGGAAGCTGTAGTTAGTATCCCTAGTTCCCTAAACAGGCTTCTGCAGGATGTTCTTGAGTTCACACCACATATAATTCTTACTACACGTTTTTGTGTCCGGAAAACTTTAGCTTGGCTTGATGAATTACCCCAGAAAATAATCCCATATGACATTATGGAATGAAAGTAAGCATAGTATGCCAGCTTTTTCATTTTTATATCCCCTATGTCTGACAAAATTCGCATTGCAAACAGAGATTTGTTAAGACGCTTCAGCAGTTCTGTGGTGTGCTCCTCCCAGTTGAATTTATTATCAAGCTGTAATCCCAAGAATTTAACACCGTCCACTTCTTCTATCTTCTTGTCATCATATGTTAGACATATACTCTTGGGACACCCCTTACAAGTTCTGAACTGCATGTAGTGTGTTTTTTCAAAGTTTAGTGACAAAGAATTGGCTAGGAACCAGTGATTAATGTCTACAAATATTTTATTGGCTGATCTTTCTAAGACTACACTTGATTTGCTATTTATTGCAATGTTTGTATCATCAGCAAACAAAACAAACTTGGCATCTGGTAATGTTACTGATGAAAGGTCATTGATATACACAAGAAAAAGTAAGGGCCCCAAAATGGAACCTTGTGGGACCCCACATGTAATTAGTTCCCAGTTGGATGATGCCTGATAGCTTGATACATGTCTCTTTCCTAATAACACCCTTTGTTTCCTGCCAGAGATATAAGATTTGAACCATTTTGCAGCATTTCCTGTTACACTATAATATTCTAGTTTACTTAAAAGGATATTGTGATTTACACAGTCAAATGCCTTTGACAGATCACAAAATATACCAGTTGCCTGCAATTTTTTGTCTAATGAATTAAGTACATTTTCACTGTAAGTGTAGATAGCCTTCTCAATATCAGAACCTTTTAGAAATCCAAACTGTGACTTTGACAGTATGTTATTTGAGATAAGATGGTTATAAAGACGACTGTACATTACTTTTTCGAAAATTTTTGAGAATGCTGGCAACAGTGAAATTGGACGGAAATTTGATGCTATTTCTTTATCTCCCTTCTTAAACAGTGGCTTAACTTCAGCATATTTCAGCCATTCGGGAAATATTCCACTGATAAACGACTGGTTACACAGATAGCTTAATATGTTACTTAGCTCAGAATCACATTCTTTAATTAACTTTGTTGATATTTCATCATACCCACTAGATGTTTTTGATTTTAAAGATTTTATGATGGACATTATTTCTGTTGGGGTAGTGAGGGTCAAATTCATATTATGGAAGTTACTTGAAATGTCTGGTCTAAGGTAATCCATAGCAGCATCTACCGAACCTGACAACCCCATCTTTTCAGTAACAGTTATAAAATGTTTGTTAAAAAGTTCTGCAACACTATACACATCTGTCACCAATGCATCATTTACTCTTAATGCTATTTGTTCCTCTTCATGTCTGGTTCTACCGGTCTCCTCCTTCACTATATCCCATATTGTCTTTATTTTGTTATCTGATATGACTATCTTTTCCTTGTAATATATTTGCTTTGACATCCGTATTACAGTCTTTAATATTTTGCAGTATTTCTTATAATGTGCTATAGCATCAACATTGGAAATGTTTCGGATTGACAGATACAGTTTTCTTTTTGTTTTACAAGATACCCCTATTCCTCGAGTAATCCATGGCTTCTTTGTAGACTTTGCTCTAACCTTGGTAAGTTTTGGGGGAAAGCAGTGTTCAAATAAGGTAAGCACTTTATTAGCAAAAATGTTATATTTTTCATTCATGCCATGAGCACTGTAAACATCAGTCCAGTGAATGTCTCTGAGGAGTGTCCTAAAATAATCAATTTTTGGCTTACTGATTACCCTCTTGAGCTCAGATTTAACAGACTTTATATCCTGTTCAGTATTAACATTTAACAGAAGGAACTGCATGTCATGGTCTGAGAGGCCATTGACTATTGGTTTTGTAATATAATTTTGTTCATTTGACTTTTCTATAAAGATATTATCAATGGCTGTTTGTGAGCAAGTGGTTATCCTAGTGGGGAACTTTACTGTGGGAATTAAGTTGAATGATAGTGTTACTAACTCAAATAGGTTCTTATTGGGAGAGTCTTTAAGGAAATCTACATTGAAATCACCAGCAACCACTATTTCTTTGTTTTTGGTTGTTAAATGGGCCAGTACAGCTTCAAGGTGGTTTACAAACAGATTAAAGTTACCTGCAGGTGCTCGATATACACTTAATATTATGAAAGATTTTTTGTGAAAATCTAATTCTGTTGCACATGCTTCCATATGCTGTTCTAGGCAAAATTTATGAATGTCTATGTTCTTAAATTTATGACAGTTCCTGATGAATGTGGCAACTCCTCCTTTCTCCATTTCTGATCTACAATAGTGAGATGCTAACCTAAACCCTGTAACACTTAAAAGTTCTATACCAGTGGTCACATGATGTTCAGAGAGGCAGATTATGTCAGCTGGGTTTGAAGACTCTAATTCATCTATGCAGATAGTTAATTCATTAATTTTATTTCTCAGTCCTCGAATATTTTGATGCAATAAAGATAGCTGACATTTCACATTGACTGACTTAAAATTGGATGGAGTTAAAATATCTGCTGACAGTTGAAAATTCTTAACCAATGGCTGTTTATGTTGATGTAATAAGCTGGAATTATGTTTTTTGATTTCTTTCTCAAACTGAAGGTTTGTCTCAGTTCTAACCTCTCTTAAAATTTGTTTTCTTTCTGTCCTCCCTACCCTAAAAAAGGGTCTTTTCTGAATCCTATAACCACTGGTATTTTACCACTCATGACAGTGCCTCCCCCCTTTAACTTTCCTGCTATTTCCCCAGCCAATTTACCCTTCCCCTTCCTGTTGAGGTGAAGGCCATGCCTAGTATAATCCCACCTACTGACAGAATCAACATGAACCACACCAATGTGTGACCCCGCACCCGACATGAGCAGCCGTTCCAGCTCCAAATTAACTCTCTTGACAGAAGAGTTCAAATGAGGTCGGTCATGGCGCCCAAGAACAGATACAAACTCAACACTGGTATGCCTCGATGCTGATGCAATCTTCGCCAGGTCACACTCTATGCTGTACCCAGGATCTCTGTCAATACTGTTACCTGCCCCACCCACTATAACCACGGTGTCTTCCTTAGTGAAATCTTTGCAAAGTGATCCTAAATCCTCTGTCACCTGCTCCAGACCAGCACTAGGTTTAAAAAAATTGGTGACCTGGTATTCTGATCCTAGTTCATCCTGCAAGAGTTGGCCAACACCTCTTCCATGGGAACTACCTAACAACAACACTTTCTTTCTCTTTACTGATTTCCCTACATTCTTACTTTTCAATTTGCTGCTGAAAGTTTGTTGTGCCCTGTCTACACCTGTAACTGCTTGAGGCTCACCAGCTTCTAACTGAAGCAACAGGTCAAATCTATTTTCCACATTCACCATAAAGCTGTCAGACAAAGTTCTAGGCCTGTTCCTCCTGTTGCCTGTTGCCACTTCCCACCTCTCTTTACCCTTCTCCCTCCTTAACCTGTCAAGATCTCCCCTGGCCTTGTCTAACTCAGCCTGAAGGGCAGCAATTTTCCCCTCCTGTTCCAGTATCTTCCTATCTCTACTACAAATCCTACAAAACCACTGATGAGTCTCATTTACTTCCCCTATTCCCACGCCACTACAGTCACCCACATGGAAAAAACTACAGCACCCATCACACCAAAGCCCCGACCTAACAATTCTACGGCAAGTCAAGCACTTTTCACTCATGATAAACGTAATAATTTATTAAGAATAAGTCAGTTAAATTACAGATAAACACGAAAATATGGTTACACAAATTTGGCCTATACGCAACTGTGTGTAAACAAAAACAAAAGTGCAAAGTTTCTGAAACAACAAGTTAAACTTTACGCTACTTTCCGGAAATGCTAGTTAAATAATGAAGAGGTACGCTAAGTTAAATTGCTGGAGAGAGCAAGGAACAACTAAACGAAATTCTATAGATTTGCTGCAGCAGAACGTAAACAGAAAATACGACTGTACGGTCTTTTCGCGTTTTCTGCTATATTACGTAATGAGAAATGAAACCTTTAATGGTACACTTAAACGGCACACTAATACACTTATTTACCACGTAATCAGTACTAATCTATGTGTTTTATAATCTAAAATAACTTATCTTTACGAGAACACCAAACCTCGCGCTAGTCGCTTGGCTGCAGGGCTGCACAAGAAAAACTGCACAAGAAAAACTAAGGGCCTTAACATGGAACCTTGTGGGACACCACCTGTAATTAGTTCAAATTTGGCTGATGCCTGATAGCTTAATACATGTTTGTTACTTACTGACACCCTTTGTTTCCTGTCAGGGACATAGGATTTGTACCATTTTGCAGAATTCCCTGTTACACCATAATATTCTCATTTACTTAAAAGAATATTGCGATTTACACAGTCAAATGCCTTTCACACATCACAAAAATATACCAGCAGCCTGTAATTAATTATCTAATGAATTAAATACATTGTTGCTATATGTAGATAGCATTCTCAACATCAGAACCTGTTAGAAATTCGAACTACGAATAATTACTTATTGTCAGATGATTAAGAATCTGATTGTAAGTCACCCTTTCTAACACTTTTGAGAATGCTGCCAAAAGTGAAACTGGATAGAAATTAAACAGTGTTTCTTTATCTCCTTTGTAAAACAAATATTTAACTTCTGCATATTAAAACTATTCACAGAATGTTCCACTGATAAATGAGTGTTTACACAGATAACTTAATGTGTTACTTAGCTCAGAAGCACACTCATTAATTCACTTAGTTGGTATTTTATCATAACCACTAGAATTTTTTGATTCTGAAGATTTTATGGTGGACATTACTTCTGATCGTGTAGTGATGGTCATATTCATATTACTGTAGTTATTTGTAAATATTCTGAGATATTCCATGGCAGCATTCACTGAAATGGACAATCTCATATTTTTAGTAACAGTTGTTAAATACTTGTTAAAAAGTTTTACAACATTGCACACCATTATCAGTGTATCATATACTCATAATGCTATCTGCTTCTCTTCACCTCTGTTTCTGCTAGTCTCCTCCTCCATTATAATAACCCATACTGTTTTTATTTTGCTATCTGACCAACTCTGGCTTAATTTCCATTGGTAATAAACCATCCAAGTGAAGAGGATTTTGTAACAGCTTGGTATTCCGGGTTTCTCATTGGAACAGAACCTGCACAACAACCTATTCCACAGGTCAAGTTAATACTAGAGTTAAATTATTTTGCTTTACGAATCAACTTAACAAAAATAAAGTTTCATTGATATCAATCCTGTGGCAAGTGGAGAGTTTTTAAAACTGGCCTTGGTAGATTCATATTGAGAAAATGCACAGTAATTTATTTCTGTTAAATCCCTTTAATGAAATGAATTAGGCATTAATGTTCAATGCTTTGTGAGGAAAAATTCAATGTATTGTCTAGCAGATTTTGTTTCAGTGCCAGTTGGTTTTCCTTCGTGAACAGTTTTGGGCAAAATGTGGTGCCAAGTTAGTCACAATACACAAAAATATGACAATGTATCTGTATTATATACAATTCATAACCCTTTTTTCAAAGTATGCTTCAAAATACCCAATATCAGTAATGATGTCTGTGTACTGCATGGAACCATCCTGGCATTATGTCTCAATGCAAAAGAATGGCACCCTCCTTTTATCAGAATAGAATTATGCTTTCTATAAATTTTGCAGGATTTTCTAGAACCCACTTAGGATCTCCAGCAACCCATATTATAGACCAGTATTTACACCATGCATTTCATTAGACAATAACAGTTAGAGAGTTTAAACCTGGTCCTCTCAAATATGAGTCCAGTGTCTTCATCACTGCACCACATGACTTGGTCAAACTTAGAAAATGTGGGGTGTTCATTCACAAGGTAATATTTGCCTAAATTGAGGGCTGTTTTATCATTTGCCTTTGGCCACACATAATAAAAAGCAGTATGGCTCAGGAGACACCAATGGGTGGCCTTGATGTATACAGTGATAGGAAAAACAACATTTTTATGTTATCTGGAGCAAACTGTGCGTATAGCAAAGAACACTGAACAATAGTGACAAACTGAATGAGACAGTGGAGTTGTTAAGACAAGGACTTCATATTTGGGAGGATGGAATTTGCTCTGTCCTGTCATAAGCTTAAGAACAAAAACAAGGTGTTGCTATTATCTGATAGTCATGAGCAAGGATGTGCATTGCTGTTAAATGATGCACATCAGCAGTAGTGAAACCAAATGCATGGTTTGAGGATGTTGTCAATGCATGGTTTGAGAATGTTGTCAAGAAAGCAGTTGAACTCTCCAGGGACTTCACATTGAATGACATAGTATCAGTTACTGCAAGTTTTAATGACAGTGACACAAGCAAAACAGGTTTCAATATGAGTGTACAGGATTAATTTCAAGAATCTCATACAGACATCACACACCAGAAACCAACTACTTGATACACAATTGTATTATAATGAATCCAGCACACTGTCGTTCAGAGGAACCACCTCTATACAAAGAGAAGACGAAAGATAAGACTACACTAAATGTGGAGTACAACACAAGAGGAAAACAAAATATGCAGAAGTATTTCTTATAGGTGCATATGGAAGAGATCAACATTGCTAAAGGTAGCTATCTCCTCAGTAAATTGCAGACAAATAATAAAATCAGCTTTGGGCCCAGTTGTTCAGATAATAAAGAGAAGTGAAACTGTTAACCAGTCCATTTATCTTCAGTAAAGAAGAAAGATGTCGAAAACTGTCAGCACAACACCTATCCACATTAATGGCAAGTTCACATCTCCAGCCCATGTCAATCTGTTAAAAGCAAGTGTCCAGTCACTGCATAACAACTGTCAGACAGCAAAGACACTACAAGTAAGTGATCAGTCAGTGTGTGAAAACAATCAAGCAGTAAAAGCAAAAAAAGTACCCAGTACATGTGTGAAGGGAAACAAGCTGATGTACACATGTCTTCTAGAACAAGAAAGGTACAAGATAGGAGCAGTGATTTTTAATGGTTCGCAATGGGAATCACTTCATTACCATCTGGATCCAGTGCAATCAAGAAGCTAGCCACATATGTAAGTACACAATTTGCAAGTGACAGAAGAATGTACAAGCAAATGAGCAAACTGATGTGCTGCTACAGAAGAATCCAGAACTACCCTTTAGTGAGGATGACTCATTATTATTATTTGTATATATAAATGTAGGGTATTTAAAAAATAAAATTGATGACCTCATTATTCTGTTAGTAGTGAACACTGTCTAAGTGAAGATCAACTAAGTCATACGTACCACCAGGTTTCCACTTAGTAACAGGTTACTTAGACGAACACAAAATTATAGTGAGGGGGGCCTTGATATATGTTAATAGTGACACATACTTGCATTGTGGTACCCTTGTGTTAATGAGTACTGCACAGAAAATACTCTGGAAACAACAGCAATGCCCTTAATGTAGTATTGTATAGAAAACACACTGGAAACAGCAGCAATGTTGCTGTCCATGTTAAAGTTTGGAACTGTGTCTGAAAACTGCACAGTGGTATAGAAATATCTTTGCAGGCCTTGCAGAAAATCATTGTACACTTTAAGAAATGGCCTAAATATAGGATTTTAATTTTCAGTGACATAAATATAGCCACAATGCTAAGGACACCTAAACAAGTTAATGTGTTATACATATAAAGCAGAGCATACGTGTATATGTCTGGGATTTCGTCCCTAACCCTTGGATCGCTTTCAGCCAACTTTGGCACAGAAACAGCATGCATCACAAGTATCAATACTGTGTGGTTTATAACCTCTAGCTCCAATAGGAGTTGAGATACAGGTAAAACGTGTTTTTCCCAGCCCCTGATGTATAAGTTGCCCTACATGACAGGCACATTATGTGTGAACAGTGTTGTCCTACTAAATCAATCTGCTTTGCAGGGACACCTACATGTCTAGGGCACAAAATGTGTTTCTGGGCTCTGTCATGTACACTGCCCTGAATGACAGGTGGATTGCGTTGTAGCAGTAGTATCAGCCTGCTTTGTCAATGTGCTTTCCATGGCAGTCTCTACATCAGGGGCATATAAATGATTTTCAAGTGCCTGATATGTAGACTGCCCTGCATGAAATACATCTAGTGGGAGTAGTATCAGTGTGCTTTGGTGAACTGTGTTGTGGGGGGGCTACACGTGCCTATGTGCGTGGCTGTGGACAGGTTGAGATGGATAGAGGGATGGGATGGACAGAGTGAAGAGGGAACAGGAAATGGACAGAGAGGGGGAGGAGCAGATTAAGAGAAAGTGGAGAGGAGGGAATAGATAGAGGTGGGAACATAAGGTGGACAGACAGGATGGAAGATGTGGACACAGAGAGGAGGAGGAGGAGGAGGAGGAGGAGGAGGAGGAGGAGGAGGAGCAGAGATGTGTTCAATATACGTGTCAAACGCATACGTGGACAAAACAACAGAGAAAAGGCTTGACTACTCAATATTTTTATAAGGTCACATGTCCTGTACTGTATTAATGATAACAAGACAATCTGCATGCCTTGATATTGTAATTACTAATGTTTAGACAAATCAGTATGAACTAGGATTGTTCAATATAAAATTTTATCAGTCCATAAATGTATTTGGTTAAAATTAAAGACTAGAAAGCCTGTATATGACTCCAATTAAATTAAGGTCACTCAGCTTTTGAATGGGGAGAACATTGATAACTACAGAACACAGCTAAAGATGATAAACCGGAATGGCATTCTGCTTGAAAGTATTCATATTGAGAATGCATTTACATTAGCCACCAGTGCACTGTCAGATACATTTAAAACTTGTTGCCTTGATGTAGTGAGAAAAATTAAGGGATCTGCTTGGAAACATGATCTGACATATGTGCACAGCTGGTTCACAAATGATTACGTAGGCTTAAAACTCTGTTAATGATTTCTTATAATAAATGAAAGAACGATGATGCAGAAATAGCAAACTACACAAGGTTAAAGAAAAAATATACGGCGTAAATCAGATTAACCAAGTTCAAAGCAAATGATGATCATATTAATAAGTCCCACAATAAATGTAAAGCAGCATGTGCTGCTCTCAATACTCATTTGGGCAGAAGTAAAGGTATTAGCAAAATAATTCCTGTGATGTAGGTATGACACCAGATGATTTGAAATCATTCTTCATTAATGCCTGCAATATAAATGACATTGCTGCAACTGAACGCAGCCATAAATAATAGGCCATGCTCAAAAGTAAAAGGAAATCTTCTGCAACCATGATTGTTTTTATTTTTATATTATTTTATTTCACAATGACTGGCTTTGGCAGAATCTTTTTGTCATCATTCAATCTATCTTGCTGTCATCATCGGATCTACTGTGTATCAAAAATAAACCCATTACAAAGCGAATTTATCACTGTGCACAGACCCGTATATCAGAGACAAGAAGTACGTAAGCATTAGTTTACTTACTTTTAGAAATTCTCACTAACATGAATACACACCACCAGTACAATAAGAACACTTTCCAGTCACAGGAAACACCACCACTTTGGCTTGTCAAACACACAAAAAAGTACATGTAAAACATCCATTGCACCAACTGTATGCCCACAAGAGGAGGTGGACAAATAGGAAGTGCAGTCATGGCCCAAGCATGTCACAGAAAAAACTTAGCAGGCAAGCAGCCTGCAGTAAAGCGATCCATTACATGTATGGTCAACAGGTGGCACGTGTGTGCACATATCAATACTTAACACTCTTACAGAAATACACAGAAGAATCATTAACTGACTTCTTACAAAAACTACACTGGAGAATCATTATACCTTAGGATCCAAAATATATCATTTGATGCACTATTTGACATCCATATAGATGCTAACTTAAGGGCAATACTGCTACCTCTACTGTGAATAGGCAGAATACACATTGAGAATACACATTGTATACCATGATTCATACACCACAACATGGATGACATGAACAAAGTACAACCTCACAGACCAGACATCCACATTTACAACAAGATCCTTAATTACAGATGAAACAACCAGTTCACCAGAGAATAGTCTGGGTCATAACATCCATCATGCTGGGTACATAAGTACATGCCCATGCATATCACATTAATTAAAATTTACAATCACAATAAATTACAAGAACATTTTTGGTACAATTATAAAAGTTTTTTTTTTTTTTTTTTACATTTTTGGTAAGAACATCAATAATTCTATAGAGTATTTCTGTAAGAATATCAAGTATCGATATGCGCACACATACGTCACCCGTCTACCATACGTGCAACAGCTGGCTCTGCCGCAGGCTGCTTGCTTACGGAGTTTTTCCTGTGATGTGCTTGAGCTATAACTGAACTTTCTGTTTCTCCTGGGCACAAAGTTGGTGCAATAGATATTCTATTGTCTTTTTTTATATGTTTAACAAGCCAGCATGGTGTCGTTTCCTATAAGAGCAAAGTGTTCCCATTGTATTGGTGGCACATATACAACTTAATAAGAATTTCTGTAGGTATGTAAACTAATGTCTATATACTGCTTATCAATGATAATGTAATGGCTTTACTTTTGATACACTGTCAATTCAATGATTACAGAAAGATTCTGTCACAATTGGCCACTGTGAAATAAAATAAAAATACCAAGCAATGTTAGCTGCAGAAGATTTCCTATTTACCAATGACATGTTGTCCCCTATGAAGATGTGCAACCTATACTGAACAATGACTTCAATTTTTTTTATATTTTGTTCTTGATATTGGATGTGGTATTACATGTCATGCACATTACTAGGTCAATTTTCCCCACTTCACTGATGCAAGCTGCAACCCTCAGCCGCTAGTGAACTTTGAATTACAGCGTGTAACAAGGCGGTGTGTAAAGTAACAGCGTCAGTGCACGAGAAACAGCATGCTGTAATTGAGTTTTGCATTTGAAGTGTTTATCCACACATGGAACGCCATCTCCCTCAGCATGAAAATGCCAGACCACACACGAGCACTGCGACACCTGTAAGAACCTGATGCCTTGGGTTCACTATCGTCGATCATCCTCCACACAATCCCGACTTGGTCCCATCCGATTTTCACCTGTTTTGAAAACTTAAAAAAGACCTTTGAGGACTTCACTTTGATAGTGATGAAACAGTGCATGGAGAGGTGCTGGTGCTACATCAATAGTCACACATCCCGTTCTGATAGCATCAACAAACTAGTCTCTCACTGGGAGAAATGTGTTCTTTGTCAGGATCTCTATGTTGAGAAATAAATATGTAGTCATGAAGAATAAAGATGAAGAATGTTAATAACATTTATTTTATTTAAAAAGCTTTGAGACTTTTCACATAAAAAATTGCAGTCTTGTTTTCAGCATGCCCTTGTATGACATCACCTATAGCTCAAATCATGGAAAACTGTTCCCACAAAATTTTGAAGATGTAGTTACTGTCTTTATGCAGAAGGTAGCAATATTACAACTGCAACAGCAGAACTAACTCACTCAAAATCAGAGGACATTTATGATCTCTCCAATTCTGTGATCAAAACAATTGTGAATATGTAATAGAACATCCATTATGTTCTCTTACAAATCAGATGATTGTTAGTGGCTTTTTCTCTTCATCCTTAAAACTGACAAGTTGTTACCCCTGTGCACAAAAAAGGGACACATCTTGCTCTAATTATTACCACCCTATCCCTCTTGCACCCATCCTTTTGAAAGTAATCGACTATTGCATAAAGCTCCAAATCAGTCAATATCTGTCTGGAAATAACAGTCTTAGTGACTTACTGAGTGGCTACAGGTCCAGCTTGTCAACAGTAAAGGCAGTTGAATATATTATTTCCATTTATACTTGTATCATCTGAATCGAGATTATCTATTAAAGCTACGGATGTCAATCAAAGTAAGGCATTTGACAATGTCAACGATAGAATTCTGCAAGAGAAACTCTACTGCTATAGTTTTAGAGACTCAGAAATATCTTTGGTCAGATCCAATCTAAGTAATAGAAAACATATTGTGCAGTTGAACAATATGAGATCAAATGCCTTGGATAACAAATAGGGTGTGCCACAGGGTCTGTGTTTGGACTTTAACTCTTCATAAGATATGTAAATGACTTGGCCAGTATTATGTTGTGCAAGTCTCCACTCTATGCAGACAAAACCACTTTTGTTACAACTGGGAGAGACTTAGGAGCATTCAAGCAGGATAGTAGAGATGACCTCAGAACAGCCAGTATGTACTTCCAAATCAATGAACTACATATTAATCACGAAAAATACTGTAAACTTCAGCTTATGTACTAAAGATGATGGCAATGACTTTGCTTCAGCTAAACTTTTTGGATTCATCTCGACTCAAAATTGACGAGGAAGGGCTATACTGATTATATCTGTACTAAATTATCATTTGATACACATTTGTTAGGCAAGCTGAGGCCTTGTGTTATTGACAAACTATTGCTCAACACATACTATGCATTTTTCCTCTTCCACTTGGCACATGCTATTTTGTTACAGGGGAATTACTCTGGAGCTAAAATAAGTTTTCATTTGCCACAAGAAGACAATCACATGCATCTGTGAGTCAGAAATAATTATGTCTTATAGAACCCATTTCAAAATGTTCCTGTGTGTACTAACTTGTCTAAGACAGACAAAAGAAAAGCAACAAAGTCACAAACTACAACAATCTGGCCGTCAATTTAACACACACTCAAGATAGTTACAAATACATGGGGTAAACCAGTTAATATGTTTCTGGTACAAGCACACAACACTACACAGAAATGGCTTGGAGAAAAAAGCATATTATAGAGTAGAACAGCTCGAAATGTGTCCTAAAATGATCTTAAACACTAGAAGAGTTTCATTTAGATTAAACTTACATATTCTATGTGAATATGTTGAATATATCATCTTCAGTATGATAGGCAATTTTAAATCTTGTAGCCAATAATGATATGAAAACATATCTTACAGCGAGTATGTCACTTACTTAATTCTGTCTGCAAGTGTGTTATGCACACAAAAGACGGCATCGATTGCATTTTAATGCTAAAGGATGGGCAGTAAATAAAATCCTGATTTAGGTTTTCCACAGTTTTCTCAAATAATTTTAAGCAAATGCTGGAATTGTTCCTTCTTCAGGGTCTGCCGACAAATACCTTTACTACAGTAAGATGATCTCTGGATGAATAAATATGTAAAATATTCAATTCGTTTCGTATTAGATTGCTGTCGTCATCTGTCAATGGTGGAAATTGTCATAACATGAACTGAAACTTTTCTCTGGTACGATGAGTCTTTCTCACGCCGCACAAAAATTTTACAATTATTCGAATCGCTTTGATTAGGTTGGCGCAAAGTACAGCCGTATTAACATGCACACTGAAGCATGCGAGCCATTTAGTGTGAAAGCAAAACAAGCACAATAGCCATAACTGGACCAATAGCTGGTTTTCCAAGTGATAATGCCAGATTTGAGTGAACATATTTACCACTTGATAAAATGACGTTACAACCACAGCCACAGAAGCGTACACCGTCCCTAAGAAACTGAACTGCAGATCATAATAAAAATTCAGGAAAACACCGACTGTTATTGGAATCTGAAAAGCGAGGTTAATAGATGTAGTAAAAAAACAAAAAAACAGGGCAAACACGTGCAAATGGGTTCTTATGAATTACCTATCTATCTCTCCTATACTTACCAGCGTCAACTTCACGCGCACAGAAAACTTTTTCCCATATAACATCATTTGCAAGATAATGATGAAAGGCGTCGTCAATGATTTAGCGATTTGAAAAGTACCTACAGTGTTATGCTGCAAGCTAAGATTCGTAAAAACCACAAACCCGCAAAATGTTATAGCTACCGAAATAATGTCCTTAACCTGCACAGACTTTTTTACGAAAACACTGCATCTTCTACATACTTCCAAGCCGATGTAAGTAACAACGAAATGCAGAAAAGTTAAAGCGATATTAGGGAAACCTACGTGGACATATACCCACTTATTTAAGAGTACAATACATATAGAACAACATATGTTAAAAAATAGGAAAAACGAGGTAACTGTTTCTTTGTTCATTCTTTTTCTCATTTTGAAGTTTAAAACTTCGGACACTTCAATCACATCCGCTGAGCGGCAAAACGTAACAAAACAAATGAAATGTCAGGATTTACTACCAACATACCAAACCAGCATTGCATATACGATTCCTACTATCGCAATGCATAACATCCCAAATTTGATTATAATGCACCTTTCTTCTCTTTGTTTATTAAATTTACTGTTGGTTTCACATCTTTAAGCGGTAATCACCTGCTAGGTTATCAATTTCTTTAATATTCAATTCTTCTTCAGTCCGAAGACTTCGTGCAGCTATCCACGCGACTCTTCCTGTGCAAGCTTATTCATCTCCGAGTAACTACTACAACCTTCGTCATCCATTTGAATCTGCCTACTACATTCTTTCCTCTACAGTTTTTACCGCCCACACTCCCCTATACTATCAAATTAACTATTTCTTGAGGTCTCAGGATGTATCCTGTCAACTGATACCTTCTGTTACTCTAGCTGTGACATAATTTTCTGTTCTCCTCAGGTCGTCTTAGGATCTCTCCTGTAGTTATCCAGTCTATCCATTTAAACTCCAGCATTCGTCTGTTGCACCACATTTTATGAATTACTATCTTCTCGTCTGCGCTCTTTATCAACCACATATCACTTACGCACAAACCTTACACCAAATACTTCCAGAAAAGGCTTCTGACACTTGTGTTTATATTCGTTGTCAGCAACTTTCTTTTTACTTGGAAATAATCAGCAACCAGTTGCTTAAAGGGAATTTAATTTCTTAATCGGTTTCAGGCACTTAGTGCCCTCCTTCTGAAGTTTATAACTATCGGATTATTTGCCACTTAACACCAGTAAGACCCTCACCCGGCCGGCCGCGGTGGTCTAGCGGTTCTAGGCGCTGAGTCCGGAGCCGCGCGACTGCCACGGTCGCAGGTTCGAATCCTGCCTCGGGCATAGATGTGTGTGATGTCCTTAGGTTAGTTAGGTTTAAGTAGTTCTAAGTTCTAGGGGACTGATGACCGTAGATGTTAAGTCCCATAGTACTCAGAGCCATTTGAACCATTTTTTTTTACCCTCACCCCCCCCCCCCCCCCCCCATGAACCATGGGGAGGCTTGTGTGCCTCAGCGATGCAGATAGCCGTACCGTAGGTGCAACCACAACGGACGGGCATCTGTTGAGAGGCCAGACAAACGTGTGGTTCCTGAAGAGGGGCAGCAGCCTTTTCAGTAGTTGCAGGGGCAACAGTCTGGATGATTGACTGATCTGGCCTTGTAACACTAACCAAAACGGCCTTGCTGTGCTGGTACTGCAAATGGCTGAAAGCAAGGGGAAACTACAGCCGTAATCTTTCCCGAGGGCATGCAGCTTTATTGTATGTAGATGATGGCGTCCTCTTGGGTAAAATATTCTGGAGGCAAAATAGTCCCCCATTTGGATCTCTGGGTGGGGACTACTCAAGAGGATGTCGTTATCAGGAGAAAGAAAACTGGCGTTCTATGGATCGGAGCTTGGAATGTCACATCCCTTAATCTGGCAGGTAGGTTAGAAAATTTAAAAAGGGAAATGGATAGGTTAATGTTAGATATAGTGGGAATTAGTGAAGTTCGGTGGCAGCAGGAACAAGGCTTTTAGTCAGGCGAATACAGGGTTATAAATACAAAATAAACTAGAGGTAATGCAGGAGTAGGTTTAATAATGAATAAAAAAAATAGGAGTGCGGGTAAGCTACGACAAACAGCATAGTGAACGCATTATTGTGGCCAAGACAGACACAAAGCCCACGCCTACTACAATAATACAAGTTTATATGCCAACTAGCTCTGCAGATGACGAAGAAATTGAAGAAATGTATGACGAAATAAAAGAAATTTTTCAGATAGTGGATTGGAGACGAAAATTTAATAGTCATGGATGACTGGAATTCAGTAGTAGGTAAAGAGAGGGAAGGAAACGTAGTAGGTGAATATGGATTGGGGCTAAGAAATGAAAGAGGAAGCCGCCTGGTAGAATCTTGCACAGAGCACAACTTAATCAAAGCTAACACTTGGTTCATGAATCATAAAAGAATGTTGTATACATGGAAAAAGCCTGGAGATACTGACAGGTTTCAGATAGATTATATAATGGTAAGACAGATTTAGGAACTAGGTTTTAAATTGTAAGACATTTCCAGGGGCAGATGTGGACTCTGACCACAATCTATTGGTTATGAACTGTAGATTAAAACTGAAGACACTGCAAAAAGGTGGGAATTTAAGGAGGTGGGACCTGGATAAACTGAATGAACAAGAGGATGTACAGAGTTTCAGGGAGAGCATAAGGGAACAATTGACAGGAATGAGGGAAAGAAATACAGTAGGAGAAGAATGGGTAGCTTTGAGGGATGGAGTAGTTTAGGCAG
Source organism: Schistocerca americana (assembly GCF_021461395.2). Classification (NCBI taxonomy): domain Eukaryota; kingdom Metazoa; phylum Arthropoda; class Insecta; order Orthoptera; family Acrididae; genus Schistocerca; species Schistocerca americana. The sequence goes on along the minus strand of NC_060130.1, from coordinate 582,385,388 downwards.
CAGAGGATCAAGTAAATAAAAAGACAAGGGCTACTAGAAATCCTTGGGTAACAGAAGAAATATTGAATTTAATTGATGAAAGGAGAAAATATAAAAATGCAGTAAATGAAGCAGGCAAAAAGGAATACAAACGTCTCAAAAATGAGATCGACAGGAAGTTGGTTGGTTGGTTGGTTTGGGGAAGGAGACCAGACAGCGTGGTCATCGGTCTCATCGGATTAGGGAAGGATGGGGAAGTAAGTCGGCCATGCCCTTTCAGAGGAACCATCCCGGCATTTGCCTGGAGTGATTTAGGGAAATCACGGAAAACCTAAATCAGGATGACTGGACGCGGGATTGAACCGTCGTCCTTCCGAATGCGAGTCCAGTGTGTAACCACTGCGCCACCTCGCTCGGTCGACAGGAAGTGCAAAATGGCTAAACAGGGATGGCTAGAGGAAAAATGTAAGGATGTAGAGGTTTATCTCACAAGGGGTAAGATAGATACTGCCTACAGGAAAATTAAAGAGACCTTTGGAGAAAAGAGAACCACTTGTATGAATATCAAGAGCTCAGATGGAAATCCAGTTCTAAGCAAATAAGGGAAAGCAGAAAGGTGGAGGGAGTATATAGAGGGCCTATATAAGGGCGATGTACTTGAGAACAATATTATGGAAATGGAAGAGGATGTAGACGAAGATGAAATGGGAGATATGATACTGCGTGAAGAGTTTGACAGAGCACTGAAAGATCTGAGTCGAAACAAGGGCCCGGGAGTAGACAACATCCCATTAAAACTACTGACAGCCTTGGGAGAGCCAGTCCTGACAAAACTCTACCATCTGGTGAGCAAGATATATGAGAGAGGCGAAATACCCTCAGACTTCAAGAAGAATATAACAATTCCAACCCCAAAGAAAGCAGGTGTTGACAGATGCGAAAATTAATTACCGAACTATCAGTTTAATAAGTCACGGCTGCAAAATACTAACGCGAATTCTTTACAGAAGAATGGAAAAACTAGTAGAAACTGACCTCGGGGAAGATCAGTTTGGATTCCATAGAAATATTGGAACACGTGAGGCAATACTGACCCTACGACTTATCTTAGAAGCTAGATTAAGGAAAGGCAAACCCACGTTTCTAGCATTTGTAGACTTAGAGAAAGCTTTTGACAATGTTGACTGGAATACTCTCTTTCAAATTCTGAAGGTGGCAGGGGTAAAATACAGGGAGCGAAAGGCTATTTACAATTATACAGAAACCAGAGGGCAGTTATAAGAGTCGAGGGACACGAAAGGGAAGCAGTGGTTGGGAAGGGAGTGAGACAGGGTTGTAGTCTCTCCACGATGTTATTCAATCTGTATATTTAGCAAGCAGTGAAGGAAACAAAAGAAAAATTTGGAGTAGGTATTAAAATCCATGGAGAAGAAATAAAAACTTTGAGGTTCGCCGATGACATTGTAATTCTGTCAGAGACAGCAAAGGACTTGGAAGAGTAGTTGAACGGAATGGGTAGTGTCTTGAAAGGAGGATATAAGATGAACATCAACAAAAGCAAAATGAGGATAATGGAATGTAGTCGAATTAAGTTGGGTGATGCTGAGGTAATTAGATTAGGAAATGAGACATTTAAAGCAGTAAAGAAGTTTTGCTATTTGGGGAGCAAAATAACTGATGATGGTCGAAGTAGAGAGGATATAAAATGTAGACTGGCAATGGCAAGCAAAGCTTTTCTGAAGAAGAGAAATTTGTTAACATCGAGTACAGATTTAAGTGTCAGGAAGTCGTTTCTGAAAGTATTTGAATGGAGTGTGGCTATGTATGGAACTGAAACATGGACGATAAATAGTTTGGACAAGAAGAGAATAGAACCTTTTGAAATGTGGTGCTACAGAAGAATGCTGAAGATTAGATGGGTAGATCACATAATTAATGAGGAGGTATTGACCAGAATTGGGGAGGAGAGAAATTTGTGGCACAACTTGATTAGAAGAAGGGATCGCTTGGTAGGACATATTCTGAGGCATCAAGGGATCACCAATTTAGTATTGGAGGGCAGCGTGGAGGGTAAAAATCATAGAGGGAGACCAAGAGATGAATACACTAAGCAGATTCAGAAGGATGTAGATTGCAGTAGGTACTGGGAGATGAAGAAGCTTGCACAGGATAGAGTAGCATGGAGAGCTGCATCAAACCAGTCTCGGGACTGAAGACCACAACAACAACAACACCAATAAGATGCATGCAGCATATTGCTGTGGTCATGTAGTTCATAATGCCTGTACAAATCTGGTAGAAAGAAAGCCAAACAATAAGTGCAGACACCATGCCAGAACTGAAGTTAATCAGCTCGTGGGGTGCAATCTTTGTCTTGACTGACAAATTTACAAAAGTGTCTTTAAGGATTCAACCACAGCTAAATAATTGTGACAAGCAACATTATAAATACCGGAATTATTGCTGCTAGTTTCATTCGAAACAGCTGAAGTTGTGCTCTTCGGTTCCTACATTACCACACCCTCGAAAACCGAGATATAGGCCTATCCCTAAAAAGCAGCAAAGTACTGGCGAAGAGTAACACTATAAATATCATTGTCCCTCGTTTTACTTGCAGCAATTTAAGCTGTACTCTAAGGTTTCTGCCTAATCACACCATCGGAAATCGCAACATATCCGAAAACAAAAGCCAAATATTTATGACAGGCAAGAAGTATATCATTCCTGCTCGTTTTACTTGCAACAATTTAAACTGTACTCTTTAGATTCATGTCGAACCACACCCTCAGAAATTGCGACATATTCGGAAAAAAAATGGTCAAATATTTGTGTCAATGTCATTGCTGGTTGCTTCACTCACAGCAGTTTTATCAGTGTGAATTCGCAAAATGGAAAGAACTCACTATTGAGTGGGTATGATGTCACATGTAAATAACACCGAATTCTGAAGAACTATTCAGAACCCTCTGAACTACTGGGACGTAATTAGGCATGTTAAACTAAGAATCAACAATACTGTGTCTGTGGAAACTGACATGTTTAATTTCCTGCAATTTGTGGACTTTTTTATTCTCGCTTTGTGAATCTCATCCTGAAAGTATATCATTGCTGTGTTTCTGTTACATGAACAGGAAACTCCCAGAATGATTGCAATTGCGAAGTTGAAAAATAAAGAATATTAGCATTTACACGATTTCAAATCTACTTCCTTTCTGTCCAAGACATCGCAACTCTAATCACACGACCACAGGAAACACTCATCAAGTGTTCCTTATAACGTGTTCATATTAAGTTTTTTTTAGGACTTCTACAGGTAGTGTGTCATTAACTAACATTTAATAATAATAAATACACACAACAAAAAAAGATAGACGTTGGATATTGTATCACAGACACAGCCCCTTTGACTGTTCAGAGATGTCACTAAACCTGCTCAAAGGTGTAAACAATCATGCATGAGCAGCGCCTATTAGATGGAGGGGGCACGACAGCCGACAAGTTCCATTTATTCCACCCAGTAAGGAGTTACACGGCTCGTGTTGTCTGTAGTTCAACAATGCCTAGACGGTCAATGCCACCGTTTGATCGCGTCCTCATTGTTACTTTGTACCAGGAAGGGCACTCAACAAGGGAAGTGTCCAGGCGTCTCAGAGTGAACCAAACCGATGGTGTTCGGACATTGAGGAGATACAGAGAGACAGGAACTGTCGATGACATACCTCGCTCAGGCCGCCCAAGGTCTACTACTGCAGTGGATGACCGCTACCTAAGGATTATGGCTCAGAGGAAACCTGACAGCAACGCTACCCTGTTGAATAATGCTTTTCTTGCAGCCACAGGACGTCGTGTTACGACTGAAACTGTACGCAGTAGGCTGCATGATGGGCAACTTCACTCCCAACGTCCATGGCGAGTTCCATCATTGCAACCACAAGACCAAGCAGCGCGGTACAGATGGGCCCAACAACATGACGAATGGACCGCTCAGGATTGGCATCATGTTCTCCTCACCGATGAGTGTCGCATATGGCTTCAACCAGACAATCGTCGGAGACGTGTTTGGAGGCAACCCAGTCAGGCTGAGCGCAAAACACACTGTCCAGCGAGTTCAGCAAGCTAGAGGTTCCCTGTGGGACCAACGTGCGCTGCTGGTGGTCATGGAAGGCTCCGTAATGCCTGTACGATACATGAATGCCATCCTCCGACTGATAGTGCAACCATATTGGCGAGGCATTCGTCTTCATGGACGACTATTTGCGCCCCCATCGTGCACATCTTGTGAACGACTTCTTTCAGGATAACGATATCGCTCGACTAGAGTGGCCAGCATGTTCTTCAGACATGAACCCTATCGAACATGCCTGGGATAGTTTGAAAAGGTGTCTTTATGGACGACGTCACCCACCAACCACTTTGAGACATCTACGACAAATCGCTGTTGAGGAGTGTGACAATCTGGACCAACAGTGCCTTGATGAGCTTGTGGGTAGTATCCACGATGAATACAGGTATGCATCAATGTAAGAGGTTGTGCTACTGGGTATTAGAGGTACCGGTGTGTACGGAAATCTGGATTTTTTATTTTGAATGGTTTATTGATCCATTTTCATCTACAGCTGCACAATGTGCAAGAGATATTTGGATTTTTATGTTAATATTAACAGTCTTACATATAATATACCTTTGTACATAATAAAACACATTAATATATCAATTAATGATGAATACTTAAATAAATGTTGTTATGCTATATACAGAGAGGTAAAATATAAATCTTCTTCTGAATGAGGCTACATTGGGTTAACACAGAAAAATTTAGTTTTGTAGGTATTCATTTACTGTATAAAAGCAGTGATCAACCAAGTATGACTTCAGTTTATGTTTGAAGTGACCAATGTTTTGTATGTGTTTAATGGTATCTGGTAAGGCATTGTACAGTTTGATACTAGGATGGATAAGGCCGTTTTTAAATAACTTTGTGTCGGCGCTTTGAACATGTACATCCAATTTTTGTCTTGTACCAGCTGTGTATTGTGTGATTTTGAGTGATGAGTGGTCTTTTTGTACGTAAGTTTTGCCTTAAATAAATTATATTTTCAAGTATATATATATATATATATATATATATATATATATATATATATATATATATATATATATACACTCCTGGAAATTGAAATAAGAACACCGTGAATTCATTGTCCCAGGAAGGGGAAACTTTATTGACACATTCCTGGGGTCAGATACATCACATGATCACACTGACAGAACCACAGGCACATAGACACAGGCAACAGAGCATGCACAATGTCGGCACTAGTACAGTGTATATCCACCTTTCGCAGCAATGCAGGCTGCTATTCTCCCATGGAGACGATCGTAGAGATGCTGGATGTAGTCCTGCGGAACGGCTTGCCATGCCATTTCCACCTGGCGCCTCAGTTGGACCAGCGTTCGTGCTGGACGTGCAGACCGCGTGAGACGATGCTTCATCCAGTCCCAAACATGCTCAATGGGGGACAGATCCGGAGATCTTGCTGGCCAGGGTAGTTGACTTACACCTTCTAGAGCGCGTTGGGTGGCACGGGATACATGCGGACGTGCATTGTCCTGTTGGAACAGCAAGTTCCCTTGCCGGTCTAGGAATGGTAGAACGATGGGTTCGATGATGGTTTGGATGTACCGTGCACTATTCAGTGTCCCCTCGACGATCACCAGTGGTGTACGGCCAGTGTAGGAGATCGCTCCCCACACCATGATGCCGGGTGTTGGCCCTGTGTGCCTCGGTCGTATGCAGTCCTGATTGTGGCGCTCACCTGCACGGCGCCAAACACGCATACGACTATCATTGGCACCAAGGCCGAAGCGACTCTCATCGCTGAAGACGACACGTCTCCATTCGTCCCTCCATTCACGCCTGTCGCGACACCACTGGAGGCGGGCTGCACGATGTTGGGGCGTGAGCGGAAGACGGCCTAACGGTGTGCGGGACCGTAGCCCAGCTTCATGGAGACGGTTGCGAATGGTCCTCGCCGATACCCCAGGAGCAACAGTGTCCCTAATTTGCTGGGAAGTGGCGGTGCGGTCCCCTACGGCACTGCGTAGGATCCTACGGTCTTGGCGTGCATCCGTGCGTCGCTGCGGTCCGGTCCCAGGTCGACGGGCACGTGCACCTTCCGCCGACCACTGGCGACAACATCGATGTACTGTGGAGACCTCACGCCCCACGTGTTGAGCAATTCGGCGGTACGTCCACCCGGCCTCCCGCATGCCCACTATACGCCCTTGCTCACAGTCCGTCAACTGCACATACGGTTCACGTCCACGCTGTTGCGGCATGCTACCAGTGTTAAAGACTGCGATGGAGCTCCGCATGCCACGGCAAACTGGCTGACACTAACGGCGGCGGTGCACAAATGCTGCGCAGCTAGCGCCATTCGACGGCCAACACCGCGGTTCCTGGTGTGTCCGCTGTGCCGTGCGTGTGATCATTGCTTGTACAGCCCTCTCGCAGTGTCCGGAGCAAGTATGGTGGGTCTGACACACCGGTGTCAATGTGTTCTTTTTTCCATTTCCAGGAGTGTATAAACATATTACAATTAACTTGAATGCTGGAATTTCTATGCCTGATATTTCAAAATCTTTCTCAGTGTTTAAGGATTCAACATTGTCTAAGTTATTGAATTCGACATCTTTCTTTATGTATATGCAGTTCCATCCACGTGTAAACTGATTTCTACAAGTTTGTGCTGCTAACACATAATCCATTATTTTCACTGTCTTTAACTCATTTTCTTTCAGCCAGTGTTCAGTCAAGCACAGTATATTAACATATCTGAGTTCACCTGATAGCAAGATTTCAAGCTCTCTTACTTTATTCATAATTGACTGTATATTCTGATGAAGAAGAGTGATCTGGTGAGATTTTAGGTTTGTTCTGATTGGTTGACCACTTACCTTTATTCCAGAATTTAAATTGTGTAGGAAATCTCCATTCTCATCTAGAAGCGTGAGTTGGTTTTTTCCATTGTTCATAAGAAAATGTCCTGATGGAGAAAAGGGGCAGTTCTCCATCTCTCTGGTCATTTCACTTGTGTGGTCGATGTTGAGGAGGTTTCTGTTTTTGCTGCAAGGACTGCTACTGGAGGTGGTGTTGATAGGTGCACTAGTTATCCTAATTTGGTCTTGAGGCTTTTTGTGAATAAAAAATCTTGTAGATGACATGGTCGCCTTACATTTCTTCTCACTGGAATTGCTGAACTTCCTGTTGTTTCTGGGGTGGTAGTAGTTGATTGTTGGTGTTCACTGATGCATGTAAAATTAGATGTCCTTGGTGATACTTTTGAGACTGGATCTGCTGATGTCCTTAGTGGGTGTCCTGTAGGTACTGCCTCTGGTTTCCGGTGCCCAGTTCTTCTTGTTGTATCTTAAATATCATCGGGTGTGGAACTTGGTTCTGCTGCTTTTTTTGGGTTAGATGCTTTTGCCGGTATCACAGCCTGGTTTAGTCGATAGTAGTTTTGTTTTGCTGTGTCTTCTTTGAGTGATGAAGGTGTAGTACAGTTCTTTTTTGCGCCTCCTCGTTTATCTTTCATAACTATCGAGTTGGATAAGTCCGTTTCTGCTGCTGATTTTTCTTGTGTTTTCACTGTCATATTTGCAGAAAGGTCTTCACATTGTATGTATGTTAGAGCCGGTATTTGGAGATTGGCACCTACTGCTAGTTGTAAATGTCTACATAATTTCTCTTTGCCTTCCATTCGCAAGTGAAGTCCATGCTTTGTATAATCGCGTCTACTGAGGAATGTATTGACGTCCATTACAATTACATGCTCATAATTTTTTGCAGTCCTCATTGAGAATTCGTTTGCAGCATAGATTCTGTTGCCCAGTTTTGGTACATCGTATCTGTATGGAATTGTGCACAAGACTACTTTTGTGTGGATTGTCTTATGAAGAGAATCTGTTAAGGCACATTTGAAATCATGAAATTTCTTTAGGATGTCGTTTGTCCCACCTAGAATGATGACACTGTCATTTTTCGTATATTCTTTCGTCTTGCTGTCTACGTTACAAACCACGTCCATTAACTGTGCTTCAGGTTTTATTACAGAAGAGATGCAGTGTTTTTGATTTTGAGAACTGATCATAATTTTTGCACAGTGACGACCATGACTGTCAGAAAGAATTAATACGTTCTGTCTCTTGTTATCACTGTGTATCATTTTTTGGGGCACTGGTAGAGCACTTTTTTTACAGTTTTCATTTGCATTAACGCTGTTGGTTTTGTAAGGGCACTTCATAACACAAGCACTTGAGTCCTTCGCTGCAGTATTTTTGCTTCTGATGCATTCATGCTGCTTTTATTTCTCACTATTTACAGTTTTTGTCGGTTTTGTTTTGATTGGTGCCCTCGATTTCAGATAACCTAACAGTTCGGTATTTTCATTTCGAAGTTTCGTTTAATCGTTCTTTAAACTGTTAATCGCTGCTTGCATACTTATGATACACTCTTTTAAATGTTCAATATCTGTTATACATTTTTACATGGTATATTTTCACTTTCAACGGCTGTATTTCCGTTTGGTAGAACATTGCGCACATCACACATACATACCAGCAGTTCACTATTTCTAGACCGAATTTCCGGACATTTGAGTTAAAATATCACGCACACTGCATTTACGATTGCAGTATTCACTGATTTTTACGTAAGTCGTACATTTTTCGTTCAATTTACGTTTATATTTGTAGAGCTAACACACTTGCTGTTTACACTTTCCGCCATCTTCTACCTCAATGGACCACCACCTCTGAAGGTCTCGCTGTATGGTAGTACAACATGCAATGTGTGATTTTCATGAGCAATAAAAAGGGCGGTAATGGTGTTTATTTTGATCTTTATTCCTATTTTCCCGGTAATGAATTAAATATATAGGAGAAGAAAGAGTTAGTGAGAGAAAGAATGAGGAAGAAAGTGGACGCCAGAAACAAAAGGCACAATGCAAAAGCTAAATTTGTGAAATTTGACAAAGGCGACCTGGTCTTAGTTAAAACTCATGAAAAATCAAGTGAAATTAATCATGAGATTGCCAAATTTAAGTTCATTTACCACGGTCCCTTTCTGGTGGAAAATGTTTGCCAATACAAATTAGGGTTAAGAAACGTTGTAGACCTTAAGCCCTATGTGGCTAGAACCTAATGTGACTGTAATCCTTACTATGACTAGTACATGATATTTAGATTTTGTAAATATTAGTGTAGAAAATTAATTATGTCAAAATTTCTAATACTGGTATATAAGTTTCAGGTTGAATGCTAAATATGCAACGAATTAGTCATTACTAATTAGACATAATGACATCGAACAAACAGTACAGAATTGTAAAATATGGATGTACTGCCAAAGATTGCCAGAGGCAGCAAAGTAACTAAATGCAGTAATATGCATATGGTGTAGTACCCAATGGGCTGCACAAAGCGGCGAAAAAGGTGGTACCAAGTGTCTTTGTAATGGGAAGTGGACTGCACTGCACAGTATAATGTAATTGGATTTGGAAGTAACTTTTTTTGCTTCTCTTGTGTATGTGTAGTTGAAAAGGATTGCACTGTGCAGCGTAAAGTTGAAAATTTCTAAAAAAAAGTTATTTGTTTATGAAGAGAATAGTAAATGGACTGCTTTAATTTTTTTGTTGCAGCCTGACTTTCTTATGAAATATAATAAGGTTACTGAAATACAGTTGAAACTAAGGTATACATAAAGATCTAGCATATAAATGAAAGTTACGAGAAAAACAGGAGGTTAGTAAATTTCTTGGAAAATGATTACCTGATAAGTTGCTGCAGGTAAAAATTTGTGTATTTAATGGTAAAGCTATGTTATGAAACTTCATTTGTAGTTGTTATGTTGGAATGTATGTATAATAATTAGTACAGGTTTAGGATTTCTTGGTACACATGTAAATATTATTTTTCTGTAACATTCTGTTGAACACCAGAAGTTATAAAAAAACCGTTTGTTGCAACTGAAGAAAAATAACTTCGTCCACTATTGCTTAGAGATATTTATGTATAAAATGTAATATAATAAGTTTTAAAGAAGTGGCCTCTTTATAGTCAATAGCATTTGGATGTTTTGCTAAGATTGTCTTGTCAGAAATCATTACCAAAACAGGGGCATATGTAATGGTATTGTAAATATAATACTGCCATTAATCTGTATATTTAAAAATATTTTTTGTTCCATAATAATTTTGAAAACTTAAGAAAATACTATAACGAGAGTAAGCTTTTGTTAAGTGTAGTTTATCTATTTAAAATAACCTCTTTGACGTAGGTGGAATAAATGCATGAAAACATATTTTGTAAATAATTAGGTAATATGTCAAGTACAAATGTAATTAATTATGTCAATTTTGTGTGTATATGCTGTTATGGAATTGTAGATGGTTCATACTTAGGATTTTTGTAAGGAGAAGTGTAAATTGGAAAGGTGTAGGGATAATAGGTGGAACGGAACTCCGTTCTGTGGTGGAATGGAAAAGGTGGTTGGGCACGCGAGTGAGAATTGGCGCGCAGATGGCTCACACAGTCGGTAGCTGGAATGCAAGTGGTGAACACGCATTACGTTGGTCAAGCACTAGAGGCCCCGAATTTACCTGAAAGACTGGGTTTTGGCCTCGGACGTGTTCTACATGATTGGTACAGTGCGGCAATAAATTAATAGCTCGAAATTTGTAATTTTATCGTCGCCACCAAGAGGAAGACATCAAGAGCCGTAATTGCGCAATATTACTACGCAGCACCGCCTCACGCCACCTTTGATATCAGTAACAGGCAAAGTACTTTATTTAGAAGTGTATCACAGTATGAACAATCCATCTTCAATCAGTGGAATATAAGTGTTAAATGTACCTTTGTGTTAAACCGTGATTTTCCTATGTCATTTACCTCAGTAGGGTCCTTACCTAAACGAATTTATTCCGAGTATCCTGATGTTTATTGAAGCTTGAATAATAGTAAATTACTGGCAAGAGTACTGTTTTGGTAGTAAATTCTGAAAATCATTATTAAATACTAAAGTTTGCACGTATCAGTTTAAGGGCCACCACTTTGCGTGACCATGAGGATAATTTTTCAATAGTATTTCTGAAAGTAAAGTAACATAATTGTTTAACTGCAACAATCTTAACAGTAATTGTTCGTGTTGCTTCTCCATGTCAAAGAAAGCCAGACAAATATTGGTGTTAGTAAAACGTTAACAAATAACAGTCCTAAAAAAATGAAATTTAGTCACGTTAAATAATAGTTTTGGTCATATGAATGATAGCTATAAGTTTAATAATTTTTTTGTATCCTTGTTGAAACATATGTGTGTCTTCTTTAAATAATTACTGAAGTATAGTGATAAAGTCCATAAGTAACAGAAAGTGGGATTAATAGTATTTATTCCCAAGTGACCGTAGTAAGTGAAAGTAGTTATTTATTCAGTGTCGAAAATTGACTGCATCTTTTTGTGTAGACACTGTGCCCGATTTGGGCTGGCGGCCGTTTTATTAAGCGAAACAGCTTATTGTTCTAACAGGCTTTGTCTGGTAAAAGGTTTCCAGAAGTAATTATTCTCACTGCTTTTCCCCCAAACCGTAGGATTCGGAGAAAAATAGTTCGATACTTTACCATTGGGTTGAACACGGTTAAAATCTCTCTCCGAGAGTCGATGGTTTGGAGTGTTAGTGCTGCGTGATTTTGTGGTGGTGTTCCTGCCGCTACTTACTGCACAGTTCTGACATCCCGAATCGCGGATCTTCCGTCTTTACTGTGGTAGAACTTAAACGTTCTGGTATCGTATTGACGAGAACGCGAAAGTACCGTTGCAAGTTTGTTTAAGAAAGAAATACATAAATACCTACGATAGCTGCAGAACAGGAGAACTGCCAAAATAATTTTTCCTGCCCTTTATCTATGATGTTGAAAATGGTTCAAATGGCTCTGAGCACTATGGGACTTAACTTCTGAGGTCATCAGTCCCCTAGAACTTAGAACTACTTAAACCTAACTAACCTAAGGACATCACAAACATCCATGCCCGAGGCAGGATTTGAACCTGCGACCGTAGCAGTCGCGCGGTTCCAGACTGTAGCGCCTAGAACCGCTCGGCCACCCCGGCCGGCTTATGATGTTCGATTTGCAGTCGGTGCATCTGGATATTATTCAAAACTGTGCCTTAGACCCAAATTATAGCTACAGAAATGCGAATAAAAGTCACTGGTCTATACTAGGTATTTCTGCTCCCAGCGAACGCAGTGGTAGGCAGCGACGCTGAGTCTTCGTAGGGCGAGCTTTACTGATGTCAACCAGTTCAAGAATCACATTTGGCTGAGTAGCCACATTCCGCCTGTCGCTAGTCTAATGGAAAATTGAAAAAAAACTGTAGAATTCGTTTGACAATTGTGTTACTGTCGATTTAATTCCTGGATTGCTTGATAATTGTAATTTAGATTAATACAGAAATACATAGTTTCGTGGCGATACATAATGATAAAATTTTCTCGAGCTTCCAGCCACGTCCAGCGGTTTAAAATCCACGAGCTTTCGGCCGAGTTCCCTTTGGTCATTGTCAAGTGGTGACTGTCGAATGATTGCTGCTGTCGTCCTTATATAGCCGCGCTCTGTTCAGTGACGTCACTGGTGCTCGCTCCAGCGCCATATATGGTAATATTTTCATTGCTCGCTTGTCGTGCCCGCTTCAACTTTCCGATGGCCGGGTTCCGAGCTGTGCTTAGCTGTTGTCAGAAAAGCGATCGAGTTAAAAATTATTGACAACACCCTCAATAAAGACGGCGGCCTGCGGCTAAGCACAGCTTGGAACCCGGCCATCGGAAAGTTGAAGCGGGCGCGGCAAGCGAGCAATGAAAACATTACCATATACGGCGCTGGAGCGAGCATCAGTCACGTCACTGAAGACAGCACCGCTACATAAGGACGGCACCAGCAATCATTCGACAGTCACCACTTGACAGTGGCCGACGAGAACTCGATAGAAAGCTCGTGGATCTTAAACCACGCCCGCATCTCGGGGTCGTGCGGTAGCGTTCTCGCTTCCCACGCCCGGGTTCGATTCCCGGCGGGGTCAGGGATTTTCTCTGCCTCGTGATGGCTGAGTGTTGTGTGCTGTCCTTAGGTTAGTTAGGTTTAAGTAGTTCTAAGTTCTAGGGGACTGATGACCGTAGATGTTAAGTCCCATAGTGCTCAGAGCCATTTTCTTAAACCACTGGACGCGTCTGGAAGACCGAGAAAATTTTATCAATTTAGATTACGTATTATGAATTATTCTTACTTAAGGGATGACGTAGAGGTAGCTCATTTCAACATAAACTGCAGCTTACTTTGCCATTAACATTGCGAATTCTCAGTCTTGTTCATCATTAGGAGAATAAGAGAGCGGTGTTTGTTGGCGAAGTTCTACAGTAGCTTAAGGTTAAAGTGTTCGCCCTTCAGCTGGAAGAGTGCACTAGTCTTTATTTCTAATGTCATTGGAGACAAGACTTTTACCTCTTCTGTCACAGAACCACAAGCAGGCAGATCGACAGTCAGTAAGGAATTCATAAGTTTTGTCGCTACCTTGATTCTGTACCCTTTGGATCTAAAGGTGACAAACTTTGCACGCATGTTAATGCCTGCTTTTTCTGCTTCTGTCAATTGTATTTACTTATATATAACATTGAATCATTAGTTAACTGGATTTCATTATTTATCTATACCCACTGCTACATTTATATAGGGGCACTTTTGGGGTGGGCCTTCCTGTAAGACTACTTCAGTATCACTGTGGACTGAACGTAGACACAGACCGTTTTGAAGCCGAAAGCACACAGTGTCCGGCCAACTAGCGACAAAAATCAAATTCAAATGTATCTGAGCACTATGGGACTTAACTTCTGAGGTCATCAGTCCCCTAGAACTTAGAACTACTTAAACCTAACTAACCTAAGGACATCACACACATGCATGACCTAGGCAGGATTCGAACCTGCGACCGTAGTACGCACGCGGTTCCGGACTGAAGCGCCTAGAACCGCTCGGCCACCACGGCCGGCCCAATTCGTGACAATCTATGATGCTTTGTTTCATTGAAAAAGTGTATTTCGTTCAATTCCGTATAGCAGATTATGCAACAGTAGGTAATGATTTAAATGAGTGAACGGTCTGTGTTGGTCACGTGTTATTGAAATTAATAAAGCTATTATATGAAGTAACAGAGTCTGTTTATTCGTTTGAATGATTGAAAAAGACTTTTTTCTTAAGATTATCATGATAACTTGTAATTCATTCGTATGAGTGAGTGCATACAAAACAGAGTTTTTACGTTAGTTTATTGAACACATTACATAAACATAAGATATAAATGACTCCGCACCAGTAGAGTCTCCCATATTATCTAAAACAGTCTGACAGTGTTCAGATAGTTTTTCGATTTCACGTATATGGACAATATGCTGGTAGCACTTCGTCTCCTTGCTTGTTGTGGTGTGTTAACATACAGTAAAGCTGTGCGGTTCAGTGTCATGATGAAGCGAGGCGTCTCGCTAATTCTGTCACTGACTGTATAGTGTAAGTGATTCGATATTGGACAAGTCGATATTCATAACTAAGTTGAACACTGAGGTTGGAACTGGCTGCTTGAACGTCAGGATGACTCATTGAATATTCATTTTGTGTTAACTCATAAGTTGCCGCATTTGTTTTCTTAATCCTTTCCAGCATCGTTTTCGCCGATTCGCTCCATTTTTGGAACATTCCAATGAGCTGTTCCCGAAAGAATCTGGTACTGTTCTGTTTGCGGTAGCACTGGAGGTGCTCATTCTTGAGTTGTTCAGGTGTACGTGCATTATTCATCCCTTCGTGGTAGAATGCATAGGTCTTCACTTCACCCGTTAACGGTAACATTGTTATGTGCAAACATCTTTCTCTCTGACCAATCACCCAGAATCGTGGCAGCTTCCAAATGATCCATATATGCGGACACATCCTCAGTTGTCTTCTGAAAAAGGGGTCACTAGATATCAGACGTCTAATTGAAAGAAGGAGTGAGTGTTCTGAAGGAAGTTTTTGTTTTACTGTCCCAGCTAGTCCACTCTGTCTATTCAGGCTGTTCGCTGCCAGAGTATCCACCTGCCTTTGCAAAGCAGTATTACTCCTTTCATTCCGGTTATCTGTGCTCTCTCTGTGAATGACAACAGCTGTCATTTTAGTAAGTACTTCTGGCAGCACATTGCTGGGGCTGGAGGGTTCCTCCTCAGCCCAACAGTGGCAGAGGAACTGGCTATGCAACGATCAGCATGAAGGACTGCCTCCTTTGTCTGGTTGTGGATTGACAGCGATGGTGGCTAGGATTGAGGGCAGACCACTGTCTAGACATCCCTGAATAAATTAGTGCTTTATTCGTGTTAGGAGCAAAGGTGAGATCGCCATTGTACTGGAAGCCGTTGGCACTGACAGAGAGGGCGGCAGAAGATCAGTGTGTCGATATCAGCAGGAACGTCAGGTATTCATAGGTAGCATTCGTGACAATTTGGGATGCTTCGTTTCGTTGAAAAAGTATATTCTATTCCATTCCATAATGCCAGATGTAGTAACAGTAGATAAGCGATTTAAATGAGTGAACAGTCTCTTTTGCAGTTATGTATTATTGGAATTTAAGAAAAAAATACATAATGGCAACAAAGACTGTTTACGCATTTTAATTACTGAAAAAGACTCTTTTTCGTAACATTATCATGATCAGTTGTAATTTATTTGTATTAGTACAGTGAATACAAAACAGCATTTTTTCAGTGGTTTATTGAAACCATTACGTAATCGTAAGTGAATCAGCAGCAATGTAGTCTCCCGTATTATCTAAAATAGTTTGACAACAGCGCTCAGGTTCATGCCGTGTTCCTTGACTTCAGGAAGACATTTGACACTGTACCGCACTGCCGTTTAGTGAAAAAAATACGAACTTATCGAGTATCGGACCACATTTGGCATGGATTCAAGACTTCCTTGCAGATAGAACTCAACACGTCGGTCTTAATGGAACAAAATCGACAGACGTAAAGGTAGTTTTCGGATCACCCAAAGAAACTGTGAGAGGACCATTACTGTTTACTACATATATAAATGATATAGTAGAAAGTGTTGGATGCTGTTTAAAGCTGTTTGCAGATGATGCGGTTGTCTATAACAAAGTAGCCATGCCAGAAGAGAATATCGATTAGCAGAATGACTTGCAGGGGATTGATGAACTCTGAGGGTTGAGCATGAAAGTAAATAATTGTAACATATTGCGCACACGTAGGGAACGAAATCCACTACTGTTCAGCTAGACGTCAGACTGAGAGTCATAGGAAGAATCATAAGGAAATGTCGCTCTCCACGAAGGAAGTGGCTCATAAGGCGCATGTTCGACCGATTTTTGAGTATTGTTCATCAATATGGGATCCTTACCAAATGGAACATAGTAGGGATAGAGAAGACCCAACGAAGAGGGGCACGTTACGTCATGGGATCGCTTAATCGGTGCGAGAGCGTTATCGAGATGCTCAACAAACTCCACTGGCAGACGATACAAGAGAAGTGTTGTGAATCATGGAGACGTTTACTATTTACATTTCGAGAGAGATATTTCTGGGTAGAGTCGGACAACGTATTACTTCCTCGCACATACTTCTCGTGAAATGAGCACGATGAGAAAATTCGAGAAAGTAGAGGCAACACAGTGGCCTACCGTCAATCATTCACCTACGCGCCATTCGCTAGTAGAACAGGGAAGGGGGATCCGTTAGTGGTACCAGAAGCACCCCCTGCCACACATCACTAGGATCCGTGTTGTTGACACGTGCTGCCAGTTGTGACAACCGTCCCGGATTTTTCCGCTGTTCCTGATCGTTTGGCGTAGCATACAAATGCAGCGACTTCCACGCAGTCAATAGGGAGCTGCAGTATTTAAACGTGTCCGAACCAGCTTGTCATCATCGAACACTTGTGCCAGTTATGTGACGCTCAGTCTGTGACAGACATTGTGGTACCGATGATGCATCCCAGCGCCAGCGCTCGAATCCCTGCCCATCTCCTGAGCTCCTGGACACTCGGGCAACTCAGTGATTTGAAGCCGTCTGAAGAGAACGACGCGGGAGCCCAGCTATCCCGTCTCTGCCGAGGTATCCACAAGGGACTTCCTTGCCTGGATCCCTGGGGGTGGTGCAGGCTGATACGTTCATTGCTGAACAGCCAACGCCGGGCCAGCACGACATGGGCCGGAAAATGTCAGCCTCCCCTTAAGCAGCAGCCACAGCGGTGAACCCCGCTCAATGCCATTTCCTTTGCACGATGCCAAGATCGCTCTAATGGGTGGCGCTGAATGATGTATTTGCTTTGCTCGCCATCGACGCTGTGGCATCAAGGTCCAATGAGTGTAAACACACAATAATAAAGAAGTTCTTGTACCTACAAATTGTCTTCTCTTGTTGGACCAGCATCCATCTAAGCCAGAGAACCGCCACTCACACTCACTCATCCCACCTCCCGTTGTACCGCATTGGCACCGCAGATCACTACTCCAGTCTAGGTCACTGCAGAACACTATTTATCTGGCGGTGGCTATGGAAGGTTCTGTTGATGATGAGGAGATGGTTCAAATGGCTCTGAGCACTATGGGACTCAACTGCTGAGGTCATTAGTCCCTTAGAACTTAGAACTACTTAAACCTAACTAACCTAAGGACATCACACACATCCATGCCCGAGGCAGGATTCGAACCTGCGACCGTAGCGGTCACGCGGTTCCAGACTGAAGCGCCTAGAACCGCACGGCCACACCGGCCGGCTAATAACCGTTGTTACTATCTGCTATTTTAATAATATCGATTTACTTTTTTAGTTCATCTGTTTTATCAAATGTGATTTTATGTTATTGATTAAACACCCCTGATACATTTTTTACTTGAAATGCGTTTTTTTGTTGTTTCGGAAGACATGAAATTTTGTTGGCCTCTTATTTATGCCAAAGTGGTGCTTCTGATTTTTTAAGGTTTGTAACGTAACAGAAATGTATACTTTATTGTTTTCGTATGCCACACTGTTGAGCTGATTTGGAGGACAGTCTATTTCATTAACTGTATCATTTAATAAAGTGGTTCCATCGTTCCATCATCCATACACACTGATGCTCCAAAACTGCTTACTAGTATGCTGGCCCATTTTTGGAGAGCAAAATTCAATAAATCACGCAAGTGCAAACGCAGGCACAAACAAAAGATCCTTAATTTTAATGTCAGTCAGAAGTGGCAAAGTGGTAAAGTGCAAGACTACGAATACAAAGGTCTCCATTTCGATCCCTCGTCAGTGTAGTAATAATGACGATAATAATCGAATTATCCGATAACTTTACAGTAGATTTGTTGCATAGATCATGAATACGACATTTCGTAATGATGTGGAACGTGTCATTTTAATGAGAGATTTCTTTACATACCATGATTCAATTTCTTTACAACAATTTTTTACTCTCTCTCTCATTCTTTATATATATATATATATATATATATATATATATATATATATATATATATATATTCTCACACACACACAAACATTCTTTTTTTATTTTTATTTGTGTGTTGTGCTCGACTATCGGCCAGGCACGAAAATGTCCGTGAATGAGTTTCTTAGTTTTGAGTACATTTACGAAAGAAATGTAAAAACAACTATGAGAGTTACTGAATTATGATGATTAGTTTGCAGTCAGTTCTGAGTATTATTAGTAACTACGGTCGAGTCTCTAAATCAAGTCACAGAAAATCAATTCAGACCATTACATATTCCAGGCCGTGGCAGCCTCTTCGAGACGTCAGCTCTGGTCACTTCCCAGCCCTCTATAGGGACACATCGGTTCGTCATCTTCCTGCTGGTACTGTAACTGACATTTAGTAACAAGGCATGGTATGTTTGGCAACTCTGTGATCGACGAGTTACTTCCCGGTGTGAACGGAATTAAGCCTCAAAGTTCGCTTGATTTTTCCTGTCATTTCCATTGTATAATCTGAGTCATTATCACGTGACGTGTAACAAAAGATTGTAAATTTACGGTTTTCCGCCCAAGAAAGCAGTTACACGTGGAAATCGCAACTAATCTCGTCCTTTAAATAGCAGTTTACGGGTTCTAGCCACTATTGGCCTCTAAGAGGATACTAAGACATGTCCATATATGTTGACCTGCGAAAAAGCTTCTGTTGTGGTTTGCGGTTCCAGTCTCACTGACTGTAACGTTTTTATCCCTTCTGTGAAAGAGTTACAAGCAGACAGGACAAACATCGATAAGGAAATCGCAAGAAAATACTTTCGGCTCACAGTGAAAAACTTACAATGCTGCACAACAGGTAACGCCTCGTTCCGCTGCTGACAAGATAATTTTGGGTTTCTAGGAATACATAACTTTATTAATGAAATGCCACATTTGCATACCTCTTGATTATGACACCGCATACCAATTAAACACAGACCCAATCGAAATCTAAGTGAGTAGTTTTTTACTAATTCGTGCCGATAGAGGCACGCTTGTGTACAGATACTGAGTTTTATTAAAACAGACTTTCGTCGTAAGGTTATCGGGGGTAGTTTCATTTCATTTCTTATAATACAGTGCACAGTTTTCGTAAGGTTTCTTTCAGTATTGTTAAAACAATACTTAACCTGAGAGGGAAATTAATCATCAGTGACATATGCGAATTCTCTGATGTTATCTTTAACAGTCTGACAATGCACATGCAGTTTGCTGATTACATGCATGTAGAAAACTTGTTCTGAGTTAAAGCTGTCAAACAAGGTTTGAAACCGAGCGAGGTGGCGCAGTGGTTAGCACACTGGACTCGCATTCGGGAGGACGACGGTTCAATCCCGTCTCCAGCCATCCTGATTTAGGTTTTCCGTGATTTCCCTAAATCGTTGCAGGCAAATGCCGGGATGGTTCCTTTGAAAGGGCACGGCCGATTTCCTTCCCAATCCTTCCCTAACCCGAGCTTGCGCTCCGTCTCTAATGACCTCGTTGTCGACGGGACGTTCAACACTAACCACCACTAACCACCACCAAGGTTTGAAGAAGAATAAAATGCCACTACCACATGGCAGCTAATGTAGAAAATACTTTTCTGATGTACTTTGGCAAGATGCGCTTTACCATACGTAATACTACAAAAGTTTCGAGATGCCATCTGCTGCCTGGCCCTCTATTAAACCTGAAAAGAACAAAATGTTGCAGAAGTTAGCCCTTTTTCCACATGCGAATATTTTGGGTTGAAAAGTGAAGGAAATTATGTCTAATGTTCCATTAAACTGATAACTTCAGCAGACAGCAGAATTGCGTTTTAAAATATGTAACAGTGAATGTACTCAAACTCGAGAACACAGCTGCAGCACACGATGCTTAAAGTTACACTACTAGCTGACACGTAGCTACAGCAGCTCCAGCAGTCGATAACAATTCCTCCAGAATTTCCGCATTCCACAGTCCTGTGAGATAATGCATATGGTTGGATATAGACTTCTGAGAGACAGACAGACAGTTACAGCTTTTCTTTTGCACTGCACGACGTTTTCAACAAACAGATAGCGCAATAGAGTAGCTCAAGTGGGAATGAACACTTCCTATTTAAATTTCTGCAGCCTACACTGTTGGCAGCTCTGTGTAGGTGGCAGTTACGTGATTTTATTTCGGTGATTACAAAATAGTGTCGAATGTATGCAGTGTGTAACTGAGGCAGCTAGTTCATGGCGATTCGGTCAACCAAGTAAATGAATGTACTGAACACGCTGCAAACCACTACAGGGAGTCTGTGTGTCAGAATTCTGATCCAGTGTGGCGCAACAGTGTTCTGAGTAGAGGTTTCGGTGGTCTGCTCGGTTGATAATAGGTTCATATAATTATGGTCTGGGTTCGATTCCAACTTCTGCCGATGAGTTTTGATAGGGAGAGACTGATTCCATTCTCTTCTGGTTACGCCATGTGAAGAAGGTATAATGGCATTGTGGTCTGAAATTCACATTAAACATGATATTCCTTCTCTACCAAGTAGACGTTAGGTTGAACCAAAATAAAGTCAGGAGTGGCGACATGTAGAAACTCTATCACCAGTAACCTTTCTTATACTAGTTAAGTATTTCTAGTGACAAAACAAACGCTATGTAGGGTCACAGGACACTCATTCCATTTTTTATTTGAGCTTTTGTATGTCGATAAAATTGGTTATGGACTGGGAATGCAACTCAGACCGCCCTTAACACGGAATTTGATCCCATCGTGACAATACAGATCGACTACAATTTGTTGTTTGTTCAAAACTGCAGATTTCTCAACATCTCCACATATTGCACGTGAATGGGTTCGAATCCTGGCCCGGCACTAAAGTTTTCATTATTATTATCAAGCTCTAGCATGAGAACACCTACTTGCTGGTGGATAATAATACTGATTTTTAATGTATTTTCATTCGTTGTCGACACTAACGATATCTGACGTTTTTGACTCCCAGTGAGACAGAACTATTTGCGCGATCAGTGTAAGTTCGAGGATGTTATTCCGTGCTGCTGGTGGAGAAAAATTTCGTAGCTGACGTCTCTGTGTGTAGTCAACAACGGTATGTGTGGGGTTCGATTCCCAGTCAGCACTGAACTCTTCGTCATATTATTCTAGTTCAAACATACTCACATGTCGCTGCTGGTGTAACAAACTCATATTTAACGTTCGTTTTCTCTAGAATATAACAGCAATAGGTGCCGGGTTGGAGACATGGGAGGGAAAAAAATAATGTTTCGTCTCGTCATTTCAGTTAAAACATCTAGCTACTGCCGAGAAAATCCGATATGTCACAGTAGATAGTGAAGGGTGACGAAAATTTAATATCGTGGGTGACTGGAATTCGGTAGTAGGAAAAGGGATAGAAGGAAACATACTAGGTGAATATGGATTGGGGCTAAGAAATGAAAGAGGAAGCCGCCTGGTAGAATTTTGCACAGAGCACAACTTAATCATAGCTAACACTTGGTTCAAGAATCATAAAAGAAGGCTATATACATGGAAAAAGCCTGGAGATACTGACAGGTTTCAGATAGATTATATAATGGTAAGACAGAGATTTAGGAACCAGGTTTTAAATTGTAAGACATTTCCAGGGGCAGATGTGGACTCTGACCACAATCTATTGGTTATGACCTGTAGATTAAAACTGAAGAAACTGCAAAAAGGTGGGAATTTAAAGAGATGGGACCTGGATAAACTGAAAGAACCAGAGGTTGTACAGAGTTTCAGGGAGAGAATAAGGGAACAATTGACAGGAATGGGGGTAAGAAATACAGTAGAAGAAGAATGGGTAGCTCTGAGGGATGAAGTAGTGAAGGCAGCAGAGGATCACGTATGTAAAAAAAATGAGGGCTAGTAGAAATCCTTGGGTAACAGAAGAAATATTGAATTTAATTGATGAAAGAAGAAAATATAAAAATGCAGTGAATGAAGCAGGCAAAAAGGAATACAAACGTCTCAAAAATGAGATCGACAGGAAGTGCAAAATGGCTAAGCAGGGATGGCTAGAGACAAATGTAAGGATGTAGAGGCTTATCTCACTAGGGGTAAGATAGACACTGCCTACAGGAAAATTAAAGAGAACTTTGGAGATAAGAGAACCACTTGCATGAACATCAAGAGCTCAAATGGAAACCCAGTTCTAAGCAAAGAAGGGAAAGCAGAAAGGTGGAGGGAGTATATAGAGGGCCTATATAAGAGCGATGTACTTGAGAACAATATTATGGAAATGGAAGAGGATGTAGATGAAGATGAAATGGGAGATATGATACTGCGTGAGGAGTTTGACAGAGCACTCAAAGACCTGAGTCGAAACAAGGCCCCCGGAGTAGACAACATTCCATTGGAACTGCTGACAGCCTTGGGAGAGCCAGTCCTGAAAAAACTCTACCATCTGGTGAGCAAGATGTATGAAACAGGCGAAATACCCTCAGACTTCAAGAAGAATATAATAATTCCAATCCCAAAGAAAGCAGGTGTTGACAGATGTGAAAATTACCGACCTATCAGTTTAATAAGTCACAGCTGCAAAATACTAACGCGAATTCTTTACAGACGAATGGAAAAACTGGTAGAAGCCGACCTCGGGGAAGATTACTTTGGATTCCGTAGAAATGTTGGAACACGTGAGGCAATACTGACCCTACAACTTATCTTAGAAGCTAGATTAAGGAAGGACAAACCTACGTTTCTAGCATTTGTAGACTTAGCGAAAGCCTTTGACAATGTTGACTGGAATACTCTCTTTCAAATTCTGAAGGTGGCAGGGGTAAAATACAGGGAGCGAAAGGCTATTTACAATTTGTACAGAAACCAGATGGCAGTTATAAGAGTCGAGGGGCATGAAAGGGAGGCAGTGGTTGGGAAGGGAGTGAGACAGGGTTGTAGTCTCTCCACGATGTTATTCAATCTGTATATTGAGCAAGCAGTGAAGGAAACAAAAGAAAAATTTGGAATAGGTATTAAAATCCATGGAGAAGAAATAAAAACTTTGAGGTTCGCCGATGACATTGTAATTATGTCAGAGACAGCAAAGGACTTGGAAGAGCAATTGAACGGAATGGATAGTGTCTTGAAAGGAGGATATAAGATGAACATCAACAAAAGCAAAACGAGGATAATGGAATGTAGTCGAATTAGGTCGGGTGATGCTGAGGGAATTAGATTAGGAAATGAGACACTTAAAGTAGTAAAGGAGTTTTGCTATTTGGGGAGCAAAATAACTGATGATGGTCGAAGTAGAGAGGATATAAAATGTAGACTGGCAATGGCAAGGAAAGCGTTTCTGAAGAAGAGAAATTTGTTAACATCGAGTATAGATTTAAGTGTCAGGAAGTGGTTTCTGAAAGTATTTGTATGGAGTGTAGCCATGTATGGAAGTGAAACGTGGACGATAAATAGTTTGGACACCAAGAGAATAGAAGCTTTCGAAATGTGGTGCTACAGAAGAATGCTGAAGATTAGATGGGTAGATCACATAACTAATGAGGAAGTATTGAATAGGATTGGTGAGAAGAGGAGTTTGTGGCACAACTTGACTAGAAGAAGGGATCTGTTGGTAGGACATGTTCTGAGGCATCAAGGGATCACCAATTTAGTATTGGAGGGCAGCGTGGAGGGTAAAAATCGTAGAGGGAGACCAAGAGATGAATACAGTAAGCAGATTCAGAAGGATGTAGGTTGCAGTAGGTACTGGGAGATGAAGAAGCTTGCACAGGATAGAGTAGCATGGAAGAGCTGCATCAAACCAGTCTCAGGACTGAAGACCACAACAATAACAACAACAACATATATTTATGGCTTTCGCCCTTTCACAAATTGCACAAGTGCGAATCAAGTTCTGAACTTTCTTTCTAAGATTGGGGAAATAACAACATTTCCCAATTTTATTAGCACACTTAATAACCCCAAAGCGCCCCCAGGTGTTATGGGTATACCACATTAATAGGTCGAGACAATCAACCGTAACACATACGCACCACTTTTCAGATGCAGGATTCTTCCTATAAAATAGCACCTGTTCTTCAAGTCTATAATGGTTGCCGATTTTTGGATTACGACCTCTCAATAGCTCCTGTTTAACCGAGTTCCACCGAGGGTCGGGATCTTGCAATGCTGCTATATTTTTACCTAAGTCAACAAAATACTGCCTATTTGCATCTTTCATTAGAAACACTTTAAATTCCAATGTTAGATCTGAGGATGGGGAATATTTGTTTATTCCTTGGGGCATCCGAGATAGGGCGTCAGTAACAATGTTGTCCTTACCACTGATATACACTATCTCGTAACTGTATTCTTGCAAAGCAAGAGACCACCTGGCAAGTCGTGCATGTAGGAGTTTGCAACTATGCAAAAAGCTTAGCGCCTTATGATCGCAATAGACTTTGGTATGTGCACCAGCTAAATAATAATGGAATTTTCGGAACGACCACAGAATGGCAAGTAGTTCCAATTCTGTAGTATAGTAAGATCGTTCACATGAGGTTAAAGTCCTACCCGCGAATGCAGTTGTGCAAAAGGTGGGTTGTCCATCAATATTTTGAACTTGGAACAGACTTGATCCTAATCCCACATTGGATGCGTCTGCATACAAACAAAATTCAATACTCATATCACGATGATAGTAATTTTGCATTTAATAAAAACTCTTTGATTTTTTCAAAATCTGACTGGCATTCCGGAGACCAATTCCAGTACGTATTCTTTTTGAGAAGACGTAACAACGGCTTCGAATTTAGTATTTGATTTGGAACATATCGGCGATAGAATGACACCAGTCCCAGAAAAGCTTTTAATTGCAGTTTTGTTCTGGGCACTGGAAATTTCGCTATGGCATTCAATTTTTCACTATCTGGGAGGATACCATACAAATCAATCATATGGCCCAAAAATTTAATTTTCTCTAGTGCAAACTTCGATTTACACAGATTAGCTGTAATACCAGCATGCAAAGCTTATTTAATAAAAAGTGGTTCAAATGGCTCTGAGCACTATGGGACTTAACATCTACGGTCATCAGTCCCCAAGAACTTAGAACTACTTAAACCTAACTAACCGAAGGACAGCACACAACACCCAGTCATCACGAGGCAGAGAAAATCCCTGACCCCGCCGGGAATCGAACCCGGGAACCCTGGCGTGGGAAGCGAGAACGCTACCGCACGACCACGAGCTGCGGACACTTATTTTATACATTCTCCAGTATTTCCATATGTACCTCCCAACTATTTGTGGCGATTAAAATGTCGTCTACAAGCAGTGACATATTACTAACAGCAAGTGCTGCAAGAAAGACACCTGAGCTTATATTTAAACCGAATGGTAAAACTTTGAATTGATAACTTCCTCCTGCATGAATGAAGGCTGTGTATTTCCTAGATTGTGCCACAGTAGGAATTTGCCAGTAGGAAGTTCGGAGATAGAGGCTACAAAAGTATTTTACGCCATGATATCTCTGTATTAATTCGTCTATACTCTTGGGCCTTGTTCTCACCGCTATTATAATTTTATTGATTTCTCTTGCGTCGAGAACTAGTCATACTTGTCCATTTGGTTTGTCTACAGCAAGTAAGGGGCTGGAATAGGGACTGTCAGATGGTTCTGTCATGTTCCATGCAAGCATCTTTTGAATTTCATTACTAACTACGTTTCTTTTTGTCCATGGTACTTGGTACGAACTATGACAGAAGGTTGTATGTGGCATGACATTCATCCTATATTCATATCCCCTAATTACACCAGGTTTTTCTTCGAATACTCGTTCATACTTCAGGAGAAGCTTAAACAATTAAGAACGCTGCTCTGAGGACAGCTGAGCAGATTCAGAGACTATTTTTAACATTTGTTCATGTCGGTCAGATTTTATTTCTTGAACCTGATTCCCTGAGCCTGTAGTTTTATTTTTTGAAATGAACTTCATTTGTATACTCGGGCAAAACCTTCCATGTGTGTCGGTTATCCTCAGTAATTTTAGAGAGACGATTTTCTGTTTGACCTTCAACTCACATATCCCGTTAGAAAAGTCTATCTTTGCGTCCTTTTCTTGCAAAAAATAAAACCCTAAAATACAGTCCACTATCAGCGCATCAATTATGAGGAACGTGCATTCAATCGCTACATTTCCAAATTCTATCTCTAATTTGGCTTGTATTTTCACGCTTCTATTTCTCCCTCCAATCGCTCCCAAAACCTTACAATTGCTAACCGGCAATATTGGCACCCGTTTTGCTTTAGTGATTTGTCTAAATAAGTCCATAGAAATCACATTAATATCAGACCCAGTATCAAATATTGCGTTCACTGAAATATCTTTGATTAATATTTTAACACCAGGTTTTATAACTGCCGGATGATTGGTGCTGTATTTAGTGTCCTCGTTATACAATTCATTTCTCATGTCAGTGCCATCATTGTACCTTAAAATTTTTAATCTTAAATCAGAATCGTCCCTATCTCGCCCACCCGCCTGCACTTCGGGACTTAATGCGGCGGTAATTTGTTTTCCGCTGGCTGAGAAATCGGCCGCATTTCGGTATCATTTACTTCATCGATTACTATTGGTGGCGGCTGCTGTCGCCAGTTTTGATTTATTCGGTTCTGTGTCTGGGTATTCTGTCTCCCTTGATTTCTGTTTTGTGTCGTTTCGTTATTACTGTAGTATCCTGGAGTGAACCTACGTTCCTGCCTCCTATCCGCAGTACCTCGTTCCCACCGGCCTGTTCTACCGTAGCCGTTCGCGTTGTTATTGTCTTGGCTTTGGTACGCGGAGCTGGGTTCTCTGCCAGCCGGCTCGCGACGCTGAATATTTCCATTCCTTCACGACTGACTGTGATTTAGAGATCTTGCCCGCACATCCTCCTACATCAAATCAATTGTATCTAGGCTGGGCATAAACTCATCAATGTTTGCGTCTGGGGCGTGAATTAATTTTTCGCGTATATCAATAGGCATCTTACTCTTAAGAATGCACAACAAATCTTTATGCGAAATTGGCTCGTCCCAGTATTTCGTTTTATCGAGATACTTCTCGAAATACTTTTGGAGCGTTCCTTTGCTATAACTAAACTGTTCGGGGTTCAATACAGCCTCACGAAGTCGTTGCTGTATCCCTAAAGACCAATATTTCGCGAGAAACCTGTTTTCAAACTCGTCATATGTGGAACATTTTTGAATGACTTCAGTGGCCAAAAAGGCCGCATCATTTAACATGAATCCACTTACGTAACGCATCTTTTGTAATTCCGTCCATTTTGTGGGTAACACGCCACGAAAAGAACGAATAAATACTACTGGATGCACCCCACTCGTGTCAGGTGAGAATGACTGACCCCTCCTGTGTTTGAAAATGTTTTCCTCCGTAATGACATTTACATAAGGTGTCTTAGTTCCCAGTAATGAATATGATTCTTGATCCCGAGTTACCTCAGAATTTACTTCGGTGGTTTGCCCCCGCTTTTGTCTACTAGCATCTACTACGTTCTCTCCAAGTGTCGGCATGGAAACATCACTCTTGACTACCTCTTTAATATCGGTAAGCTCATTACTAAATTTGTTTAATTGGTCATTTACTCCCCTTCGCCATTGAGATAATTCCTGAGTAATTTGCTTTTTTACTTCAGAAATCTGAGCAGTTGGATCTATCGATTGTCTTTCTTGTTCTTTTGAAATGGAATTTACGGCTTCCTTTACCCGAGAATCTATTTCTACAGATATTTCCGTATGCTTTAATGACAATTTGTCGAGTGTCGTAGACAATTGATTTACTATGACCTCGAGAGCGCTTGATTTCCTTTTCACTGTTTTACATCCGAATGTCAGTCTCTGACCGCATCATCGTGTTCGCGTCTGAGATTTGTTATTTCTTGAGCCATTTGTGTTTGATTTTGAGAAATTTGCCCTATCTTACGAGACATTTCGCCTACTTGTGCCGACACTGAGTCCTGACTTTTATGTATGTCATCTACTCGTGTATGTATGTCATCTACTCGTATCGACACGGCTTCCTGTTTTTTATTCATCTCACCTACTTGAAAAATATAGCGGAGATGGTACTCGTCATGATTCGTAATTGCTTCTGTATACAGGAAAGATTTTCAGCAACCTATAATTACTCAGTCTCACTAGTCTCCAATTGTACTTCACCTACTTCCTTTAAATCCATGATTACACACGTCAATTTCAAATCTTAGGCTAGTCGTCACACGAAATACGGATAAATATTCAGGGACGCATATCCCTCACGCTTACGCGGCGGCCTGTTTTGATTACACTTGGCCGTTGTTCCACTTATCTACAGTACTACCCGCTATGCTACGTACTGTAGGAAAGGAAAATGGTTCACTAAGTATCGGTTGGAAACTATTCACTATACTAGGGTGTTCTACAGGTAGGTAAACCACTAGGACAAAATAAAGTATGTTGCTCACCAAATACCTCGTTTAACCAGCTGAACCGTCGATTTTGAAGAATCCGTTTATAATTACAATTGCTCATACACTCGTTTACATGAAAAAGAAAACAGACATAGATTAGCAGAATGCCAGTTTTTACCAGAAAAATAGAGATATACATATAACTCCTATTTTGATGAATAAATTGTGAACTTACTTTAGAAACAGGCTTAAACGAAATCACTGCGGTGCCTCCAGTGTGACGTGTAATTTTATACATATAACATTTCGGTGCCTACAGTGTCACGTCTTTCATTGTCACACAAATTTTTATTTTTAAAGGGGATCACTTAAGACTATTTCCACGGGTTCGCCCCTCAAATTTCTCCGTCATATCACAAAATTGTCCTCTGATGTGATACAAACTGAAAAAAATAAATTCCTTTTAAAGCACAGTTTCGTATATAATTTATATTCAAAACCTTACGCATGTGTCACAGAACAAATCCTACATCGAGAATACTGTACACAAGTTTAAGGGAAGAAATGGTTCCGAAAATTATGACAGTATTCGAAGAACATCAAAATATGAATAGGCTGAATAGGCTGAAATGAACAAACCTCGCGCAAGTTGTGCGATTGCTGTCGCGGGTGGACTCTTAATCTATGATGTTACAAGGCGAAATGCAATTTTGGTCATTCGGATATTTTTGAGCACGACTGTGCTCTTCAGAGAAGCGGAAGGAGTTGCTAATAAGACCTTCTACAACTCAGTCTAAAATTTCAGCACTTACTTAGAAGATGTTTAATACGCTCATGAAAGTTGTTATATATGGGTGTACACAGGTAGCTAACTCCTTTTTGTACTAATGTTAAGCCCTTGTAGCCTTTGTAGAGGATGTTTTTCGTCCTAGTGTTATACTTGTGCTTTTCAATATTAACTTGGAATATAGAAATAGTGAAACAACAAAGGGTATCTACTAATTGATATACATGTACTGATGAGCATTTGTCAAAGCAACAAGGTTTTTTTAAAGCAGTCTCTTTGGCATTAACATAGAAATAGTGGAACAACAAAGGGTACCAACTAATTTGTATACATGTATTGTTGAGCATTTGTCAAAGCGCCAAGTTTTTTTTTTTTTAACTCTTTGACATGTTCTAGTATTATCAACAGATATAATACTTCAAATACGCTTCTCTATTTTGAAAGTAGGCTACTGTCGCTATAAGTTGAGCTTCCCTCAAAAATTATTTCTCAACGCATCAGTGAATGGAAATACGCAGAATAAACTAGTTTCTTCATTTTTAAATCACCTACAACTGTATCATACCTACCACTGAACTAAGGTACTTCAGTATTTCTAGGTAGTTTGTTTTCCTATTAATGTTGAGATCTGTGTGTAATCCCAAAAATATACCAATTTGTACTCCTTTTATTTCACTGTTTGAGCTGACTATTTTTGTAGTTTGTTTAATTCTATGAGAAGTACTAAATTTTATGTACTGAGTCTTTTCAAAATGTAATCGTAGACCATTTACTTTGAAGCTTCTGTCGATCTTAGCTGCAGTTTTAGTAGGAGGATAAAAGAAGTTTTTCAGGAGTTTGGAAAAGATTGATGTGCGGGCGTTAACAGAAACGAAAAATGGGGAAGGGAAATGAAATGATGGAGATTATATTATTTCTATAGCAGTATCAAGAAGCAGGCGAGGGCCAAGAGAGATGTGTCAATGTTGATTGAAAAAAAAAAAACCGTAAGAAGGCATTAAGGGTAGGGAGCAAATGAATGGAAGCATTATGACTGTAGAATTTTCCAACTGTGGACATGTGTGCAGGTTTGTGGCAATGTATGCCCCAACAAATGACGTTGACAGCTAAACCAAAGATGAGTTTTATGGGAAATTGACAAGTGTCCTAGAAAAGATAAACCCTCAAAAGGAAATAGTCCTAATGGGTGATTTTAATGGAAGAACAGGTTCAGAGGTGGATGATGAAATAGTAGGAAAATATGGAGAGCATGTCATAAATGAATGTGACGCAATACTAGTAAACAAATGCGCTGCATCGGATATGAAAATTTTAAATGCTTTCTTCCTGCATAGATGGATACGTAAGTACAGGTGGTGGAGTCATTCAAGAGATATTCGAACAATCATAGATTACATAACACAAAAGAAAAATTCTGATGCTAGAGTGAGTGATGTAAGGGTGTACAGGAGTCCCAGAATGGGGCTCTGACCAGTTCCTGCTTTGAGCAAAGTTTGTCATCCATCATGGGGGTAAAGGTACCTTAGGAATACAGCGCTCCCATTAAAATGCTGGATGCTGTTAAACATAGTGAAAATAGTCTCAAAGATAAAAGTGCTACATTTTTTCATAAACTCAGACGAGCTAGAAAACTGCAAGGTTTTGATGAAGGCACAAATGCTAGGGAAATATCAAAGGATTAAAAGATGCATTGACGAGGCAGCATATGAAGTAATGGGACAACAAAGCGAAGAAAGAAAACAAATTCCAGAGAGGTGGATGGAGAACTTAGGGGAAAAGATAAAAATGAAGAAGAACATGTATGACAGTTGGCTGAGGATGAGGAGCCTTCTGACACTCTACTCCTTTTCACATTTGTCAGACATCAGTAAAAACACCCTGTGAGTGCATTAGCGTCTCTAACCTCACTGACTGGGGTTAGGAGTGGACCCTTATTCTGGGACAGAGGACATTGGTGTTTAGCTGTACACAATCTCTTTAATTACAGAATTTTTGTCAAAGGGGTACACGAATTTACATAGGTTATGACATGACAATGTTAGAACAGTTGTCAAGATAACGCGTTATGTCCTGTTTTGCCAAAATTACACTGAACACAACAATTTCACATTTAAATAGAAGGCTCTCTACGAGTTGAAGTTGGCCAATATTATGACAAATCCTCCAATTCTGGTTCTCAGTTCGGTACTATTAAGGATGACAGTCAAGTATATGGAGGATGGTTAATTTTTATGACAAGATGAGTTCACAGTGGATGCAAGCTGGTGAACCAACAAGTTTACGCCTCTACTAGCAGCATTTACCTTATCTGCAATGAGCTGTCGGCTGCAGGGCTGCTCTCGCGCTCTGAAAATCTTATAAAAACTAATCAAAATCTTTACTGATTTTATCAGCAGAAACTGTCCTATGTTTCTCGTTAGGCGAGAAAATATGCACTCATCCCTAGTCTGGAAATATGGCGATATACACGTGCATAGATAGAGTAGCATGTATACTACAATGCCCTCTCAGTTCTTGCAAGAAAAATTAACTATGTGGCTGTTTCGTTTCTCTGCTGTTGGAGCTCAACGACTCTTCAGTTAATTTCTAGCTGAATGTCAGCCGAAGTGAACGGAGTGTTCACACAAAATTCCTCTTTTGGCGTCTTACAGAGAGTGATGTGCCCTGTTTTACACTTGACGTTCGTTCAGAGGAGAGTCCCCGAAGTTTTTGGGCTTGTGTCTTTTGTAGCGAACTGACCCCCACCTGTGTCCTTTCGCGTTTCACGTCACGACTTTTTCAGATCAATGAGAATGTTCCTTTCATCTTGTGGAAACTACCTCTGCCAATTGCAAAAGGCCTACATTCAAACTGCGTCCAAATTTCGCCCCTTTCTACTTTCCAGCCAATCGGAGATCTTGTACCCGCTCCTGACACCTTAGAGTTACACGCATACAACATGGGCGCACCATAGGCATTTCACGTGATCAGCTGCATCATTGGTCTGTTTGTA
The DNA here is from genome assembly GCF_021461395.2 of Schistocerca americana. Taxonomy (NCBI): domain Eukaryota; kingdom Metazoa; phylum Arthropoda; class Insecta; order Orthoptera; family Acrididae; genus Schistocerca; species Schistocerca americana. The sequence goes on along the minus strand of NC_060130.1, from coordinate 582,352,645 downwards.
TCTATCTGGAAATCCCCCAATGCAGATTTCTAAAGCATTTCTCAGTAACAAGCACCGCTGGCGTGCTACATGCTCTCCTCGATGTATCTTCTGGCGTGTTCATTGTCCCTTTCGCCACGGGTCACCAATCCCGTTTTTTTAAAAGCGTTCCATTGTACTCGGTCTGTGATGGCACAATTTGCATCTGCCCCCAAACTAAAATGTTTCCTCCAGCTGCTTTTTGCACCTTTTGCTCATTGACATGCAAGATTTGGGTTCAGTATGTTAATACCGTCGAAACGAGTGTCATCTCTTTGCATTACATACTGTACATTTTAATAGGCAAATCTGCTCATTACTGCTGAAGTATGTCACGTGACATACTCATCTACTTGTTACATGTAAAATCTTTCATGTAGGGTGCGAAATTGATATTCATTCAATCTGCGACCTTACAACATGGAGGGTAGAAAAGATATGTGGAAATAAACAGGGTGGTTAGAAAAGGAAGTATTAACTGGTAAAATGAGATGTGGGAAAAGAAACGTGAGAAGACAGATGTATGAGAGGTACAAAGGTAGCAGAAGCCTGGAAAACAGAGAAGAGTTTAAAAAGAGATGTGAAAGAGGGAGCAAAATAACTGCTATTGGCATTAGAGGGTGGGAAAATCATTTCAAGACACTGCTAATGGTAGAGAGAACCGGATATAAAGACATATAATCGGATTTCGAGAATCAGTTACCTGTGGGAAATGTAGACCCAATAACTACAACAGAAGTTGTAAGACATGTGAAAGAAATGGAAAATTGAAAATCTCCTGAACCAGGAAACATATCAGTAAAATTAATGAAGTATGAGGCGAATGTGTTATGAAAAAGTTTGAGCAAATTGTTTAATGCATGCAAGTTAGAGCCAGAAGAAGTGCCCAAGAAATGGAATTTGGCATTTCTATGTCCAACTTACAAGAATGGTAATAAGAAGGTATGTGGAAATCATCGAGGGTCAATGTTAAAAACTTTATTTGTAGATTGTACGGTTGGGTTATTGATTGATATTGATGGACGTTGATGAACAAACTGCATTCCGTAAGAGAAGATCTTCTAATGACAACATTTTTACTTTATGACAACTAATGACAAAGAGACTGGAAAGGAATCTGAGAAGCCATTTAATGTTCATAGGTCTCGAGAAGGCATATGACACTGTGCGGCTGTAGAAGCTGTTTACGGCCCTGCGAGGGACTGAGCTTGAAAAGACATAAAATATAGGAAATCTATACAAGTTTGCAAAGTGTGTAATCAAAGTGGGGAACAAAAATTTCGTCACTGCCTTTCAGAATTCGAAAATGATTAAAACAGGGATGCTGCTTATCTCCTACACTGTTTAAAGTATACATCCAGAAAGCCTTAGAGCTGTAGAGTAGAAAATGTGCAGGAATTGGCATTCAGTCAACAAAGGGTCAATGTTTGTACACCTTGTTGTTCCCATATGATTAGATAATGGTGGCTAGTGAAGAAGTTAGTATCTGCTTCATGTTAAGAAAATTGTTGGGAAGATATGATAAGTGGAACTGAAAGTAAATTTTCAAAAAACTAAATACATGTGCAGTGGAGAGAATACAGGAAACTTAAAAATAGAGGGCCAACACATCAAGGAATGTAAGAAATTTAAATACTTGGATAACATCCTTTCAGAAGACAGAATAAGTAATTGGGAAATACAACAACGAGTAGCCCATGGGAAAGCAGCAATACAGAATCTAAACCCTTTGTTATGGTCTGCTAAGATAAGCAGGAAAGTAACGACGATGCTCTGTAGAATTATTGTAGAGCGTATAACGGCTTATAGATGTGAGTGCTGTGAGCTTACTAGGAAAAAATAACAACAAATTTAGAGTTGTAGAAACGAACTATCTCAGAAGATGGTGTAGAACATCTCGCCGAGACCACGTAATAAATACATCGATTCGGAAAATGACACAGACTGAGAAAAGCATCACATTTAAAATGGAAGAACGGCAACACGCTTGGTATGGGCATACAATGGGAATGACACGTGATGGATGGCCAAAGAAGATCTTGATGAACTATCCTCAAAGAGGAAGGATAAGTGGAAGACCGAAGATTGCTTCGTTAGATGAGATAAAAGAGGCCATGAGAAAAAGAGACATAGAAGAAGACGAGGAAGCATGGAAAATAGACATCGACAGTGACAGGTATGTGGGATGTAGCGACAGTTGTAGAAACCCCACGGAAGAGAGAGAGAGAGAGAGAGAGAGAGAGACAGACAGACAGACAGACGAGGACTGGTTCTACATTTTATCCTTTTACTTTTACCTCCTTCTGACCTTCAAGTGGAGGATTATTTACGTATTTCAGAAGCAACAGGGGTCCCACAATACAACCCTGTGGTACGCCATGTTCAACTCTTCAACTTACGAGTGCTTATTAGTATGTGATAAACACGAAACTGATGTATTAAGCATTCTGTTCTGTAGATAAAATAATAACCTTGAACATGTTGTGTCTAATATCCCATTTTTTTTTAATTTTCCTTGAGGATACAAGGCTTCACATACTTAAGAGTCTTAGACTCTTCACAAAGTATTCCCGTTGTTAATAATTTCTCATTACCGATTCCAATACAAATCTGTCAAGGTAAATACAGCCAGTTCAGTTAACAGACCTGTTTGAAATATTAACTGTTTGCTACTGAATATCTTTTTCTGTAGCAAGTATTTATCAAATTTGTTGTACCTGATCTGCTAGAACATTTTTGAAAGTAGACCTATTAGCAATGATGAAATGGGTGATAAATCTTTGCTTTAGAGCGTCACTTTGAGCCACCAATTTATGTTAAAACATACCGTGACATTGTGAGATATTATTCTCAAGTATTCTTATTCAAATAGCGGAGCTTCAAAAATTCTGTGATTGTGCCACTAAAAGCAGATAGTAAAATGAAATTCGAAACGGATCATATTTAATGATATGCAAGAAAGAAAAAAATTCCAGAAAAGAACTGGAATATTTTATTGTGTGTGAACCCTACATTCATCCTGTTGCTTTTTTAATGAGTTAAGCTACTGTCTTCATTTATGTTTCCAATCTTTATCATTCATGTTTGTTTCTTGTTGAAGGAAACCGTGTCATTTATAAAGGTTCTCAAGATGACCAGTAATCCACCTGATTCGTGGGCAGCAGCTATTTTAAGGACAACGTTTTGTTCAAAGTGACAGTGGGAACGTACAATAAATGGTTTAAATATACCATAAATTTAGTGATTGGAGTTGTTTCACAGCATATCTCAGTAAACAGTCTCACTATCTTCATCATGTTGCCTAAAAGGAAAATCACTTAATACTGTGGTTAATAAAGTAAAGTAGAAATTATGTATTAACCTATCCCATCGTAAATGGAACACAATGCATTAAAGCTACTGTATTTCAGTGGTCAGTAGTACTAGGGAAACTGAGATCAACATGCTCACATTACACCGTCAGAATGTATTCAGACTGGGTGAAGACCAGACTAAGTATTGTTCATTAGCTTAGATGACGAAATAACAATTTATTTTGCTGACGAGCTTTAGAGCGTCTTAAAGTAAAATGTGTCGTTTGTTACCCTCAATACCACAATGCGAGATAGCCTCTCAAATTTTCTAATTTATTCACAGTAACAAGTGTTTACGTTTTCTGTCCATTCAGACGTTTTTGTTATCATAGGTTTGATTGCTAAAGTTCTCTTAAAAATTATCCCCATTTAATTGTAGGAGTAGCAAAGCTCGCTATATCTACGCCCCTCCGCGTAATAAATGAGCGTTATTGCACAGTAAAATATTCAAATGTATGTAAGACATGTTCCTCATAACCATCTGTGAGTCATCCTCGGACGTGTTTGATGAATGACAGTTCAAAGCATATGCGTTTGGCATGCAATCATATCCATAAAAGCTGTCAAAATTGTTCATTTTTATGGTATTTTTATTTACAGAAGAATGGAAAAACTGGTAGAAGGTGACCTCGGAGATCAGTTTGTGTTCCAGAGAAGCGTAGGAACGCGAGGCAACGCTTACCATGCGATTGGTCTTAGACGACAGAAAGGCGGACCTTCGTTCATTATATTTGTAGATTTAAAAGAGGCTTTCGAGAATGTTTACTGGAATACACTCCTTGAAATTTTGGAACTATCAGGGATAAGATACAGGGAGCTAAATGTAATTTGCATCTTATAGAGGAACCTGACTGCAATTATAAGAGTCGAAGGACGTGAAAGGGAAGCAGTGGTAGAGAAGTGAGTGAGACAGGGCTGAAACCTATCTCAGATGTTATTCAGTCTGTACGTTGAGCAAGCAGTAAATGAAATCAAGGAGAATCTTGAAACTGGAATTAAGTTTAGGGAGAGGAAATGAAAGCTTTAAGATTTGTCGATGATATTGAAATCCTGTCAGAGACAGCAAAGGACTCAAAAATCAGTTGAACGGAATGGTTAATGTCTTGAAAAGATGTTATACGGTTAACATTAACAAAACTAAAACGAAAGTAAAACAGACCGAGCAAGGTGTAGCAGTGGTTGGCGCACTGGACTCACATTCGGGAGGACGACGACTCAAACCCACGTCCGGTCATATTTAGGTTTTCCGTGGTTTCTCTAAATCGCCCCATGCAAATGACGGGATGTTTCCTTTAAAATGGCACGGCTGATTTCCTTCCCCATAGTGATACAATCCTAGCTTGTGCTCCGTCTCTAATGACCTCGATGTCGATTGGACGTTAAATCCAATCTCCCTCCGTTTAAAAGTAAAACAAAGATAATGGAATGCAGCGGAATTAAATCAGATGGTGGCGAAGGAATCAGATTAGGAAATGAAATACTAAAAGTAGTACATGACTTTTGCTACTTGAGTGGCAAAATAGCTGGTGATGGCCGAAGTAGAGAGGATACAAAATGTAGGCTGACTGTAGCAAGGGAAACCATTCCTGAAAAGAGAGGAACTTGTTAACATCTAACATAAATTCAATGTTAAGGTGTCCTTTCTGAAGGTGCATGGAATGTAGCCTTGCGTGAAAGTGAAACGTGGACGATAAGTAGCTCAGAAAAAAAAAAAGAATAGGAACTTTTGAAATGTGGTGTTACAGAAGAATGATGAAGGTTAAATGGGTAGATCGAGTAACCAACGAGGGGAACTGTATCTAATTGGAGAAAAATAAAATCTATGGCTAAACATGACAAATAGAAGGAATCAGTTGATAGGATACAATCTGAGGCTTCAGGGAATCGTCGATTTGGTAGTGGAAGGAAGTGTGGGGGAAAAAACTGTAGAGGGAGACCGAAGGATGACTACAGTAAGCAGTTTGAAATGGATGTAGGTTGCACTAGTTATTCGGAAACGAAGAGGCTTGCACAGGCTTGATTAGGGTGGAGAGCTGCATTAAATCAGTCTTAGGACTGCAACAATACCGTCCATCGCGCAGTGCAGTTACTTCAGCTTTTACTACAACATATGCCACTGAATATTTCAATGAGGCGGATAATGAATGAATAAGCGATAAGTGTTCAATTTGTAATTTCTGAACTATTTGAAACTTTACAATTTATGAATCGTCAAATAATTTTAGTTTGATAGAAGTTACTTTAGTACAGAAATTGTTAGTTACAGCTTATGTGCCTTCACTCTCTACTGTAATGGGTAATATATTGTGAGTATTATTTCAGGGGATTTGTGTCTGAATGATAACGGCGAATAGATCAAAAATTACAGAATTAATTTCTCTGTGAGCTTTACAGGGTAAGTAATTCAGTGCAGAAAAGTAAATTGCACTAATTCTGTTATTACTCTCATTGAACTTGCCAAATACAAGACCGAAAGAGAGTGGAAGAGGAAAAAAATGAAATATGCTGTATCGTCTAAAGAGATTTTATTTGCACAGTTTTAGTACATATTGTTTTGGTCGAATAGTGCTTTTTCGTTAGCGTTTAAAATGAGGCTGTTAATTTTCGTCACTATCGCTTTCTCCTGACTCCTCCAGACGTGTGCAGGCAGTTGCTACCGAAACCTCGATATTGGTATCGTCGCCTTCAATTGGTATGCTGTAGAGGTCAACTTGGCGTCCCCGTTGAGCTTGAGCGGCGACAGTTTCAATAGTCTCAGATCTGGAGAAGCAGCGGAATGGAACCACCTTGTCGACGGTGTCTACTGCCTTGCATTCCCATTTGCACATCGGCAGACGCTTTCGGCTTATGCAGACTTTCTGACCCCGCAGCACAACCCTGTTCTGGAGTGAGACGCATGATGCGTCAGTTACTGGCTCGGGAGTAGTTTGATTTCCAGGAATGATCTTCTCCTCATAGCATTGCTTCGGCTGTGCTCTGCGAGGAGCTGCGCATTTGTCACCATACGTGTAGGCTTCGATGAACGCCGTGACGTTCCGCACAATGCAGTTGGCCGGAAGTTTGAAGTCCGTCTGTCGTTTGCCGTCGAAGGTACCGCAGAGACCGCGCACTGCTCGCCTGTAAATGTCGCTCGGTTGTAACAGTACACGCTGCTGGTCAAAGTAGATGATGAGATCCTGTATTTCCATCCTGACAGAGTCTGGGAGGGCGTAGGCCAGCACCAGCAGCTCTCCTTCCTTGTCGTTCAGCCCCGTCACCTCTGACTGAGAGACGGCAGCGGCCTGGCCGTTGGCTCTGAGCATGTACTTGCCCGACTGGTATGCTAGTGACACAACGTTGTCATCGACCAGCACTCTGACTTCCTGTAACAAACACGACACGGATTATAAATACATCACCGTTTATAGATAGAGGTGCAACCATCGAGTGAAAACAAAAGTGCAAAAGAGTAATCGTACACTTCCCGAAGAAACTTGAAGCTGAAATACTTCTGAAGTCGACTAATTTTCTTTTTTGACTATTATTTCTCTCTCAAATCAAATACTAAATTAGACGCTAAGTGCCAGGATAAAATATCTGTAGATCAAGACGTTAACGACTTACCCTCTTGTCTGAGATTTGCCGAGCCATCACTGTGACGTTAGGTGACGGGACAAGTGGGGATGGTTTCATGTCGCGCTGACGAGCTGTGGCGAGCAGGATTCTCCAGCAGGGGCTCTTCCACTCGAACGGGTATGTTAGATTGTCGTAAGTCTTAATGTAGGAAGAATCCACGCTGCAGGTTGCTACAAAGGAAACAGTATGTCATCTAATACTATTCATTCGCTCAAAGAAAACATCGCATATTTTTATGATCTAGTATCTCACCGTTATACTGCCAGTTGGTGTAGTAGTTAGCCACGCGTTCTGCTCTGGGCAAGAGAGGATGGCTGACGATGGCTTTTGCTACGGGCATCACGAGGCGAACGTTGTCGTAGGCGGCGTCCAAGTATGCAGATGAGAAGGAGAAGTTGAGCGAGCGCATGTTGGGTGCGACTATAAGATTGGCATACAGTTTTCCAGGAGCACCGGTACCATTTACGACGTTTTGTGATCCATAAAGGAAATAAGCGTAATCCAGGTTGGAGTAAGCTCTGTAAATCGAATGCTTCAATGCTTCCGGAATATTGTGATACTCGACCTCTAGGTCGTAATTGTTGAGCACACCAGCCTTAATTGTGGCGTTACGACATGCAGGCAGTACGTAGTTATCCTCCTTCATTTGAGATCTGCATTGCGCCACGAGTCTAGACTTCTGCAGGTATTGGTACATGCTTTGGCTTCTTCCAATATCAAGCTGAAAGTGGAAACAAATGCAAGAATAAGTGTCCACACCCCTATTGATTGCTCCCTACATTTTTCTAATAGTTGTGATCTATTAACTTACATTGGCCTGAACTGACATTCCTGACAAGCACGTGCCTTCTCCAGAATCTAGTTTGATATATACAGACGAGTTTGGATTGGTCTTCAGAGCTTTCTCCAAGTTCATAAATGGAACGTTGGGGAACACGGATTGTGCCTCCACACAAACCTGCAAGTAAATTTATAGGGTACATAACTTTAAACAATATTTAAAACACTTATTGCAGTTGGTATATTATTCTAAACTATATTTAAAACGCTTATTGCTGTTCTTTGGCCAGTATTTTAAGTACCTGGTAAGGTGAGTTAGCCTGTGCTCCTTTAACTGACGCGAAAGCGAGCAGTTGCGATTTGCTGGTCACCGGACTGGAACTCCAGACGATTGCCAGCAGCGAAGAAGCGCCTTTGCCTTCTACAAAATTCACTCCAACCGACAGCGCCTTCGTGATGACACCTGAAATTATTGGAATGCGCTTTATATCTAGAAAAGCGTGAATCAGACGTAATTCTGTTGGTGAAGTCTTGAAATATTAAGTACTATTGGAATATAGCTTACTCTTCGGAATTCCTTGTTCCTTCAATTTCTGTAGCAGTTCCTTATGTGATTCGTTGGGATTCACGTTACTCAGTGCGGCTCTGTTTTGACCAGAGGCTTGTCTCCTGTGCTTGCCTCTTCCCCAGAATATTGCTCCTCGTTTGGATCTGTAGTACTTCTCATGGCTTGACTCAGCGCTCTCTGGTTCGTCAGACACCTCCTCCGACGCTACCCTGGACTCGGGCTGGTCTTCAGACTCCTGTGACTCTTCAGATTGCTCAGGTCGACGGCGTGATGAGGACCAAGGGATTCCCTCTGTCAACAGAGTTGTGCTTTATAACACAGGTACCAACAAAGATAAGAAAAACAGCACTTGCAATTTCTTCTCTATTTACCGTAACAGTGGACACTGAGTTCCACGGCTTTGGAGGTGGACTTTTCTGGCTCATAGTAAAGGCTGATGTTGCTGTAGTAGACCTGCTGCTCCGCATTGAAGAACAAGATAGCAGAAAGGGCATCGTGGTTTGCATATTTTTTGTATCTCTCGTACATGGCATCGTAATCCTTTTCCGAGTTGTACTCTACGGAATACACCATACCAGTTGATCTTCCGTACTGAGCCTTCCACTGCAGAAAAGTAGCGTTTGTCAGAGATTTACACTAAGAACACTCTCTTCTTGTTAACTAGAGCGTACAGCAAGTTGTGATAGAAATTCAAAATTCATTATTGTCGACCACTTTACGTTTCGTATATAGAAAACATAGGTATCGAGCTTTGCGCTCAGTAGTTTGAAATACATAGCACCAACCATTACTGTTTACTTACCGAGCGCGGCTTGCGAGTGTGAACTATTTCAGTTTCTGGCGCCGCAAGAGCAGCAATTTCCACGGGGGACATGCGGTAGATCGTTGTGTAAGGAACGCTGCTCATGTGTGACAGCTGGTACCTGTGGTTCTTGTCGATGGGCTGTAGTTTCACATATGTGCCACTGTCTTCGAGATCAACGTTGACGAGGAGTCTTACTGGTACTTGATATTGCTGGTTCTGAACATATCCGGCAGAATAACTCTTGTCGAGAGGGAGGACAGTGAATAAAATGGATCCTGAGCTTCTTCTTGAGTATCTACAAGCAGAGAAATTGAAATTCAGAATATAGCGCCACAACATCTTATTAGTTGCATAACGCATAAATTTTCATTAAAACACGTGTATTTTCGTTGAAGAGACACCAAGAAAATAACTTTTGTTATAAATACTTACACAGCCCTCACATCTGCAGTGATATTCCATACGGTCGGCCAGGCCAGGTGGCCCTTAGGAGCACTGTTGAGTTTTGGTGAAGTCTTCAGGCGCAGTTCTCCGCCAACTGAGTAGAGAACTGGAGTCTCGTATGCGATGGAGCTTGGGAATCCCAGAGCGTTGGGGAAAAAGATCCTGACATCAACTGCGCTTACAATACTAGTGCAGTTAAAAGGCAGCCCATTCTGTAGCCTGCTGACATTCTTCCTGATAGCTACAAACGAGAAAAAAAAAAGATTCATAAAAACCGGCCAGCGGTGATAGGAGACTAAACAGGGTCGTGTTGCTTTATGAGGTAGTAAATGAATAAAAAAGTAACCACTCTCGTTTAAAAAATATACTCGGCAAATATGTGCTTACCTTCCACCCATGAGTCAATTGTGTTGTTGTCAAAGGCAATTATAGACGGATGGGCCAGAACGTTTCCTGCTATTTGACCCTCAAGTTGTTCCCTCAAGTCAGATACGATGTTGATAACTGGATCCTTCGTTGGTTGATTCTCATTTTCATCTCCTTCTACAATGATGTATCTAAGCAGATGTTGTAGGGTCTTAATGCTGCTAACTGCAGCTTGTGCCTAGAACCAAAGTGAATAGAATGTATTGACTATACGTATTTATTAAAATGCAAAAGCGCTTCACGTGATTGAGATCTGAACTTACTTCTCCTGCAAGGTGCTCGAATCCTCCAATGTTCAGTTTCAGACCAGCGTACAGTGCATTAGGTATAAGTGTGTCCTTACTGCCGAGCTGGCTGTACTTCAGATCGTATGATAATGCCATCTCACGAATTAAGTAATCTTGTAAATGCTTGGCCGAGTACTGTACCGCGGTTTTATTTTGGCTCAGCATATTGACGGCTGCCATAGCACTTCTGGCTCTGTAAAATAGAAGAAATGGTTAATGAAGCGCCCATTTTCATCATACGACGAGCTACGCCATTTTGACAGTATGTAGGAAGGTAACTTTACTCACAGTTCCTCATTTTCAGGGGTTGTCAGTCTGGCAGCACTCTGAATAGCTGTCTTGACAACAGAGACGACGTGAGGGCTGGGATCTTGCTTCGAAAACTGAGCCAGCCTCTGCAGGACACTTGCCGAAGGTTTGGAACCCATGATAAGCAAAACTGCAGTGCTGCGGATCTGGTGTGTTTCGCCAGTGCTCTGGTAAATCTGGACCAAAACTGGTCTCACTATTTGGGGATAGAGTTCAGCAACCCTGTCGAGAGCCAGTACCATCAGAAGTCGTTGGAAGTTGGAGACCTGCTTCTCTCCCAGGATATACGGCAGTAGAGGTCTCAGGATGTATGGGTGTCCGATATTTCCCAGGGCTCTGGTGTATACTTGAATACCGACACTGTCAGCATTTTGAACAGCACGGTTGAGGAGGTTACCCAGGTACTTCACGTATGCTTGGAGCTCAGACTCGCTCGGACTGTCTAACTTGCCGTATAAGTGAACTGGGTAGAGATTGTGAGAACTGTCTCTGTCAACGATAGCGAGGCGCAGGAGGTTACCAAATCCCAGAAGAGCAGTTGCGTTCTCAGGACTATACTTCTCTGTGTTCTTCACTATCATCTGTAAAATGAACAGATGCACGATCATGTTACGAACGATAAATGACCTTAAATCACTCTACAGATTATGCTCAGTGTCCTCACCACTCGGTGATACTTACGAAGAATTCCTTGAGGAATGCTTTGTTGGGGTACAGAGCACTGCGCGGAATATTTCCGATGGCGTTAGCGGCAAGGCGTCCTCGAAGCTTCTGCAGTTTGATCTGCTCGTTAATAGTTCTGATTGCTGGTCCAGTGCCCGACTGTGAAAGGGCATTGATGAAGACAACCCTGAAATAAACGAATACAAATCGATTTATATATAAGTAAAGTGTTTAGTTCATTGTAGTTGGATTGAGATGTTACTTATATATATGGCGGTGGCGTCAAAACGTAACTTCAAACATGTTGACATATTTGTACACCGGGAACAATCTATACTTAGAACAGTCTTGGAACATGTTTTATTGTAGAAACAAAAGTCGTGAATAACACTGAGACTTACCACTGGGTGTATTTTACAGATTGCGGGTAGCTGTGCGAATCTGCTGGGTACGGTGCATAAAGCTTGTTAGCTATTTGGCGCAGAGGCGATACGCCGTATTTCATCAGCTCTCTGTTGAGGATCTGGAATGAGGCTAGCGTGTCGCTTGATGGGATGCTGCTAGGCTCTTGAAGCTGACGAGCAATCTTCTCAACCAGTTCAATGATAACGCTGATGTCTGGCTTGTCTTGAGGCTGCTCCATGTTGCTGAACGGTAGCAAAGGCGGTTGCAAAAGATCGGGCTCGGGAATTTCAAGATCCTCTTCGCTGCTGCTGCTGCTGCTGTCGGATTCGTCGGCATTGTCCCAAACCGCACGCTTGAACTGTCTCCTAGGCCTGTAAGCCCGTTCCTCAGACTCTTCGCTGAGTTCGTCGCTGTAGCCTCTGCCCTGAGCTTCGTCAGCGTGTTTCAGTGGAAACATCTCCTTGTACTCGTAAACAAGGTCGTCGTAGGTCACGGGGTCCGAGATTTGCGGAATGGGTTTGTCAGACTTAATCTTCCTCTGCAAAGTGATTTTCATCTGACTTCCGAGCATGCCCTTCTGTTGGTTGTATACCAGTGGGTTCAGAATGACTCTGTTCGTCGTTACCGACTTCTGGATTGTGTACTTCCGAATGGAACCACTGATAACGGCCTCTGTGTTCGACGAGCGCTGGAGAAAAGAAAATTCTTAAATAAGCATTCGACAGGATTCGTGTACAATGTTCACATTCAGTTGCCAAATAAAATCCAGAACATACCGATATAGTTTCTCCTACGGAGTTTTCAATAGGCTCCCAGCGAGTCACAGTGTTCAAGCCCCAGGTGTAACCAGCTCGTTTCTCACATTTCGTGTAGTTCACTGCTTTAGATACGGTGTACAGTTTGCTGTCGTCCTCCCAGTTCTCGGGTTCGATGTCATTGTCGGACAGAGCAGCATATTTGGGATAGGGATCGTACACGTATACCGTTTGACATTTGCCGGTAATGACGTCCTGGAAAATATAAAAAAAATTTGGAAAATATTAGGTGCTTACGAAATCAAATGATCCTACTCTCTGAAATCACTAACAGGTCAGTAAATATTCGCACCTCCATCGTCCAGTAGATATCACTGTCGCCGCCTGGGACGGGCCTACTGACTCTGTTGGAGCCCCGGAGGTCCAACTGGAATACACTGGCCTGTCCCTTGACCCAGTTGACGAACCATAATGGCACTTGCTTACTAACAGTTAGGTTAGAAATCTGGAAGAAGTTAAATGAAGGTGTGGTTAGTTCAGGTGTGTAATCGGTGCGACATACTTCGTGTATCAAGCAGTCGCAGTTTTCATTACACTCATTTTGTATAACACACTTACAACTCCGTTTGTGTAGTTGAGGTAGAACACATTGGAGGGGAGTTTAAAACTCTGGAAAGATAACTGGCTCTCAGGAATGTCAGCGTCCCAGCCACCAGACAGATTTTGGTGAACCTCAGCCACGCGGAAATCATCCAGCTGGTGAAATGAAACAGACATGCTTATGGTAAATATCTTTCTTAAATTTCATGTTGAAAATAAATTAGTAACAGACCATTCATATGTAGAATCATGCAACTGTTTAAAAGTGTAGAGAAATCGTATAAAAATACCATACAAACTTACCACAAAAATATATTTTGCTACAGAGAGATAATTTCTCTGTGATAATTTCGTTCAGAGAAAACTAACGTCCAGCGTTGTTTCCTATCATTATTGTTTTGATAAATACTGAAATTAAAGTATTTATAATACCTGGAAGGCCACAGTTGACGAATTTATGAGCTGGACATGTAGGTTTCCTTCTATCTGCACACCTGAAAACTGGTTGGCGACTTCATGTAGAGCCGTAAGTGCCTTGGACTTCAATTCATACTGGTAGAGGTAGCCCTTGGACCACGCTGAAATGATACACATAATACGATTGATCTGAAGTTTCTGACAGTCGCACCAGCTGTTAAGCACGTGCCTGCTGCCAACAAAGTTTCCCTAAACATTATTTGTAGCATATCAAGTAGCCAAAGAATAATGAACAGAATGTGATTCAGCTAATGCGAAGATAAAAGTATGATAATCGTGTTTCCAGGCGTCACAAACCATGGTGGTTAAGCGAGCTGGTGTCAGATACCTGACGTACAAAGTCTCTCTTGTGCAAAATAAGCAATTTCGCTATCGGAAGAAACTGTGGAACTTAGTTACTTACCATCTGGTTCGGCAGCGGACACAGTTGCCCCAACTGTAAAAACAAGAAGAAACGCAGAATGAAGACAAATTCGTCCAATTTACCTGTATAAAAAACACAAATATACTGGACATATTATGATAAACTGAAAAAAAGAATAAGTTTGCAAACAGAGTACTGATAACGTATTCAGAGTTGCTTTTAATGTTGAGGTTGTATATGTATGGTCTTGGTAAACACGAAGTGTAAAACGTCCTGAAACACTAAATTTTGAGACGATATTCTTCTACCACGGACCTGTTGTAGCTAATCGTCGGATTGTTTCTGTCTGGCCGTCTACTACAGACATCTGTAAGGCTTCAGTTGAAGAATTTACAAGTAGCGTAGAGCCAATTTGGGAAATGAATGTGCTGGGAGTTCCTTCAGAGAGTATTTATCCTTTACAGTTGAAAATTTATAGAAATCCCAGAATAACCTAACGTATTTTAAATGCACATCTTCTCAAATTCACATTCTCCAGTGTGTAATATAGTTCATTTTCGCATCATCTCACGGCTAGAGTTTCCCATAGTTGTTAGTATTCAGCAGCATACAATAGTCACGTAATTGAATGAGAAACGTATTAAAACATCAAATAATAAGCTATTTAGTACATTTTACCTTCTAAAATACTAAACGCATTGTTTTAGTCCCCCGTAAACAAATAGGAACATTAACTGCTTCCCGTCGAAGCTCTGTAATCGAGCATGATTGCTATTCATCTATAAGCTGAACCTGTTCTAAAGCTGTCGAGTAATACAACTGGAAATACTCTTTTAACGTATTGTTTCGATGTTCCGAGGCACAACTGGAAATGAAATTAGTGAATTTATCGAATGTAAAGCGATATCCAGTGGGACTGTACACTTTCTTCAATTGACGTCGCTTAATCATTTTCCCTGTACTTGTAGTTCTGTGTGTGAACACAGCAACAAGAATGCTTGGTGTTCTAACTATTACGATACCGGTACAAGCAAAGATCGTACGATAGTTAACTTTCGCAATAACTGGCAAAGTATGGATCGTACACGTTCTGAACTACGGAATACATTTTTCTCTGGCGCTCTAGCCTGACATTCAGATTTAAGATACTGGGAAGTATACATATGTGGAAAAAGTAATTTGCCACTTTGCAACAAATTAGAGTTAGACAGTCAGATGAGTACTACGGGACTTACCGAGGAGCCCCAAGAGGATCAGCGCCCACATGGCTGTGAGGACTGGGGAGCAGCTGGTACCGACTGGAGCGTGCGCCCAGCTTTTATAGCTGCTGCCAGCCCAGTCAGCGCGTCCCAGGTCGGCCGGGTCACGAATGGCGCGCTACGAACTACTGAATCCACAAGATGCTCCTGCTTGGCAACGCGCTCCTCCAGAAGCAAACCGATAACATGCAGAGGCGTGAACGCGCACGGAGACACATTTCGCGCCGTATGTATGATAATACAGTTTCATCTGGAAACCTTTTCTTTTTTCTTCCTCCTCAGAGGCACCGTCCCATTTGCAATAGAATTATCATTGTCAAACAAACTTAGGATGCATTAATGAATTCGTGTTAAGTTACAAGGGGAGGTCACGACGTTCTGATCACGAATTTGCTTCAGACTATGTACACTTTTAGTAGTCTTTTAGGACAACGCAATGTGCAAGTCGTAAGGCATACTACTTAGGCAACTTCGAGCAAATCGCAAGAGAAATTTTACGTGTCGGATATGTACCTGGGCGTAGCAGCTCTGAGCACAAAACGGCGGCGGTCAAGTGATACTCGGTGGTAATACGCTAAAAAAAGATAAATAAAAATAAATAAATAAATTTTGTCTCATTGGTGTGCTTTGTACCTCTACTCCACGTTCCCTACACTTTCCTTGGTTCCTGGGGGGAGGGAACGGGACACTCTGGCCAGGCCTCAGGTTACAAAATTGGTTCAAGTGGCTCTGAGCACTACGGGACTCAACGTCTGAGGTCATTAGTCCCCTAGAACTTTGAACTAGTTAAACCTAACTAACCTAAGGACATTACACACATCCATGCCCGAGGCAGGATTCTAACCTGCGACCGTAGCGGTCTCGCGGTTCCAGACTGCTGCGCCTAGAACCGCACGGCCACTTCGGCCGGCCTCAGGTTGCAACCCCTGCCCACTTTGCCTCCACCCTTTCCCTTGAGTGCCAGGAAGATTCCATAAAAAATAAATAGTGGTTAGTGTTCTTTCGCAGCTGGTGGATGGCTGGGTCGAGCCCCTCCCATCTTTTATTTTTGTTTTAATGTATGGCTCTGAGCACTATGGGACTTAACACTTGAGGTCATCAGTCCGCTAGAACTTAAAACTACTTAAACCTAACTAACCTAAGGACATCACACACATCTATGCCCAAGGCAGGATTCGAACCTGCGACCGTAGCGGTTGCGCGGTTCCAGACTGAAGCGCCTAGATCCGCTCGGCCACCCCGTCCGGCGCTTTTAATGTATATTTTTTTCAACGTTGGTCGTATTATTTCAGATATATGACATTTGCAGGTTAACACAATAAAAAAAAGGGTGTATGTGCCTGAACTTTTCTTGAATTTCCAGTGGTATTTAGCCGTCTATTAATTTTAATTATTACAACAAATATTATACTTACAGTAATCGACAAGTAAACGACTCAAAGCATAAAGTATTCCTGAACTGTATATCTATCGTGAACTGCGGAATCACTTCTGCCTGCAATCGGGTAAGGTACCCAGAACTGCTTTGCACCTGGATGCTTCGACCTGCTGACATGGAGGCGGGTCCCATTCGACAGTTAACTTGCTTAACGGTGAGACCTTGCTAATGTAGCAAGAACGAATAGTGCACGTGCGAATTTTTTAAAAATGACGAAATTTTCATTTTTGCCGCAAAAATGAAGGGGACTCCCGATTCTTCGACTACTGGGGATGATGAAAGTCATGAAGATTCTGTGCATAGCCTAATGCAGAGGACAAACGTCAGTTAATAGATACATTCGTGCACTATGATAGTCTTCTTCAAGAAGCGGACCTTATTGATACAGAATCATCAGCAACGATTTCTGCAGATGGAGTGGTGATTGCAGAAAACTTAATCGGTCTACCGCCGAAAGGTTAGGACAAAAGATACTTATTACTGACGAGGACCTCATTCATTCAGACGAAGTCGATGATGAAGGTCTATGCCGTGAAGCTGAAGCTTTTTCCGATGATGAGGATAATGAGCCAACCGAAAAGAAGGCAAAAGCCGGATACAATCCGATACAACACATCATGTGGTACTTACAAATTCAAAGTTCATGCAGATACACGTAGCTTTTCCAAAAATTCTTATACCTTTGAAATGTTAATTATGTGAAATCGGTATTGAAAAAAATATGTATTATAACTGAGTGGAACTCGATGCAACGATTCATAGCTTACGGTTAAACGCTAACCTCTCGACTGCCGTGAGCCCGTACATAGAGCTACAACACACAGGTACACATTCGACGCATAAAATTCCTTTTATGGTTTTCTCGAAATTGCGTAAGTATTACTCTTTACTGCTTGCACATTATGTTCCCCTAGTGGATTACTAAAAGTGTACGAAGTTTGAAGTAAATTCGTGATCCGAAAGTCGTGCCCTCACCTCGTTAGAAAGAAGGGATAACTACTGTGTAGCGTGATTTAAACGTATAATGACAGTTATTGTTCGGGTGGGGTAGCATTTAGAACTGGTAATATGAACGGTTTCGATCAGTATCTTCTGACACCAGCAGTTCAATTCATAGATACGTTACGAATGTAAGTCGTCGAATCTTTACCCCTATGTAGCCCGAAAGGAGCGTTACACCACGAGGTCTTGCGTGGACGAAAGCTGCATGAAAATACGCCACGAGTCTTAAGCGCAGTAGGAACTCATAAATATTATAAAAGTAAATCAGCTGGCTCTGCGTCACAGGCATTAGTTATAGCTTTGTGAAAAAATTAAGTTTGTCTGAGGCGTCATCATCGTCATCATCACTTCCGTCATTCTTATTAGTGTAGTTCGTTATGCAACTGGAGTAATTTTAATTACTCTATCCACGTTTCGGATGATATTTCAATCATGGGTCACATATTTCGACAGTTGTTGATAGTCTTCTAACAAATCGCGTGTGTTAGGATTGCCCAGACACGACTACCTTTCTTAAAAATTTCTTTTTCAATATAGTCTTCTGGCCACCTTATTTATTATTACAGACCATCCACTTTAGAACCACTGTGTTCGTGCCGCCATGACATTACAAAATTTTAAAGCATTCTCAGTCGATAATAATCTTATATTGCACTATTTCAATATAATTGTTTCAGTTTTCACGCAGCAAGAAAAACATACATAGCATTTTTCATTTTTTTCGGGTCCCTGTCTCCAGTGCCCATCAAGCCATGAATGTGGGTTCTGTACATTATTACCGATAGCGTTCTATCAATTATCCATAATACCGTGCCCCACTGATTTCCAAACTTCTCTTCTTCGTCGCTTACGGTCGAAAATGCAATTCTCAATTTATATATCCTACCAACAGAGATGGTATAGTGATTAAGGTACAGTACTAACATTCGGGACGGGTGTATTTCAGATCCTATGTGTTTTACCATGGTTTCCATAAACCACTGTAGACAAATACAGAGAAAGTTCGTTCGAAAGAGCTGCAGACAAATTCCTGCTACATGCGTGTCCAATTCGAGCTAGCCTTTTATGTCTAATGACTCTGTTGTTATCTGGACGTTTGAACCTATTATTCTTTCTTTTTCCTTCCACACGTATCCTTTTAGCTTTCCTTATATACCTTAGTTCGGTTACGTGATCTTCTTGGTCATTTTCATAGTACCATCCTCAATAACATGTAATAAATAAATGATCCTACAATTTTCTCGCAGCGTATCCACTTATAACATCTTTAGGTTCTGTTTTATAGTTCACACTCTTGCATTACGCAGAATATTTAACAGGAGAATGAAGCGCACCCACATTAATGAAGACTTGTCTAGCTGCTCTGTAGTGTGATTTTGTATTCGGAAGCGTTACTTCAATTTTTTCCTGACATAATCAAGTTTTCACCTGAAAGTCCCATCCTGTAGCAGCTGCTGACTGACAAGAAGCTGCAGAAAAAAATATGTACCTAAACAAACTTCAGAGACTGCAGACATCGCAATTCATCTTCCATATCAAAAGACAAAATAAGACAAATACGCATATCGGATACATATGCCACACTCATGTACATAGTCGCGTGTGGAACATTGGACAAAAATTTAGTAATGCCTGGAACGAAGCACCAGGCAAGCGAGTACAGTCTTAGAGGCACCAGATTCGCATTCAGAAGGAACATGAGGTTTTCGTGGTGTTCCTAACTCGATGAGCGTGAATTTTTACGTAGTTCCTTTCATAAGATCGCACTTGATCCCGCGTCCGACAATCCTGATTTAGGTTTTCCGTGATTTCCCTAAATCGCTGCAGGCAAATGCCGGGGTGGTTTCTTTGAAAGGGCACGGCCGACGCCCTTCCCTGTCCTTCCCTAATCTGATGAGACCGACGACCTCGCTGTATGGTCTCTTCCCTTAAAACAACCCAATCGCACTTGATTTCGTGTCCCATCCTCGTCCAGGCCGAGCTTGAACTCTTTCACTAACGGCTTCGTCGACGACGGGACGTTAACCCCTTACGTTTGTTTTTTGGAAACGAAGTGTACGAAACGATAGATCTTTAAACACGTAATGGATAAGGACAGAAATACAGAGACACTATGCATAGACGCATAACGCATCTCAAGTGTCGGATGATACTTTTATTAGGTCTAAAGCTTTTCTTCCGCAGTTTTGCAATAGATGGCAGTGGTAGCAAGTAGTGGTGTGGGTGGTAGGTCGTAAGACTCATACAATAAGCTTAGGCATTTGTAAACATAACGCAATCAAAATATTAGTCGAGTTGTGATTGCATCATAAAGTTATTCTCGATTCTTTATGTCAATTTACGAGCCCAATTCTCATCATTTACAGGAAGTTTTTTAATTCTCTGCTTTAACGTGAAGAAATTTGCGGACGAGGCTCATAAAATGCTAGGTAAAACCTATGATGAGGCACTTATTAGTGAAAGAACGCACAGAAACTGGTTTCCGCGCTTCAAGAACGGTGATTTTGCCGTCTAAGATCGGCATGGCGGTGGAAGAAAGTAGGTTTCCAAAGCTACTGAAGCCGACGAAAACAATCACTGGAGATCATTATCGAAAGCAGCTGATGTGTTTGAGCAGAGCACTGAAAGAGAAACGGCCACAATACAGCAGTAGAAACGGAAAGGTGATTTTGCAGCGTGATAATACTCTACCCCATGTAGCAGAATCGGTCTAAGCATACTTGGGAACGCACCCGCTGTATTGTCCAGAAATTGCTCCCTCTGACTACGTAGTTTTTATATCAATGGCATACGGCTTGGTTGACTAGCACTTCCGGTCATATGAACAACTGCAATGATCGATTCATTGACCTCCTCGAAAGACGCCCACTTCTTCCGCCACGGGATTCGAATGATGTCCCAAATATCTGTACGATGGTCAGTACTTTGAATCGTAAATTCTTGGTATGTTTTTCACAATAAAACCTCGAACTTAGAAAAAAAACGGCAGAAGCAAAGTTGTAGACTTAATCTTATGTACTTGATTCAATCAGTAAAAATTTCAGAAATACTGAGTGACATATTCTGAAAAGAACATAGCGAACTTTTCAAGCAGTTTTTATACCCATGTTTAAATCTCAACCACTGGTCATCAGTATAACACAACAGATTCTGTTTCTTTCAGAATCAATTGCAAAAAATTCAAATGACATAGAAACATGCACAGATATGAATATTCAGATTCTAAGTCTATCATCGCAGGTCGTCCCACCTAATTCTCACGTCGGTAACAGTTATGTTAATTATCATATGAAAAGGAAGTGTTTTAGACAAACTTTATTTCGTTCTAAAAGCCCTATCTGGTTACGCTACCAAACTAGCTGATCTGTATAAGAAATCTTAGTAACATAAGCTTTTGTAGATCTGACAAGGAATAACCGTGCAAGAATACATTAAAGACGAGGATTTTTGTGCTGCTGTAGCGCCGTTTGGACGGCGCATCACATGACGCGTCGCTTCCCTCGGCGCCTCTAGTGTTCGTGGACAGTGATTTAAACTTCACAATCCTCGTTTTCTTGTTTTAGATCTTATATTTCTCGCCACAGATCTGATGACGTGGTTCTCCCGAAACCTGTCATAACTTGATGAATAAGACTATTTTGGCGATCAGGACAAGGTATCCGAAATTGTACTGAACGCTGTCTCAGAAAATTATTTTGAACAACTAGTTCATGAGCCCACTCGATGTGTAAATGGTTGCAAAAGCATACTTGACCTCTTAACAAGAAATAATCCTGGACAAATAGTGAGTATCGTGACGAATACAGGGATTAGCGACTACAAAGCAGTATCTGCTAGGATGAATACTGTAACTCCTACAACCATAAAAAAGAAACGCAATGTATATCCATTTAAAAAACTGAAAAAAATGCTCTTAACACCTTTTTAAGAGACAGTCTGCACTCCTTCCGATTTGATCGTATAAGCGCAGAAAAATTGTGGAATGATTCCAAAGAGATAGTATCGACAGAAATTGAGAGATATATACCACATAAATTAATAAGTGATGGTATTGATCCCCCATGGTACAAAAAACGGGTCAGATCACTCTTGCAGAAGCAGCCAAAAAAGCATGCCAAATTTAAAAGAACGCAAAATCCCCAAGACTGCCAAAGTTTTGCAGAAGTTCGAAAGATAGCGCGTACTTCAATGCGAGATGCTTTCAGTAATTTCCACAACGAAACTCTGTCTCGAAATCTGGCAGAAAACCCAAAGAGATTCTGGTGATACATGAAGGACACCAGTGGCAAGACGCAATCAATACCTTCACTGCGCGATAACAACGGTGAAGTCACTGATGACAGGGCCACTAAAGCAGAGTTACTAAACACGATTTTCCAAAACTCCTTCACCAAAGAAGACGAAGTAAATATTCCTGAATTCCAATCAAGAACAACTGCCAAGATGAGAAACATAAACAGCGATATCCTCGGTGTCGCAAAGCAGCTTAAATCACTTAATAAATCAAGGCTTCCAGTAAGGTTCCTCTCAGAGTATGCTGATAAAATAGCTCCATATTTAGCAGTTATATACAACCGCTCGCTCACAGAAAGATCCGCACCTAAAGACTGGAAAATTGCTCAAGTCACACCAATACTCAAAAAGGGAAATAGGAGTAATCCGTTGAATTACAGATCCATATCATTAACGTCGATTTGCAGTAGGGTTTTGGAACATATATTGTATTCGAACATTATGAAGTACCTCGAAGAAAACCATTTATTGACACGTAGTCAGCACGGATTCAGAAAATATCATTCTTGCGAAACACAACTAGCTCTTTATACTCGTGAAGTAATGAGTGCTATCGACAGGGGATGTCAAATTGGTTCCGTATTTTTAGATTTCCAGAAGGCTTTCGACACTGTTCCTCACAAGCGACTTCTAACCAAACTGCGTGCCTATGGAATATCCCCTCTGTTGTGCGACTGGATTCGTGATTTCCTGTCAGAAACGTCACAGTTCGTAGTAATAGACGGAAAGTCATAGAATAAAACAGAAATAATATCCAGCGTTCCCCAAGGAAGTGTATAGGCCCTCTATTGTTCCTGATCTATATTAACGACATAGGAGACAATCTCAGTAACCGTTTTAGATTGTTTGCAGATGATGCTGTCATTTATCGTCCTGTAAAATCACCATACGACCAAAACGAATTGCAAAATGATTTAGGTAAGACATCTGTATGATGCGAAAAGTGGCAATTGACCCTGAATATAGAGAAGTGTGAAGTCATTCACATGAGGACTAAAAGAAATCGGCTAAACTTCGATCACGCGATAAGTCACACAAATCTGAAGGCTGTAAATTCAACTAAATACTTTGGGATTATAATTACAAATACCCTAAATTGGGACGATCACATAGATAATGTTGTGGGTAAAGCCAACCAAAGACTGCGATTCATTGGCAGAACACTTAGAAGGTGCAACATGTCTACTAAAGAGACTGCTTACACCACGCTTGTCCGCCCTATTCTGGAGTACTGCTGTGCAGTGTGGGATCTGCATCAGATGGGACTGACGGATGACATAGAAAAGGTACAAAGAAGGGCAGCTCGTTTCGTATTATCGCGAAGTAGGGGACATAGTCCCACAGACATGATACGTGAATTGGAGTGGCAATCATTAAAACAAAGGCGTTTTAGGTTGCGACGGGATCTTCTCATGAAATTTCAATCACCAGTTTTCTCCTCCGATTGCGAAAACATTCTGTTCGCACCCACCTACACAGTGAGAAGTGATCATCACGAGAAAATAAGGTAAATCAGGGCTTGCACAGAAAAATTTAAGTGCTCGTTTTTCCCGCGCGCCGTTCGAGAGTGGAGTGGTAGAGAGGCAGCTTGAAACGGGTTCATTGAAGCCTCTACCAGGCAGTTTATTGTGAATAGCAGAGAAATGACGTAGACGTATTACCATTTAAACTTCTAGGCGGAGTGCTATTCTAACGGTACATTATATTTACAGTGTACCGTTGAAGAAGGGGGTGCAGCCGGCCGCAGTGGCCGTGCGGTTCTAGGCGCTACAGTCTGGAGCCGAGCGACCGCTACGGTCGCAGGTTCGAATCCTGCCTCGGGCATGGATGTGTGTGCTGTCCTTAGGTTAGTTAGGTTTAATTAGTTCTAAGTTCTAGGCGACTGATGACCTCAGAAGTTAAGTCGCATAGTGCTCAGAGCCATTTGAACCATTTTTGAAGGGGGTGCGCTTCGACACTGGTCTAACATAATAAATTTAAAAATAAAATCCTATGCTCCTGACGTCGCCTTTTACTCATCACGAATTTCCTGAGATTCGTGCATCTGCAGAGCAGCTTGTGTACAAAACATTTATACACTGAGGTAAAAAAAGCAATGGGGTTGCCGTATGCACATATACAAATGGCGGTAGTATCCCATGCACAAGGTATAAACGGCAGTGCATTGGTGGAGCTGTATTTTATTCTCAGGTGATTCATGCAAATAGGTTTCCGATGTAACTGTAGCCACACGATGGGTATAAATAAACTTTAAACGCGGAGCGGTAGTTGGAGCAAGATGGATGGAACATTCCATTTCGGAAAACGTTACGGAACTCAATATTCAGAGATCTACAGTGTCAGGACTGTGCCGAGAATAGCAAATTTCAGACATTACGTCTCACCGCAAACAACGCAGTGGCCGACGGCCTTCACTTAACGACCGAGAACAGCGGCGTTTGCGTAGAGTTATCAGCAGTAACTGACAAATAATACTGCGTGAATTAACCGCAGAAATAAAACTGGGACGTAGGACGAACGAATCTGTTAGGACAACGTGGCGAAATTTGACGTTAATGGTGTATGGCCGCAGTCGATCGACGCGTGTGCCTGGTCAGATGAGGCCCGAATTCAGCTGGCAAGAGCTGATGATAGGGCTCGGGTGTGACGCAGACCCCACGAAGCCATGGACCCAAGTTCTCAACAAGGCACTGTGCAAGCTGGTGGTCGCTCCATAATGATGCGGGCATTTTTTATATCATTGGCTGGAAATGGTTACGTTCGGTTACTTGGAGACTATCTGCAGCTATTCATGGACTACATGTCCCCAAACAACGATGTGATTTTTATGGATGACAATACGCCCAGTCAGGAGGTCATAACTGTTCGCGATTGGTTTGAAGAACATTCTGGACGATTCGAGCGAATGATCTGACCACCGAGGTCGCCCGACATGAATCCCATCGAATATTTACGGGACATAATCGAGAGGTCAGATCGTGCACAAAATTCTGCTCCGGCAACACTTTCGCAAATGTGGACGGCTATAGAGGCAGCATGGCTCAATATTTCTGCAGGAGATTTCCAGTGATTTGTTGAGTCCGTACCACATCGAGTTTCTGCATTAAGTCTGGCAAAAGGAGATCCGACACGGTATTAGAAGGTATCCCATGACTTTTGTCGCCTCAGTGTACTATATTCGTACAAGGCGAAAGGTGCAGTAGTCACCCATCAGAAAACAAGGCACAAGAAATCAAGAAACACAACAGTGTGCGCTGAAGGGGGACACGTTACCCGATATCGGTCCGGCGTAACGAAATACGGGCAAATCGAAGAGTTCACACACTTCTAGTACCTCGATGACGTTATAGAACTATCGAGGCTAGAAAAGGAAGCACATACATTTCGATTACGCAAACTCAGGAGAGCGTGTGGGAGAACGCTACATCTACAACAAGAAGTACATGTCTGCTCATACACAGGTTAGACGTCATAACAAGATGATCAAGCCTGAATGCCAGGATGGCTCCTTTGAAAGGGCACGGTCGATTTCCTTCCCCATCCTTGATATAATCCGAGTTTGTGCTCCGCCTCTAATGACTTCGATGTCGACGGTACGTTAAATCCAGTATTCCTTCCGTCCTTCCTTCTTTTAATCCCGAACCTCTGTAAAGCGCAATACTAATTTTCAAGAAAAAATGCGGTTTGGAAAACACCCCCAAGAAAGAACGAAGGAGTGTAAAGAAAATTCTTGGCTCAGAAAAAAAACGAAGGATGGATAAAGTCTGAAATCCCGTAAAGCAACAGAGACATGATGAAATCTGGCAGCAGACATTACAAAATGCCACTAAAATTTTTATGGACCTGATCAAAGTCTCTCAATCATGAGGCCCACACGAAATTATGAGATTCCTCATCTATATTATTACACTGCAATTCTCAATCAAATGTCTGCCAGAGAGTTCATCTAACCACATTCAGAATATTTCTCTACCGTTCCACTCTCGAAAAGCGCGGGAAGAACGAGCGCTTAAATCTGTCCGTGTGAGTTCTTATTTCTCTTATTTTATTACCGTAATCATTTCTCTCTTTGTAGGTGGGCACCAACAAAGTAATTCCGCTTTCGGAGGAGTACGTTGATGATTGAAATTTCAGGATAAGATCCTGTTGCAACGAAAAACGCCTTTGTTTTAATGATTGCCACCCCAATTCGAGTGTTATATCCGTGACGCTTTGTCACCTATTCCGCGATAAAATAAAACGAACTGTCCTTCTTTGAAATTCATTCCGTATTTCTGGATTTCCGGGAGGCTTTTGACACTGTACCACACAATCGGCTTGTAGTGAAATCGCGTGCTTATGGAATATCGTCTCACTTAACGTGACTGGATTCGTGATTTTCTGTCAGAGAGGTCACAGTTAGTAGTAACTGACGGAAAGTCATCGAGTAAAACAGAAGTGATTTATGGCGTTCCCCTAGGTAGTATTATAGGCCCTTTGCTGTTCCTCATCTATATAAACGATTTGGGAGACAATCTGGGCAGCCGTCTTCCAGATGACGCTGTCTTTTATCGACTAATAAAGTCATCAGAAGATCAAAACAAATTGCAAAACGATTTAGAAAAGATGTCTGTATGGTGTGAAAATCGGCAGTTGACCCTAAATAACGAAAAGTGTGAGGTCATTCACATGAGTGCTAAAAGGAATCCGTTAAACTTCGGTTACACGATAAATCAGTCAAATCTAAAGGCCGTACATTCGACTAAATACCTAGAAATTACAGTTACGAACAACATAAACTGGAAGGAAGACATAGAAAATGTTGTGGAGAAGGCTAAATAAAGACTGCGGCAGGATACGTAGAAAATGTAACAGATCTACTAAGGAGACTGCCTACACTTCGCTGCCCGCATCTCGTGGTCGTGCGGTAGCGTTCTCGCTTCCCACGCCCGGGTTCCCGAGTTCGATTCCCGGCGGGGTCAGGGATTTTCTCTGCCTCGTGATGGCTGGGTGTTGTGTGCTGTCCTTAGGTTAGTTAGGTTTAAGTAGTTCTAAGTTCTAGAGGACTGATGACCATAGATGTTAAGTCCCATAGTGCTCCGAGCCATTTGAACCTACACTTCGCTTGTCCGTCCTCTTTTAGAATACTGCTGCGCGGTGTGGGATCCTTACCAGATAGGATTGACGAAGTACATCGAAAAAGTTCAAAGAAGGGCAGCACCTTTTGTATTATCGCGAAATAGGGGAGAGAGTGTCACTGAAATGATAGGGGAAATGGGGTGTACATCATTAAAACAAAGGCGTTTTTCGTTGCGGCGCAATCTTCTCACGAAATTCCAGTCACCAACTTTCTCCTCCGAATGTGAAATATATTGTTGACACCGATCTACATAGGGAGTAACAATCACCATAATAAAATAAGGAAAATCAGAGCTTGTACGAAAATATACAGGTGTTCGTTCTTTCCGCGCGCTATACGAGGTTGGAATAATACATAATTGTGAAGGTGGTTCGATGAACGCTTTGCCAGGCACTTAAATGTGATTTGCAGAGTGTCCATGTAGATGTAGAGGAACAGCAGAGGGCCTATAACACTTCCTTGGGAAACGACAGATATTACTTCTGTTTTACTCGACTATTTTCCGTCAGTTACTACGAACTGTGACCTTTCTGGCAGGAAATCAGTAATCCAATACCACAACTGACACGGTATTCCGTAGATACGCAATTTGATTATAAGTCGCTTGTTAGGAAGGTGTCAAAAGCCTTCTGGAAATATAAAAATGTGGAATCAATTTGACATCCCCTGTCGATGGCACTAGTTACATCGTGAAATAAGAGCTCGTTGTGTTTCACAGTAACGATATTTTCTGAATCCATTTTGGCAACAAATCGATTTCTTCGAGGTAATTCGTAATGTTTGAATAAAATATATGTTCCAAAATATATAGGAAAATAAAAGAATGGACCCAACAAGGTAAAAATGACATCGAGAAAGCAGAGAAAATAGTTGACAGGAATCTGCTCGGCCAGAAGGGAAACTGTTGGATATTACAGCCAGAGAAAAACAGGAACGAGATGTATTGGAAATAGAAAAACAGGCCACGGAGAGAAAATGAGAGCCATACGGAAGATCAGAGAAACGGATCTAGAAACACTGGGTGATCTAACAGGATCCAACATAAATTATATATTAGCTTGGTGCATAAGTTCGTAGCGATTTTCCGTATGTTTAATAAAGATAACAGATACACGTAACAGAGACTTTAGTCATGAATAATATATTCTCCTTCACTACTGACAGCTGTATGCCACAACTTTTCGATTCGGTGAGCGTAAGAATCACGTGGTTTTGAGACGAAGAACTCGTCGAACCATATTCGGAGTGCATTTCCATGCGAAAAGGAAGTTCCTTGAACGTTGTTCGATAGAGAGCGGAAAAGATGAAAATCTGGGGGCGCAAGATCAGGTCAATAAGTTGGGTGCGGACTGACTTCCCAACCAAACTCCTGCATAGGGTTTTTTGTCAGTCTAGCAGAATGTCGATAGGTGTTATCATGGAGTAGCATCACTTCACGCAGTCTTCCTGGTAGTTGTTCTTGGATTGCATCTGCAAGACGTTTCAGTTGTTGACAGTAAATGTCAGCAGTGACGGTTAAACGTCGGAGAAGCAATTGGTAGTACACCACACCGTCACTGTTCCACCAGATGTATAACATTATATTTTCTGGATGGACCCAGGTCTTTGTACATGAACTTACTGCTGCGTTTTGGCTCAAACATTCCTTCCTTTTCCTTATGTTACCATAAAAACGCCATTCCTCGTCACCAGTAACGATACAGGATAAGAATGAACGGTGTTGTCCAAGAACCAATTGATGGCGAGCAAGCAGAGATGCACATATGGTCACCCGCTGATTTCTGTGATTTTGGTTTAGTGCATGCTGTACCTATACATCCGATTTTTTTAACCTTCCATATTGCATGCAGTTGTCACCATGGTGGAATGGTCACAGTTTATCACATTTGCCAGTTCTAGAGTACACTGACGTGAATCATTGTGGATTAAAGCGTTCAAACGATCCTCATCAAACCGGATTTTCTTCTTGAACGTGGAGATTCACTGATTTAGGAATAAACCTCCTTAAAACAAGAAACCCATTTTCTTGCCGTGCTCTGTCCAACGGCTTTACCCCATACATGGCTCAAATGTTTTTGGCTGCCTCCCTCTAATGAATTAAAATAGAAGAGTACGTCGGAAATGCTCCAATTTCTCGACTTGGCGCTCTATTTTCTAGGATTTATAGCTCCACTCACTATCTGCAGATGACAAAATGACAATATGTAAACTCAGATGGCAACACTGAACTACAAATAAAAAATGGCAATCGATAAATAATCACATAGCAAACGGAATAGCAACATGTAAAACAGAAGCGCTTCGAACTTTGGTACCAACCTAAAATGTACTGGATGTCAACTTTCAGTCATCATGTAGTTCCTGAGATTCGTGCGAGTTGCTGAGCACCATGTGTACAAAACGAAGAATTTTAGTTAAAACTAGAACTGACATGAAATGAAAACTTTCGCAAGGACCTGAACACATTATCTGTCAGCTATCAACATAAAACATTTTAGGTGGTTTCGCAAAGTTCAGGTAATGACGTATTAACCACGCAAAACAAGCAGATGTTATGCTAACGTTTAAGTATGACGATTTACATTCAATTAAGAGTTATCTTCAGTACTTATGACGGATATAAGTCCTGTTAGAACAAGTAGCAGATTATGATAATTTCGATGCAGCGTTACTGACGACAGCAACATTATAATCACTGAAGGAACAAAGGAATCCTTGCAGAGTAAACAAATTAAACCCTCAAAGAAGTTTATACACTGAAGCGCCAAAGAAACTGGTATAGGCATGCGAATTCAAACACAGAGATATGTAAACGGGAAGAATACGGCGCTGCGATCGGCGAAGTCTATATAATACAAGTGTCTGGCGCAGCTGTTAGATCGGTTACTGCTGCTACAATGGCAGGTAATCAAGATTTAAGTGAGTTTTAACGTGGTGTTATAGTTGGTGCAGAGAGATGGGCCACAGCATCTACGAGGTAGCAATGAAGTGGGATTTTCCCGTATGACCGTTTCATGAGTGTACCGTGAATATCAGGAATCGGGTAAAACATCAAATCTACGACATCGTAGCGGCCCCAAAAAGATCCTGCAAGAAGGGAACCAACGACGACTGAAGAGAATCGTTCAACGTGACGGAAGTGCAACCCTTCTGCAAATTGCTGCAGATTTCAATGCTGGGCCATCAGCAAAAGTCAGCGTGCGAACCATTCAACGAAATATCATCGATATGGGCTTTCGTAGCCGAACGCACACACGTGTACCCTTGATTACTGCACGGCACAAAGCTTTACGCCCATCCTGGCCCCGTCAACACCGACATTGGACTGTTGATGATTGGAAACATATTGCCTGGTCGGAGGAGTCTGGTTTCAAATTGTATCGAGCGGATGGACGAGTACGGGTATGGAGACAACCTCGTGAATCTATGGGCCCTGCATGTCGAAAGAGGACTGTTCAAGCTGATGGAGGCTGTGTAATGGTGTGAGGCGTGTGCAGTTGGAGTGATATGGGACCCCTGATACTTCTAAATACGACTCTTTCATGTGACACGTACGTAAGCGTCCTGTCTGATCACCTGCATCCATTTACGTCCACTGTGCATTCCGACGGACATGGGCAATACCAGAAGGACAATGCAAAACCCCACACGTGCAGAATTGCTACAGAGTGGCTCCAGGAACATTCATCTGAGTTGAAACACTTCCGCTGGCCACCAGACTCCGCATACGTGAATACTATTGAGCATATCTGGGATGCCTTGCAACGTGTTGTTCAGAAGAGATCTCCACCCCCTCGTCCTCTTACGGATTTATGGACAGCCGTGCAGGATTCGTGGTGTCAGTTCCCTCCAGCAGTACTTCAGACATTAATCGAGTCCATGCCACGTCGTGTTGCGGAAGTTCTGCATGCTCGCGGGCCCCTACACGATATTAGGCAGGTGTACCAGTTTCTTTGGCTCTTCAGTGTAATTGATCAGTGCACAATAAAGTTTCAATAAACATAAAGAAAACAAATATCATGAATTTCAGTTTTATTTTATTTTTTTATTTATTTATTTATTGATTTATTTAACCTGGCAAGATTAGGGCCATCAGGCCCTCTCTTACATCTAACCAGGCATTCTACTTATTTTACATTCATATGTTTTAGTAGGCATGTTAAACTAAATCTAGTACAAAAAGTGAAATAAACAATTTGAAAGGTACACCTGGAAAAATACATACATATAGAGTTTATATTCTTAGGTCACAAGTACTGTTATAATTAGACATTATTGAAGAGACAGATTTTAGATAGGAGTGCCGGCAGCAGGGAGTTTGAGGGAGACTCATGGTGAAGGGAGGAGAAGAATAGAGACATGATGAAACATAATTAAGGAAATATAAAGGAAAAGAAGATTGCGTGGCTAATAGAGAAAGATGAAGAGGAAGGCATCTCAGGAGCAAGATAGGAGACGCTAGCTTTGCTATTTGACAGATGAGGGGATTGTCCTTGTACATTAATTTTGTGGAGAACTTCGTCAGGATGATAGTAGGAAATGCTTCAACTTCTTCTTAAAAGCAGCAGGAGATCGAATTTTGCGCAAGGTAAGGGGCAGTTTGTTCCAGAGGCGGACAGCGGCAACTGAGAAGGAGTTTGCAAAAGTTTTTGTTTTGTGAGTGGGCACAGTTAGGATACCAAATAAGAGTGACCTCGTGTTTCGATTATGATGACATGACAGGTTTTTAATCTCTGAAGCAAGGTACTGGGGTGCTTGCGCGATGAGGAGTCGGTGGAGTAGACATAGAGTGTGGTAGTCACGCAATTTGTCCGGCCGCAGCCACCCTAGCTCGGAGTATGAAGCACTAACATGATCATATCGGCGAATGTTGCAGGTGTAACGCACACAGGCATTCATGGTTAGCTCTAGCCGTCTTTTGTTTTCACTACTCATGCCTTGTTGAATCACATCACAATAGTGGAGGTTCGGTAGAACGAGTGCTTGCACGAGCTGGCGTTTCAAGTCCTGTGGAAATATGTTCCGAAACTTTTTGAGAGCATAGAGACAAGCAGACGTCTTTCGGCACACTGCGACTGTATTCTCCGCCCAGTTGAGATGCTCATCCAAGGTTACACCCAAGTTCTTCACTGTTTTCTGGTATGGTATTGGAGTGCCGTCGAGCAGAATAGGAGGTAGCCGTTCGCGGAAATCTGAACTTATTAATTTCTGATGGGCTATTAAGATTACTTGCGTCTTTTTTGCATTTAGTTTAAGCCCCAGGTTTTTCGCCCATCTCACTACTGAAGACAGATCATCATTCATCTGAGCGATTGCAGTGTTTACATCTTCAGGTCTGACGGTTAGGTAGAGCTGGAGGTCGTCGGCATAGAAATGATATTTACAGGAGGACAGAACCGACGAAATATCGTTGACATATAAAGAAAACAAAAGTGGTCCTAAGACTGATCCTTGTGGCACTCCCGAGGAAACATGTTTCCAGGAAGATTTTTCATTTACGCAGACAACACATTGCTGTCTGTCTTTTAAGTAGCTTTCAAACCATCTCATTGCACTATCAGAGAAATTAAGCTGTTGCATTTTTCTGAGCAATATGTCAAAGTTAACAGTGTCAAAAGCTTTGCTGAAGTCCAGTAGCGTCAATATTGTTGCCTTTCGATTGTCGATGGCATATTTCAGGTCATCAGTTACTTTAATTAGAGCAGTGTTTGTGCTGTGATGTTTACGGAAACCGGATTGAAATTTGTCATATAGGCTGAATTCATGCAAGTGTTCAGTGATTTGGTCATGAGCAATATACTCAAGCGCTTCGGAAACAGCAGGCAGTATGCTAATTGGTCGGTAATCACTAGGCAGTTGCGGGTTTTCGATCTTAGGGATGGGTCGAATTAGGCTTCTTTTCCATGCAGTGGGATATATTCCGTTCACGAGGGAAAAATTAAATATGTCAGTTAAGACAGGTACTAAGATATCGGCAACATTCTTAATCATGGTTATACCGATACTGTCGTTGCCTATTG
This sequence comes from Schistocerca americana, assembly GCF_021461395.2. Lineage (NCBI taxonomy): Eukaryota > Metazoa > Arthropoda > Insecta > Orthoptera > Acrididae > Schistocerca > Schistocerca americana. The sequence continues at coordinate 582,319,645 of NC_060130.1, read as the reverse complement.
CATCAGAAGAGATTCTCATTATTGCTTTTCTTGCCGTATTTGTTGTTACATGTTTTAGATGGAAGGTATCGTTGTTAGTTATCCTGTTTGGGGATTCTTGTGGACGGTAATTATCAGCTGTGCTGGTATTCAGAGGTGCAGAGAAGAATTCATTTAATTCGTTAGCTGACACATGAAAAGTAGTTTCCGATTTTGCCTTTTCGACCCCCAAGCTACGGAGATTCTTCCATAGAGTCGTGGGCGTCAGATCGCTGCATACAAGGGAGCGAGCGTGCCTGATTTTAGCATTGCGAATGCATTGTTTCACTCTGTTCCGTAGCTTTCTATATTCTTCGAAACGCTCGGGTTTCGGATCTGCCTTGAAACGCCTGTGGGCAGCATCCCTATTAGTCATCATTTGACGTAATTCAGCTGTCAGCCATGGAGCAGGAGATTTTCTTACACGGATTGTGCGCACAGGTGCATGTTTGTCATAGAGGGCAGTGAGCTTATCACCAAGTTCATTAATTTTGCCGTCGATTGTGGGTTTTCTGATTATTTGATGCCATGAGATTTCTGAGCAATCGGCTGTTAGAGCATCAAGGTCAATACGTTTCATGTTCCTACAAGTTATGTAACGCGATTTGATCCTTGGGGGCTGCACAGAGTAGGCCAGGAATATTACATCATGTGCTGAGAGGCCAGGGGCCGATGTTTGACCAACATCTCTTACTTTGTCAGTCTGTTTCGTTGCGATTACGTCTATAAGAGTATGACTGTGCGCCGTATGGTGTGTAGGTTGTAATGGAAGAATGTTCATGCTATTGCAACTAAACAGTCTTCTTAGGTTTACTGCGGAGGGAGTGTCTCTTAGCAGGTCTATGTTCAAGTCACCCATTACGATGACATGTTCGTATTGACACTGAAGTGAATGTAATTCCGACTGGAAGGAACTCATTGAGCTTATTTTTGGCGGCTTGTACACGACGCCAGTCAAGAATTTCCGACTTTGTATATTTATTTCAATGAACATGAATTCAGCCTCTTTTTCGTCAGCAGGATTTGACGTACATAAGACTTTCGCTTTGAGATCTGTTCGTATATACGCGCCGACCCCGCCACCTCGCTTTTTTGATCTGTCTGCCCTAAGAAATGTGTACCCTGGGAGATGAAAAGATGCAGAGGATATGTGTGGTTTCAACCACGTTTCGGATAAGAGGATTACGTGGTAGTTTAGTTGGTTGAAGAGGAGGCTAAGTTCTTCGTAATGCGCAGGTAAAGACTGGATGTTGCAGTGAGCTGCTAAAAGCTCTGACGCGTTCCGCCGAGCAGCCTGTAGTAGGGTGGCAGACTGGTTTGTCCCTTTGTTAGGCACTACCTGCCGCGAGGGGCACTGGCCGCTGCTTCCGCCAAGTGACATAACACAGGGGTGTCCGAGATTTTGCACGCCCTTTTTGTGACACCGCGAGTGCCGAAAGAAAGGCGCCTGCTAAAGATTTCCTGAGGTTGCGGGAGTATAGAAAATGGATTAGTGGTATTCTGTGCAAGGAGAATATGACCAAAATAGTGACGGCTGTGTGTCACTGTGTATCCTCTGTCGTACGAGGAGAAATGTAATTAGCGTATTTGAAACAGCTTAGGGTGGAAATAAGGGAGAAGGGAGTGATTTAAGAGGCCGATGCTGCCAGCAGAGAGAAGTAAGCTTAGTAATTAATAGATTATCGTAGGAAGCTAGAATTAAATTGAAATTTACTAAAGTGAAACTGGTAGTGATTATCGTAGGAAGCTACAATTAGATTGAAATTTGCTAAAGTGATACTGATAGTGATTTTTGTTATGAACAATTTAAACCGAAGAGATGGGTGATTAATGAACTAAAGGAGAGACTAATAATTGCAATAGAACTATTTCAGAACGGAAGAGAATAAACTGAGAAAATGAAAAAAGAATTAGCAGTAACTAAAATTAAGTAATGGTTAGAGCTACAGACACAAAAAAATAGTGAAAAGTTAATACAGTTACAAAAACAATTAGTTGAAGGTACAAATATGGGTATAATTAAAAAATTAATAAAATTACAAGACTATATCTGAGTATTGGGGCTGTTACAATTGCAAACGGTGTTAAGTTTGCACTTTTGGCTCGAGTAGCTTCACTTAATACTATTCAGTTCTGTCATGTTTGTGACTGTCTTCTTTCCAGCTGCTGTCTTAATGATTACTCTGCCATCCTGAGTCCACACATTCTGAAGACCGAAATGGGATATGGCACTGTTTAAAATCTTTAGCCGTTCGTGTGTCAGATCTTCCCTTATTGTAAGTCCTGTCCTTGCTAACTTCTTCTTCTGGGTAAAGATCTCTGCCCTTTTTCGGTACGAGACAAATTTAATTATTATTGGACGAGGTTTGGTGGCACCTGGTAATTTTCGTCCCACGCGATGGCTCCTGTCAATGTCTGCCTTGGTCACTTCAACGCCTAATTTTTCACGCGCAACCTGTATAAGCAGGTTGTCCGTGTCTTCTTCCTTATTTTCTACTACTCCAAACAGTCGTAGACTATTTCGCCTTTGGTACTGTTCTAGTTCGTCAGTTGCGGCAGATAGTTTGACTTCCAACTCTCGTGCCTTTTTCTCGTATTCAGACACAGACTTTTTTAGTGCTGTAATTTCGGCAGTATTGGCCTCAACAGTTTCACGCATTTTGGCCAATACTGCTGCCGTTACAGTGTCTGATATAGTGCCTGCTATCAGATCGAGATTGTTTTTATCGCGAAGCGCAGCGTTTACCTCAGAGCGGACCAGCTCCGCTATACCGGGAGCCGCGGCCGCACCTTCCGCCAAGAGCAGGCCCGCCGCACCTGCTGCTTCCCCGCTGCTGGACGCGCTGCTGTTCACTCTTCTGTTTACCATTTTCTCGAAGATATTGGCGGAGCACAGAAAAAAAATAGCACTACTGCACAGAACACTGTTGTTTTCACGATTTCCACTTGTACTAGACAACACCACCTACGAGAACACCTTCGAATTCAACTAAATTTCGCGAGCCGAACTTAACACGTGTTACACTGCAGCCGCCATGACACAGTGGGAACTAACACTGTTAAATTAAATTTAGATGACCCCTCCATTGAATGCGTAACAAACAAACTTTCTGGGAATGAACATCGTTTGTCAGAGAAGTGGACCCACAAAGGTACTTGGAAACAGTACGTCATCAGCATGTTATGTATTTAGAGCCCTATCATCAGTCTGTTACACGCAGTGCTTTTCAGTAAACACTATTCATCTCTATACTCAGTTCTCAGATAGTGAATTCTTATATATGGAAAAATGATTGAAACATAAACAATGATTTCAAACTACTGAAAAGGTCCGCTCTAATAGGAACAAAAATAGCGATCGATCTCACTGTAAAGACCTGTCGAAAACATTGAGGATTTTAACTACACGATGTGAATACATTCTGTGGTGTCACCGCCAGACACCACACCTGCTAGGTGGTAGCCTTTAAATCGGCCGCGGTCCGTTAGTATACGTCGGACCCGCGTGCCGCCACTATAAGTGATTGCAGACCGAGCGCCGCCACACGGCAGGTCTAGAGAGACTTCCTAGCACTCGCCCCAGTTGTACAGCCGACTTTGCTAGCGATGGTTCACTGACAAATTACGCTCTCATTTACCGAGACGATAGTTAGCATAGCCTTCAGCTACGTGATTTGCTACGACCTAGCAAGGCGCCATTACCAGTTACTATTGATGCTGTAAAACATGTACCGTCAAGAGCGATGTTCACCAATTATGGATTAAAGTTAAGTATTCCACAGCTACGTCCTTTTTTGCTAGTCTGATTTCCTTGACCTGTTCCAGATCTCACGCCAGCCTGCGTGGGCTAAAACCCGTGCCTTTCGGCTTCCTCTCGTAGTGGGTTGGCTCTCTTGCCAATCCACAACACATTTACCAATCAATTTGGCGTATCAAAAATAGGCTTGATAATTACTGCGCGTACATCTCTGTCTATAACTGTGGGACAATGTGTAGACTGAACACCACATACCAAGAAAGAAACATGAAATACAAAAGAGGATTACTTACATAACATAAAGTAGAATTTCGATAAAAAAATTAAACACAGGTAAATAGTAATATAAGGCTTTTGTCTTTTGCAACACACTTTCGCAGTTAAATGACTTAGTAGATAACATCGAAAAATCTTTGAGGCTTTTCGAAGATGATGCTGTCGTATACAGAGAAGTCGCAACGGTAGAAAATTGTAGCGAAATGCAGGAAGACCTGCAGAAAATCGAGACTTGGTGCAGAGAGTGACAGTTGATTCTCAACATAAGCAAATGCAATGTATTATGAATACATATGCAGAAAGACCCTTTGTTGTGTGATTACACGAATGCAGAACAATCACTGGAAGTAATTACTTCCATAAAACATCTAGGAGTATGCGTACGGAGTGATTTGAAGTGGGACGACCATATATTAATCTAGGGTAAGGCAGATGCCAAAGTGTAATTCATCCTCAGGAAATGGAGTCTACCGATAGAGGAAGTAGTTTACAAAACATTCGTTCGACCGATACTTGAATATGGCTTCAGATAAGATTGATAGAGGAAATAGATAATATCCAAAGAAGTGCAGCACGTTTCACTAGCGATTCATTTAATACGCGCGAGAGCGTCATGGAGATGCTCAGTCAACTCCAGTGACAGACGCTGAAAGAGAGGTGTTTTGCATCACCGTATGTTCTACTGTTCAAATCCCGAAAGCGTACGTTGCTAGAAGAGTCAACCGATATATTGTCTCCTCCTACGTATATCACTCAAAAAGACCGTGAAGATAAAATTAGACTCGGGGGCACTCGGAGGCCTACCAGCAACCGTTCTTCCAGCGAATCATACGCGACTGGCACAGATAAAGGAGGAAGTGATAGTGGTATGCAAAGTACCCTTCGTCATCCACCGTAAAGTAGCTTGCGTAGTATAGATGTAGCTGTAGGAGTAAAATTGTTTATTTTGTGGGAAAACTTACACCAAAGCTCCGCAACGGCTAATATTAATATCTTAACTTGTTTCTGAGCTCAAAATTTTACTCATTATGGAGGGATTCTCATTGAGTTCTTCAACGAAGCAAACGGTAAGTTCCGGCACACAAAATGGAAACCAGACATCATCCTCATGGTCCTGATGTCAGCTAATGGTACGTGTAATTTGTTCAGCACTGGTGTTGAGAAATAAAGAGCAGTGTAGCATTATCTTTTTGAATTATGAGGTAACTACTTTAGATGATTGTACAGAGAAAACAGTGTTGTATGCCAGGGATAGATCGAATGAGGTTGCGCTGTTTGAAGTTGATATGCATGAAGAGGCACATCCAGACACCGAGATTTAGGTTTCCTGTGGTTGCCATAAATGACTTCAGAATGTATACAGGGTGACACATCAAAGGCAAGCCACCCCAAATATATCCAGAATGGGTACATACATCAAGGTGTGGTTTACGTTGAGCATAGCGAACAATGTAGCAGGGTCTGTACGCATGTACGTTTATAGCTGCCCAATCATGACACAGACTTTTTAGAAATGGAGCTATATACTTTTCTGTGGGAATTAGGAAGAGCCTTCGAAGAGGACTTAAGTGACATGTCATGAAATGTGTGGATTTTGATCAAATAGCAACAACATAGCAGCGCCGCTAACATCTGTCCCAGCGCAAGAGCATAGATTCCATAAATGTCTGCCTTACGGTACCAAATGTAACCAAACACATAATTCAAGCACTGTTCGTGTGTTTGTTGTTAGGACTGGCATATTAAGTGCTTGAAAAGTCGACTTTGAGCAGTGATACATAATAAAATGACAGGCAACACTGCACATAGAATTTCATATGGAGTTAATTGCAGCACAAGGCCGTGTTAAATGGGATTTTATTTCTTTGGACTGCGTTGCTGTTCCCTTGCAGACCTTTTGATTTAATTTTACATACAGATAAATTACAAGAGGTGTTACTGAGCATGTCAGCCATTTTCTTTTTCCCGAACGAACACTCCATCGATATCCGAATGTTCTGTTGGGAAGGTCTATAATTATCTGCGCGCAATGGAGCGGGACATACGTCATGCTGGTAATGCCAAGTCTGCCTTAGGTACGGTGGGATGGCTCCCATTAACTGCGGCAGCATGTACGAATTTAATAGTGCAGATTGCACACTTTACAAATCAGGACACCGCTCTTACATCAGTGCTACTGAGCTTACTTCGTTCCCGCTGTAGTTCCGCGACTATGGAGGGTCTGAGAATTGTGGCGCAGCGGTCGCTTCATGCTCGTCGGCTCATTCTCGCTTACTGTAGCATGCAGGTATGTAAGGCCAGTTGTAACTTATTGTTAGCACAGAAAATGAGTACACGAAGCACTGCTGTGAAGTAACACTGGCAAGGCTAAATGACCGATTGTCGGGATCAGGTGGCCTAACGAAACTGTTTTGTAAGAATGAGGAGGATGTACGATGAAAATTAATTGATGCAGTTTACATAACTGCAGATGTATTCCAGTAGAGTATCAGTGATGTGTGGAATAATTTTCACGCCATAATCGACGCTTCAGACGAGAAACATACAAATTTCGTCCAATGCAACAAAATGATTGTATTCTTGCTTATTCCACCTACATCGTTAATAAGCGTATGTGGTGCATCAAACAAAAACTGGGCACAGAGTAATGCCACTGTTACGTCCCTATGAGAATAATTAATGTAGGGTAATGGAGTTTCGGGATTACATTTGTCTATATAACATAATTATGTGATTAACATTACAAGATCACAAGTTAATGTAAGCGCGAGATAAGCCATTGCAAGTGTGGTACATTAATAACCGGTATAACCGCCAGAATGCTGCATGCAAACATGCTTACGTTGTATTGTGCAGGTGCCGGATGTCAGTCTGTGGGACGGAGTTCCACGCCTGTTGCACTTGGTCGGTCAGTGTAGGTTGTGGATGATGCTGAAGTTGCCGGCCGATGATGTTCCATATGTGCTTGACTGGAGACAGATCTGATGATCGACCAGGTCAAGGCAACATGTCGGCACTCTGTGGAGCATGTTGGGTTACAACAGCGGTATGTGGGCGAGCGATATCCCGTTGGAAAACAGCCCTTGGACTGCTGTTCATGAATGACAGCACAACAGGTCGAATCACCAGATTGGAGTACAAATGTACAGTCAGGGTGGATGGAATAACCACGAGAGCGCTCCTGCTGTCATACGAAATCGCACACCAGACGATAACTCTATGTGCAAGTACAGTGTATCTAACACGCAGACAGGTTGATTGCTGGCCCTCAGTTGACCTTCTAACCAACACACGACCATACTGGCACCGGGGCAGAATCAAATTTCATCAGAAATCACAACAGACGTCCACCCTGCCTTCCAATGAGCTCTCTCTTGACATCACTAAAGTCGCAAATGGCGATGGTCAGTGGAATGCACGCTACAGGGCGTCTGGCTTGTAGCTGTCCTTGAAGTAACCGATTTGTAACAGTTCGCTGTGTCACTGTGGTGGCAACTGCTGTTCAAATTCCTGCTTCAAATGCAGTACGACGCGCCAGAGCCATTCGGCGAACACGATGGTCTTCCCTGTCGGTAGTGCCACGTGGCCCAGTCTTCTTGCGACCGTATATTCTGGCGACCACTTCTGCCAGCAACCATATACAGTGGCTACATTCTTCTCAAGTCTTTCTGCAGTATCGCAGAAGGAAGATTCAGATTCCCGTAGCCCCATTACACGATTTCGTCCAAACTCAGTGGGCTGTTGATAATGGCGTCTTTGTCACCTTAAAGGCATTCCTGACTACCTTCAACTCACTTCATCCAATCTAAAATGTAGCTAACGCTCACGACCGTTACAGCATGTATTTAAAGCAAACCTGATTTGCATTCTCATAGTGGCGCTACTTACGTTACTGGCACGAAATTTGAGTAGACATCATCTTTCAGATGTAGAAACACGCCATGCAACTTTCGTTTATGTTGCACAACTCCTTCTTTGTGTTGCGATTCTTTTTCCGTCAGTCTGTATACAGGCATATACATGTATGTATAAGCAGAACAATATTCACGGCCAACCGATCAGTCATTATACTGGTATATAATAATCGCCATACCTAATGGTTTGGACTCGCATTCGGGAGGACGACGGTTCAATCCCGTCTCCAACCATCCTGATTTAGGTTTTCCGTGATTTCCCTAAATCGTTTCAGGCAAATGCCGGGATGGTTCCTTTGAAAGGGCACGGCCGATTTCCTTCCCAATCCTTCCCTAACCCGAGCTTGGGCTCCGTCTCTAATGACCTCGTTGTCGACGGGACGTTAAACACTAACCACCTACCTACCTACCTAATGGTTGCTATTGTCATTTAAGCAGATCGGACATTCTGTGACATTTTAACTTGCACTTGAGAATGGCTATAAAGCCGAAATCATGATTGTGTGAAATAAATGAATAGTAATTTACAGTCTTCTGGCGGAAGTTTCTTTCAGAGATGTAGAGTATGCAGCAGATTTGCAGCGAGTCCGTGGTTATACTTGCGAACTCGTGCACTCGCTCTCCTTTCTGAGAGAGTTGAGTCGTCTTGTACCCGACAACAGATGCAAGTGACAAGGGGGCAGCAGCCGAGACTCAAAAGCCGAGTCTACGAGCACATGGAGGCTGCAAGTTGGGAGAAGACATCATAGGACTCGCTGGAGGGTTTAAAGCGAGTATACGGTGCCAATTTCTGATTTCTCCGGTAGATACTTACCGCTGTTTAGAGTCCCAACAATAAAACGATTGTTGAAACGCCTGTTCCACACGTTGACAGACCAGTATCGTGGTTTATGCACTACTGTCAGCCAGGGTGGCCTTTCAGCTGACCAGTGGGTACATATTACGAAGATTCATTTGCTCATAGTTTGTAAACGATGTTTCAATCGTAAATAAAATCTCGTACAGAAATGTCGCATCAGTTTGCAATAAACACCATTCGGAGGACTGTAACCGATTTTGAGAGTCATTACTATGATGCAGGCCGTGCGGGGTAGCCGCGTGGTCTGGGGCGGCTTGTCACGGTCCGCGCGGCTCCCCCCGTCGGAGGTCCGAATCCTCCCTCGGGCATGGGTGTGTGTGTGTGTGTGTGTGTGTGTGTTGTCCATAGCGTAAGTTAGTTTAAATTAGATTAAATAGTGTGGAAGCTTAGGGACCGATGACCTAAGCAGTTTGGTCCCATAAGATAAAAAATAAAATAAGAAAACTAAAAAAAAAAAAAATTATGATGCAATCGGCTGAGTGAAATATGAGAAAGGATGAAATGCGCTGGAATGAAAGATTCGCAGAACACTCATTTGGCAGCTTGCATTCACACATTCAAGTTGCCTCGCAGTGGCAACTGGTTTGTTAGCTACCACCGCTAAGAAGTTAATTGCAGTTTTCTCATTAGTTTGTTTTTCTTCGTTGGAGTACTTTATCCATCATATTTCTAATTCCTTGGAGTGTTTTATGATGTTTGCAAATACACATGGTGAGGTCTTGGGATTATCAGGATCCTGGCGGAGGTTCGAGTCCTCCCTCGGGCATGGGTGTGTGTGTTTGTCCGTAGGATAATTTAGGTTAAGTAGTGTGTAAGCTTAGGGACTGATTACCTTAGCAGTTAAGTTCTATAACATTTTACACACATTTGAACATTTTGCTTATCAGGATATTGCTGTATACACTACCTGATCAAAATTATCCAGACGTCTATTAGGGGGACGTTAATATGAGTCTGTCAACCCTTCACTTTTGTGACGGCTTTAACTGCGCTGGAGACACTTTCAATGAAGTGTCTGAATGTCTGTGGAGGAATGGTAGTCCGTTTTTCCTCAAGAACAGACACCAGAGACGGTAATAAAGTTGGACGCTGGAGTCTGAAGCGAAATCGACGTTATAGCTCATCCGAAAGGTGTTCCATTGGGTTTCAGTTAGGAACTCTAGGCAGGCCAGTTCATTTCAGAACTGTTATATCCTAAAACCATAACCTCACAGATGCTACTTTATGTCAGGGCGCAATTGTCATGCTTATAGAAACAATCATCGTCTTCGAACTGATCCTCTACTGTACGCAGTACAGAATGTTGTAAAATGTGTTCATATCCTTCCGCATTTAGAGTTTTTTTAAGCGCAGTACGGGAACCACAACTTAACCACGAAGAACACACCCATACCACTACACAACCATCCTCCGTACTTCGCTGTTGGTATCACTCCACGATGGCAGGTAACATTGTCGAGTCATTCTCCAAACCCATCCCTTTCATCGGATTACCACAAGATATAGAGTGAGTCATCACTTCAAATTATTCGTTTTCACTGATCCACAGTCCAGTGGCGTCACTTTTTACACCAACGCTAGCGCCAATTAGCACTGTCTACCGAGATGCGTGGCTTATGAGGAGCTGCTTGACCACGGTACCCATTTTTAACTCTTTAAGCAAAGTCAATTTGCTAACTGGACTACTGATAGCACTTTGAAACTCACTTGTGATTCTTTCAGCTAATTTCCTGTGATTTTCTACAACCACCCTTTCCAATGCTAGATCGGTCCCTGTCTGTCGGTACATGAGGTCTGCCTGGTCTTGTTTTGGCTATGGTTGCTCCTTCGCGTTTACACAAATAGCCGACTTTTTACTAGGCAGCTGCAGGAGGGTTGAAATGTCTCTGACGGTTACATCCAGTGATTAGTCCATGTTCGGGCCACTGAACTCTCCTGACCGTCCCCTTCTGCTATTACTGCTTCTATACTGACAGTACAATAGTCCTCTCCTCGTTTTAGACTGGCGGGTCGTCCTCTCGCGATATCTTGTGGCCAATTCTTCATTACGTAAGGGTGCTCGGATACTTTCGATCAAATAATGTCGTCCGGTTATCCTGATTTAGGTTTTTAGTGATTTCCCTACATCGCTTAAAGCAAATTCCGGGATGATTTCTTTGAAAGGGCACAGCCGACTTCCTTCGCCATCCTTCCCTAATCCGATGGGACCGATGACCTCGCTGTTTGGTCACCTTCCACCAAATCAACCAACCAACCAATATTGTAAAAGTTTGAATAACATACGAGCCAGTTCTGCCACCGGCACATCGGCAGAGCACGGACTGATGGCTTACAAGCGCTCAGATAAACACATGGACTGTAACTAAGTTGTGTGTGTGTTTATAGTGGGAAATGGAGTGCAGACGTTTGTGGAACCTCTTCTCCTGACAGAAAGCGCTTTGCAGCACTGTTACTCTTTGATCAAGTCCCACACATCACACATGTAATGATGTCAAAGTCCTCTTCAAGACACTTTCCAATGCCATTGAAAAAGTATACACGATGCCTCTCCTACAGGTCGTCAGACGATATTTTCTCTGGTGTTTAGCTGATACGAGGGTATTTCGGAAAGTAAAGATACGCCTTACGCCAGAGGAACAGAAGAGTTTTGGCGAGCAAGTTGGCAACACTGGTGTTAACCTTGAACCGTTAGCTTTCTCCTCGCGGTCGTTCAGCAGTTGAACGTTGCTTCTGGTTAGAGTAGGTCGTGTTTAAAATGGCTGCGCCGGTTCAGAATCCCGCCAAATGCGAAGTGCGGTCCGTCATTCGTTTTCTGCATGCAAAAGGTCAGCGACCAGCGGATATTCACAAAGAAATTGTTTCTGTTTATGGGAACATTATGAATCGACAAAACGTAACGAAATTGTGTCATTTCTCTGAAGGTAGGACTGATGTTCATGACGAACAAAGAACAGGTCGGCCATCTGTAATCTCTGTTGCCCTTCTTCGGAGAACGGAGGAAGCAATTCGTGCGAATAGACGTCTCACATTGAAAGAATTGCTTCAGATCATACCGGACATGTCAGTGACAACTCTTTATGACGTTGTGACTGTCAGGTTAGGGTACAGGAAATTGTGTGCGCACTGGGTTCCAGAACTGTTAACGGAAGGACACAAAAACAAAAAGGATGGGCTTTGCACTCGACTTCCTCACACGCTATGGTGAAGCAGGTGATGAGTTCTTTGATCACATTGTGACAGGTGATGAGAAGTGGGTTTACCACCATACACCTGAATTCAAGCAACAATCAATGCAATGGCGCCATTCGAATTCAGCAAAAGCCAAGAAATGCAAAACGTCGATTTCAGTGAAGAAAATCACGGCTTCTGTTTTTTAGGACAGACAAGGCATTCTTCTGTTGGAATTTATGCCTCCTGGAACAACAATTAATGCTACTGAATATTGCCAGACTTTGAAACGTCTTCGAAGAGCAATTCAAAACAAACGCAGGGGAATGCTGCCAAGTGGAGTCCGCTTGCTTCATGACAATGCTCGGCCTCACACAGCCCTCGTAACCAAAGCACTTCTCTAACAATTCAAATTGGACGTATTGGACCGTCCGCCATACCTTGCGCCCACCGACTTCCATGTCTTCCGTTACCTGAAGTCACATCTTGGTGGAAAATCATTCCACGACGATGAAGAGGTCAAAGATGAAGTTGAAATTTGGTTCCGACAACAGGCGGCAACCTTCTATGACTGTGGGATACAAAAGCTTGTGCACCGACTTAACAAATGTTTGGATAACAGGGGTGATTATGTCGAAAAATGACAAATAATCCAGTTAATAAGATGTAACTGACGTTTTCTAAATAAATGTTCTATTTAAGGACTGCGAGCCATTGCATCTTTACTTTTCGAAATGCCCACGTATATGCAATTTAGTTTTGTGGTGTATAGCTGGAGTCAGCCGAAGCAGGTACTGCCCATCACAAAATGATTTGCAGTGTTTTAGGTTTACCGATATGTATTAGCAGAGACAGGAAAGCACGAAATATAAACCAGTACCTCCAGCAGCGGCTGTGTAGTGTTGCTGCATGACGGCAGCAGGCAGCGCGCCGCATGGCGTCACACGAGACAGGGAAAGTCGGACAAGGAAGACGTGACGAACAAAGATTTAGCGATCTTTTGGTATCTGTTGTGGGTATCGAGTGCATTAGAGACCGGTTAAGAACAATCCACGTAGCCACAGCAGTAATATGGCACAATACAGTACCACTTGAAGACGACTTCACAGGATGCCCAGGTGTTTCAGTTTTATTATCTCTAAGGCGATAATATTTACTGACTTTTACGAAGGTTTGAGTTAATAAAACATAGCACAAATTAAGCAAAGCACTGTCAATTTAGCTTACAAGAGAAAGTTCCCAGGTGTAAATAAATGATCTTGATGAAACTTGGTGTGTATGTAAAGGGGTCAAAATTAAGCAATTACGGAAATGTTTGGTTCAAACAACTATTTGTTTCTGTTAGTTTTGCAGGACCACTTGCGTATTGTTTCGTATTGGTATCTTGCCATCTGCAACCAAGTGATGTTGATGAGAAATTTTGTTGGGAGTTACCTATCATTTTATGCTTTAAACGTAATTCAGTTTGTGCGATATTTAATTCATCTGGCTACATGGCCCACCCAGTTCGATTTAATTTTAATTGTAGTCTTAATCACGGCTTTCCCTCCAGCGTGTTCTCCGATCCATTGGTTCAATTCCCAATACGGATCTGCCAATTACACACCAAGCAACCCTTGCTTTATGAGTAGTTGTCACTCTGAAAGACCATATGTCACAGCCATAAGTCAGGACTAGCAATACCTAATGGTTTCAATATTTTCGTCTCAAACACATTGGAAGCTTAGTTTTCACTTTCTTTTACTTTAGCGAAAATACTCCATTCGTTGTCTACAGGTGCTCTACTTACGAAAACGCATCAGTTAGCTATGTAACATGATTGTTAAACGGTGCTGTTCATTTTTGATGTGTTCGTTACATATTGTTTTTGTCTTAACGTCGATCGCATGAAAGCCAGATTACTGTGTTTGTTCATGAGACCCAGAAGTCATTAGATGGTGGAGCTCAGGTTGTAATCTTACCCTCGCACACGTCACCATTATATTTCTCTGTCTCTAAAAGTTTGGAAAGCTTCGAGAGGCGTAAGATATACAAAAGAAAAACTTTTTACTTATCTTCATTTTCCCTTCTTGTTGGCTGCAGTTCTTGAGGCTGAAATTTTGTCTTACTGGGTTCCAGACGACTAAATAGCTGATGAAGTACTATCTGTTGCTATGATTTTCTTTTATTTTGCCCCATTCTTCTATATCACACTGACTTTACAATCTCCATTTCCATAAAACTATCAATTACATTGTTGTAGGCAAAATAAAAAAATAAAAACACCCGCGCTTCCATCAGAGACATGCCCGCCACTACTAACATTCTGCGGTGCTCACAATATTCCAAAGAGTTTACAAAGCAGAAAAGTTTACAAACTTTCTTGACAAAACATGAATCATCACCGATATTCAACATTATTCTATAAATGAATCCAGAAATAAATTTAATAATTAGCGTTAGAGTGTGCAATTAATAATATGAATTTTAAATACGCCAGATATTTCGCAATTTCAAATAGTTCTAAAAGAAGAACAATTGTAACCGTTAGTACATATCGATTGGAACTAATTACATTCTTTTCAAACTTATTTTAGACCGGAACATAAATCATCATATACAAAATCATATGAAGTTCATTGAGTTAAACAGCTAATATAATGTTCACCTATACAAGAATCGATAGTATACATGGTATCTGTTATTTCTATAAAATAAGGTAATGTTAGAGGGGGGTATTTCATTACAAGGTCGATATAGTGTTTCTTGATTTCTAGAAAGTCCTTGAGAAAATACCACAATGACGCCTAATGCCGGCCGCTGTGGCCGAGCGGTTCTAGGCGCTTCAGTCTGGAACCGAGCGACGGATACGGTCGCAGGTTCGAATCCTGCCTCGTTCATGGATGTTTGTGATGTCCTTACGTTAATTGGGTTTAAGTAGTTCTACGTTCTAGGGGACTTATGACCTTAGATGTTAAGTCCCATAGTGCTCAGAGCCATTTGAACCATTTTTTGTCGCCTAATAAACAAACACACGCACACAGAATATCGGAATATCCGAACTGCTGTGGTATAGGGTTGAAGATTTCTTAACGAACAGAACTCACTACATCCATCTTGATGAGGAGGCATCGTCAGAAGGAAAAGTAGGGTCCGGCCAACCTCAAGATAGTATGACCGAACGGCTACTGTTCAAACTATACAGCATGTAATGGGTATAAGTGCAGACACTTTTATATTTGGTACCTTAATATGTACACACATCAGTGTGTTGGTTGTTTTTTCTCTGTGCCGAACTGTCTTTCCACAAGCACAGTCGTAACTGCACCACTAAGCAGACTACGCCTGTCGTTATAGACTAAACTTTTGCATCCGCACATTCACACTTCAACACCTGACTTGCTGCCCAAGATCATAAGCATTAAGGCCTTGCCCTTGGCAGATGTACTTGGAGGTACTACCCAACCTGAAAATATACGACTTGTAATAGCTGCAATTATAATATTAGTCTGCGGAGGACGTAAATTCTGTTGTAAAGTTGTTCGGTACACCGTCCTCAGTCACCAATAGAAATATCTGCTCTTATGCCTGTTACACCCTGTGTACAGGGTGATTCAGCTGTCCCTACCGAGCGGTTCTAGGCGCTTCAGTCCGGAACCACGCGGATGCTACGGTCGCAGGTTCAAATCCTGCCTCGTGCATGGATGTGTGTGATGTCCTTAGGTTAGTTAGGTTTATGTAGTTCTAAGTCTAGGGGACTGATGACCTCAGATGTTACGTCCCATAGTGCTTAGAGCCATGTGAACCATTTGTCCCTACCGATGTGGTTTTATGAAACACTCAAGTCTATATCTGGACTTCAAAAACCACACGCAAGATTATCTCTTTGTAGGTGATTTAAAGTACGTAAAGTTTGAACTGGAATACGTTTCCCTACAGTCCACGGTTTTCGAGTTACACTACTGGCCATTAAAATTGCTACACCAAGAAGAAATGCGGATGATAAACGGGTATTCATTGGACAAATATATTATACTAGAACTGACATGTGATTACATTTTCATGGAATCTGGGTGCATAGATCCTGAGAAATCAGTACCCAGAATAACTACCTCTGGTCGTAATAACGGCCATCATACACCTGGGCATTGAGTCAAACAGAGCTTGGATGGCGTGTACAGGTACAGCTGTCCATGCAGCTTCAACACGATACCACAGTTCATCAAGAGTAGTGACTGGCGTATCGTGACGAGCCAGTTGCTCGGCCACCATTGACCAGACGTTTTCAATTGGTAAGAGATCTGAAGAATGTGCTGGCCAGGGCAACAGTTGAAAGTTTTCTGTATCCAGAAAGGCCCGTACAGGACCTGCAACATGCGGTAGTGCATTATCCTGCTGAAATTTAGGGTTTCGCAGGCATCGAATGAAGGGTAGAGCCACGGGTCGTAACACATCTGAAATTTAACGTCCACTGTTCAAAGTGCCGTCAGTGCGAACAAGAGGTGACCGAGATGCGTAACCAATGGTACCCCATACCATCACGCCGGGTGATACGCCAGTATGGCGATGACGAATACACGCTTCCAATGTGCATTCACCGAGATGTCGCCAAACACGGATGCGACCATCATGATGCTGTAAACAGAACCTGGATTCATCCGAAAAAATGACGTTTTGCCATTCGTGCACCTAGGTTGGTCGTTGAGTATACCATCGCAGGCGCTCCTGTCTGTGATGCAGCATCAAGGGTAACCGCAACCATGGTCTCCGAGCTGATAGTCCATGCTGCTGGAAACGTCGTCGAACTGTTCGTGCAGATGGTTGTTGCCTTGCAAACGTCCCCATCTGTTGACTCAGGGATCGAGACGTGGCTGCAAGATTCGTTACAGGCATGCGGATAAGATGCCTGTCATCTCGACTTCTAGTGATACGAGGCCGTTGGGATCCAGCACGGCGTTCGGCATTACCCTCTTGAACCCACCGATTCCATATTCTGCTAACAGTCATTGGATCTCGACCAACGCGAGGAGCAATGTCGCGATACGATAAACCGCAATCGCGATAGGCTACAATCCGACCTTTATCAAAGTCGAAAACGTGCTGGTACGCATTTTTCCTCCTTACACGAGGCATCACAACAACTTTTCACCAGGCAACGCCGGTCAACTGCTGTTTGTGTGTGAGACATCGGTTGGAAACTTTCCTCATGTCAGCACGTTGTAGGTGTCGCCACCGGCGCCAACCTTGTGTGAATGCTCTGAAAAGCTAACCATTTGCACATCACAGCAACTTCTTCCTGTCGGTTGAATTTCGCGTCTGTAGCACGTCATCTTCGTGGTGTAGCAATTTTAATGGCCAGTAGCGTTTTATTCAAGAAAATTCAGCCCCACAGTCATCCTTCACTAGTCAGGATTTCTAGTATATTGTTTGTGGCACTCCGTCCTACTACTGTACAAATATTTCCGACTAAAAGAACTATTCCCGATATTCGATCTTTTTTGGTCTTTACTGATGGGGCTATTACGTCAGCAGTGTAGTCGGCTATTTCGTTAACATTATTAATTTGAACTTAACCTTGAGGATAATGAAAGAATAGCTACTTGTGTAAACATTACGATAAAACTAATTACTTTGCCAGGTCGATCCAAAATTAACCCTTACAAGGGCAATAGTTTTGTAGTAAGAAGGCCTGACGAATCCAGCGATGTAACTGTTTATTTTATACTCTTGAAATTCACAAAATTGCTACGTGAAAATTAAGTGAACATCAGTTTTGCAATTTGTAAGTTCTCGACTAAGCCCGTGGCGTCATGATGCCAGTCAATGAACACTAGAAAAGGTCGAATGTGGTAAATAACTCGTGCATTCGCGGGTGGGGGGGGGGGGGGGGGGGGGGGGTGGGTCGGAGTTGGGGTGCGTTTGAAGATCACTATTGTGCGTTTATATTGAAAAACTCGAAAACTACTGCCTTCAGTGAAAACAGATCGTAGTACGAATTTTAACTACGTTAAATTTCCTATAAAAAGGTCGGGTTCATTCTTTTATAGGACTAATAGTCTGCCGGTAGCAAGAGAGAGAATATGAAAATCTCGCGCATAGGTTTTGATGGACAGACGTAGAATTGCGAGTTCCATTAAATGACATCTGTAGGAGCAGCTGAACCACCTTGTATATATGATGCGCTAGATAATGTCTGTATCTGTATGAGGCTGTTCAGGGACGGCGAAATTCTGTGTAAATAGGTCACATCGTTAGGAAATTGTTACGAAATTCTGAGAAGTCCAGATGATCTTCACTTGGTGCAAAAATTGGCAGCTGAGACCGAACAAAAAATAAATATAGCTGTATCGTATGTACGTAGTAAAAAAGATCCAATATCATTTTCAGCTCTTCACAGAAAATTAATAATTCACTAAATTTCGCTGATGCAGCCGTGAAAATTCCAACTCGTAGATAATTTCGGAAACTAAATAATGCTGTTCGCAGATGATGCGGTTGTTAAGAAAGGAGAAACCTCGGAAGACTGTAACGATTTGTAGGAAGATCTGCAGAGGATTGGTGAATGGTGGAAGGGCTGGCAGTTCACCCTGAACGTAAATAAGTGTAGCATACTGCGCGTACATGGAAGAAGAAATCCACTTATGTACAATTACACTATTCGCGAGAAATTGCTGGAAACAGTAACAACCGTAAAATACCCAAGACTAACCAATCGGAACCCCCTTAAGTGGAATGACCGCAGAAAACAAATGGTAAGGAAAGCAGATGCCAGACTGAGATACACAGGGAGACACTTATAAAAATTTAATTCATCCACGAAAGAAGTGGTTTACAAAACACTTATTTGACCGTTTACTGAGTACTGTTCACCAGTCTGGGAGCCTTCTCAGGTAGGATTAGTGGAAGAGACAGACTATATCCAACGAAGAGCTATTCCTTTCGTCGTGGGATAGTTAAGTCGGCGCGAGAGCGTTATGCACATGCTTAACAACGTCCAGTGGCAAGGGTTACAAGATAGACATCGTGTATCACTGAGAGGTTTGCTATTGAAATTCCGAGAGAGTACGTTCCGGGAAGAGTTGGCAACATGTTATTTCCTCCTACGTGCATCTCGCGAGATGACTACAGTGAGAAAATTCGAGAAATTAAAGCCAATACGGAGATTTACCGACAATCATTCCTCTCATGCGCCATTCGTGAATGGAACACGGAAGGGGGATCAGGTAGTGGTACCAGAAGTACCCTCCGCCACACACTGTCAGGTGTTTTATGGAGTACGGATGTAGACGTAGATTTCGGTCATATGTCTTCCGGCCACCCTCGTGGTGACACAAGAGCCTGGCAGTGGGAGAGTTGGAATTTACATGGCTGCAAGCCAAAATTTAATGGAGATGCGATATAGATAGACTATATGATTCACGGTCAGTCACCCTTACCAGTCGCAACAATCAAACATGTAAGAGTATCTTTTCGGAGTGATTTAGGGAGAAATACATAAACCTACCGTGGGAAAGGCAAATGTCTGGCCCAGAGTTGTTGAAAGAATATTAAGCTACAACAGTTGACGAAAAAAAGGGGTAGCCTTCAAAACCCTGGTTCGCAGCTTTGAGAATTGTTCGACAGTCTGGTACCCTTATCAAGCTAGATTAACGGAAGAGGCAGAGAAATGCCAAAGAAAAGCGGGGCACTTCGATTCGCGTTTGGTTTGTCTGCGTTAGAATGAAAAGATCAAGAAACTGCAGCATGAGGCCCTGCATGAAAGACGTCGTTCAAAACTTAATTCCGAGAGATAGTGTTCCATAGCGACTCCGGAAACATGTTGCTTCCTTTGACATGCAGGGTGGTTCCGTGATGATGACACAAACGTTCAGCGATGATGGAGAAGGGAAAATGTATCAGTCTGAGGTAAGGGATCCTGATACGGAAACGACTTAGTCCAAAGTTATAAGCATAAAACGCTCTGATACTTCTGACAGTGTAATACACGTACCGGTACTGTTTCTATAACATTATAGGGTAGGCAACTTTCAGAGGTAGTAGTAGGGATCAAAAGAAGAAAAAACGCCTAGTAAACAAGGACACTAAAATGCATACCTTAAGAGCTATGGGAACTTGTTCTGTAGAAGACAGGATGCCGAGAGTTTCGAAAATAGTATTAGGCAACGATTTATAGAAACAGGAGACGTGAGTACAATAGATGACTAATAGGTACCTTAGAGAGATGAAATAATGAACGCAAAAATATACAGACCAGTAGAAATCCGTGGATAATGTAAAATATATTGAATTTAACTGACGAAATAAGAAAATATAAATTGTACTAAATGAAACAGGCAAAAGCAAAAACAGACGATTAAAATTAAACTGACTTTAAGTA
Source organism: Schistocerca americana (assembly GCF_021461395.2). Classification (NCBI taxonomy): domain Eukaryota; kingdom Metazoa; phylum Arthropoda; class Insecta; order Orthoptera; family Acrididae; genus Schistocerca; species Schistocerca americana. Next base: position 582,299,297 of record NC_060130.1, on the reverse strand, counting down.
CAAAATGTCAAACGTACAAAAGTGACATTCAAACGGGTTTTTCTTAAATAACTCGAAAACCGAGACCTCCATACAAAATGTATCATAGTACAAAGTTTAACTACATTAAATTTCCTACAAGAAGGTCCTGTTCATTTTCTTTCATAGGACTAATAGTTTGAGCACAGGAAGCGAGAGAATATGAAAATCGCGCGCGTGGTTTTTGAAGAGACTGTGGATCGCATAAAACCTATTGGTAGGTCGTTAGGGGCAGCTGAATCACCCTACAGTAGACCAGCTGAATCTCCCAATAGTAGGCTGATTCAGCTGCCCCTACCGATCTACCAATAGGTTTTATATATATAGGGCAATTCAACTGTCTCTACCAACCTACCGTTAGGTTTTATGCAATCCACAGTGGCTACGAAAACCACAAGTGGGATTTTCGTATTCTCTCGCTCGTATGCACAAACTATTAGCCCTGCAGAAAAAAATGAACAGGACCTTTTTGTAGGAAATTTAATGTCGTTAAATTTTGTATATTTAAGGATGTACAGTATGGTATAGAATAGCTCATTAAAAATTGCACATACAACTTTGGTTAATGACATAAATCTAGGAAAAATATATTTTATGTTGAAAACATAGTTGACATTTGCTTACAAGTACTAGTTATAACACCTTAGTTCAAAATATCCACTCACGTCATAGCAAATATTTGATTAAAAGTACTATTGACACATAGTACGAAAATATAATTATTTGATACGAGGTTATTGCAAGTATTTGATTACACTGTAATAGAAGCTGGTCATTAAAAATGTGTTTAATGCTTCCTTAAATGAAGACAGTTTTTTTTTCTTCAATCTGTGCTGGAAATTTGCTATATGATCTAGTACCTTGAATGTTTGTTTGTTTTTGTGCTAAAGCCTTGTTTATTATTTTTATATGGATGACACTGCAAACCCTTGTATTGTAAGAATGAAGATCTTAGTTTTGAAATTTTCAGTGTACCTTTTCATTTTACTTACACTTTTTATATATGGAAGCATGGCAAGGGTAGAATACTTAGCTGTCGAAATATTTGCTTGGAAGCTGTTAGCCTTGAACAGTAATTATTCTGTTGCTTCGTTTTTTTGAGTGAAGATTGTTTTCAGGTTTGTCTTATCATGACCTCAGAAGGTGCGGCCATAGCTAACAGCAGAATGAATGTATGAAAAGCAGACAATTCTGCTACGCTCTCTGTTACACAGGATACTAATTACATATAATGCAAAGCAAGCAGATCTTAACTTGTCAGTGAGATAGACGATATGGGCTTTCCAGTCTAAATTTTCATCTATATGCACACTAAAAGTTTTTACAGCTACCCTCTGAGTTTTTTTATTTTGTTTTCTGAGAAACAGATCATTATGTGATCTCGTTTTTCTCTAATTGATGTAAATAGCTTTTGAAAAAGTGAAGGTAACTTGTTTATTTCAAACCAATTTTATAAATATTCCACAATTCTGATTGTAGATGTTGGCAGTACCTGGTTTGTATCAGTTACAACACCATTTTTCTCATAAGCAAACAGCGTTATGTGAATAACATTGATTGTAATACTGACAATATTTACATAAATAAGAAATAGAAGAGAACTTAGAACACCGTCTTGTGGTACCCCAGTTGATATAGTCTGAATACCAGATCGACAAACAATACTTTGGCTTTTAATGTTTGCTGAGGTAATTTCTACTACTTATGTCCTATTATGGAGATATGACTGAAACTATTTTTTATTTACTTGTTTTTTCTATGAAAACGTTGTTCTGTACACTTTTGTAAATGAACATGCGGATTCCTGCTAGCAGTAATTCAGCGATTATACTTCAAAACTCGTACGAGATTCATGTTGCTGAGTTGATGTAATTACTGTATCTGGACCAGAGGAAACAAGAAACCAACAGCAGTAACATTCTTTTGCATAGGGATAGACGCACTTATTATCAGATTAAAAATATAGCCAATAATTTAGCATGTGCTTCGTATATAAGTGAGCCAACATATTCACTTAAATTGTAAAAACAAATTGTAAGAAAAATTTTTAAAATTTGCTGTAAAATCTTCTCCCCCCCCCCCCCCCCCCCCAATGGCCTTACAAAGTGTGATATCAAAATGTCCACATGTTTCTGAGTTGTTCTTGCTTGTGTATAGACAGATTCACAGTTGTGTGTAATGTAACTATGACAACCAATGTTAATTTATGGATCTCCAAGATTAGATCTGATGTATGGCATCACATTTGTATCGGTATAGAAAGGTTAGTGTAATTTTTGCGTATGACAAATAATGAACCACAGGAATTATTAAAATGATTTAAATTTCTTCCTCTTCATAAGTTGTTGCACAGAGAACGTCCCTTTGTTCACTTTATTTCTCTTTCACATTCATACATATCATTAAAAATGGTGCAACTTGTCTTTAGAAGTGACTCTTCTATGACATGGTTATCACAAAATGTTATATGGGATAGAGACAATATTTTTTTAAAAAACTGTCACGTATCCTTGTGTGACTTTGACTACTTATATGTTCTTACAGCTGATCGTGGAGAGTTCTTAGCAAAATCATAATACTGTAACTTGCATGTTTCAAATGAGAAGACAATTCATTATTCTCTGCAAACGATATAACGATGGTAGGCAATGCGAGACCTCGTAGCTCCATTTTGTTGAATTTTACAGGAGAAGCAAAAACGATATATTAAAAAATAATTTAAAGTGTACAGATAACGTTGCTATATGTAACTGTATAACAGAAGGCTAGCTATAGGCAGATTAGAGAATTCCGTGCACTTTCAAATCTCTCTTTGATTATGGAGTTACTGGTTATTGCAGTTGCGAGGTTTTCGCAGACAGATTGAGTTACGAGGTTATCACAGACAGATGGTGTTACAAGGTTTTTATTGCCTGCCATCGATAAATAAATGAGTTTCAGTTATAATAGATGGTACGGATTAACTCAGGGGCAACATGTAACAACATTCAGTGGCGTCCATTTCACCTCCCACTTTGAAGCACAGTGTCATAAACAGTGCAGCACAAATCTACCATTCTTCCTTGCAAATGTATTCACATGTGATTACAAGATACCACAAACAATATACTTTACCACCAATTATTGCACTAAACTCTTACTCCTATCTCCGATGAAAATTAATATAATACACAACTCATATGCTTCCATCATTGTGTGTATTAGTGAATTGTGTGTAAATAAAGTTTACTAAATGCAATAGCATTCAGTACAATGGGAGTACGTCCACAAAATACCATACAATTCCATGTACAACAGTGCACTACCATGTAGAGTATTTTTACTGTGTAGTACAACTTGGCACAATAACTACTTATTCAGTCACTAAGAATGCAAAGTATACTCAAAGGCAATAATAAAGTCGTATAGCTGCTAACATGGAGTACTTCATTAAATGAGGGAAAGTACGAAAAATGGTCTGCGAACAAAAAAATCAAATAGAATGTCAGCAATATACTTATAATGAAATTAAATCGAGTAGTATGCACTCACATTCACAAGCAGGATCAAGTATACTTAAGTCCATGCTATAAAACTAGCTCTGCTCTGTTTTATATAAAACAAAAACAAAATCTGAAATCACATACACCACCCAAAATAAGGAAAATAAAATACCAAGCGGAATACGTGCATCATTCTTGCAATGCTGTTGACAGAGTGGAAGCTGTAATTAGAAACACAGAGTGATGAAATCAGCTAATCTTTTGTACAATATGAAAACCAGTACGGAAAACCTTAAATCACCCTGTAAGAAAACGGTATTATAAATTTGCTGCATTCCAAGTGGCCTGGCGACAAACTAAGACACTCTTACCGGAAGTCTCAACGTAAGTTTCACCCCCCTTCGGCTACAACTCTGTCTCTTTCCTCCAACTCTTTCGCTTCCATGTCTTTCGATAGTTATAATGAAACTCAGATTCCTGTTCAAGTTATAAATAACACTTCCATCCCTGTATTTTATCGCTGCTACCTTCATAATTTCAAAGAGCGCATTCCAGTCAACATTAACAAAAGATTTCTCTATTCGTATACATCCTTATAAACGTACAATTTGTTTTCTTTTACTTGGTTTCTATGATAGGTCGTAGGGTCAGTATTTTCTCGTGCATTCCTATATGTAACTGGAGTCTGAACTGGTCGGCTTCTACCAGTGTTTCCATTAGTTTGCAAATAAATCGTGCCAGTCTTTTGCAAGGATGACTTGTTAAACTCATAGTTCGGTAATATTCGTAACTGTCAGCACCTGCCTTCTTTGTAATCGGATTTATCACATTCTTCATGAAGTCTAGGGTATTTCGACTGTCTTATATATCTTTCATGCCAAACAGAACAGTTTTGTCAAGGCTGGTTCTCCCAAGGCTCTCAATAATTCTGTCGCAATGTCACTTATTCCAACGACGTTGTTTCGAATTAGGTCTTTCAGTACTGTGTCAAAATCTTCTCACAGTACCATATGTCTTAACTCATCTTCATTACTTCCTCTTCTCTTTCTAGTACACTGTCTTTTTGTTCGTTTCCATTGTGTACCACTTTTATATATTTATGGAAATATCTCGGATTTAAAATACCTCCAGTAATTATAAAGAAACTACAGCCAACATGGCTGGACAAATGAACTTATATATATTCCTTCTACCTTTCACGTTTCCTTCTTTGCTTAGGCTATTACGGGTTTGTTATCTGAGCTCTTGATATTTATACGGCTGCTTCTCCTTCCTTCAAAGGAGGGAAGATTTGGGTTTAACGTCCTGTCGACATCGGGGTCACCTGAGATTCGTGTTGTTTCAAGTATGGGGAAGGAAGTCGCACGCGCTATTTCATAGGAACCATGCCGCACTTGCCTGGAGCGATTTAGGGAAATCACGGAAAATCAAAATCTGGAGAGTTGGCAACGAATTTGAACCGTCGACCTCCTGAAACAGAATCCAGGGCGCTACCTCGATTGGTTTTCTATAAACATCTTTTTACCCGGAAGAACCTTTTACATTCTGTTTGTTAAGTACGCTACAAAATAGCTGCGCATAAAGCCATAAGTTTTATAAAACTTTAGTTTCTTCACGAGAATAACACAATGTACACAATCAAAAGTCTTCGAGAGGTCACAAAAATACCAGCTCATGATATTTTAGGCCGACCGAAGTGGCCGTGCGGTTCTAGGCGCTACAGTCTGGAGCCGAGCGACCGCTACGGTCGCAGGTTCGAATCCTGCCTCGGGTATGGATGTGTGTGATGTCCTTACGTTAGTTAGGTTTAATTAGTTCTAAGTTCTAGGCGACTGATGACCACAGAAGTTAAGTCGCATAGTGCTCAGAGCCATTTGAACCATGATATTATATTATTTAAGGGTTGTACTATCTGATGAGTGGATATATACACATCAACAAAAGTTTTGCATGACCCCGGTTCCCAGAGCTCCTGAAGATAGACGTTGACTGTGGCTATTGTATCACAGACACAGTTCCTTTGACTGTTCAGAGATGCCACCAAATTCGCCCAAAGATGTAAACAATCATCCATGAGCAGCGTGTATTAAACGGAGATGGTCCGACAACCTATCAGTTCCAGTCATTCCACCAGGAAGGAGGTACATGGCTCGTGTTGTCTGTAGTTCAACCATGCCTATACGGTCAATACTGCGGTTCGATCACGTCCGCATTGTTACTTTGTGCCAGGAAGGGCTCTCATCAAGGGAAGTGTCCAGGCGTCTCGGAGTGAACCAAAGCAATGTTATTCGGACATGGAGGAGATACAGAGAGAAAAGAGCTGTCGATGACATTCCTCGCTCAGGACGCTCAAGAGCTACTGCTGCAGTGGATGACTGCTACCTACGGATTATGGCTCAGAGGAACCCTGACAGCAACGCCACCATGTTGGATAATGCTTTTCGTGTCCGATACGTGATTGTCATCCTCCGACCGATAGTGCAACCATATCGGCAGCATATTGGAGAGACATTCGTCTTCATGGACGACATTTCGCGCCCTCGTCGTGCATATCTTTTGAATGACTTCCTTCAGGATAACGGCATCGCTGGACTAGAGTGGCCAGCCTGTTCTCCAGACATGAACCCTATCGAACATGCCTGGGATAGATTGAAAAGGGCTGTTTATTGACCCACCAGCCACTCTGAGGGATCTACGCCGAATCGCCGTTGAGGAATCGGACAATCTGGACCAACAGTGTCTTGGTGAGCTTGTGGATAGCATCCCACGTAGAATACAGGCATGCATCAATGCAAGAGAATGTGCTACTGGGTATTAGAGGTACTGGTGTGTACAGCGATCTGGACCACCACCTCTGAAGATCTTGCTGTATGGCGGTACAATATACAATGTGTGGTTTTCATGAGCAATAAAATGGGAAGAAATGATGTTTATGTTAATTTCTATTCCAATTTTCTGTACAGGTTCCGGAACTCTCAGAAGCGAGGTAATGCAAAACTTTTTTTGATGTGTGTATAAATAGTATTCTCAGTCGAACAACAGTTCTCGAACCCAAACTGCGATGTGATAAATAAGTTGTTTCCACTGAAGTTTGAAACTACTCTTGAGTACATTACTTTTTCGAATATTTAGGAAAAAGTTGTCAGTAAGGAAATTGGACGATAATTGCTTAAGTCTGTCTTGCCACCTTTCTGATGAAGATTTCTAACAATTTCATATTTTAAGCTGTTTGGAAAAATTCCCACTGCTAGTGATACGTTGCATGTATCACTAAGGACTTTACATATGTTGGAATAACGTTTCAGAATTCTGTGTGAAATTAGACTAACATCACATGAGCTTTTGTTCTCAAGAATTTTAATAATTGTATTAATTTCAGTGAAGGACGTTGGTGCTAGTTCTAGCTGCTTAAAGTTCTGTGGAACGACATTTTAATATATTCTTTTGCTTCTTCAACGGAACCAGTTAATCCTATTTATACCGATAGATTTAGAAAGTGATTGTTACAAGTAGTTCCAATTCGTGAATTATCAGGCACAAGACTTTCATTTAGTTTGTTACGGCATCTTGTACAATGACTGACTGCTTGTATAAGGGAGAGAGATCATGTCACCGGGAACAACATTTCTTAGAGGCAAAACGTTCGCTGATACTTCACAGTGAGGCTAGGCGTCTTTTTATTGAATTGGCCGTCTCTCGTCGACGAGATTTTACCGATCCAGCAGGGTCTACTAACTAGTTGTGCTGCTTCCGCTAACTACATGTAGTACTAGCATTGTATGAAAAGGCAAACTCTTGCTGCACAACTACTTCAAGGGGTGGAGGATCATGCATTTATATCAGAAAAGGAACACAGTTTAAATCAAGACATGAACTCAGTACAGTAAGTGAACACAAACACTTTGAAATGTCAGCTATTGAATTAACAGGGCTTGATATCACCAAGAAATTAATCATTTTGTGTGTGTATTGATCTCCCAGCGGTAGTGTGGACTATATTTTCAGTAAATTAACAGAAGTTCCAGATAAAGTCTCAAGTACAAAAGTCAACATAATTCTGTGTGGGGACATTAACATCAACACTAATATCATAAATGAATCCAGCACCACCTTCATAAACATCCTTCAAAGTTTTGGCATGTCCCTATTGGTCAATAGTGCAAGAAGGGTTACTACAACGACTGCATCAGTAATTGACCATGTGGCCACAAATACTGACAGGGAAAAATGTGATGTAGCTCTAAAAGATCTCTGACTATCAGACCATCTCTGTCAAATAACAACAGTAAAATCAGGCATCGAATCATTCCCTAAACTACAAGCCTACAAACAACATCTGTCACAAATCAAAAAAAGAACTAGAAAAACAAAGCTGGGATGAAGTGTATAAGGAAACCAATGTGAATATGAAATTCTCTAAATTCTCCACATTGTTTAAATTGAACATTGGAAAGGCATTTCCAAAAGTATGCATGTCTGTATCAACATCTCACAAAATCAGATAGATAACAGCAGGTATTAAGAAGTCCTTCAAAACACTGAAACACCTCAATTCCATGAAGATTATCCACAATGATCCAGAATTCTTAAATTTCTATCATAGGTACAAAAAGACCTATAGGAAGTGCTGTTTGCTGCAAAAAAGTTATTTAATGACAAAATAATATATAATGCAGAGAATAAAAGCAAAACAGTCTGGGTTGTTATAGAAAGGAAATGGGGAGAGTAAACAAACACAGAATAACATACTGCTATGGGAGGGGGATAAAGTAATAAATGATCCACAGCACTTAGCAAACTATGTAAACAATAATTTTTTAAGTATTGCAGAGAAGTTACACAAAAAATTCCCCAAAACAAATATGACAGGTGTAAATAACGTTGCACTAAATACAATGATGTTACTTCCAACCACAGAGAATGAAGTGAATAAAACTGTTCAAAAACTAAAAAATAAAAAGTCAGTAGGCTTAGATGACGTACCAATGTGTGTACTGAAACAATGCATAGGGAATATACAAGATCCCTTAACAAATATAATAAATGAATCCTTCACATCACGGACATTTCCAGAGCAGTTAAAACAGGCAAGAGTTGTACCTTTGCTTAAGAAAGGTAATGCAGAAGACATAGAAAGTTACCAGCCCACTTATTTGCTGTTAGCATTCTCAAAAATAATAGAAGCAATTATGAAAGACAAATTAATCAATTACCTGAATAAATGCAATCTTTTATCTGAATCACAGTTTGGTTTCTGAAGTGGCAAAAATATGGAGTCAGGCATAGTAGAATTCGCAAAAGTTGTACTTGATGCTCTTGATAAAGATGAGTGTGTCACAGGCATATTTTTGGATCTTTCAAAGGCGTTTGATACAGTCGACCACAAGATTCTATTAAATAAATTAGAGGCATTAGGAATAAGAGGAGTAGTTAATTACTGATTTTGATCATATCTAACAGATAAGGTACAAAGAGTAGAGATAACATATACTTGAAATAGATCTAAACATTTAGTAAAACACTTATCAGACTCAAAATACATTAATGTAGGGGTTCTGCAAGGTAGCATATTAGGACCAACTCTGTTCCTGATACTGTATACATCAATGACTTTTCCAGTAGTGTTACTCATGGTGCAAAAATTCTCTTCGCTGATTACATCAATATTATAGTCACTGAGAACTCCTTCCTGAGAAAGCAAATGAAACTCTCAAGGAAGTTTATGATTGGTCAATAAGCAATAAAGTGACATTGAACATGAAGAAAACTAATGCCATGAATTTCAGTTTGAAGAGGAAAAATGACCGTGTTTAATTTAATGTAGATGGAAAAATGACCATGTTTAATTTAATGTAGATGGCACCTCTATAGACTGTGTATGCAAAATTTCTAGGAATGAATATTGATTCTCAGTTGAAGTGGTGTGAACACACAAAGGTACTTGCAAACAGAATGTCATCAGCATGTTATGCCCTTAGGATCCTATCATCAGTGTCTGACATTCAGTTTATTTTAGTTACATATTATTCATATGTACACTCAGTTCTTAGGTATGGGAATCTTTTTTGGGGAACAAACGCACAAAATATGAACACAATTTTCAAACTCTAGAAAAGAGCCATAAGAATAATAACTAAAAATACTAGTCGAGCTCGTTGCACAGATCTATTCAAAACACTAGGGATTTTAACTGCTCCATGTGAATACATTTACCAGTTAGTTGTACATGTTGTGGGTTGGCAGGAGAGCCAACACCGTACTATTAGAGGAAGCCGAAAGGCACGCGTTTTAGCTCACGCAGGTGGGCGTGAGGTCTGGAACAGGGCAAGGAAATTAGACTTTAGAAAAAAGGACGTAGCTGGTGGAATATTTAACTTTAATCCATTAATGATGAGCGTCGCTCTTGACGGTACATGATTACAGTATCAATAGTAACTGGTAATGGCGCCTTACTAGGTCGTAGCAAATGACGTAGCTGAAGGCTATGCTAACTATCGTCTCGGCAAATGAGAGCATATTTTGTCAGTGAACCATCGCTAGCAAAGTCGGTTGTACAACTGGGCCAGTGCTAGGAAGTCTCTCTAGACCTGTCGTGTGGCGGCGCTCGGTCTGCAATCACTTATAGTGGAGACACGCGGGTCCGACGTATACTAACGGACCGCGGCCGATTTAAAGGCTACCACCTAGCAAGTCTGGTGTCTGGCGGTGACACCACAGTACTCATCAAAAATAACATTGCTAATTACTGTACAAACAGCTCTGTCTTTGACCATGCAACAAGAGATAGACTCAACTTACATTTACCAAGAAAAAATAAAAATAAAACTCAGAACAGCATTTTCTACGAAGGAATAAAACTGTACAATAAATTACCAAAAGAGATTGAAGAAATTGCAAAAATAGACTTATTTAAAAAGGCAGCTAAAAAGAATTTATTATGCAATACATTTTATACATTGAAGGATTACTTAGATAAAACAGAGTAGGGGTTTGATAAAAAAATGTTATATGAATAAATAATAATAATAACAGTGATGATTATAAAACATCCAACATTCCACATAACACCTTCACTTTATGTATATTCCTTCTTCTTTCCTTTCTAGAAATACTTACCCCCAAGCTATACATAGCACAATACTAACACCGCTTCCTCTTTCTGAGCTCAACATTTCATTCATTATGGAGGGATGCTGACTCAGTTTTTCAGGATAGCAAATGAGAAGTTGCGATACAGAAAATGGCCCAGAGATCACCAGAGTGTGTGTGTGTGTGTGTGTGTGTGTGTGTGTGTGTGTGTGTGTGAATGTGTGTGTGTGTGTGTGTGTGTGCGTGGTGAGTGAAGTGTCATGAAACAATGTGTGTATAGTGGCTGATAGTGAGATATGAGTGAACAGTGTGGCATTATATTATTTAATAAGTTATTTGTAAGAAAAGTATTGTATACCGGGAGTAAATCTAATGATTGTCTCTAACTAGAATTCTGTAAATATGTGTGTATACGAATTAGCTTATTTTAAATTGGTCTAAACCTGTAAATACTTTTGACATGTCATACATCCTTGTAAAAAGAGATCTATGGATGAATAAAGCTGCTACTACTACTACCTACCCCAGTAAATTGACAGAAAGATGTTTTAGAAGGTCGGCCTACCCTCATTCGTGTGGAGCAGATAACTGGATTATACGCAACACACACGACATACTATGGCCACAGATGCTCTGCCGTCTCTGAGGGGCATAACTATTATAAAAGACATCCAGCGACGCTGGGAAGCGTCATAGAATACTTTCTTTCCAACAAGAGTTATTCCCCTTGATGTGATATATCACCCCTTGTTATTTGATGGACATATGTTTCTTGTTCCACTATTATTGTGCTATAGTAATTGTTTTCACAAATTATATTATTGTACTAAAGGTATTGTCAACGGACAACCATAGCAAAAGATTGTAAAACTATTTAAGTAGAATTACAGCACCTTTCATTTGAATTTCCTTGAGATAGTCGAAATATTCTGAGCGAATATCTCATCTCCATGGTAATCTATTGATAGCTGTTCAGCTCGGACGGAGAAAAACGAAAGGGGTACCATTAGAGATGTAGCTCAAAGCATCGTCTATTTAGATAGGTCCATAAGTTAAAATCAGAGCTCAGCTAAATTTCAGTGTTATTACAGGGCTGAGAATTCAATTAATTTTCAATGTTATTTAAGGGCTGAGAGATCGAACTTTACTTCAACAAATATGCACTTTACTCAATTCTACTGATACTGCCAAATATAGGTATTACTTAAATGATTATAAAATATGAACCCATCTCCATATAGTGCACACTTAAAAAAACAGAACCACACAACCAGCGATATTACACAATGCCTAAGGTTTTAGAAAAAAATATATGTCTTTTGGGTAATACAGATAACACTGATAATGAGCAACATCTGAAACTAGTCCCCTTAAATAATCTACTGTCAACAAGTAGCATGTGTCAAACAATTTATGATTGACATTACTTATTTACTATTTTTATTTCCTCCCAGCCAACAATGACGTATGACGCTTTCTTTTACTGACAGTAATACTTAACCTCTCTCTTAATTTACTCTTTCTACACTCAAATTATTCTTTGGTCAGTTTTCACCAAGTTATATTGATTCATATGGAACTCCACTAATAGCTGTATCTAAAGTAGTAACTTATTACAAAATGTAAAATTTGTAACCAGTATTCATAATTGTATGGTACTGAACTTGACTGAGGCTTCTTTCAGGCCTTGCATATCTATGAGTTTGCTTCTAAAATTATGTTCATATTTCAGTTTCATCATTTTGTTGATATAGGACCAAGAACCTTTCTTTAAATATTTCATGAGGTGTTTATTAACAAATCTGTCACAATTGCAGTACGTATGTTTGGCCACTAGTTTCGCACCAAATGGTCATTGTGAAGCCTGAGCCACTGATGCTGCACTGAAAGTGCCTGATCAAAAGATTACAGGGTACTTATAAATAGTGGCAAAGACTTTATTAAGACTTTATTATATTCTATAGTCTTTCCTGATTACTTTGATATATACATTATAGGGTTTCAAATGAAAAATGACCTATATATACCAAATTTTAAAGTTACATTCATGTATGCCACCACACCCCCTTTATTTCTGTTACAGATACCAGTATTATTTAGAAAAGAACTGGGAACTTTCTGTTTCCAGCGATTATATGTACAATACATTTGTATGTTGGTACAGTGCAGGTTACTAGTGTCTGTAAATGATTATCTTTGGTAGTATTTACTTTTGTTTTGCTGAAGCAGTTTATTCACGTGTTACTGAATGTTTTTTGCCGATGTGCTACATATATTTCTGGAAGTACATACCCTTTAGTGTGCAATAAATACGAACTATGCCACGCATCATTAAATTCAATAAAAGGAATTTCCTTGGTAACCAGTTCACAAACAAAACCAGCCACACTGTTGAAAGGAACTCATGTATCAGTTCTTCAGGGAAGAAATTTCCACATGACATGCCTCCTGGTGATTCAAATTTTTGTGTTAACAATGACGCTGTTTGTAGTGGACTTGTTGTTGTTGATGTGGGCATCTTATTTTCTTTGTTAAATGAGGTGGCGAAATGTAAACAATGTGATGATGTAGGCTGTCTGGAAATAACTGACAACAAAGTAGTAGGAAAGGTTTAGCGTCAAAATTAGTTGTTCTGTGTAGATCCTGCAATAAATCTACCTCGAAAATGAGTTCAAACAGTGTGCATAATTAATATGATGTGAATTTGAAGTTAGTGTATGCAATGCATGCAATAGGAAAAGGAAAAAAGGCTACTCAAACGTTTTGTGGTTTGACGGACCTTCCTCATCCGCCCAGTACGTTCAGCAAGTACATAAAAATACTTTTACGTTCCTTGACGGTTGTGTCTAAAGTATCTATGAAACATGCAGTAGAAGAAACTGTAAATATTATTGGAACCAGGGACATTGTTGTTGCACTTGATGGAACATATGCATGAAGCTGAAAGACTCGATCTTCAAGTTACCAAAGAAGCAAAACAGAATGCCAAGAGGAAGTTTGAAGATGAAGAACTGCTGCAGTATGAAGACTATGCTTCAGGAATGTTCTGAGCCACAATTTAATGGGACTCGTATCTTCATTCACAATTTCCCGCAAGTTGTATTTTTCAGAATTTAGGTACAAATATTTCCTAAATTTTATAAGACGTTGCTCTAATTTTTTCTATGACTTGAAATAGTGCATACTTATGTAGTAGACCTAAGATTTATTGCAGAATCAACTAAATTATAGAAAAATAACATTTTTATAAGGAAAAAAATTATGAAAATTAAAATGTGCGCAGTAATATTTTTGTATCCTTCTAATATACATAATAGGTCGAATTAAATAGGTCTATTACCTCAGCCATCATGTCATGCATATCTGATAAAATGTGGTCTCCTTCAATTATATAACATTAGATTAAATAGTACGTCAATTTGACGAAGCATTTTGGAAAACAAATTGCATCAATTCATTTGTAATTTTTTTACCCTAAGCACATTCAAAAATATTCAAAATACTTCTAATTTGTGTAGAAAGTGTACAGTATTACCTGATATCAACAAAAAAATCTTTGAAACATATACATTATAAACAGTATCTGAAAGAAATAGGTGTTGATTTCTACATAATATTGAGCTGGAAAAGTATCCTGTATCCTTAATAATGATCATCACACTGCCAATACATACTTAACAAAATAGTCATAGGTGGCTTTCACAATCAACGTGTGCCTACTTAGCAATTCAGAATCCAACTGCTCTTCAAAATGTTTATTTTGCTGCAGCAGTTTTAAGCCCTATAAATTTTACATATGAAAAAATTTCATGTTTTCACTGAAGCGAAGTTTAAATCAGCTCGCTATTTACATTGGAAACGGTAATTAGCGTTTGGCATCATTGGCTGCAAATGATTCAATCAATCTAAATGACACAGTAATCATTCACAAGAATGACAGACTTACATCAAATGCCTTAATTCTATTAAATGTCATAAGAATCTATTTTACTGACCGCCAGAAGCAAATGATTCAATGCCTCATATCATTAAAACAGAAACAATAATATTTAACAAAAACTCATAATATCTTTTATGATTACAAATTTCTTACATTTTCCTCCATGCTAAACTAATACATACTAAGTACAGTTGAAAGGGTGTGATCTGAATAATTATTAATCTGGAAAGATAGAGTTCAGTGTGTGGAAATCAAGCAAATATAGCTAATTTCGTAGAGTGACATTTGATAAAATTGAAGAATTAATGTCTTTGTCTATGGCAGAAAATTACTTGGGCACATCTGACTGATGATGGTCAGGTAGTGCCTGTGATGGCTGACTCCGACCAGTGCAGGTGAAACCTAAATTCCTTCTATCTCCAAAGGAATGGTTTCACTCTGGAACCTGTGACATAGAAATCCCATTCTACTGTCAGTCTACGTCCAACCTAACTTCTGGAAGACCGTTTCCAGGTAGGGTAGTCCTCTGTTATGAAAGTTATTAAAGAAATTCTGTAATGGAAGTATGAATCAAATATTCACTTTTCCACTGGAAATCTAAAGATTTTTTCCTCCGACTATGCGACGTTTCTCAGTTGACATGCGCTGTATTTATTCTGCTTACAATGAAAGACAGAGGACATCTATTTAACCTTACCTATATCCGACCGTTGCGTGAACATAAGGTGAAACCAAGAACGTTTTATTGGGTGACGGATCCTCATGACGTGGGTCAGCTAACTAGGTTTCTCATTCTCTGTTCATTGAATTATTCCTTTACAAAGTGTGTGTGTGTGTGTGTGTGTGTGTGTGTGTGTGTGTGTGTGTGTTGCTTCTTATCTGAAAGTGTCTAGTTTAGCTGACAATTACTATTGATCTATTTATTGATATATTTCTTTAGACCTGTCAGCTGATTTTCGAAACTGGGTCGTATTTACGATGTGAGTAAGTTGGACATGAATTTGTAAATATCTTTGAAAAGAGTTTCCATATAAAAATTATCGTTACAACGAGTAACATAACCGAAATATACAGAAAATAGTAACAATATAGTATATTAATAATACTCGAAATTATCTAACCATTACAAAGTGGAACAAGAAGTTTAAAGAAGGTGGAAGAGACAGAGCAACCATTCTTATGTTGATAGAGTGGGAGCCCTGGAAACCACAAGTCATACAATTTAAAATATGACCTATTTGACTAAATTCGACCTGCCTGAGCAGAGTCCATCACTACTAGATGATCTGTACATCTACCACAATAATGTGCTCTGTAACTTGTAGGTTTGGTCTTAAAAGCGAAAAAAGACTGGGAAAAATTCCCTATTTACAGTAACAGTCGCTAAGGGGGTTGCTCGTTTGGTAATAGCACATAATGGAATTCTTTCGGTATCTTTTAGTTTCTGCAATCATTTAATAATTTTAAAGTTCAATTTTCCATTGAACTTATCATTTTATTTTAGTTGCGTACTAAGGATCACATTCACTTTTTACTTTTACGAATTTTCAGCCATGTCATCCATCTCTGATCCTTGTTATCTCTTGTAAAGTTTCGACCCAGTTTAGGACCACATCAATAGCTGTATCGTTTCCCAGCCATAGACTTTGGAAGGTTCATTTCTAAGGAATGGCAGGACTATTTAATGTGTGTGCGATATCCCGCACCTCACCACAATAGCAGAAAATGTCACTGTCATCTTGATACTTCCACTTTGATAGATTTGTCTTTACTGATGCAACACCTGTTCATGGTCTGTTGGAGGATCTTGCAAGTTTCCTACTCCACTTGGATATATGTTGGCTCAGTTTCTTGGGGCAGGTACCATCCCCGAGCTCTAAGTCCACATTGCTAAAAAAAAAAAAAAAAAAAAAAACCGGCAACTTTCTCACTGCACGGTACATGTCATGTTTTCATCGAATACCCGTTTAACTTTACTGTTTATTGTATTACTGATCGTCGAATACATGGAGCAGAGAAACCAGATGCTCTATACAGTTTTTCCAGAGGTGTAGCTGTCATAAATCTATCGTTAAACAGCATTTTTAATTCAGGATGACATCCATTTTTCCCGTTGGAGGGTCTATTCCAGAATGGGCAGGCAGACATACTCTGCAGCTGAAGAGCATAGGGCCTCACCCGTTGTTCGGAGGACAGATGGATTTGTTCCCCATTTACTGCAAATAAGTTTCTTCATAGCGTTCATCCTCGCTGTTATTTGCTTAGGAATTTGAATGCAACGAATTTTATAGGTCAGAGACCTGTTAAGAAATGCTCTTCGATACTTGAGTGTATTTGTGTTGCAGCTGCAGGCCCTATCGATATAGTACGAGTTTTTGTCTTGCTAGTCCAGATCTTAAATGAAATGCACATGCATGTGTTTTTAAAAGATTTAGTCTCATGCATTTTGTCTGTAATATGTTGATTTGGTAGACAGGGCCCTTGTTAGCTGCTCATCAACAGGTTCAAAACTTTTCCTCTGTACAGCAAGATCATCCGCTTAGAGGAAATGCATCTTGTTACTGAGATATACCATTACTCTGGCCTCATCTCCTACTTTTTTCTTAATAAAATAATACTTGGATCCCCCTTGGTACACTGCCCGCAGCTTGATCGAGATGTTGCTGCTCACATCCGTCCCATTGTTCGACGACGACTCTCGAGAGGCGGTTCGAAGGGTTCCTGCGACGACGCAGGGTCTCAACCCAGATTCATCGGAGCAGGTACTGCAGACCATTCCATTTGGTTGATTGATACATAAAGGAGGCAGGTGTTTACGAGATGGGAGCTGTGTAGTTATACATTGTCGTCTTTACAGAAGAACCGATCCCCGAAAAGTTGACTGTAGGATTGGACAGTATATTAGAGGATTTTGTCCATCTACTTACACCCGTAAATAAGAGCTGTCACAGAAATTTTGCGTTCGTTGAAGAACTAAAGCCTACGCCGCTGATAAAGGGGCCATTCCATGTGTTCCCTTTCCCATTTTATTCAGCCACTACGCTTTTATTTATCCATTTATATTTTCCATTTATTTTTTTACAATGTTGGTAATGGATACCAGGAGGCCATTTGATTTCGCGGAAACGTTCGTGTACTACCTGGATCGACATAGCTCTTCCAGTTGCTCTCGGACTGACAATGCTAGTTTCTTTTTACCTCTATTACACAGATGGCTTGTATGTAACAATTTTCTGCAGTAAAAAGACTATTGAGAAAGAGGTACTAAATAACACAAGCAATGCAGGTAGTGAGGGTGATGCAAAACGATTTTTGATCCATTTATGCAATTTTAATACTAATAAATAAATACTCAAACTATATCTATCGCATCTAAGGTACTTTGACTCTAATTACTTACAAGCTTACGTTGTTGCTGTGGTCTTCAGTCTGAAGACTAATTTTACGCAGCTCTCCACTCTACTTTATCATCTGCCAGCCTCTTCTTCTCCGAATAACTTCTCCGGATTGTCGTGCGGAATTGATAAAGCTGCAGCCAAAATCCTTGAACATCCGGAAGCCAAATACGTCCAGAAGTTGACAGTGTGTTGTCCCATCTGGTAGTATCGTCAATACAGAAATTGGAGTGTCTTCTGCTTCGTGCTCTTCATGCACTGTCAAGGTTTTCTGGCCGGAAAATTAGTCCACTGTTAAAACTGTTCTGCTGTCAACATCGACGATTTTAGAAAACATCTTCTGTCACCACATCCCTAGATGTTCCTTGTTGACTTTTGTTGACTTTTCCAGAACATGAGGCGACTGCTACAGTACTGTCCGCGCGGAGCAAACTTTGACTCGATGCCCAAACGTTCTGGTCAGATATTTTAAAATTACAAACCGAGGCGGTAGGTGATATTAAGCGTCCATCTGCACATGCTGTTGGCACTATTTTGCTGATAGAACGACACGGCTGTGTCGTGTTCCGTCTCTCTTTGGCAAGAGATAGACCGGACATGTTTTCTAAATCAAACCCTGTCTGCTCCATATTATATTGTACCGACCGTTTCTATATTAGCTCGGAATGACGAACTCTTCCACATGCAGTTATTTCTCGCACATCAATACCATGTTTTTTCTTCAAAGTGGACACCCAACCAGCAAATGCTTTAAACCTATCTAATCCCACCTCCATTGCTGCTTGAACGCACCACTGCTGTATGTTCACGGCGTTGATAGTCATCTTTTTTCTTAATGGGCTATTAAATTTACCTTGACAGATTATGTTGACCTTGGAAAACATTTGTTGATGTGTACCCCGGTTTTCAACACATTTACTCCACACGTACACGTCACTTTTCCATTTTAATAATTTAAGTTCCTCTTGACGGTCCTGAAAAACAGATGTGTCCGAAAGAACAGACACCACGCATTCATAGAATTGATTCGCCTCAATGGCCAGTGAATCCAACACATTCAGTGCGGATGCACAACTACGTTCTCCAATATATATACTAAGATGGTATCTGTTTTTTCGGACATGTCCGAAAGAACAGATATCCTTCTTCTTCTGTGCGAATTCACAAACAGTGCCCGAACTCTTACGGGAATCGGCAACGCGCCGCGAGTAATGAGTATAATGGGCGGAGGCACTACGAATGTGGTGCGGGACAATACGTTGAGAATGTGGGTTACGCGGGAGGCGTGCCAGAGATAAATCCCTGCAGTCGCACTATCCTCTGTGTCCTCGGTGGCTCAGATGGATGGAGCGTCTGCCATGTAAGCAGGAGCTCCCGGTTTCGAGTCCCGGTCGGGGCACACATTTTCATGTGTCCCCGTTGACGCATGTCAACGCCTGTAAGCAGCTAAGGGTGTTCATTTCATTGTAATTACGTTCTCCAAGTTGCAAGCACGGACAGGGACTGCGAATAGGAGACACTGGATGGGAGTATGGGTTGGCTGAGAAGCGTGCCGAGATAGTCCGCGCAAGTGCAATTAACACTGTGTCCGGATGTCTCAGTGATTAATGCAGCTGCCTTGTAAAAAGGAAAATCCCGCGTTTGAATCCCTGTGTGGCCACATTTCCACATATTGTCACTGATTCTGCATGATGTCCGCATACGGCTGACATCAATAGTTCCTTTCCTTTCCGTTCTCCAACCGCCAGACTCAATTAACGGAATATGACTGTGGTAAAAATAGCCTCACTATCGTTACCGTTAACCCCTCGTAAATAAGCAGCGAACGTCAGTCCACTATTTGTACGATATCTAGCACGTCTTCATTCGTGAAGTTATCTATGACGTCTATACTGAAGAGTTAAAGAAACTGATACACCTGCTTCATATCGTGTTGGGTCCGTGCAAGCACGCAGAAATGCCGCATCACGAGGGCGTGCCATGCACTCGACTAATGTCTGAAGTAGTGCTGGAGCGAACTGACACCATGCATCCTGCAGGGCTGTCCATAAATCCGTAAGAGTACGAGGGGGTGGAGGGGTCTTCTGAACAGCACGTTGCAAGGCATCCCAGATATACTCAATAATGTTCAAATATGGAAAGTTTGATGGCCAGCGGGAATGTTTTAACTCAGAGGAGTGTTCCTGGTGCCACTCTGTATCAATTCCGGACGTGTGGAGTGTCGCATTGTGCTGCTGTAATCGTCCAAGTCCGTCGGAATGCACAATGGACATGAATGGATGCAGGTGGTCAGACAGGATGCTTACGTACGTGTCACCTGTCAGAGTCGTATCTAGACTATCAGGGGTCCCATTATCACTCCAAATGCACACGCCCCACACCATTACAGAGCCCCCACCAGCTTGAACAGTCCCCTGCTGACATGCAGGGTCCACGGATTGATGACGTTGTCTCTATACGGTTACACGTCCATCCACTTGATACAATTTGAAACGATACTCGTCGGACCAGGCAACATGTTTCCAGTCATCAACAGTCCAATGTCGGTGTTAAGTGGCCAGGCGGGGCGTAAAGCTCTATGTCGTGCAGTCATCAAGAGTATACAAGTCAGCCTTCGGCTCCGAAAGCCTATATCGATTATGCTTCGTTGAATGGTTCGCACGCTGACACTTGTTGATGGTCCAGCATTGAAATCTGCAGCAATTTGCGAAAGGGTTGCACTTCTGTCACGTCGAACGATCCTCATTAGTTGGCATTGGTCCAGTTCATGAAGGATGTTGCAGTGATGTTGGAGGTTTGATGTTTTACCGAATTCCTGCTTTCACGGTACACTCGTGAAATGGTCGAACGGTAAAATCCCTACTTCATTGCTACCTCGGAGACGCTGTGTCCCATAGCTCGTGCGCCACGTTCAAACTCACTTAAATCTTGGTAACCTGTGATTGTAGCAGCAGTAACCGATCAAACAACTGCGCCAGACACTTGTTTTCTTATATACGTGTTGCTGACCGCAGCGTTGTATTCCGCCTGTTTGCATACCTCTGTATTTGAATACGCATTTCTTTGGCGCTTCAGTGCATAACGAAATCGGAAGTTGTAAATAATAGCATTAAATATGCTCACTACGTTTTTGTTTGTCCTTTATGGAAAGTTAGTCAAATAGTCGCATATAATGATGCTCACCAATCACGACTTTCAGGGACTCTTTTTCTTTGACGTTTAAACGTTGCAATTTGACCGTCATTCCGTAGCGCTCCCTGAGAACCCGCACTGTCTCTTGTTGGTTCACCGACATTCTGAACGCAAACCTCTTACTTTCTCCACTGCATAGTACTTTGCGCTCGGGGTTAGGCCTCTGCTGTGGAGCGGAGCTAGTGACAAAGAATGAGTTCAAAATGGTTCATATGGCCCTGAGCACTATGGGACTTAACATCTGAGGTCATCAGTCCCCTATAACTTAGAATTACTTAAACCTAAATAACCTAAGGACATCACACACATCCATGCCCGTTGCAGGATTCGAACCTGCGACCATAGCGGTCGCCCGGTTACAGACTGAAGCGCCTAGAACCGCTCGGCCACCCCGGCCGGCTGAAGAATGAGTGCGCGTGCATATTTAAAACCTGTATTTTCATTAGTTTGTAACTGCATACTATCAGAATTACGACCAAAAGCACCGTGCGGGGTCGATTGCTGAGGCTGATATCTTGCAAGTGTGATTTTTTCCTCCTTAAGTGGAGTTGGAACGCCCTATCCCGAAAATGTTAAATTTAATGACTTGGCTTCCCTGTATTTCAGGAATCACTGTAGCCATTGACAGGAAACTTTTACAGGACATTAAACTGTATGTTCTGAGTCTACTGAGCTACAATAACTGCATTTCAGCCACTGCTTTCAGAAATACAATTTTTTAATTACACAGTTAAAATTTTGTGTACTTTTTTTGTACGTTATCCTAAATAATTTTAATTATACATAACGTTATGTTCTTCTTTTAGTTCAGTAGACTCAGAATATGTATGTTATTACTCCCTGAAAATTTGAATACTCTACTCGAAGTGGTTATGAGATTTAGGGACAAATACAACAGAAAATGTAAATTTTCAGGAACGGCTTCTAAAGTTTCAAAAGACTGTAACTCAATATACGCTTAATTTTTTTTTAATTTTTAGTCGCCCTGAAGCACCATGTACCATACTGTATATCATCCTCTTGATCTTTTCCCACTTTTTTCTTCTTTTCTTCTTTCTGGTCTCCTTAGTGGCCAACTGTGCTGTGTACTCTGCTTTATAAATGCGAACCTTGTCCATCCGTTCAAGTTCTCTGATGCAGTTTGCTTCAGGATTAATTCCCAAATGCTGTAGCACTTTCACCCAACCAATGTTACCATCATTAAAAGCAATAACAGCATCACTGACCCCCTACTTCAGCGTCTTCATTTCAACAGAAGCATTTTTTAGTAGGCGATGGAGACACATCTTCAGTAATTCAGGATTTGGCAGGTCTCTGTAAATAGGTTTTATGATATCCTTGACTGCTGATGATGGAATGTTTATGGCTGTATGAACTGTTTGAGTACTGGGCATTGCGGTAATTGCACCATGAATCAGGTCCAGGGGGTTTTTCATCAGTTTACAGTTTATTGAAGAAGGTAGCTCATACTGCCTGTTTCATTTTCAACAAATCCTCTGTATTATTTCTAATGTTCATCCCATAATACTGCTTTAGTTCATCATTTTGTCTGTCAGCCTGCCTCTTATGGTTTTACCATCAGAAAGTTTCTTGTCTCTCAAACTTTGTTTCAACTTCCTCAACCTTGTGCCCATCCTCTTCTGGACATGACCAACACATTCCTGTTTTGTGATAATCTTCTCACCATAAGGCTGAGCGGCTACTACAGTGTTATATGCTTTTGATTCTCAACCACTTAAGAACCTAGTGTAACACACTCCCCTTTCGTTCACAGACCGATTAAAAATTTCAGTAACTGCAGTGGCCTCCATACCACCACTTGCTTGTTCGTTCATAATTTCTGTCACCGATATGCCCTTCTTCATTCCCTAATTTACACGTATAACAATGTTTGGTTAAAATCTGGAAATCTATTACGTTTCCAGTACCCACACAGCAACAGAATTCTTAGTGTAGCCGCGCTTCTGCCAAGTGCCATCAAAAGCTACTGGAATGTCAGTCATACCATCATTTATTTCAACAGATTCGTTTGCCGCACCCTTCATTGACTCACATGCAACAGATTCCACAGCAGCTCCGATAAATCCTGCATACTTTTCGATTTTACAAGGTGGGCGCGGTATATTCATCATGGCACACATTGTTTCTGTGCAGTGTGTCCTTCGCCAATAGCTCTCAATCCATAAAACCACCTAACATTTACTTCAAAATAATTATCTTTACACTTATCAGAATTCCAAAATGAATTAGCATATTTACAACTGGCACAATTAATGATAAGGTTCCTGGCTAGTCCATTTGACACCTCACTGTCTTCATGTAAACTAACTGGCCCTCCACATATTTTACAACACACACATTCACCTAACACCCTTGTTAGGATGTGTAAATCTATCAGGATATAACCTAACCTACCATTTATATCACTTTCGTTTTGAGAAAACTGTGTATCACAACGTTTTATTTTAATCTTCGAAGCACTAATGTGAGTTTCTGTAGATACTGACGAGTTTGCCAGTATTTCATTGTCTGTAATTTCGCACGCCACATGTCGGACACAATGGTTCCATTTATTCGAAAAATCTATTACCATGAAACCCACGTTTCTTAAAAACACTTCGTTTTCGAGTCATACTTTACTTTTTCAGAGATTTACCAATGTATTCGTCACTTTTAGCACATCGACATACAACTCGTGTTTATACCATGAAACGATACGATACTGTTTTTGACAGTGCTACCAAGCAGACACGTAATTTAACCTTTACAACATAGCAATCCACAACCTTCTATATAAAAAATTGCCGACTTTATTAGATCTTGAAGTAATGCATGTAAAAATTTTAACATTTTCAACCGGTGTAGATTATATTTAAAAAATAAAATAAACTACTTCCCATGTTAATTTATTATATATATATATATATATATATATATATATATATATATATATATATATATATATATATATATAATCATTTTATTTGGAGAATTGCAAATTTTATAATGAGATAAAAATCCGAAAATGTCGAAAAAAAAATTTTTCCGATCTAACTCCCCTTAAAGTTTGAGCCCAAGTTGGTGATGTTTCGTTGTAAGTGTACTACTCATTGCTACATCTTCCAGCTGTTAGTAGAAACTGCCATTCCACATTAAGTAGCTAATGGTAAGACAGGCACAAAAGAGACTGGTGATGTTCTGTGAGGAAATGAAGAGTCATTGAATGGCGCTTTGGTAAACAAAGAAATAACATCAAAGATGGCCAGGATGTTGTTTAGCCCAAGTTTTAGTTTCTTCCGGTTCTCCGTGAAATGTCCCAAGGCAATTACGTATAGGTCGGTCTGTTCCACGTACAGCATGAGATGAGAGGCCAAGTGTTTTTCCAGGTTATATGTCGGTGAGACAGGAACCCTTACAATCTTTCTTAGAGGTAAATCATCTTTATGATTTTCGATAATCCACATAGCCGAGATGCTAAGGCTTCTGTGTTCCGCAGGTTCCTCTCTACTCCGCCGAGAAAGACGACGTCCTGATTAAGCGTTTTGTATCCTGTGTGACCCGCTGCATCCGATCGGCGCTTAGATTTCGGTATGTCGTCAGACCTAATAGGGCGCGTACCTTGTCCTCATAATCTTCGGCCTCCATTACGACTTTCGTATTTCTCTTTTCCGCAGGCAGTTCGAATACGTTCTCGTCGGCGTTAAGTCAGCTTGTCACTCTTCTTTTATCAGGTTAACAACTGATAGTTTTGCTCGGCGCAATATCCTGATAGTTTCAGTGCGTATTTTCTTTGCGTTTTTAAAAGGAAGGTTTTTAAAAGGAAGCCCCCGGGGCCGCTTCGCAGTTAGCAGTGATACAGTACGTTAGTAGAGTTCTGGTGATGGTTGAGAAATTCCCTCACAGGTCAGCAGTTGTTCGCTTAGGTTGAGCACTGTGTGTGAAATGTCGGAAATTAACTTGTCAATCTGCTTTGAGCATCTCCACATCGCCGAAGTCTGGTTCAGGGGGGAGGAGGCTTACGTATATACCCAATAAGGGACTGATTAATACTATATACGCACATCAAAAAAAGTTTTGCATCACCTAGGTTCCGAGAGTTCCGGAATCTGTACAGAAAATTGGAATAGAAGTCAATATAAACATCATTTCTCCCCTTTCTATTGCTCATGAAAACTACACAATGCATGTTGTACCACCATACAGCGAGACCTTCATAGGTGGTGGTCCAGATTCCTGTACGCACCGGTTCCTCTAACACCCAGTAGCACATCCTCTTGCATTGATGCATGCCTGTATCCGTCGTGGTGTACTATCCACAAGTTCATCAAGGTATTGTTGGTCCAGATTGTCCCACTCCTCAACGGCGATTCGGCGTAGATCCCTCAGAGTGGTTGGTGGGTCACGTCGTCCATAAACAGCCCTTTATCAATCTGTTCCAGGCATGTTCGATAGGTTTCCAGTCTGGAGAACATCCTGGCCACTTTAGTCGACCGACGTCGTTATCCTGAAGGAAGTCATTCACAAGATGTGCACAATGGGAGGGCAAATTGCCGTCCATGAAGACGTATGCCTCACCTGTATGCTGCCGATATGGTTGCACTATCAGTCGAAGGATGGCATTCACGTATCGTACAGTCGTTACGGCGCCTTCCATGACCACCAGCGGCGTACGTCGGCCCCACATAATGCCATCCCAAAACAGAATGGAACCTCCACCTTGCTGCACTCAATGGACGATGTTTCTAAGGCGTTGAGCCTGACCGGGCTGCCTCCAAACACATCTCCGACGATTTTATGGTTGAAGGCATATGCGATACTCATCGGTGAAGAGAACGTGATGCTAGTCCTTGAGCGGTCCATTCGGCATGTTGTTGAGCCCATCTGTACTGCGCTGCATTGTATCGTGGTTGCAAAGATAGACCTCGCCATGGATGTCGGGAGTGAAGTTGCGCATCATGCAACTTATTGCGCACAGTTTGAGTCGTAACACGACGTTATGTGGCTGCACAAAAAGCGTTATTCAACCTGGTGGCGTTGCTGTCAGGGTTCCTCTGAGCCATAATCCGTAGGTAGCGGTCATCCACTGCAGTATTAGCGCTTGGGCGTCCTGAGCGAGGAATGTCATCGACAGTTCTTTTCTCTTTGTATCTCCTACATGTCAGAACAACATTGCTACGAGACGCCTGGACACTTCACTTGTTGAGAGCCCTTTCCGGCACAAAGTAAAAATTCGGGCGCGATCGAACCGCGGTGTTGACCGTCTAGGCATGGTTGAACTGCAGACAAGACGAGCCGTGTACCGCCTTCCTGGAGGAATGACTGGAACTGATCGTTTGTCGGACCAACTTCGTCTAATAGGCGCTGCTCTTGCATGGTTGTTTACATCTTTGGGCGGGTTTAGTGGCATCTCTGAACAGTTAAAGGGACTGTGTCTGTGATAAAATATCCACAGTCAACGACTATCTTCAGGAGTTCTGGGAACCGGGGCATGCAAACTGTTTTTTGATGTATTTTCAGCACTGCCCATTCGAATTTCCAAGTTACTTGTAATGGTATGGTCTCGGCGATCCATTGTTACCGTAGTTACAAGGGAAGGACTCCATTAGCCACGGTGCTGTTTTCACTTGGTCATAGCCTACCTGACACAAGACGGAGACTTTAACACAGAACAGTGAAATTGATGGCTGGACTTGAAGACTATACTGCCAGCTGTACACTAAAAGTGATTATAGTTAAGACATGAGGATAAGAACAATTCACTAATATTCTTCGCATTTGAACAGTCAAGAAAAACATTTTAGGAAGTGTCGAAAATGAAAATACGCTAAGAGAATACTGTAAAGTTGTTAAATATAGGATGCAACATGAAGTATGGACATACGTTTGAGTAATTATAAGAGTAACATATGTAAATTAGAACGAGTCACTAATATTCTTCTATTCTGAGCAGTCAAGAATCAAATTTTAACAAGCGTCGAAAATTATGACACATAAAGACAAAACATCATGCAGGTGTCCAATATACAGGCAGACACGCAATATGCAAATTCGTTGGACATAAAAAGCAAAAGAATTCCATCCCAGTAAATGGAAAAAATTGTTTTATCTCGTTGAGCATATCATCACATTAGCGATTTGACAATCATTGGTAGATGAAGCTCCTTTTGATTTTTATTCATCGATGCGCATCCACGTTGCTCTATTTTTTAATGTTAAATAACACCTTTCATGAAGACATCACCTTAGTCTTTTCTTATCTCCTGGAATACAGCAAAGTATCTCGTTCAGACACTTATGATCTGTTCGTCCAATTACACCACACCTCAGATGTTAAGTCCCATAGTGCTCAGAGCCATTTGAACCATTTGTCCAGTTAACTCCTCGATCCATTTTTTTATTTTCATCTTTATGTTAGTAATGTCAAATGTGCAACTCACCATTACTTGCTTTGAGTGATTTAAGCGCCGAAAGTCTATGTCTCACTACTATAACTCAGAACTGTTAGTACAGTCTGACAGAAGCTTTATTACTGCATTATTGTTGTGATTTCTTATGCACCAATTACATTTGATGGTCTACATGCAATATATTGATGGTACACAGTGGTATTAATTTAACAGGATTTCAGTACAGTTTTCGTCTGCATTTGGTGTAAGGAGCGGTGACGTGTTTGATACTTCAACTAATTTATATTATTTAATATAAAACCTTCCATCTCAGCTAGAGAAATATAGATGGTGACTGACTTGCCTTAATAGTGCCACACACACTATCTGGTCAAAAGTATCCCGACACATATTAGTGGACATTAATGAGGATGTGTCCATCCTTCGCAAATATGATGGCTTTAAGTCAGCTAGAGAAACTTTAAATGGGGCGTCTGCATGTCTGTGGAGGATTGGCAGCCCATTCTTACTCCAAAGCCGAAACCAGAGAAGGTAGTGATATTGAGCACAGGGGTCTGGAGCGAAGTCGACATTATGACTCAACTAAAAGGTGTTCCATTGGATTCAAGTCGATACTCTTGGCTGACCAATCACTTCAAAAATGTTATTGTCTTCAATTCATTGCGTCAAAGATGATACTTTGCGACAGGGTGCGCCGGCCGGGGTGGAAGAGCGGTTCTAGGCTCTACAGTCTAGAACCGCGCGACCGCTACGGTCGCAGGTTTGAATCCTGCCTCGGGCATAGATGTGTGTGATGTCCTTCGGTTATTTAGGTTTAAGTAGTTCTAAGTTCTAGGGGACTGATGACCTCAAAAGTTTGTACGTAGGCAGTTTAGGTTTTTATATTGGTAACACCACGTAGCGCTCTGTATGAAAATCACTGGCTGTGCTGTGTGCAGTCTGTGGCTGGTTGGCATTGTTGTAATACTCGCCATTGTAGCGTTGGGCAGCTGGATGTTAACAGCGCGTAGCGTTGCGCAGTTGGAGGTGAGCCGCCAGCAGTGGTGGATGTGGGGAGAGAAATGGCGGAGTTTTGAAATTTGTAAGACTGGATGTTATGAACTGCTATATATATTATGACTATTAAGGTAAATACATTGTTTGTTCTCTATCAAAATCTTTCATTTGCTAACTATGCCTATCAGTAGTTAGTGCCTTCAGTAGTTTGAATCTTTTATTTAGCTGGCAGTAGTGGCGCTCGCTGTATTGCAGTAGTTCGAGTAACGAAGATTTTTGGTGAGGTAAGTGATTTGTGAAAGGTATAGGTTAATGTTAGTCAGGGCCATTCTTTTGTAGGGATTTTTAAAAGTCAGAATGCGTTGTGCTAAAAATACTGTGTGTCAGTTTAAGCACAGTGATGTATAATTTTTCTAAGGGGACGTTTCATATGTCGACCCTTAGCCGAGGATACCTCACTGGAATCTTCCGATTTTTTTCTTGTAGTTTGTGTAATTAGTGTAGCTATTGTTTATTGCTAGCGCGTAATTGTAGAGAGAATCTGTTTGTAGTTGCAGTCTTTCATTGTTGTACAGTATAACAGTTGTGGCATGCATGTAGATTTGCACCAAGTATTTCGCAGCTACGGTTGCAATTAACTAGATATTATTTTCAGTGCTATGTTAATGTGTTTTCTTATTTTTGCTCTTCAAATTGTGCTTTTCTGTGTTATCGTGTGAAATATTGTGACAATAATGGCCTGTGAAAAACGTAGCACTAGGCTCCAAAGTAAACTGAGAAATAATAGTGACGACGAGCCTAGCTTATCAGCACCACTGTGTAATGAATTAACAGACATTCAAACTAGTAATTTGGTAATTGTGCATAGGGAAATAGAGCGGGCTGCAAATAATGGTGTAGGCAGTGAAACAATTAGTGAACAGGGAAGCATAATCGATCGATCGGTCGGCAACAGCTTGCCTCAGGAATCCGAAATGACAGGACACAGTCCTGCAAATACTGTAGATTCAGGTTTTGCGTCCTCGTCGTTTTCTCAAATAAGTCAAGACACATTTCCGGCTTTTCAAAATGCGAATATTGCCGGTTCAAATGCATTGCCGAATAGCACTGAAGAACATGTTTGAGACACCAGTGCATTGTTATTACAATTAATGCAACAAATGGGACAAAAGCTTCAAAAGTTAGACACAATGGAACAAAATCTTCAAAAGTTAGACACAATGGAACAACACCAGAGACAAACACAGCAACAGTTAGACACAATGGAACAAAATCTTCAAAAGTTAGACACAATGGAACAAAATCAGAGCCAACACAGCAAAAGCTTCAAAAGTTAGACACCACACTTGAACAAACACGTGAAGATTTAACTACTGAGTTACATAACATTGAATCGAAATGTCAAAAAGTCTGTAATGACGTAAAAACACAAATTTGTGAGCATTTTCAACCTATTTTTTCGCGGCATGAAAATGCATTACAGAATCAAGAAGCAGCCATAAAAGAACTGTAAACCATTGTTCATGAAAATCATGAGACCTTGTGGGCTAAAATTGACTCAGTTGCATCTACCGATTCGGTTACGCTACTTACAAAACTCAGGAAAACTTAAAGGACACAGTAGATACGATTTCAACACAAATGGACACTCTGAAACTTGGTTCAGAAAAACACACTGAGGAAATAAGTACACTATCGGAGAAAGTAGCTGAACTTTCGGATCAGTTCACTAACTTATCTGCAAAGGTAGATGATGATATGAATGGCACAAGACCTGTAGCCATCACAGGCACAGAAGAGTATGAACAAATTAAGAAATTCAAACAAAATCAGAATCAAATTAATACGCAACACAAAAGAGAAATCCGGGAAGTATAAGATCAGTTGGCACAAGTAATACAAAAATTACATATTTCAGAGGACACTCGCACTCCAACACGGGAAGAGGGACATAGAAATACGGAACAGCCACAAAATAATAACACAGCGCATTTCGGAAATTATGAAAGAAATTGGCAAGGTACACCGAATTTTGAAATGGAACCGCCGAAACGACGTAACAATGACCGATATGCGACTCGCCAGCATGATGATTTTGACTATAAGCTGTTCATTAGTACACGTAAATTCAAAACATTTAAGAATTCTGGCAACGACATTCATCCACAAGCGTGGCTCCATCAATTCTCTCATTGTTTTCCTCCCAACTGGTCATTAGAGCACAGATTAGAATTTATGTGTGGCTATTTAGAGAATGAACCAGCTGTAAGAATGTGATCGGTCATTCACGATTGCCACAGTGAAGGAGAATTTTATCATGCCTTCCTCTCAGCATATTGGTCTCAAGCTACACAAGACCGAGTAAAACATAGCATCATAATGATGAAACATTTCGAACAATCTGAATTTTCCAGTCTTGTGAAATATTTGGAAGACATGTTGCACAAGAATCAGTACCTGTCAAACCCATACAGCCCCTCAGAACTCATCCTCATTTGCTTAATCGAACTACCTGAACATTTACGACACATTATTTTGGCAGGACGTTGCAAAGATGACAATGAAGCTTTTCAGGGACTCTTGCAAGAATTGGAAATCGACACTGACAATCGCGGGACGCGAAAACAGGAACATAACAATTACAGGTCTCATCCGTCACGATTCCGCGATGAAAGAAATAATAACTGGACACGACAAGGCCATTCTTACAACGTTAATCGTGACCAAAACAGACACCACCCGTATGACAACCACTGGCAGAGTAATAGTTACAGAGAAAGATCGCATTTCCGTTGTAATGAATATGATAGAGACAATCATAGAAACAGACAATTTGGCAACCAGAACTATTATTATCACGGGAGACAGAATAACTTCAGACGCAACAGTCCACCGTGCAGTGATAATTCAGGGAGAAATTCTCCACCACTTAACCGACAAGAAAGAAACTACAGGAACTACCGACATGACGACAGACGATATAATCATAACAACAGACGTGAATTTCATCAGAACTGGCGGGATTCTAACAGGGCTGGGCCCTCTCGGCAAGGCGAATTTGTAGAAGTTAGGTCTCCTAATCCCAGTAACGACGCGCGCCAACAAAGAAGCAAACAATGACTCGCACCGCAGGCAGCCACGTGCGCCCACTGGCTCAGGGAAAAATAACATAGACACTAACCTTGAGAAAAATTCTAGTAATCTTTACCGACGTATACCACATGATAATTGCGTTAAAGTTGAAACTCTGCGTACTAGGAAGAGCAAAGGGTTCCACCACATTTCACATGTAAAACCATTTATTGAGAGATAATCTGCTTTTTAACTTAGTCTTTGCTATAAAATTTTTCACTTCACGTTACTAGTACTCTTTGTCACACTTAGAAACTGCTGACATGCAACAATGTTTTGAAGTTAACTATCCAGCCTAGAAACTAGGGAACATATTTAGACAGTTTTTACGAGTGCGTTGTTATTGTGAACAGACGACACAGTGTTATTGTGTGTGTACATTCTTGCTTGTTAGTTGCACGATTACGTAACGACTATAAGGCTCACATACTTAGGATATTTACCAGTACTGCTAATGAGATTTTAATGCAACATTTTGGTTTACTTGAAAATACATTCTGGATTTAAAGTACTTTCTGTGAGATACCAGATGACACAGTGGTTAGTTTATGTGACAGCTACACGATTTTATCACGACTAATGAGTGAAAATTTACAATGTTGCTTTTGCAGTGTTTCTGTTTTATATCTGCACAGTTTTTCTGTATTATTCTGGAAAGTAAAACATGTTTTAGTAGTAACTTTTGTGGTATAGCTACAATGAGACTGCTTTTTCCGTAGCACAACAATACGTTACAGCACAGTACTTTCTTCATCACGGCAATAAGCGCAATAACTAAGATATCTATATGCAAAACATTTCACTTTTGTTTATCATGAGGTAAGTACATTGACTTCTGCAGAACTTAGCTTTCGGGGGACGATAACTACGACACTTCCACAGAGATTATCTTACAACAAGACGCACAGTTTAGCGCTACAGTACACGTATTTGAGTCATTAATTTTGTACTTAAATCATTTATTTTTAAAGATATTTGAAGTACAATGATACAAAGGTTTTCCGTGATACATTTCATTCCATTGCTGTAATCTGTAACACCTGAGGGTATAATTACATTAATCCTCAGGGGGGGTACACGTTTACTTTTTGTATAACTGAGAGAGACAAACATTTCTTTTTACTATGTCAGTGACGGATGTTTACGCAATTACACAGTTGGATAATTTCACACTTATCAAATTGTATTTTGTCTGTACTTTGTGAGCTCTTCATATTTTTTCAGAACCATTGTGATACTATGAGAGCTTTGAATGATGTGTTTGGTATGGGATCATGATTTTTAAAGTACGTTTGAGGTAGATGACACTATTGAAATGAGCACAGAATTTTCTTTATGTTTTGAAATTATTGCAGAAAGCTACGACGTTTTTGAGATTTTGCTGAGTTTTTATGATATTATTATGATGACAATGTGTATTATGCTGTTGAGGTATTTTTATGATCAATAAGCTGATGCTATATGAGGAATTTGAATATGCTATGTATTTATTATGATGAAATATTGAAGAAGTGTCGATGAATATGTATATGAGTAATAAGGTAAGGAATAATGAGTAGTGGTTAGGGACTCTGACTTGTGAAAAAGGATGTTGGAAACCAAGAATCGTACTTTAAGAGTTATGAAATGTGTGTAAATGCGTGAATGTATCACAATGCCGGCGAAAATTTTTTGGACACTTGTTATAAGATTTTGTTTCTACAGATTTGTAACGCAAATATTTCGACCTGTGAAATCTTATTTTTATCAAACTGTCACTGTAGCGAAAACTGATGTAAATATTTCGGTAAGGAAGGTAGGTCACTGTAAGCACCCAGCTGCACGACAGTCACCTGGAAAAAAGCCATTAGTGAGTGCCTTTCAGAGGTACAGGTGGAGAAAAAAAAGGGGCCATTATCCTCGCTATTGACATTCCTTTGTAGAAAGCATCCCAAATACGACACGCTCAAACTTGAAAACATATGATTACACAGTGGAGCTCTTAATTTATGATCTTTACTAAAATGCCTGATGAAATGATGAGAAACATTTTACATCTATTGTCTTTCTAGTTGAGAGAATTTTTTTGCCTTTGGAGATGCCATTCGTCTAGTGAATGACGTTTCATATGTTGCTTTATATATATATTTGCTCATTTTGTTTAATATCTAGTTTCTAGCTGCACTGCAGCATTGGATAAAATAAAATTTAATTGATGTACTAATATCACTATTTTCTGTCTACAGACCCAGTAAAGAATACGTTTATGATGTACCTTCTTAGAAAAAAGAGCACAAATAATCATTTCCCTTCACAGGATTTGCATACATAATTTCCTTTTCAACTACTTGGTAATATTTCTCGTAGAATAAGTTGTGGTGCACCACTTTAATTACATAGACATTAAGATGTGAATATACATTTCCCTTTGTCTGCATTGTTGTCTTTAGTGTAATATTTTTTCTGCTTGAGCTTTGTCATGTTTAGATATAAGTCACTGCATTTGCTGCTGCTGTTTGCCAGGCATAGTGCTACTCAATTTCACTTTGTATTACTCTGTTAAGCTAGTTTTACTACTGATTTGTTTTTCTTGTTGCTGCACATTGGCTCATATTAGTTGCAATGTTGTATTTGCTTGGTAATTTAGATTTACTGTAGCTTGCTTTGCCAATTTCCATTTTTTTTGTCATTGCTGTTTGCGTTAATTGTTTTGTGCTGCTGCATTGCCTTGTCCCTTAGTTTAACATCTGAGCTCAGTGATTTAAGTTAGCTTAAGAGGGGGTAGACTATACAAGAAACTAACGATGATGAATTGGAAGAAATGCATTGAGAAGCTATAAGAAAATGGTTTGGCCAAAAAAGTATTTTGAAAGAGGATATGAACAAAAAAAGTAGGGTTTAGGGACAACAGGTTTAGGTAGGGTTTTCTTGGAAATAAATGATGAGGTAAGATAATGGAAAATAAATAATTAGGTAAGAAATGTGTGAACATATAAATACAGAAAGCATGCTTGGATAGAATTTTTTTGGTGGAAACAAATGTTGAAATAAGAGGAAAGATATATGGAATGAAGTTTTGGGGTGGACTGCAGTACCAAATGTCACACTGAAAACAAACCCTGTCCTGTATTTTTGTGTTATTACACTATGTGAATTTGTGTTTTTCCTGTCTTAATGTGTTTAACTAATAAGAGTTATGTTGTAGAAGTTATCTGATAATATGTTATTTTCTTTGTAAAGATGTTTAGACATTATTTATTCTGTTCTGTTGTAATGCTCATGTGTGAAGTTGATGTTTCAAAAGTTATTCTGATCTTTTATGTACTTACTTATGTCATAATTCGTGTAACACTGATGTATATGTTTATTTCTATTGTTTTGTAAAGCCTCTATTACTATAAATGTTATCTGTATTATTACGTTTTTAATGATGTATTTTGTACCTTTGTTATTGTATTCTTATGTTATAAAATTGTAATTTACACCAGTTCATCAAATTAAGTAACTTGTAAGTTACATTTCACTGCACACGTTTCTGTTGTTAATAGTATATGGACAATATGCGAGAAGTAGGGACTCATAGTGTTTGCACGTGTGTTAATAATTCAGCAAGGGACTGGGTAACAGCATTGCTGGTTCAAAGGACCAAAAAAAAAAAAAAAACTTTGTGAGTGCACAAGTGATGGTTTATGGACTTGCTATATTATCCGCAAGACTCTTCAGTGGTGATTGTGCACCTGCACAGTCACAACAGATGGCTGCTGGCCATCTCTACAAGGACTACAGTGGGTCTGCATCTTTGATGACCCACCAATACCATTATTTCTACAAGGACTGCAGTGGGTTTGCACCTCTGGTGGCCCACCAATACCGTAATCTCTACCAGGACTACAGTGGGTCTGCTCTGTGATGACCTACCTACAAATATTCTTCAAAACTTTGAATGACTCTGCTGTGGGTTTGCTCTGCTGTGGTCCATTACCTGTCAGCATGTCAAGAGTCAGCACTGTCTTTCCGTTGGAAGGACAACACTACTTTAAGACTGCATGGAAATCCACTACTTCCATGTGCATTCTCTTTTACTGCTCAGACTTTGAAAAAAAAAACTGCAATTTTACTGTGATGAATGATCAGGACTGTCTTTATGGACTGTGAGAAAATTTTAGCTTTTGACCAACATTGTATCAATAAGTGTGTGCATTTGATATCTTTGTTATTGTAATTATGAAAAATTTTATCAAATCATTATTGGCCACTGCCCAAAACAATTTGTAAAATTTTTTGTGGGGAGCATGGGGGCTATGTAAGTAGGCTGTTTAGGTTTTTATATTGGTAACGCCACGTAGCGCTCTGTATGAAAATCACTGGCTGTGCTGTGTGCAGTCTGTGGATGGTTGGCATTGTTGTAATTCTCGCCATTGTAGCGTTGGGCAGCTGGATGTTAACAGCGCGTAGCGTTGCGCAGTTGGAGGTGAGCCGCCAGCAGTGGTGGATGTGGGGAGAGAAATGGCGGAGTTTTGAAATTTGTAAGACTGGATGTTATGAACTGCTATATATATTATAACTATTAAGGTAAATACATTGTTTTGTTCTCTATCAGAATCTTTCATTTGCTAACTATGCCTATCAGTAGTTAGTGCCTTCAGTAGTTTGAATCTTTTATTTAGCTGGCAGTAGTGGCGCTCGCTGTATTGCAGTAGTTCGAGTAACGAAGATTTTTGGTGAGGTAAGTGATTTGTGAAAGGTATAGGTTAATGTTAGTCAGGGCCATTCTTTTGTAGGGATTTTTAAAAGTCAGATTGCGTTGTGCTAAAAATACTGTGTGTCAGTTTAAGCACAGTCATGTAAAAGTTTTCTAAGGGGACGTTTGAAGTTAAGTCCCATAGTGCTCAGAGCCATTTGAACCAATTTTTGACAGGGTGCAGTTGTCATACCGAAATAAACAATCATCGTCTTCAAACTGTTCTTCTGCTGCATGCAGTGGGCAATGCGTAAAATGTATCCATATCCTCCCGCATTTAGCGTTTTCTTAGTGCAATAAGGGATCCACACCCTATCCACGAAAATTATCACCGTACCGTACCATTGCTCCTCCGTACCACAGGTACCGTTCTCCAGCCATTCGCCAAAACCCAAACCTTTTTCAGATTGTCACAGGGTATGGCGTGATTCATCACTCCACATAAGTCGTTTTCAGTCATCCACTGTTCAGTTAAGTCGTTCTTCACCCCAAGCACTGCTCAGCACTGATTATAGAAATGTGTGGCTTATGAGGAACTGCTCGACCATTGCACCCCACTCCTTTTAACTCCGTGTGCACAGTCATTGTGGTAGCTGGACTGCTGGTATCGCTCTCGAAATCATGGGTGACTCCTTCTGCTTAATTCATGCGAATTTTTACAACCACACTGCGCAATACTCGACAGTTCACGACCATCAGTATATGAGGTGTGCCTGGCTTGATTTAGCTGTGGCTGTTCCTTCGTGTTTTCACTTTACAGTTACATCACCAACAATCGACTTGGGCAACTTTAGAAGGGTTGAAATGTCTCTGACGGATCTGTTACTCAGGTGACATCCAATGGCTCGCCCTCGTTCGAAGTCATTCAACACACCTGAGCGACCCATTCTGTTGTTACTGCTTCTCTGTTCACAGCACAATATTCCCAGTTCTCTGTTATATTGTTGGACGACGGGTTTGCCTCTCGTGACATCTTGTGGTCGACTCCGCATTACATAGGGCTATCCTATTATCTTTGATCGGATAGGGATTAAGTATGAAATTATTTGGATGAACGTTTGCAGCACAAATGAACTGTCATTATTATATAATGCTTCGCCAGCGAAAACAAAGAGTCCCAATAAATTATAAAAAGGGAAAATAGACAAATGGTGTATCAAACTGACCAGTGTGAGGTCTAGTTTCGCAAAAAATAAATAAAAAACTAATTACTTGAAAGTAGTCAGAGTAATTAAGAAAAATTTAATTAGCGATTTGAGGGAAAACTGAAATATTTCGCAAACACGTTCTACTGGCTGTATGAATGAAGTCACAAGGCCTAGCTAATGTGCACATGACACGTTATAGTGGTGTGATATTTAACTGTTAAAAAGACTTCCTTCGAATCACGTACTAAATTCAGAACATCTAGGGAACAGAAAACGCTAGGAAAGAAATGAAGTGCCAATAAGACCATACTTTCTGAACAAAATTTGAAAATATAAAAAACTGAAATAATTGGTCAAACATTTTATGAAATGATTTGTCTAAAAGCAAGAACTAAAACAGATTAGCGAAACAATTGATGTGCCTTTGAATGATACTGGAACCATGTACAGAAAATGAGGTACGTCAAATGTTTCTATGATCTATTTTATTTCCTATTTTTAGTCAAATCAGTTCACAAAGCATTTGACCGATTCTCCAATTTTAAATTTTTTTTTAGATAATGTAATCTTCATCTAATTCAGCTGCCTTTTTTTCTGAATAATATGAAATCATTCATGTTATGTTTTGTGTAACTGTTCGCAGAATTTTTGAAACTCTGTTGGATGTATCTTAATATACGTAACATAGAGCATTAACTAAAAAAAAAATAAAAGTTTCAAAATGGCTTTTGAATTCATAATTACCTATGAAATGAATTGAAAACCGTATTTTGCCTAAACATTTGCAAAAATTTCGATTCATTGGAATTTGAGATAAGTAATCACACAACACTTAGACCTAAATGACATAATTAGACAACAGTGGGCAGCAGAGTTATTATGCCACACTTATTCAGATTGTCCAACATATATGCAAGTATATGTGCTTGACTTTAGCATTGTATTACAAGTTTCACACAAACCTTTCTGCACAGCTTTCTGTGCAATATAACGATAAGCATAAACAAAAGTAGGATAGTTATTGATTATACAAGTTTTGTTCCTGGATTCAATATATGAGACTTCTCATTCTCGATTTTATACAACATTGATGTCACCCACATTAGCAAAAGTAGACTGGACAGTTACAAGATCATCAATTACAATATCTTGATAGAAATAAATACTTCTATAATCTGAAGAGTCATATTCAGTTATCTCTTCATGTAAGTCTTCTTTTTTTAGTTCCTAAAATCTGAATATTTAGCTAATATTTAATAATTCACACAAAATATGGTGTGGGCTCATTGCAAATGAGTTCATAAACTGGATTCCTCACATTCACATTTTTCCCACCAATCAGTAATTATCATTACAAACTAAGCTACACCCTTACTTGCTCTGTAAATGACATTAAATTAGCAAAAGTCGTGTCATGTAAACATAATTTATAAAATTCATATTTTAATGTTCAATGCCATTTAAAAAAAACCTTTGTACCTGGCCTTTGGAGCAGCTTTTATGAAGGCTTCTACTCAGATAAAGTGAGGAGAAAATTTGAGTGTTGTCTGGATATCGTACATGTATGCAAATATTGCTGATGTTCTCAAACAGATGCACAGCTACACACATAAACTATATCACAATGTTATTACTATTATAAAAGATTCAATGAACAATTTTTCAAACTTCCTTCTCAATTTCAGAGTCTATTTTCTATTCACAGCACTGTTATCACATATGTCTTTAATTTCACAAGAAATTACAGTTACACACAAATGTAATATCGAAATTATAAATATAATGCTACTGATAACTGATTATCATCATACCAACAACACAAAGTGCTTAGGCTTCCTTGGGAAGCTACAGTTTAAAGAAAAGTCCTGTATCACATTAACCAAAATCATTTTGTAGCACTAAAGCAACTACAAAACCAAACTGACGTTCTTTTGGTTTTATAGCCGTTTTTCGTGTCTCACATTGATGTGATGTAACACTGAAGATCGTTTCATTCAAGTTTAATGTTGAAGATGTTACGTATTGATGCCCTTTTGGGAACTTAAATGCTACAGCCTTAATAAAATGGTGATTCTGGACTTAATTGCTTTTCAAATGTTTCAACAAGTAATCACTTCTTCTATTTCCTTTTGAAATGATAGACACAAAAGTCAGTTTGAACATAAATGACTATATGTTATACACTCCTGGAAATGGAAAAAAGAACACATTGACACCGGTGTGTCAGACCCACCATACTTGCTCCGGACACTGCGAGAGGGCTGTACAAGCAATGATCACACGCACGGCACAGCGGACACACCAGGAACCGCGGTGTTGGCCGTCGAATGGCGCTAGCTGCGCAGCATTTGTGCACCGCCGCCGTCAGTGTCAGCCAGTTTGCCGTGGCATACGGAGCTCCATCACAGTCTTTAACACTGGTAGCATGCCGCGACAGCGTGGACGTGAACCGTATGTGCAGTTGACGGACTTTGAGCGAGGGCGTATAGTGGGCATGCGGGAGGCCGGGTGGACGTACCGCCGAATTGCTCAACACGTGGGGCGTGAGGTCTCCACAGTACATCGATGTTGTCGCCAGTGGTCGGCGGAAGGTGCACGTGCCCGTCGACCTGGGACCGGACCGCAGCGACGCACGGATGCACGCCAAGACCGTAGGATCCTACGCAGTGCCGTAGGGGACCGCACCGCCACTTCCCAGCAAATTAGGGACACTGTTGCTCCTGGGGTATCGGCGAGGACCATTCGCAACCGTCTCCATGAAGCTGGGCTACGGTCCCGCACACCGTTAGGCCGTCTTCCGCTCACGCCCCAACATCGTGCAGCCCGCCTCCAGTGGTGTCGCGACAGGCGTGAATGGAGGGACGAATGGAGACGTGTCGTCTTCAGCGATGAGAGTCGCTTCTGCCTTGGTGCCAATGATGGTCGTATGCGTGTTTGGCGCCGTGCAGGTGAGCGCCACAATCAGGACTGCATACGACCGAGGCACACAGGGCCAACACCCGGCATCATGGTGTGGGGAGCGATCTCCTACACTGGCCGTACACCACGGGTGATCGTCGAGGGGACACTGAATAGTGCACGGTACATCCAAACCGTCATCGAACCCATCGTTCTACCATTCCTAGACCGGCAAGGGAACTTGCTGTTCCAACAGGACAATGCACGTCCGCATGTATCCCGTGCCACCCAACGTGCTCTAGAAGGTGTAAGTCAACTACCCTGGCCAGCAAGATCTCCGGATCTGTCCCCCATTGAGCATGTTTGGGACTGGATGAAGCGTCGTCTCACGCGGTCTGCACGTCCAGCACGAACGCTGGTCCAACTGAGGCGCCAGGTGGAAATGGCATGGCAAGCCGTTCCACAGGACTACATCCAGCAGCACTACGATCGTCTCCATGGGAGAATAGCAGCCTGCATTGCTGCGAAAGGTGGATATACACTGTACTAGTGCCGACATTGTGCATGCTCTGTTGCCTGTGCCTATGTGCCTGTGGTTCTGTCAGTGACCCCAGGAATGTGTCAATAAAGTTTCCCCTTCCTGGGACAATGAATTCACGGTGTTCTTATTTCAATTTCCAGGAGTGTATTATACAGACCAGGATTCCTAACATTGGGTTGCTACAGAATCCTTGAACATATTCTCAGTTCGAATATAACATCTTTTCTTGAGGCCCACAATATGTCATGGAGTAAGCATGGTTTTAGGAAGCATTACCTGTGCGAAACTCAGCTTGCCCTTTTCTCGCATGATGTACTGCGAACTATGGATAAAGGGCAACAGGCAGTTCCATATTTCTAGATTTCCGGAAAGCGTTTGACACGGTGCACCGTTGCATATTGTTAAAGAAGGTACGTGCGTGTGGAATAGGTTCACAGATATGTGAGTGGCTCGAAGACTTCTTAAGTAATAGAACCCAGTATGTAGTCCTCGACGTCGAATGTTCATTAGACACAAGCGTATCATCGGGAGTGCCCCGGGGAAGTGTGATAGGACTGCAGTTGTTCTTTATATACATAAATGATTTGGCGAGCAGCGTGGGCAGCAGTCTGTGGTTGTTTGCTGATGATGGTGTGGTGTACGACAAGGTGTCGAAGTTGAGTGACTGTAGAAAGACACAAGACGACTTGGCCAAAATTTCTAATAGGTCTACTGAATGACTACTAGCTCTAAATGTGGAAAAATGTAAGTTAATGCTGATAAGTAGGAAGAACAAACCTGTAACGATCGGATACAGTAGTTGTTGTGTCCTGCTTGACAGAGTCAAGTCGTTTAAATATGTGGGCGTAATGTTGCAAAGTGACATGAAATGTAACAAGCATGTGATAACTGTGGTAGGGAGGCGAATGGTCGACTTCGGTTTATTGGGAGAATTTTGGGAAAGAATGGTTCACCTGTATAGGAGACCGCACATACGAAGCTGGTGCGACCTGTTCTTGAGCACTGCTCAGATGTTTGGGATCCGTACGAGGTCGGGTTGAAGTAAGACATCGAAGCAATTCAGAGGTGGACTGGTAGATTTGTTACTGGTAGCTTCGAGCAACAGGCAAGTGTTAAGAGATGCTTTGGGAACTGAAATGGGAATCCGTGGATAGAAGGCGACATTCTGTTCGAGGAACGCTATTGAGAAACTTTAGAGAACCGGCATTTGAAGCTGACTACAGAACGGTTCTGTTGCCTCCAACACACACTGCCCGTAAGGACCACTAAGATATGAGGAATTAGGGCTCATACGAAGGCATATAGATAGTCGTTTTTTCTTCGTTCTACTGGGGAGTAGAATAGGAAAGGGAATGACTAGTAGTGGTATGGCGCATCCTCCGCCACTCACCGTAGGGTAGAGTGCGGAGTATCGATAAAAATGTAGATGCAGATGTATAGACTGTTCATTTAGTTTTTTAATATTAGCTATAATAATGTATTCTCAGATAACCTTTTATCTTTCATATGGGACTGCATTAATAGTCCACAGAAAAATTAGCATAAGTGCTGTCTCCATTGTCTTCTGGAAAATTTACACGAAATATATTGCACAGATATTTTGTTTTGTAATACAATAATGCTCACAAATTTCAAGGTGCATTTCGACGATTAGGTACAGAAAATTACCTGGTCATTTGAAATTTCAGTTTTTGATCAATGTATTTTTGCTTTTCTTAAATCGTGACATTATTTTCTTAATACTTTGCGTGTTACTATTATAGTCAGATTCGATTAATCGAAATAAGCTCTCTGAGAAATCTCTCTGTTTGTCCACTGAGGGACTGCACATCTTTAGAGGTTGGTTTTGGCCATAAGCCAATGAGAACCCTTCGCAGTTTTGCAACCATGAGGTGCTCTAATCTGAATGTGCATTCACAATTATGGTGCTGTTTTTCGTCAATTTTTTTCTGTTTGATTTAGGAGGAACGCTTGCTTCGTCTGTTGTTTGTCTGTGCTGTTTCGGAGTTCCTACAACGATGAACACATATTTTCAGTTACTTGCCACTGTGTATTCTAAAGATCTGCACAGGTAACATGCGATTACTCCACGTTAGTGGTCATGGGAATATCCTTCCACATGATCAAATGGAACGTCATAGATTGCTCACTTTCGGTTAAGTGGAAGATGGTTACAGGAGCGAAAATTATCTTCTCTGTCCTTTCTCCTATAGGTTCAAACCTTTCATACTCCGTTGAGTTGTAAATGATTTACTGTCTTGCTGGAAGCTGTGTATTGCGAGCATGTGTTTGTGTTACTCATTTCGGAAAGTTGACTTTAATTTAACTCTTGAAAATCCACGTGGACTTCGTAAACCACTTCGTTATTTGAGGACAATATATATATAAGGTGGTCAGAAAAAGTCTGAAAAGCTTCTAAGTGTGTTGCAGGTTAGGTTGTGCTGAGAAATAATTGTTAAGCCAATCAGGCTGTTGCGAGCGCAAATTCAAGTGACCTGCCACAGATGGTGTCGCCAAACGTGTAATTCGTTTAGTATTCTAAAACCGAACAAGAGGGTAATTTAAAAATTGGACTTGCGACGGTAGTAAGGATCGAAACTTGAATTTGTGCACACAGCGGCCTGATTGGCTAACTTCAATGCTATTTACCTCGGAAACGGCGCAACGTATCGAATTTTTTTCTTAATAATTAATTCTCAGCACAGCCTACCCTGGAACACACTTACAAGCTTTTCAGACTGTTTTGACCGCCATGTACATTCATAACCTTTTCTTTCAATATTATTTGACTCCATCCTAGCCAATTAGTCTATTACATTTACTTAAAGTAACTTCAAGCTGGCCCCATATTGTATACACTTCTTGAAGCCAAATGCGGAACGTAAATTTTCTATGGCACAAACTGTTAGCTACATTAATTACATTCTATAACTGCCTACAACTACCCATAAATATTACTTCGTTGCATGAACTTAGATTTCAGATGAAGAAAGGTCGATTACTAGCTGCTGTTATGGATGGCAGCTGTTTTCTAAACGTACTCTGGAGTGAACTACCATATCAGTGCGAAATATTGTGGAATACAGATAGCAGCCGGCCGTTGTGGCCGAGCGATTCTATGCGCTTCAGTCCGGAACCACGCTGCTGATACGGTCGCAGGTTCGAATCCTGACTTGGGCATGGATGTCTGTGATGTCCTTAGTTTAGTTAGGTTTAAGTAATTCTAAGTTCTAGGGAACTGATGACCTCAGATGTTAAGTCTCATAGTGCTCAGAGCCATTTGAACCATTTTTTGAATACAGATAGCAAGGGGCTTTCTCATTACAATATTAGATGGAAGTCTCATTCTGAACTTGTTCTGATCTTAATGATTCAATAAAGTGTTATATCCTAGCCAGTAATGCCACCCGAGCCCGCTGCCAAAAGATTGGCAGCATCAAAGTCCGGACGCCGTCCGCATTAGCAGCGCCAGCGAGACAGGAAATCGCCGCAAGTCTGCGCGCGCCACCGCTGGCTTCTGGGTTCTTAAACGCTGGAGTCGCGAGCGCCAGGAGTTCTGTATTCGCCGCTCAGTTGTATACTCGCCACCGAATTGTGTACTT
The DNA here is from genome assembly GCF_021461395.2 of Schistocerca americana. NCBI lineage: Eukaryota > Metazoa > Arthropoda > Insecta > Orthoptera > Acrididae > Schistocerca > Schistocerca americana. The sequence goes on along the minus strand of NC_060130.1, from coordinate 582,254,737 downwards.
GCTAGTCAGTTGTGTGTTCATCGCAGCAGAGTTGTTGTTTGTCGTCAGCCGACGCTGACCTAGCCGCTCCGACTCGAACTAGACAGATTTCTGTAGACACGGAGTTCACTACTGTGTTTCTGTATCTTCATTAATAAAGATAAGTACCGACTTTTATTTAATCAGAGTGTTTGGGTTTTCATCTTTCTGTTCACTGTTCCAGCGGACCGGTCGGCCCGCTATTAAAAGTGTGGCGGTGACTTCGTAAGCCGTTTCTACGGCGAATTGTTTGTCCCTACGAACGCCGCCACAAAACTGGCGACGAGGACTTCCGAACTCGTGTGCAGGGCTGGTTCAACTTGTTTTTTGTTCTACTAGTTATAGAGATAAAATTTTGGGGGCTGGTTTACTTTGTGTTCACTATGTCTGCCAAATTACAACAGTTGATCTTGTTACAGAGTCAGCAAATACAAAGTCTGGTGGAAGCAATCGCCAAACAAGCGGCTAATCCACCAACACAAAAGGAACAAGCACAGGCAGCACCACCTTTCCGTGCTTTTGATGCATCAAGAGAAGAATGGCGAGAATATTTCGCGCAGTTGCAGGCGCACATGACAGTCTACAAAATCACAGGTACTGAGCGGCAGCTTTATTTAATTTCCACTGCAGGCGTGGAAATCTATCGCCTACTTTGTAAGTTGTTCCCGGAATCCCAGCCAGAAGCTTTAGACTATGACGTTGTTGTTACCAAGCTTGCTGAGTATTTCGAGTCGCGAGTTCATGTGGCAGCAGCAAGATTCAAGTTCTTCAGATTAAAGAAACTGCCACATCAATCTAATAAACAGTGGTTAACAGATTTACGGGGTCTCACCCGTCAGTGCCGATTTAATTGTGTGTGTGGAGCTTCCTACAGTGATGTCATGCTACGAGACGCTATTACTCAAAACATTGCAGATTCTCGTATTCGTGCTGCTATCTTAAAGTTGCCTGACCCGTCATTAGAGACTGTGATGAACATCATTGAAGCCCAAGATACTTTTGACTATGCTGAGTGTGAGTTAGATCAGCCATGTATTTCTCAAATTGCCTGTGCTAAGCAAGTTATGTCACGCCCGCGGCCCCACCGGCAGAGTCAGACTGTAAACACTAGCCGGCCGGGTCATGTTAAACACATTCGTCAGCCGTGTGTGCAAAATGATAGAGTTAAGTCTTGCCCTAAGTGTGTTCTGGCTCATCCTCGTGAACGTTGCCCGTTAAGAAACGCGGTTTGTCACTTTTGTCAAAGGAAAGGACACATCCAGACTGTTTGTTTGCGTAAACGCAAGAACAATTCTAGTGCTGCCCAGCCCATGGATATTCATGTTCTTCAAAGCCAGCCCCCCCAGAAGGTCGCGTTTAAAGACTCTTCCACGGTTCGTGTGGGTAATAAACTTGTTCGCGATAAGCCACCCACCCAGCCCTCTGCTATGCGACCCAAGCGTAATTCAAACGCTGTAAAACGTAATGTACAGACTGCAAGTGAAGCGGGAGTTGTTGTTCCACCCGCCCAATCCACGAGTTGTCGTAAGCAGCGAACACGCGCTAAACGCGCTGATTTTGTCTTCCGCCTCCACTGCACCGATCCAGAGACAGTGTAATAAACTATTTGTGAAGCTACGCATCCAGGATAAGACCTTCAATTTTCAATTAGACACTGATGCGTCTGTGACTCTCATAAATAGTGCTACGTATGCGGCTATCGGCCGCCCTAAACTTTCAGCGGCAAAACATTCTTTGGCTACTTATAGTGGAGAACAAATTCCTGTGTTAGGTGTATGTAGCGTGCCAGCCACATTCCGTGGCAATACAAAAACAGTTTCATTCACAGTGCTCCGCGCTACAGGCAGTGTAAACATTTTCGGATTAGACTGTTTTGACTTGTTTGGCCTGTCTATCCAAGACAATGTGTTGCAACTTAATTCTGTTGTTGTTCCTCAAGACAGCATAACCGATTTGTGTAAACGATACAGTGACATATTTAAAGACGAACTAGGTTGTGCTGTGAACTTTGCCGCTCATATTACGTTAAAAGACAATGCTCAGCCTCGATTTTTTCGTGCTCGTCCAGTGCCTCACGCCCTCCGGGCACCTGTAGAAGATGAACTTCGTCGTTGGCAAAACAACGGTGTTATTCAACCCGTTTCAGCGAGGCAGTGGGCTTCTCCCTTAGTTATTATAAAGAAACCGTCTGGCAAGTTACGTTTGTGTGCTGATTTTAAGTCGACAGTTAATCCTCAGACTGTCATTGATTCTTTTCCTTTGTCTAGACCGGACGAGCTGATGGATAAGTTAGGGGAAGCTCGTTTCTTTTCCAAAATTGATCTCCGTGAAGCATATTTGCAATTGTCCCTCGACGAGCAATCACAACAGTATTTTGTCATAAACACGTCGTTGGGGTTTTTCCGTTTTCTGCGTTTGCCTTTTGGTTGTGCGTCAGCTCCAGCTGTTTTTCAGCGTTTTTTGTCACAACTTCTGGCTAATGTGCCATCGTGTTGCAACTATTTAGACGATATTGTTGTGTCCGGTCGGACGCCTGCTGAACATTTCCGTAATTCGGAGTGTTTGTTTACAGTGTTGTCTCAGGCAGGCCTACGTTGCAACATCGATAAATGTTCATTTTTCCTTACGGAGATGGAGTATCTGGGACATGTTATTAATGCTCAAGGCATTCATCCCTCCCAGTCACATTTAGCAGCTATTCGTGATTTGCCCGCCCCTCGCAATCTGCATGAATTGCAAGCAGTTCTTGGCAAATTGACGTATTATATTAGGTTTATACCTAATGCATCACAGATTGCTGCACCGTTGCATCGTCTCCGCCGTAAGAATGTTCCGTTTGTGTGGTCAGCTGATTGCCAATCAGCCTTTCAGCAGCTTAGAGGCTTTATTGAATGATCGTTGTCTGGTCCATTACGACCCTAACAAGCCTCTGGTGTTAGCTTGTGATGCCTCTTCTTTCGGCCTCGGTGCTGTGTTGTCTCACCGAGTCGGTAACACCGAACGTCCTATTGCGTTCGCATCTAAATTGCTAAACAAAGCTCAGTGTAATTATAGCCAATTGGACAAGGAAGCGTTGGCTATTGTGTTCGGTGTCACAAAATTCCATCACTACCTCTATGGTAGACCATTCTATTTAGTAACAGATCACAAGCCCCTGACGTCACTGTTTCATCCGTCTAAACCAGTTCCTCAGCGGACAGCTCAGAGACTACAACGTTGGGCTCTTTTGTTATCACAATACCAGTATGAGATACTGTATCGCCCTACAGCTCAGCATGCAAACGCTGACGCGCTTTATAGATTGCCGATTGCTGCGGATGATGTCTTCGATTCCTCTGACGACTCTTGCCATCAGATTGACGCTGATGAGCATCAATCCCTCCGGGATTTTCCGATTGATTATCGTCAGGTGGCACGTGAGACAGCTACGGATCCTCATCTGAGTTTACTATTACGTTTTGTTCAACGTGGTTGGCCGTCCAAGGCAAAGGACATATCAGATCCTGTGGTTCGTCGCTATTATCCGCAACGTCATCTGTTGTCTGTTTCGCACGGAGTTTTGCTGTTACGCACCGAGAATGACCAGCTTCGTGTAGTGGTTCCCCAAGTGCTCCAATCCAAGGTCCTCGACTTGTTGCATCAAGGTCATTGGGGAGTGGTCCGCACCAAGCAGCTTGCCCGCCGTCATTGTACATGGATCGGCATTGATAAGCAGATTATGCAGATGTCTACAGATTGTTCGACGTGTGCCGAACACCAAGCTGCTCCGCCTCAACGCTATTTTGAGTGGGCACGCCCTGCCGGTCCCTGGCAGCGAGTACATATTGATTTCGCTGGTCCATATTGGCATTCTCGTTGGCTCATCGTGATAGATGCATTTAGTAATTTTCCGTTTGTTGTGCCCATGCAGTCTACAACGTCTGCACAAACTATACAGGCGTTGACTTCAATTTTTTGTATTGAGGGTCTTCCAGAAGTTTCGGTGTCTGACAATGGTCCACAATTTACCTCTGCTGAATTTGAAAGTTTTTGTTCTGCCAATGGCATTCGCCATGTTCTTACTCCGCCGTTCCACCCTCAATCGAATGGTGCAGCGGGACGTTTTGTACGCACATTCAAGGATCATATGGACCGCCTCCGTGCTACGCACTCTCGTCAGCAGGCCCTCATCACGTTCCTGTCGTCGTACCGGACCACGCCACGCGACGGCCCTTCGCCTGCGGAGCTTCTCCACGGCCGTCGTCATCGCACCCTACTACGGTTGTTGCACCCCCCGGATCGACCCGCCGCTTCTGAGCATCGCACGCGTTTTCAGCGCAACGACGCCGTTTTTTTCAGAGTTTATCACGGTCGCCGTCGTTGGGAACGTGGTACCGTGATAAGTGTCCAGGGTCGCGGTTTTTATACTGTTCAAGGTGCTACTGGGGTGCACAAGAGGCATCAGAACCAGTTGCGCCGCGCTGGCCGCCCGGATTCTGCCGCTCGTTCTTTGTCCACAGATTTGGTCCGCGCCGGGTTCCAGCCGCGCCCTCCGACTTCGCTGCCGCCCCCAGGGCAGCAGCAGCAGCCGTCGCCGCTACCACGCCGACAGCCCGTCCCGTTGATGCCTCCCGCACATCTTCATCCGGGAGCGCCCCCGGTGGTCGCTCCGGCGCCTGCGGTCCCTCTTCAGTCGCCACCGCCTTCGGAGCTGATGGACGTCGACCCCTCAGCCGGGCCGCCTTCCCAAGCGGTGGCTGTGCAGCCTGTCCTGCAGCCGCTTTCCTTGGGCACCCCCAAGGAGTCTGACACCGCAGCGCCTTGTCCGGCGCCCACTCAGCAGCCGTCGACGCAGCGTCAGGAGACGCTGCCTCTCTTCGTGGGTCCCGACGCCCCGTCGCGTCCAGTACCAGAAGCTGCGCCCGTGGTCACAGGCGTGCACCCTGACCTCGGTTTTCAGTCGGTGTTTCCCGAGGCCCCGCGCAGCCAATGCTGGGGTGCGGACCGGGGACTGCCACCGACAACAGTCTCCGCCCCGGTCTCTTCTGCTATGCCTGCGGCCAGACCCCTCCCCCGCCGTCGACGCTCGCCACGTCATTATTCAACGACGGTGCGGCGATTTGGGGGGGAGGAGTGTTATATCCTAGCCAGTAATGCCACCCGAGCCCGCTGCCAAAAGATTGGCAGCATCAAAGTCCGGACGCCGTCCGCATAAGCAGCGCCAGCGAGACAGGAAATCGCCGCAAGTCTGCGCGCGCCACCGCTGGCTTCTGGGTTCTTAAGCGCTGGAGTCGCGAGCGCTAGGGGTTCTGTATTCGCCGCTCAGTTGTATACTCGCCACCGAATTGTGTACTTGCTAGTCAGTTGTGTGTTCATCGCAGCAGAGTTGTTGTTTGTCGTCAGCCGACGCTGACCTAGCCGCTCCGACTCGAACTAGACAGATTTCTGTAGACACGGAGTTCACTACTGTGTTTCTGTATCTTCATTAATAAAGATAAGTACCGACTTTTATTTAATCAGAGTGTTTGGGTTTTCATCTTTCTGTTCACTGTTCCAGCGGACCGGTCGGCCCGCTATTAAAAGTGTGGCGGTGACTTCGTAAGCCGTTTCTACGGCGAATTGTTTGTCCCTACGAACGCCGCCACAAAATAAAGTATTGGCACAAGTATTCTTTCAAATCTAGAGTCAACGATTACATATCTGAGGGAACATCCTCATCTGCCGTGCTAGGAGCTGTAAGGCGAATTCCGACACACTATTCAGCTTCTTGACTAATCATTACTTACTATTTAATGTTTGAACAGTAAGTATGCAAAATTAATTCCAGTTGCGCTTTGAAAGTGTAAGTGCGTGTGTCTGTGGCTATTCTGTTAAATGCTGGTCAGATAGCGTTTCCAATTTGTTTTCTTGAGCATAATTGTTTATACTTCACTGCATAGCTTAATAATTCAGGCCTTTAACTAGCTGATTGTGATAGTAGTTCAATTTTTACCACACACACACACACACACACACACACACACACACACACACACACACACACACACACGCACATGTTCTCGCGCACTATACAGTGTATCTGCAGAATACTCTCAACTGCAAACACCGAATGGTTTTGATATTTAGAGACAATATCCATCTCAGATAAACAGCAGTTACAATTTTTTTGCCCATACATACGTGACACTCATATACCGGTCACTCTTCAGTCTAATTATAATTTTGGAGATGTCTTCCACTGATTAGCGTCAGTAATTAAATCTTTTGTTTATTATAGTGTAGTACCACTTCTCACTTTTTGCAGTACCACCCACATTTCCCCACAAGGCTGCAAAGCTTCTCAGTGCTTCTTCTGCATGCCACTCTTCAAAAACTTTACGAAGTCTTGCTTTAGCTTCACACGTTTCTCATTGGGATCTTGCTTACAATCGGATATCGCAGGTTTAATTTAAAAAAGAACTAGTGATCCTTGGGGACCATTCCTAGGATATCATCTTTAAACAATGTTACTGAGTTCATGGATATTACTGCTCATTTCCTTGTTTCCTTGCTAATCCTTAGCAATATCAAATTTCGCCATGTCTTCTTCTTTAGGTTGTTACATCATATCCTGTATCCTTCGCAACGGTCGTAGTCTTCCCTCAGAATTATTTTCAACCGTCCACTGCATACATCAGTTAGGAACAGGAACACAACGATGGACCTGTCATTGCGACAGAACTGATTTCTGCCGGCCGCTGTGGCCTAGCGGTTCTAGGCGCTTCAGTCGGGAACCTCGCTGCTGCTACGGTCGCAGGTTCGAATCCTGCTTCGGGCATGGATGTGTGTGATGTCCTTAGGTTAGTTAACTTTAAGTAGGTCTAAGTCTAGGGGACTGCTGAGGTCAGATGTTAAATCCCATAGTGCTTAGAGCTATTTGAACCATTTGGAACTGATTTCTGCTGGCCCTTCCAGGGATACATTTAACCTGCACAGAGAAAAACCATTCAATTACTTGTAATGCACATTTCCTGTAGATACCGTAAAACTTTTACGAATTTCACCTTCCACTGTTATAGTGACATATTATTCTTCCAATAACATATCAGCAGGAAAACTCACCAGATCAGCGGTGCTGAAATATCCTCTGAAACATTGTCAGATCTCGCAGACGTCACAGCAGCTTAATTAAAAAATGTTATAATCTGAAATATTTCCTAGAATACTGAACTGCAATGGTGCTTTGGTTGTCTTTACAGATTTGCTACATACAAAATTACAGCTTATGTAATAACGTTTTTGACTCGTTGCAGGCGAAGACACGGACTGAGACTTTCTTCCTTGGCGGGAAGATGTCTAGCATATCAGTGAGAGTATTGTCACTGACAGTGTTTAACGTCCACATCTGATACAATTTGTTGATCAGGATCCTGATGCTACCAACCATGCATCATTTGGAACGCAAACCGGATGCTTCCTAGAAAAGCACCACCCCACTACCATGCTTTATTGACCCGGCAGGAACTCACTTTCTTCAGCAGAGAATCAATTGACAGGCGCATCACACGAATGTTGAAATATTTTAACTTCTGAACTTAAAAGTTCACATTATTTTGATAACGGCTTGTAAATGATGCCTTATAAGGCTTTGCATATACTGGGCGCATGAAAATTCAAGTTATGAAAAATATAAAGAAACGTTATAGTTTAACATCACGCCAGCTACGAGGTCACTAGAGACGGACTAGGTGAACCAAAGAACCAGCGTGGCGTTAAACTGTCGCTAATGTCAAATGGTTCAAATGGCTCTGAGCACTATGGGACTTAACATCTGAGATCATCAGTCCCCTAGACTTAGAACTACTTAAACCTAACTAACCTAAGGACATCACACACATCCATGCCCCAGGCAGGATTCGAATCTGCGTCCGTAGTAGCCACGCGGTTCTGGACTGGAGCTCCTAGAGCCGCTCGGTCACAGCAGCCGGCGAAATATGAGCACAAGTGCACATTGTACACGAGTGGCAGGATAATACACATTGTTGTAGCTCTGTGTTGTTCTGTTCTTGAATCCGAAGACTAGTTTGACGCAGCTCTCTGCATTGCTCTATTCTGTGCAAGCCTCTTCACCTGCGAATAACTACTGCAGCTTACACCCTCCTGAATCTGCTTACTGTATTCATCTCTTGGCCTCCACTTACGATCTTTACTCGCACACTTCCCTCCAATACTAAACTGAATATTTCTAGATGACTCAGAATGTGTTCTAACAACCGATCCCTTCTGTTGAGTCAAGTTATGTCACAAATTTCTTTTTTCACCAATTTTATTTAGCATTCTCGCAATAGCTACGCTACCTTCTAATCTTTAGAATTCTTCTGTAGCACCGCATTTCAAAGGCTTCTATTCTCTTGTCTGAACTGCTTATCACTCACGTTTCACTTCCATACAAGGATACACCTTAAACAAATACCTTCAGAAAAGATATCCTAAAGCTTCAATCCATATTTTATGTTAAAAATTTCTCTTCTACAGAAAAATTTTTCTTGGCTTACCATTCTACATTTTATATGCTCTCTACTTCTGCCATTATCAGTTACTTTGCTGCCCAAAATAGCAAAACTGTTCTAGTACTTTTAGTGTTTCATTTCCTAACCTAATTCCCCCACCATCGCCTAATTTAATTTGTTCCCGTTTATCTTACATCTTACCTTCAAGACACTGTCCATTCCGTTCAACTGCTCTTCCAAGTTCTTGGCTGTCTGACAGAAATACGGTGTCATCGGCAAACCTCAAATCTTTTATTTCTTCTCCCTAAGCTATAATTCCTTCCCCTAATTCTTCTTCGGTTTTCTTTACTGTTTGCTCAATGTACAGACTAAACATTATTGAAGATAGGCTATAACTCTGTCTCACTCCTTTCTCAACCACTGCTTCCCTTTCATGCCTTTCGACTCTTGTAACTGCCGCCTGGTTTCTGTACAAGTTTTATAATATACCTTCCCCTTCCCGTATTTTACCCCTGCTGTCTTAAAATTTCAAATAATATATTTCAGTCAACATTATCAAAAATTTTCTCTAAGCCTACAAATGCTATAAACGTAGGTTTGCCTTTCTTTAACCTATCTTCTAATGTAAGTCGTAGGGTTAGTATTGCTTCGCGCGTTCCTGTATTTCTCCGGAACTCAAACTGATCATCCCAGAGGTCGGCTTCTACTATTTTTTCCATTGATCTATAATTTGTGTCGGTATTTTGCAACCATGACTTATTAGACTAAAAGCTCGGTAACATTCACATCTGTCAGCAACTGCTTTCTATGGAACTGGAACTATTACATTCTTCTTGAAGTCTAAGGCTATTTTCCCTTTGTCACATATCTTGCGCACACGAGGTGCAATGGTTTTGTTATGGCTAGCTCCCCCAAGGATGCCAGTAGTTCTGAGGGAATGTCGTCTACTCCAGGGGCCTTGCTTCGGCTTAGGCCTTTCAGTGCCCCGTCAACTTCTTCTCGCAGTATCATATCTCCCATCTCATTTCATGTACTACGTCTACCGTATCTATGATAATACCTTCAGCTTAATTTCACTTGTAGAGCCCCTCCATATTCTCCTTCCATCTTGCAGATTTCTCTTTCTTTACTATTGATTTCCCAGCTCAGCTCTTGACGTTCATACTGCTACTTTTCTCTTCTCTGCAGACCTCTTTAATTTTCCTACAGACAGTATGTATCTTTCTCCTAGTTATACATTCTTCTACTGCCTTTCATTTGTTCTGCTTAGCCATTTTACCCTTTCTGTCTGTTTAATTTTTTAAACGTCTGTATAACCTTATGCCTGCTTCATTTGCTGCATTTTTTTATTTTCTCCTTTCATTAGTTAAATTCAATATATCCCGTGAAACCCAAGCCTTTTTACTAGGCCTTGTTTTCTTAACTATTTGATCCCATGCTGCCTTCATTATTTCATCTCTCAAACCCACCGATTCATCTTATGCTGTATTACCTTCCCCTGTTTCGATCAAATGTTGCCTAATTCTCCCTTTGAAACCCTTATGACGTCTGGTTCTCTCAAATCATCCATCTCCCACCTCCTTAATTTCTTTTCTATTTGAAATTTCTTCAGATTTAACCTACATTTCATAACCAATACATTACGGTCAGAGACCACATCTGCCCTTAGAAATCTGGTTTCAAAATCTCTGTCTTATCATTATACCGACAGTTTCTCCTGCGGGTCGTCAGGCGCATTTTTCCTGTAGTCTTCCATGCGATCCCCTGTGTCGACGAAAGCGTCGGTTTGTTTCCCGTTACAAAAAAGAAAAAAATAGTTTTGAAGACGGAATTTTATGAGCCCATTTGATAGAGCAGGCCCAAATTGGTTTGGTGCTACATTGTTCTATCGACCTATATAAACAGGAACATTATAGCACGAGGAATAGCAAGCACTCCAGCGACTGAGCATCGCTACTGCAAGGGGATAGCAGTCAGCGCGGACCAGAGCGACGCGCGAATTTCCGCTGGAGTACTGGCTCTTCGTGTTTTAATGCCCCTGGCAATACATAAAGAGGAAACGAATATCACATTAGATTAATTTGGGACAACTCTACCGAATGGACACGTAAAATTTCGCTTTAAAAATAACTTTGTTTGTAACGGAAAACAATCCGACGCTTCCCCACGATACTAGGCGTCGCGTGAAACACGTGATGGGCAGCACTTGCTTGGGCCGACTCCAGCTACACGTTGCAAAAACGAAATTGCAAATATCTCCCGAAACACCAGAGAAAATGCGCCTGATGACTCTTGTGACATACACCCTGTATAATCAGTCAGAGACCTTCCAGTGTCACAATGTCTGTTCGACGTATACATCCTTCTTTCATGATTCTTAAGCCAAGTATTAGCGGTGATCATGCTCTGTACAAAATTCTACCAAGTGCCGTTCTCTTTCACTCCTTTCCCCAAGTCCATATTCTCCCACTATTTTTTTCTCTTCCTTATCCTACAATCGAATTCCAGTCCCCCTACACATCTAAATTTTTTGCATCCTTGAACGTGAATAATTTCTTTTCTTTCATTGTTCATTCTTTCAGCCTCTTCATGCGGTGTTAGATGGCATATAAATTTGTGCTACTGTGGTTGGCTTTGGCTTCGTATCTATCTTGGCTACGTTAATGTGTTCACTATGTTGTCCGTACAAGCTTATCCGCATTCCTATTTCCTTATTCATTATGAGACTTACTCCCGCATAACCCCTATCCGATTTCGTGTTTGTGACCCTGCACGCACTTGACCAGAAGTCCTCTTCATCTACATCTACATCTACATCTACATTTATATTCCGCAAGCCACCCAACGGTGTGTGGCGGAGGGCACTTTACGTGCCACTGTCATTACCTCCCTTTCCTGTTCCAGTCGCGTATGGTTCGCGGGAAGAACGACTGTCTGAAAGCCTCCGTGCGCGCTCTAATCTCTCTAATTTTACATTCGTGATCTCCTCGGGAGGTATAAGTAGGGGGAAGCAATATATTCGATACCTCATCCAGAAACGCACCCTCTCGAAACCTGGCGAGCAAGCTACACCGCGATGCAGAGCGCTTCTCTTGCAGAGTCTGCCACTTGAGTTTATTAAACATCTCCGTAACGCTATCACGGTTACCAAATAACCCTGTGACGAAACGCGCCGCTCTTCTTTGGGTCTTCTCTATCTCCTCCGTCAAACCGATCTGGTACGGATCCCACACTGATGAGCAATACTCAAGTATAGGTCGAACGAGTGTTTTGTAAGCCACCTCCTTTGTTGATGAACTACATTTTCTAAGCACTCTCCCAATGAATCTCAACCTGGTACCCGCCTTACCAAAAATTAATTTTATATGATCATTCCACTTCAAATCGTTCCGCACGCATACTCCCAGATATTTTACAGAAGTAACTGCTACCAGTGTTCGTTCCGCTATCATATAATCATACAATAAAGGATTCTTCTTTCTATGTATTCGCAATACATTACATTTGTCAATGTTAAGGGACAGTTGCCACTCCCTGCACCAAGTGCCTATCCGCTGCAGATCTTCCTGCATTTCGCTACAATTTTCTAATGCTGCAACTTCTCTGTATACTACAGCATCATCCGCGAAAAGCCGCGTGGAACTTCCGACACTATCTACTAGGTCATTTATATATATTGTGAAAAGCAATGGTCCCTTAACACTCCCCTGTGGCACGCCAGAGGTTACTTTAACGTCTGTAGACGTCTCTCCATTGATAACATGTTGTGTTCTGTTTGCTAAAAACTCTTCAATCCAGCCACACAGCTGGTCTGATAATCCGTAGGCCCCCCCTGCGGGTCCGGGGATTAGAATAGGCCCGCGGTATTCCTGCCTGTCGTAAGAGGCGACTAAAAGGAGTCCATCCCCCTCACGGGGGTAGTTAGCGCCTGCGTCCGGAGACGGACGGTTCCACGACCTATCATCGTGGTCTTTTTGGTTTTTCACTTCTCGTTTCTTCCTTCCTTTTGTTGGTTCCTTTCTTTGCTCTTCTCCACCTCACTGTCTTCCTTACTCTTTCCCTTGACTTCTCCTTGCCTTCTCATTGCCTTTTTCCCCTTGCCTTCTCATTGCCTTTTTCTCCTTGCCTTCTCATTGCCTTTTTCTCCTTGCCTTCTCATTGCCTTTTTCTCCTTGCCTTCTCATTGCCTTTTTCTCCTTGCCTTCTCATTGCCTTTTTCTCATTGCCTTCTTCTCCTTGCCTTCTCATTGCCTTCTTCTCCTTGCCTTCTCATTGCCTTCTTCTCCTTGCTTTCTCATTGCCTTCTTCTCCTTGCCTTCTCTGGTCTCCGCCTCGGCGTTTGAGACAGTCTGTCCTCTTTCTCCCTCTCTCTCTTCTTTTTCCTCTTCTTCCTTCCTCCCTGTGCGTGCCTGAAGGCCGACCCACGCGTTCGCACGCGTAGCCGGTGACGGGGTAACGCGTAAGTCCCCGCCCTGGGTAGACATGTAAGGCACGCGCGTACCCCCTGGTAAAGGCCAGGCCCGGGGAGGGGTGATTGCCTGAGCTGATACCTTCTGACCATGCCGATTGGTCCCTCCGTCTGTTTCTCGGGAGGTGTGACCTGAGGTGTAAACATTCACCTAAGGCGGGAGTGCCCTCTGAGAGGGTCCCCACAAGGAAGGAGCGCGCCATCGGAGACGCTGGCAATCATGGGGGATTCCTCCGCAATGGATTCCACTCCATCTCTTTCGACTTCGACCCAAAAACGGAAACGTGACCAGCCAACAGTGGCAAAAGTACTACCGCCTGCCCCACAGTTCCTCGTAGTTTCTCGATCTGAGGACGGAAAGGATTTTTCCTCTGTCAACCCTTTCGTTATTCAGAAGGGCGTAGATGCCATAGCCGGATCTGTCAAATCTTGTACCAGGTTGCGTAACGGTACCTTATTACTAGAAACTGAGAGTGCCTTTCAGGCACAAAAACTGCTTCGGGCCACCCTCCTGTACACGTTCCCTGTCCGGGTGGAGGCCCACCGAACTTTGAATTCGTCTCGTGGTGTAGTCTATACTAGCTCCCTCGACGGATTGACTGACGAGGAGCTTCAATCATTCCTCGCTGAGCAGGGCGTGACGGCTGTCCATAGGGTCATGAAAAAGGTCAACAATGACCTTGTACCGACCCGGACAATTTTCTTGACCTTCGATAGTGTTAAGCTGCCATCGCGCATCAAGGCGGGCTACGAGGTTATTTCTGTTCGCCCCTATGTCCCGACACCCACGCGCTGCTACCAGTGTCAGCGTTTCAATCACACTCGACAGTCTTGTTCCAATGCGGCTAAATGTGTCACTTGTGGCAGGGATGCCCATGAGGGTGACTGTCCACCTCCGTCTCCTCGTTGTGTGAACTGTCAGGGTGACCATGCCGCATCCTCCCGCGACTGTCCTGTCTATAAGGAAGAACGCTGTATCCAAGAAATTCGGGTCAAAGAGAAAGTGTCCACCTCGGCTGCTCGCAAGCTATTGGCTAGTAGGAAGCCCACGCTGCTCCCAGCGGGGAAATTCAGTACTGTCCTCGCCTCTCCTCGGACTACCCGGGAGGTAGCAACCCAGACATGCGATCTGACCTTCAGCACCACGGTCGTCCGTTCGGCCAGTGCTAAGATCGCGCGGTCGACGTCTCCTCTTCCTCCCATCACCCCACAGACACGAGCACCTTCCTCAGCTTCTGCTAAGACGAAGACATCGAAGTCAGATGCACGGGCCTTCAAGAAGGAACCATCCCGTGCAGACTTCCTCCGTACCTCGACCTCCCAGCCTTCGACCGGTCCTTCCACTACACGTCCTTCCAAAAAGGCGCATAGGAAGCACAGTTCTCCTTCTCCGCCACGGCGCATTTCTTCTCCTGCGCCACCCAGCGGTTGCCGCCCCAGGCCGTCATCCGTTTCGCCTGGCCGCACCGCTGGTAGCCGTACATCTGGCCGTTCACTGGCGGAGGAAACTCCCCCTCCCGGCCTTCCTCCCGAGATGGCCGATGACCCTATAGACCCAATGGACGATGACTGTCCGCCTACTGAAAGCGGCGGCAGTGCTCGCTCGAAGCCAGGCCCTAAGCGGCCTTCGAGGTGACCACTTCTCTCATCTTCCTTTTCTTATGATGGCACTTATTCACTGGAATATTCGCAGCATTCGCTCCAACCGAGAGGACTTGAAGTTGCTGCTCCGCTTGCACCGTCCGCTCGTCGTAGCCCTCCAGGAAACGAAGCTACGCCCATGCGATCAAATTGCCTTGGCACACTACACCTCTGTGCGTTTTGACCTACCCCCTGTGGTAGGTATCCCAGCTCATGGAGGGGTTATGTTGCTGGTCCGGGATGATATTTACTACGATCCCATCACGTTGCACACCGGCCTGCAGGCAGTTGCCATCCGCATTACTCTCCCCACTTTTACGTTTTCCTTTTGTACCGTTTACACTCCATCGTCATCTGCCGTTACCAGGGCAGGCGTGATGCACCTTATTGCTCAGCTACCTGCACCATTTTTGTTAACTGGAGACTTCAATGCCCACCATCCCCTTTGGGGCTCTCCAGCATCCTGCCCGAGGGGCTCCTTGTTAGCCGACCTTTTCAACCAGCTCGATCTTGTCTGCCTCAATACTGGCGCCCCTACTTTTCTTTCGGACAGATCTCACACCTATTCCCATTTAGACCTCTCTATATGTACTCCCCAACTTGCACGCCGGTTTGAGTGGTATGCACTTTCTGATACATATTCGAGCGACCACTTCCCGTGTGTTATCCATCTCCTGCAGCATACCCCCTCTCCGTGCTTCTCTCATTGGACCATCTCCAAGGCAGACTGGGGGCTCTTCTCTTCCAGGGCGACCTTTCAGGATCAAACCTTTACAAGCTGCGATCGTCAGGTCGCACACCTCACGGAAGTCATTCTCACTGCTGCTGAATATTCCATCCCTAACCCTCCTTCTTCTCCACGTCGCGTACCGGTCCCCTGGTGGACCGCAGCATGTAGAGACGCTTTACGTGCTCGTCGACGTGCTTTACGCACATTTAAACGCCACCCTACAGTGGCGAATTGTATCAATTATAAACGATTACGTGCTCAGTGTCGTCGTATTATCAAAGAAAGCAAGAAAGCAGCTGGGCTGCTTTCACAAGCACCTTCAACAGTTTTACTCCTTCTTCTGTTGTCTGGGGTAGCCTGCGCCGGCTATCTGGCACTAAGGTCCACTCACTAGTTTCTGGCTTGAAGGTCGCGAATGACGTCCTTGTGGTCCCTGAGGCTGTCTCCAATGCCTTCGGCCGCTTTTTCGCAGAGGTTTCGAGCTCCGCTCATTACCACCCTGCCTTCCTCCCCCGCAAACAGGCAGAGGAGGCTAGGCCACCTAACTTCCGCTCCTCGAATTGTGAAAGTTATAATGCCCCATTCACCATGCGGGAACTCGAAAACGCACTTGACCGATCACGGTCCTCTGCTCCAGGGCCAGATTCTATTCATATTCAGATGCTGAAGAACCTTTCTCCTGCGGGTAAAGGTTTTCTTCTTCGTACATACAATCGCATCTGGATTGAGGGACATGTTCCCGCATGCTGGCGCGAGTCTATTGTTGTCCCGATTCCTAAGCCGGGGAAGGACAAGCACTTGCCTTCCAGTTATCGACCTATCTCGCTTACCAGCTGTGTCTGTAACGTGATGGAGCGAATGGTTAACTCTCGATTGGTTTGGCTGCTCGAGTCTCGACGCCTACTTACCAATGTACAATGTGGATTTCGTAGGCGCCGCTCTGCTGTTGACCATCTGGTTACCTTGTCGACCTTCATTATGAATAACGTCTTGCGGAAGCGCCCGACCGCGGCTGTGTTCTTTGATTTGGAGAAGGCTTACGACACCTGTTGGAAGGCGGGCATTCTCCGCACCATGCATACATGGGGCCTTCGCGGTCGCCTCCCTCTTTTTATTTGTTCCTTTTTAATGGATCGACAGTTCAGGGTACGTGTGGGTTCTGTCCTGTCCGACACCTTTCGCCAGGAGAACGGGGTGCCACAGGGCTCAGTTTTGAGCGTCGCTCTCTTCGCCATCGCGATCAATCCAATAATGGATTGCCTCCCAGCTGATGTATCAGGCTCCCTTTTCGTGGACGATTTTACCATCTATTGCAGCGCGCAGTGTACACGTGTCCTGGAGCGCTGTCTTCAGCGTTCTCTTGACCGTCTTTACTCCTGGAGTGTCGCCAATGGCTTCCGTTTTTCTGCCGAGAAGACGGTCTGTATTAACTTCTGGCGCTACAAAGAGTTTCTCCCACCGTCCTTACGACTCGGTCCCGTTGCTCTCCCAATCGTGGAGACAACCAAATTTTTAGGCCTTACATTTGACAGGAAACTTAGCTGGTCTCCACATGTGTCATATTTGGCCGCCCGTTGTACCCGTTCTTTAAATGTCCTCCGTGTTCTCAGTGGTCTGTCGTGGGGAGCGGATCGAACCGTCCTACTTCGTCTATATCGGTCGATCGTCCACTCCAAGCTGGATTATGGGAGCTTCGTATACTCCTCTGCACGGCCATCCATCTTACGCCGCCTCAACTCCATACAACATCGGGGTTTACGACTTGCAATCGGAGCATTTTATACCAGTCCCGTAGAGAGTCTTCATGCTGACGCTGGCGAATTGCCACTCACCTACCGGCGCGATATACTGCTTTGTCGGTATGCCTGTCGGCTACTGTCAATGCCCGACCATCCGTCTTATCGTTCCTTTTTTGACGACTCTCTTGACCGTCAATACGGGTTGTATGTCTCTGCCCTGCTACCCCCTGGAGTTCGCTTTCGTCGCCTCCTTCAACACCTTAATTTTTCACTCCCTGCAACCTTTCGAGTGGGCGAGAGCCGCACGCCACCTTGGCTCCAGGCTCAGGTCCGCGTTCACCTTGACCTCAGCTCGCTCCCAAAAGAGGTCACCCCCGGTTCGGTCTACCACTCCCGTTTTTTGGAACTTCGTTCGAAGTTCATCGACATGACTTTCATTTATACAGATGGCTCTAAGACCAATGACGGGGTCGGGTGTTCCTTTATTGTCGAGGCACAAAGTTTCAAATACCGGCTCCATGGCCATTGTTCTGTCTTCACAGCTGAGCTCTTTGCCCTCTACCAGGCTGTTCTTTACATCTGCCGCCACCGACATTCTGCTTATGTCATCTGCTCCGATTCCCTGAGCGCCATCCAGAGCCTCAGTGATCCGTACCCGGTTCACCCTTTCGTACACCGGATCCAACGCTCTCTTCAGCAGCTGGTGGACGTCGGTTCTCCAGTTAGCTTTATGTGGGTTCCTGGCCATGTCGGTATCCCTGGGAACGAAGCTGCAGATGCCGCGGCCAAGGCTGCGGTCCTCCAGCCTCGGACAGCTTCTTGTTGCGTCCCTTCGTCCGATTTTAGCAGGGTGATTTGTCGGCGCATCTTATCTCTGTGGCATGCCGATTGGGCTGCACTTACCGACAACAAGCTTCGGGCCTTAAAACCTCTTCCCGTGGCTTGGACGACGTCCTCACGCCCTTCTCGGCGGGAGGAGGTCGTTTTAGCCCGGTTAAGAATTGGACACTGCCAGTTCAGCCATCGCCATCTGCTGACGGCTGCGCCGGCGCCGTTCTGCCCATGTGGGCACTTGCTGACGGTTAGACACATTTTAATGTCCTGTCCAGATCTTAACACACTGCGCCTCGATCTTAACCTGCCAAATACTTTAGATGCCATTTTAGCGGATGACCCACGAGCAGCTGCTCGTGTTCTTCGTTTTATCAATTTGACACACCTCGCTAAGGACATTTGATGATGCTGTTTTTTAATCCTATGCCTGTCAGTCTGTCTTTTATCGTGTTTTCCCTTTTAGTTGTTGTGGTCAACTTGTGCCTCGCGGTGCATTCTTAGAGTAGTCAGGGCGCTAATGACCATTGAAGTTGTGCGCCCTAAAACCACAAAAAAAAAAAAAAAAAAAAAAAAAAAAAAAAATTCCGTAGGCTCTTTGTTTATCAGGCGACAGTGCGGAACTGTATCGAACGCCTTCCGGAAGTCAAGAAAAATAGCATCTACCTGGGAGCCTGTATCTAATATTTTCTGGGTCTCATGAACAAATAAAGCGAGTTGGGTCTCACACGATCGCTGTTTCCGGAATCCATGTTGATTCCTACATACTAGATTCTGGGTTTCCAAAAACGACATGATACTCGAGCAAAAAACATGTTCTAAAATTCTACAACAGATCGACGTCAGAGATATAGGTCTATAGTTTTGCGCGTCTGCTCGACGACCCTTCTTGAAGACTGGGACTATCTGTGCTCTTTTCCAATCATTTGGAACCCTCCGTTCCTCTAGAGACTTGCGGTACACGGCTGTTAGAAGGGGGGCAAGTTCTTTTGCGTACTCTGTGTAGAATCGAATTGGTATCCCGTCAGGTCCAGTGGACGTTCCCCTATTGAGTGATTCCAGTTGCTTTTCTATTCCTTGGACACTTATTTCGATGTCAGCCATTTTTTCGTTGGTTAGGATTTAGAGAAGGAACTGCAGTGCGGTCTTCCTCTGTGAAACAGCTTTGGAAAAAGGTGTTTAGTATTTCAGCTTTACGCGTGTCATCCTCTGTTTCAATGCCATCATCATCCCGTAGTGTCTGGATATGCTGTTTCGAGCCACTTACTGATTTAACGTAAGACCAGAACTTCCTAGAATTTTCTGTCAAGTCGGTAAATAGAATTTTACTTTCGAATTCAAGTTTCCCCTTGCTTTCCTCCCTTCGCAGTACTAGCACAGCAGTCATTCTGAATCTTGCCCCTGCAACTACTGAAATGGCTGCTGCCACTCTTCAAGAATCAAATGTTTGTCTGGTCTCTCCACAGATACCCTGATACCCTTCCGTTGTGGTTGCACCTACGGTACTTCGGTCTGTATCTTTGAGGCAATGGAAGCCACCCACCTCAGCTCGGCATGGTCCAAGGTCCATGGGGAACGTTAGAGGGGGAAGGGATGGGGGTTATAACTCTCTAAGGGCATAGAAAACTTATGCCAAATATACGCTACTGGCCATTAAAATTGCTACTCCAAGATGAAATAAAGATGATGAACGGGTATTCATTGGGCAAATATATTATACTAGAACTGAGATGTGAATACATTTTCACGCAATTTGGGTGCATAGATCCTGAGAAATCAGTACCCAGACAACCACCTCTGGCGGTAATAACGACCTTGATACGCCTGAGCATTGTGTCAAACAGAGCTCGGATGGCGTGTACAGGTACAGCTGCCCATGCAGCTTCAACACAATACCACAGTTAATCAAGAGTAATGACTGGCGTATTGTGACGAGCCAGTTGCTCGGCCACCATTGAGAAATCAGTACCCAGAATAACCACCTCTAGCCGTAATAACGGCCTTGATACGCCTGAGCACTGAGTCAAACAGAGCTTGGATGACGTGTACAGGTAAAGATGCCCATGCAGCTTCAACACAATATCACAGTTCATCAAGAGTAGTGACTGGCGTATTGTGACGAGCCAATTGCTCGGCCACCATCGACCAGACGTTTTCAATTCGTGAGAGATCTGGAGAATGTGCTGGCCAGGGCAGCAGTCGAACATTCTCTGTATCCAGAAAGGCCCGTACAGGAACTGCAATTTGCACTCGTGCATTATCCTGCTGAAATGTAGGGTTTTGCAGGGATAGAATGAAGGGTAGGTAGGTCGTAACACATCTGAAATGTAACGTCCACTGCTCAAAGTGCCGTCAATGCAAACAAGATGTCGCCAAGACGTGTAACCAATGGCACCCCATACCATCACGCCGGGTGATACGCCAGTATGACGATGACGACTACACGCTTCCAATGTGCGTTCACCGCGATGTCGCCAAACACGGATGCGACCATCATGATGTTGTAAACAGAAACTGGATTCATCTGAAAAAATGACGTTTTGCCATTCGTGCACCCAGGTTCGTCACTGAGTACACCATCGAGGGCGCTCCTGTCTGTGATGCAGCGTCAAGGGTAACCGCAGCCATGGTCTCCAAGCTGATAGTCCATGCTGCTGCAAACGTCGTCGAACTGTTCGTGCAGATGGTTCTTGTCTTGCAAACGTTGCCATCTGTTGACTCAGGGATCGAGACGTGGCTGCACGATCCGTTACAGCCATGCGGATAAGATGCCTGTCATCTCGACTTCTAGTGATACGAGGCCGTTTGGATCCAGCACGGCGTTCCGTATTACCCTCCTGAACCCACCGATTCCATATTCTGCTAACAGTCATTGGATCTCGACCAGCGCGAGCAGCAATGTCGCGATACGATAAACCGCAATCGCGATAGGCTACAATCCGACCTTTATCAAAATCGGAAACGTGATGGTACGCATTTGTCCTCCTTACACGAGGCATCACAACCACGTTTTACCAGGCAACGCCGGTCAACTGCTGTTTGTGTATGAGAAATCGCTTGGAAACTTTCCTCATGTCAGCACGTTGTAGGTATCGACTCAGGCGCCAACCTTGTGTGAATGCTCTGAAAAGCTAATCATTTGCATATCACAGCAACTTCTCCCTGTCGGTTGAATTTCGCGTCATTTTCGTGGTGTAGCAATATTAATGGCCAGTAGTGTATTCTATACTGCTCATTCTTCTATAATGACTACATCATCGTAAAACACATGGCAGTCAGACCGCTTACTGAAATGAATTCATTATGTATAGACTGCACAGGTATGTTAACGGATTTCATCAATTAAATAATGTGCATGAAAGACAGCTCTTCGAAGAGTTTGCAGAAAAAGCTAATTTCATAAAACTGCAGTCTCCTTGAGTGTCAACGCTACTATTAATTTGAGGGGTAAGAAAACGTTGTGCAAAGTACTGGAACGGAGAGCAATAGCTTGGCAAATGCAAAGCTCTAAATCCAGATCTCATGCTTTTACGGACCCCATCTACTCTGGTCAAACGTTCTTAGATATGGATTCTTCACAGAAAGTCCCATATGTTTGAATATGTAATCTTTTTCATTGTGAATTTTATATTTGCATATCACTCGTTTTGTCCGTCGACGATAAGTATAATGTGCTTATATATCACTAACACGTAGGACTAAATATTTCAGTATACAGAGTGACACAACTAGGATGTTAACGTCAAATATTTCCGAACTTGTTTAAGACATTATAACTTTGTTTTCATCCAGACGTCTTATAAGAAAGTTCTCCCTCAGTGACGTATATTCTGTTGTGTTATCTACGTTAATTAGAGACACTGGAATCAACTTCGTTCTTTATAGAACCATTGTACGGGGGCGTGCTGAAAAGTGTTGCCTCCTAATTCATGCAAATACTCTTAAATAAAACAAATGGTTTTAACATTCTACATCTTTATTCTTCAGGTCTGCATATTTACTTCTCAACATAGTCACTCTGGCGACAAACAGATGTATCCCAATGAGAAAGCAGGTTGTTGATAACATCACTGTAGAGAGTTTGACTTTTTTGACGGAGCCATAACCTCACCTCTGCTGGCACCGCTTCGTCACTATCAGAGTGAAGTCCTCCAAGGTGTTCTTTCGGTTTTGGAAACAGACCAAAATCGGATGGGGCCAAATCCGGACTATATGGAGAATGATCGCTGACAGGAAACCCAAGGTGTCAGATTGTTGCAGATGTCGCAGCGCTCGTGTGCGGCGTTGCGTTGTCACGCTGAAGGAGAGGAAGCTTCATGTGTGAACGAACTCTTGGAATTCATGCTTTCAGAAAGTCAATTACAGCACGCTGTCTCTCATGCACCAACATAGTTACGTTACATATCGCCGTATTACACGATACAGTTCGGGACCTTCGAATTCGTGCTTTCAGAAATTTGGTTACAACATGCTATTTCCCACGTAACGACATAGTTACGTTACACACCTCCGTGTTACACGCTACGATTCGTTGCCCCCTACTGCCTGAAGGTTGCAACTTGCGTCAGCGAAGTGGGAACGTCGACCGAGTAATATACTTGACATCCCAACCGATATTGAGAACAGAATAAATAATTCGGAGGCATTACTTTTCGGCGTGCCCTCAGGAATGGTGCAGCTAGCGTTACAGAGATGAAAGAGAGGAATACAACGGCGTTTCGCTCTCCGAAATACGATAGGTCTGGTTCCACGATAAATCGTAGAAACTTAACGGCTGTCGATAAAGCGAAATACCTCAAGTAAAGGTAAATTCTGCAGCGTAACCATGTGACCGGCCTATTACCCTGACTCCAGGCAGAGTGCAGCCTTCCGCCACCGCGGCATTAGGACAGGGTGGGTAGTGGGCTGCTTTTCACCCCCGGGAAAGGTCACAGGTACTCATCTGATAGCAGGTTGAGTGCACCTGGAGCCGTCCTGGAGGGAATGGAAAGAGGAAAAATCTTCACCTCCTAAAAGGGATTGAACCAGAGACTTCTAGTAGTTTAAAGCATACAGATTTGAAACAAAAATGCAAATCTCTCCCCATCTACCGCATACACAAAATTACGGGGAACGGGAACCATGGCATTATAAAAACCTTAATTAACAGACGGGAGCTACTAAGCATGAAGCGGCCGATCGACATAACAACTATACTAAGAGAATTACGGTATGTTAAGATATAATTTTTTCGACCTCAGCTACATGTACAAGAACTCCAATCCACAGCATATCTTGACAAACAGATTTATGATATTTTAACGAACAGCGAGAAAGACTAGCTAGAGGAAATTTACCCTGAGTTACTCTAGAATTCTATCTGGACACAACGTTCTATCGCCGGCCGCGGTGGTCTCGCGGTTCTAGGCGCTCAGTACGGAGCCGCGCGACTGCTGCCTCGGGCATGGATGTGTGTGATGTCCTTAGGTTAGTTAGGTTTAAGTAGTTCTAAGTTCTAGGGGACTGATGACCACAGATGTTAAGTCCCATAGTGCTCAGAGCCATTTGAACCATTTGAACAACGTTCTATCATCCAATGTTAAGCCATGTGCTACATTGTGAAATTCGTCTCTCTTTCAAGGTTCTGATAAAACAAAAACAGAGCAGTTATAGTAGCTAAGTGGGAAATCATTCCTAGATGCCCTGTCCTTTGACTTTCAGTTAACGTCTCGGTTCAACTTTACATAGACAAGTGTAATTAACACCAGTTTTAAATGAAACTTTTCTCCCCTGTTTCGAATTTGTAACTAGTTTTACTCAGTTGCTTAAAGCGACCCTCAAACAGAGCGCGATAGTTTCGAATGTAGTCGTACAGCAATCAGTTTGTCTTTTTAAATGACATCGTGTTCGTCATCGAGTGTACTATTTATTATAATTTTCAGAATTTACAAGTTTCAAATCATTTTAAAGTGGTTAAGGCACTCAAAACTCAGCAGTTATTACTATAATAACTAAAAAAAATACGATCCTAAGCTCTTTATGTTAGTATTCGTTGTATACACCAACGGTTTGTAACAGATGGAAATACATACAGACGATGCATGAGACGAATGCTGACATGAGCTATGTAGGCTTACGTGCTTTTACCTTATTTTAGTAATGACAACTGTCATGTTGTCAGTATCTTAGTCACCTGTAAATTACTTAAAATCTGAAATTGCAGTTGTAGGATTCATAATAAATAGTACCGACATGATGTCATTAAAAAAGGTCAACGAGACTCTAATCCCAAAACAAATACGTTTGTGAGAATCAGTTTAATATTGCAAACAGAAAAATTATAAGTTCCAAGTGCTATAATTTTCTAAAACTCTTTATCAGGTTACGAAAAGTGAAACCTCGTTTAATTCATCACTTTCAAATCCACGATACTAGAAATTAATACAGTTTCATTTCAAAAATGAAGTTACCACTGATGCCTCTGTATTTAATATTGCTATGACAAGAGATTGTACGTCAGTTAATGAAGATTTTGTGGCAGTTCATCCGTGCGAAAGCAGAATTACGATACCGTTAAATGAATGATAGATGCAATAAGGAAGTTATCTTCTGCATTCGTAGAGATAAGAAAAGACTGAAACGGTGATCAAATGGAAAGCGCAAGACATTTACTGAACTTGTCGTCGTTTACGACAACTTCTGAATATGTGTCTTCCACCGAAGTTTGTCGTCGATATGGGGTTCAACATGTTTATCTACGATCTTGACTCGTTGTCCGTATGGCACAAGTTTTAGTGTCTCCTTGGGAGGAACACTATGTCTGGAGAAGAGAATAACCGGAGGGCTGTTTAGGTGATGTATTGAAAACATTCTTCTCCATATGCAGTGGGAACAAAAAATGTCGCACTTGGCGGTCTGCATGCGATTCCTCATCTCACTTTCAAGACAAAAGTGTATCTAGCAGAACCTAGTCCCTCCAATAGGTTTACCAGAGACGCAAGTTAAAAAACGAGGTTCTGGGAACGCTGTGCCTGCAGCGTAGCAAAGAACAAGTAGCACGAACTGTGCGCCTTGTGTGAGCTGTCCCATTGGTCGGAGTCATCGACAGAAATGAAACGTTTCCTTTGCTGCAGAAGCAACGCACCTTGAAATTTCCACTGCAGTGACAACACTGTTTTCTTTTCTTGATGCAGAAGAAGCATCCTTTGCATTAAACGTTTCGTTTAACGGCATAGAAGCCAGGCCGAGAAGGCAGAAATTGGCGAGCGTAAGGATGGATTGAAGGGAAGGAAGGAGACAAAAAAAAAAAAAAAAAAAAATTAAATTAAAAATTAAAAAATGAAAAAATAAAAAAGAACGAAAAAAATTGGCTCAGTGACATGTGGCAATACTATAGCAACAAAGATCCGTATTGTGAGGGCTATGGTCTTTCCAGTTGTGATGTATGGATGTGAGACCTGGACCATTGGAAAGGCTGAACGGCGATGAATTGACTCCTTCGAATTGTGGTGTTGGAGGAAACTTCTTAGAGTTCCATGGACTGCAAAGAGAACCAACAGATCAATATTGGATCAAATAAAACCAGATTTCTCCCTGGAAGGTGTAATGTTAAAACAAAAGCTGACCTACTTTGGACACACAATGCGAAGGCATGCCTCGCTGGAAAAAACCTTAATGCTGGGGAAGATTGAAGAAACTAGAAGAAGAGGACGTCAGAGGATGAGATGGATCGACGGCATCACAGAAGCAATGGGTTCCAACCTTGAAGGTCTACGGGAGAAAGTGCAAGACAGGAAAAAGTGGCGTGATTTGGTTCATGGGGTCACGAAGAGTCGGAACCGACTAAACGAATAGAGAGAGAGAGAGAGAGATGGAAACTCGCGTATGTTCGAGCCGCGTTCGCGCCAAACTTTTTTTTTTCAGTTAAAGCATAAGTTGTATCCAATTCACACCTCCACAGTGCGGTATAGTGTGTATTTCTTTATGTTAGTGTTAACATTATTTAAACATTAAGACAAAACATGAACTATTTACAGACGTCAACGACCACTTTGTTTAGTCCAATGCTCAAAAAAAGACAATAGAAAATACTAGTGGATACAGAACATCGTCTGTATCCAGTGAGGTACAAAAAACACAATAGATGAGCTAAACTAGATTGCACATTATGCTAGACACAATAATTCCATTCTCTACGTTAGACGTCCAGGCTTACCTTCACAGGGGCAGTAGGTACAGGTACGAGTAACGTTCACTTTAGGGAAGTTGTTTAAATCGACCACCTTGAATTTGCAAATACATAGCCACTCGCTGGATCATACTTTGCTGGACCCTACACAACACACCCGCATCCATCGCTGCCGAATCTGCATACATCCATGGGTGGAATGCTATAAACTTGTTCCTTTAAGTGTCCCCACAAATAAAAATCTAGTGGATTAAGGTCTGGGGAACGTGGAGGCCAGAACATTGGACGTCCACGACCAGTCCTACGCACTTTCATTCCAAAGTGTGGCGGTGCACAATCATTCTGAAACCATAGCTATAGCCGAACACCAAGTGGAACGTTTCCTAATGCATTAGGCCAAGTACTGCAAAGAAACTAACGATACAGGGGCGCATTCAAACTGGCAGGGCCCAAAGGACTCCTCCCACGATTTCATCCCACATGTTTACGCTAAAATGTATCTGAAACCCACTTTCCCGGGTGACATGTTGGTTGTGCTCCGACCAATAATAGCTGTTGGAATGCTGAAAATACCTTCACGAGTGAAGCTAGATTCATCAGTCCGTATCACGTTATTTATAAAATGTTCGTTATCTTCCACTTAGTGAAAAAGCCGTTCATAAAACAGTACTCGTCAAATGCGATCTTCTAATAGCTTGTGTTGAGTTAACGTTTAATGGTATGGATGCAGTTCTTCATCGTGCAACACTTTAACGACCAGTCTTTCAGATATCTGGAACTGCCTTGCAATATCAATGGTACTTCGCCAAGGCTACTGGTGAACGGTTTGAAGAATCGCGTCCTCTGTTTGTGACGTACGTCTAGTTCTTGGGCGCTCTCTGTCCATTACTTGTGGACGAAGATTACCGTTTTCCCGAAGGCGTTGATCCAGGCAATGAAAAAATTCTTATGGGGATGGTGCCTTTGAGGGTACAGTGCAGCATACGCACGAGTAGCAGCAGTAGCTTGATTATCGGGTTCACCCAGCACCAAAAGCATATCGACATACTCATCGTTTGTGTACTTCATCGCGGAGCCGCCCTACATGAACTTGATAGGACCAGTTATTGTTGTGCACTGCACGGTTAATAGACACATGCATGCAGTTTAATAGACCCCATTATCATGTCATAGGCTGTTGTCATGTGACAAAATGATGTCGTGCTCATAAACGACGGAAACTAGGGAACGGACGTCTAAAATATATTTTAAAAAAACCTGACGGGGATTCGAACTATAGCTCCACGTGCACGTATTTTCTAATACCGAATATACCCTTCCCTGAGCAATTCTCTGCTGCGCCGTTGCTGTTGCTGTGTGCGACCTATTTACTTTATCGTTATCTCTTGAACTGTTCAAAATGGGATGCCACCCACTGGTATACGTGTTAAATCACGTGGTATCTGCTGAATCGGCTGACTTGCTGAAGAATTCTTTAGTTCGTTTTGTTGCTTCTTCTTATTGTTCTGTATACGTCACTAAGTTTATTGTGAGGTTGCTTGCCGGTATGCTATGCCTTCTAATGCCATAGGCTGGTTAATTTTCTTCTGCCGGACATACTTCAGATACTCTCTAGAACTGGACGGATGCCCTCCTGAGTAGAGTATACATAAGTCAGGCGTTTGCTGCTCAAGCTCGTTATTGTGGTGCAGCCCAGAGCAGGGTCTCAGACTACGACGCTGTTTACTAGTGAGACCGTACCGTGTGCAATTAAAGCATCGCGCCCAGGTCCCACGCACTGCTCAACAGAAAAGCTTACAAACGTATATACACAAAGTGAGGCCTTTTATGTGCTTTAAAGACTACAAGACACACTGGCCACAGCGTTTCCCTAATCTGTATATGTTTCGTCACTTTCTTAACATACCATTTGACTTGGAGAACTCTACAATGACATTGAATGGTTCAAATGGTTCAAATGGCTCTGAGCACTATGGGACTCAACTGCTGTGGTCATCAGTCCCCTAGAACTTAGAACTAATTAAACCTAACTAACCTAAGGACATCACACACATCCATGCCCGAGGCAGGATTCGAACCTGCGACCGTAGCAGCAGCGCGGCTCCGGACTGGAGCGCCTAGAACCGCACGACCACCGCGGCCGGCAATGATGACATTGAATGACAGCCATTATTTCTTCTGCTGACAATTATGTCATTATATCTGTTATTATTCCCTGTTGTCTGGTATGGAAAGTTAGTAAAATATACATCAAGGTCCTCATGAGCGATAACAGCATTTTCAGCCGTATAATTAGCGGCTGCTGTGGTCTTTAGTTCGGTTTTAATGCAATTACAGCCATGTGTCGTAATCTGGGTAACGCCTATAGTGATCTGCGGACCCAGCTTGTATATCAGCCGACCTATAGCCATCGGATATAATCTGGCAATGTGTTTCCCTTTTTGCATATTTTCAATGAATACGTTGCGAGAGCCAACATCATACTGTTCATAGAAATTTTCGCCATTTCTCCCTGCGGTTTGCTGGTGATGCTGTTGATTGTCATTGATGGCTGTAGCCGTCGATGTGATATCTGCTTTCAGTGAAGCGGCCTCAGGATCATTTGAATTTTCATGATTTTATAATTGCTGCTTTGTTCACCTTCATCAATCTTTGCACGCTTGTGTGGTAGAGCTTTTTATGTAACTGTGTCAACAATTTCCATATCCTGACTGGAAATTTTATCTTCTTCCGTCACTTCGGTGTTATCTTGTTCCTGCGCCTCAGTCACTACATCGCTTGTTGGTCTAGAGGTATCTAACGTCTGGGTTGGAACTAACAGGGCGATTCGATAACAGCGACATCATCTATGTATGACGCACAATATGTTGTAACACTATAAAATAAAACACTAACAACTGAGTCGACTAACACCCTTAAACGCAAATGCACACATCAAAAAAAGTTTTGCATCACCCCGGTTCCCAGAACTCCTGAGGATAGACGTTGACTGTGGATATTGTATCACAGACACAGTCCCTTTAACTGTTCAGAGATGTCACTAAACCCGCCCAACGATGTAAACAACCATGCATGAGCAACGCCTATTAGACGGAGGGGGTCCGACAGCCGATCAGTTCCAGTCATTCCACCAAGAAGGAGGTGCACGGCTCGTGTTGTCTGTAGTTCAACCATGCCTAGACGGTCAATACCGCGCTCCGATCGCGCCCGAATTTTTACTTTGTGCCGGAAAGGGCTCTCAACAAGTGAAGTGTCCAGGCGTTTCGTAGCAATGTTGTTCTGACATGTAGCAGATACAAAGAGAAAAGAACTGTCGATGACATTCCTCGCTCAGGACGCCCAAGCGATAATACTGCAATGGATGACCACTACCTACGGATTATGGCTCAGAGGAACCCTGACAGCAACGCCACCAGGTTGAATAATGCTTTTTGTGCAGCCACATAACTTCGTGTTACGACTCAAATTGTGCGCAGTAGGCTGCATGGTGCGCAACTTCACTCCCGACGTCCATGGCGAGGTCCATATTTGCAACCACGATTCCATGCAGCGCAGTACAGATGGGCCCAACAACATGCCGAATGGACCGCTCAGGATTGGCATCACGTTCTCTTCACCGATGAGTGTCGCATATGTCTTCAATCAGACAATCGTCGGAGACGTGTTTCTAGGGAATCCGGTGAGGCTGAACGCCTTAGACACATTGTCCAGCGAGTGCAGCAAGCTAAAGGTTTCCTGCTGTTTTGAGGTGGCATTATGTGGGGCCGACGTACACCGCTGGTGGTCATGGAAGGCGCCGTAACGGCTGTACGATACTTGAATGCCATCCTCCGACCGATAGTGCAACCATATCGGCAGTATATTGGCGAGGCATTCGTCTTCATGGACGACAATTCGCGCCCCCATTGTGCACATCTTGTAAATGAATTCCTTCAGGATAACGATGTCGGTCGACTAGAGTGGCCAAGATGTTCTCCAGACAGGAAACCTATCGAACATGCCTGTGATGGATTGAAAAGGGCTGTTCATGAACGACGTGACACACCAACCACTCTGAGGGATCTACGCCGAGTCGCCGTTGAGGAGTGGGATAATCTGGACCAACAGTGCCGTGATGAACTTGTGGATAGTATGCCACGACGAATACAGGTATGCATCAATGCAAGAGGATGTGCTACTGGGTATTGGAGGTACCAGTTTGTACAGCAATCTGGACCACTACCTCTGAAGGTCTCGCTATATGGTAGTACAACATGCAATGTGTGGTTTTATGAGCAATAAAAACGGCGGAAATGAGCAGGCGGACACAGGCCCAAATGTCGATTACAATAAAACGAAAGTAATGTTTAAACAACACATCTAAAAAAAGCACAATTTAGCAGCGAGTGCATGGAAACAGTTGTTGAGTTTTTGTATTTAGGACAGATGAAGACTACTGCTGGATTGACTGGAAAGGTAGTAAGAGGAAGAATAAAAACTGCCTCTGATTGTTTTGATAAACTAAACAGATTTTTTAAAACGAAGCTTCTAACCTGTCTCAAACGGGAAAGTTTGCAAATAGAATATTACCAGAATGTGACAAAGCCAAGTCTCCGCAATATACTTTCTGCTCGAGGAACTAGTCCCCCAAAGTATATAGGAGAACTTCTGTGAAGTCTGGAAGATAGGAGATGAGATATTAAAGGTAGTAAAGCTCTGAGGGCGGGTCCTGTGTCATAATTGGATAGCTCAGTCGATAGAGCACTTACCCCAGAAGTGCAGAGGTCCCAGGTTCGAATTCATGTCATGCAAGTTTCAATACGTCAGGAAGTTTCAGTGTGTTACCAGTCTGGCTGATGGTAATCAATCGTCCGGCATAGTTAAGTACAAGTACAAAAAGGAATCGCGAGCGCAGAACACGATGTAAGTGCGACCATGCGCGTGGTGGGAGCGAATAGGAAAGACACGAAAAGAGAGAAATGTATCAGGGAAAAGACTAGACTGGAAGCGGTAACTATAGTTGTAAAAAATGAATTGGAGCTGGGTAGAATCGGAAAGACATTATCAAACATCCACGAGTATAGCTGAAAACCGTAATGCATGCAGAAGTGTGGCTGAAGCGTTTGTGGATGTCAAGAACCTCCATTATCGATAACGTCAGGAAAAATTCGACGTAGAAACTCTGAATTCGCATAAATTATTCAAAACACGTAACTGTCTAATTTAGTTCATCAGTGATTTAGTGTTCTTTAATAGCCACTCTCACATCAACTTCCATATTCTGAAAGAAAACTTAAGCAGATTTAAATAAGTAAAAAAAGATGCAACTGTCCTATGACACTGATGGCGTGAAATGCCATGGGGTGGGTTCAGCCGCATATCGAAAATTGTGTTCTTTCTGTGCGCACATTGTTCCCTTTCATTGTGCATATGTGACAGTTGTGTCGCACGTGTATTTGCGGAATGTGAATGAGTGTAAGGGGTACGTTTACAGTGTGCTGCTATGTTTGTGTTGTATAATGACGATGAGAGATGGAAGAGGCTGCAATCTGGTGTGGCCAAACGGTCTACTCCTCTCTAATAGCAGCAAGCGGGGCCACCTAGCTAAGCGTTTTTGTCCGCCTCGGTAGCTGTGAGGTCAGCGCACCGGGTTGTCTATCCTAAGGGGCCCGGCTTCGATTGCCTGCGGGATCGAAGAATTTCTACGCTAACGGACTGGGTGTTGTGTCGTCCTTACGATCGTATGATCATAACTGAGAAGAAAAATGTCTCCAATACGCTATTGGATCGTCTTTCCATGACTTAGGTTGCTGAATGAGCACGACCTGGAAGTCAATAAATTGTGGGGAAAAAACTTAACTCCCATCCGGCTGACGGATCATCATCATCAGTGCCAAATGCCCTCAGTTCATGAGACAGTGGTTTGGAATTTAACATAGGACGTTGTCGCAAAGACTGACGATCCGGAAGTGGCAGTAAAGATTTTATCCATCATCAGGATTCGAACCGGTGTACCTCCGAGTCGAGCGCTACAAAGGCTACGGAAGTAGCTACCTAGGAGGTTGCGGTCAACTGACGATCTCGCTGCGTGCGGAACACCTAATATTCGTGTAGGTGAATGTTACAAATGTTTCGAAGTTTAGTTATTCACCTATATGCAGAGTTTACATTTGTTTTGTTACATTGTTAACTAATCACTGGTACTTGCACAATCCGATGCATTACGCGTTTCATAAGAAGCAGTGACAGAGATTTAGCAAAATATGAAGCTCAGATGCTTACCAAACTCTGTTGGAATCACGTGCAATGCTTAATGAATAGGTAACGATTCCACTACTAATGTCAAAGAAACATATCCATACCAGAAGTTATCGAGAAACAATCAGGTGAAGTCTATTAGTTTTTTTCAATCCTTGTAAGTTTTTCGTTAGTGCTGCGCAATATATAGACAGCTTCTCTTAGTTCCGTTGTCTCAAATCCCTATCGATCCCAGGAGTTTGAGCCTCATTTTCATATGTGGCAAAGCTCGTTGTTTCACGCTAACCTTCGAAGGCTTTCACCATACTATACCACAATTCCTGAATAGAGGTACTAATCAAATACATATCTGGAAATTGTCAGCATGCGGTAGCTTACAGCTTAAAAAAAAAAAAAACAAAAAAAATTATTCATTTGTTGTAAAAATAACACTTTTCATGTCAGCGCGTTTATATGAACATTGTTAATGCAGTATGTAACTAAACTAAGTTGCTAATTGTAGTTTACTTCGAAAGTCGCTCGCTAATGTAGTTCACAGATCGAAAATCTGCTCATACCACGTCCAGAAGGATTATGAACCTCAAAGAGCTATGACGCCGAAACTAAACTTCAGGTTAATGCCTGCTTCATTTTACCAATTTTTGGATATTTAATTTCGCAGCATTTGATAGCCTGACAGGCATTGCATGATCTGAAGTACTCGATATAACGGGGTCCCTATTTAGGCCCGTTAGTTAACGAGTTTTATTTAAAAAATTAAGAACTAATTGTTCAGTTGCAATTACTATGAAATATTAGACAAGTATAATTACCCTCCTTTGGTACTAAACGGACTTAAAAACAGAATGCGAGATGTATATTCGAGCATGTTAGTGCTGTGAGTTGATTAAATGTTCTTAGCAAGCACTTTGGGAACCTCTGTGCTGACCAGCGGTTCAAGGCTGCACACTCTCAGCCTGCGCTGAACTTCAGTGATTTCTTTCTGCATGCGCCAGCTACACGTGTGGCTGTACAGCCTTCCTCCGCCAGCTGACTCATTTTTCAGATTGCTACGGTGCGACAAGACTTTTGTGGCACTGCTGACTAAGTGCCCCTCACTATCCACATTCGCTAAACTAGCACACTACAACGACGTGGCCTGCAACTGTGTGTTCACCTTTAGCATCACGAGAACGGCATAAGTACAATGAAGGTACTTTTTGTCTTCAGGGGCATCTCCACGTGTCGTTGTTCCAGTAGCTTCGCGGGACTTTTTTCTCGTTAACTCATTGTCTGTCATTTCTTAATGTGTGTGTGTGTGTTTTCTGCGTCATGGAAACACGTACTGTTTTTTATAGGAAAATGACGCAACAAGGTGGTAAAGAAAAATTCTAGCTAAGATATCAATATTGTAGAGCTTTCTAATGAAACTGAAAATCGAACCTGTTCATCAGAGGAACAGAACAACTTTTAGACTGTTTCGATTGCATTACAATGCACATTCCAGTAATAGGAAGCAAAATTGTTGAGTAGCTGCGATTGGATTTTTTTAACATTCGATTAAGTTAGATAATATTATAGACGAAAAAAGTGGAATTATCAGGCCTTACCTCTTACTAATTTAATGTAATCGTAGGAAGCCGAAAATAGGAGGAAAAATAACGTGGGCTTAATGACACTGTGCGTCACCGCTTCTAAAACTAAGTATGGAATTTAGCAACCAGTCTAAGGGATGAACGCACCAATTACTTCAACATCGGAGTCTTGAAGTGTTCGTAATGGTAGATTCGTACTATTGGTTCCTAAATTACTATGACATAAGTTACAAATAAGACAGCGGTTTTCAATGCGTTATTAAAAAAAAAACGTTTACATGACTGCGCTCGGACAACTAATTAGATTGCTGAATAGCATTTCCTTCTTTCTTTGCTTACATTAACAATATATTAAGCCCAGATAAATGTCAAAAACAAATTAAGGTTCACTTTTAATTCTACATTAGAAGCCACAAGAACAAATCATATTTACTGAATTAGTTATTTCGCGACATGAAGGCTAAACAAGTGAATGCAATGTCCAGCAAAATGGGAACATTTAATGAATTTTTCAACCATAAGAGTATTTTTCAGATACAACCTGACCCCTTTCTAACGATAAAATAATTCATTGGTTTTTCATTCTACTCTCGACTGGAAATAACCTGAAGATATATTACCAACGAATACTCCCCCATTCTACTTCAACTCAAACCATCAAATAACAATAGCATCAAAATACACCTAAGATAGCATAGTAAACGCTGGCATCCATTGCGTGGGACACAGCAAAGTTTAATAATTAATGTTCAGATAAACCGCCACAGGTTGCGTATTCTGTGCTTAATTATTATTTTCAGTCTACAAACGAGAGCATCTTCAGACATTTATCGTCTTGATGGCAACACATTAAAGGCTCAAAGCGCCACTCAGCACCATCGTCAACACAATCGAGTTTAGAAAATTTAATTTGTTGTAATCATGGCGGTGAATATCTTAAACCGCCCTCGTTTCTGGACTGAAATTAGTAATTGAGCAAATATACGTCACTTGAGGCTGTTTGTCGGTACTTCACTATCACAGATACATGGTTAGTTTCCAGATAATAATCAGCTATTGAAGACACCACGAATCGGATATTAAGTCAACACAGTATCCCGTCACATTCATTATTAATATACATATTTAATCGTATATATGTACAATGTATTCGAATGAGATACCGAATTGTGAATTTTGAACTTCGCCCATTATAGGAGGAAAAGGAGAGTGGTGATACAAAAAGTCGACAAACGAAGTATTGCCAGAGAATAAGCCGATAGGTCTGTCTACAAATATGAAATACAGTGTTAGGTATGATCTGGATAAAACAGAAACACATGCTGACATCCAGTTGCGGATTTTGTAGAGATCCTACAGCTACTTCACCGGTGCTGTGTTAACTCTGTTGCGAAGTGGGTAAACACGAAGTTACGTGATCTTCTAACAACTGCAAATCTCTCATAGATGCAAGTGGATGAAGAGATCTCTCATGAGCTGCACCTGAATAAGAAGGGAAAGAAAAAAATATCAATTCCATTACCAGGAAACATAAAGAAAAAACTTCTGGCCGTAGTGTCGAAGTGAAAGATCGCCTCTCAGGTTCAGTTCAGGCATACAGCATTACTAGAAATTACAACGTTAGAAATTCCAATGAATCATATAACATTAAAAGAAAAAGTGAAGTCAACTTGTATCCCCAGAACATTAGGGAGTAAAAAAGTAAGAGGAATAAATCATCATTTTTTTATAAAGAACTCAGTAACTGGAAATAAATTCACCTAATTAGCCTGCCTCAATGACCTATACTCACAGGGATAGAAATTATTACTGTAAATAACTACAAATTAGGTGCTGATTGCATGCAAGGCCTCAGGTGTCACTGTTTCTGCGTCCAGCCATCTTTTTTAAACTATACACTGAACACTGCCACTACCGTCTGTTGACGTAATATGTCTTGTGTTTGCTTTATATCATGGGTAGTCAAGACGAAACAGCCGCCATCACACGTCCACTCGCACGAAAATCAACGGTGAATGTTCAACGCACACCCAAAGTGCAAACCACAGAGAGATGCCACAGATTGACGCTATTGGCTGGTGC
Organism: Schistocerca americana; assembly: GCF_021461395.2. Lineage (NCBI taxonomy): Eukaryota > Metazoa > Arthropoda > Insecta > Orthoptera > Acrididae > Schistocerca > Schistocerca americana. The sequence continues at coordinate 582,218,782 of NC_060130.1, read as the reverse complement.
ATGCCGTAGTACACTGTCCGTTCCTACTGCGATTGTCCCCACCATCCGCCTTCATGGGCACTCATTGCTTTAATCTTGGAGTGAGGAATACTTGTAATTGGTACATTACACAAATTCCCAGCGGGTAACAGGGAACATGCCATGATTTTCTGTAACTTCTCATGAACAATCAATACTCTAAAGATCGTGCAAAAACAAGGACAATTTGAAATGAGTCAGAGATCTTTTTTCTGCGCCTACAATAACATAACGTGTCGTTCAAATTGCCATGCGGTCATTATAAGTTAGGTTCCCTGAATCACTTGAGGCAAAGGCTGAACTGATTCTTTGAACAAGACCACAGTCAATTTCATTTCACACCACGGTACAAGGTGTAAGTGCTTCGTCTGTCTTTAATATTAACAAGATTTTAAATTCTGCTCTTCCATTCCCTACGATGAAGATCACAAAGTAGATATTGAGCGCAAAGAGGTTTTCTCACCAAACGCTCAGAAGCAGAAGGAACAGTAAGCTGTATGTATTTTCAAACGTATTGTACATTTGAAAAATGTTTTCCACGGAGGAAATCAGTCACCCAACGTAAATGCGGAATATCTCTGGAAGAGCTCCTTAAGGCATCCACTGACCTCCCAGTAAACTAAATGATGCTCATATTATTATTACAATCTTCAGAACATGTTTTTGCAAGAGTACATTCAGTGTAATAACAACTAACCAAAGTATAGTATATATAGCTGACAAGAAATAATTGCTTGTTTCTTGCAGACCTTGCATCTGTATCATTTACGGACATTTCTTCTCCGTTTTCTAAGGAGTGTGAATACCTATAGTGAAATGGCTATAAATACTAATCACAGAAGAAACGCGAATTTTCTGTTTATTCATTGCCACCGAGAGTTTCAAAAGTTGAACGCTAAGAGGAAACTTACTGAGTGCAAAAAATCTAAATTTTTCTGAAGGAAACTGTTTTGTAAGTTGTATTATAAAGCAAAAAACGCGAAATTAAACATGTGCTTGAAACAGAGAAGAGTGAAAACAGTGGTACATTTACATCTACATAACTGCAGTTCACGGCTTGTGCCTGGCAAAGGGTTCATCGAACCACTTTCACACTATTTCCGTACCGTTCGACTCTAACAGCGAGCGGTGAAAACGAACACTTAAACCTTTCCGAGTGAACTCTGATTTCTCATACTTTATTGCAAGATCGTTTATCCTTATATAGGTGGATGTCAAAAAAATATTTTCGCATTCGGAGGAGAACGTTGGATATTGAAATTTCGTGAAAAGGTATGCAATTAAAAATGGCTTTCTTTCAATGACTGTCACCCCCAGCCGTGTTTCATATTCGTGACGCTCTGTCCCCTATTTCACGATAATACAAAACGAGCTGCATTTCTTTGGACTTTTTCGATGTCCTCCGTCAATCCAATCTGGTAAGGATCCCATACTGCACAGCAGTACTCTAGCAGAGGACGGACAAGCATAGAGTAAGCAGTCTCTTTAGTAGACCTGTTGCATCTTCTAAGTGCTCTGCCAATAAAACCAAGTCTTTGATTTGCCTTCCCCACAACATTATCTATGTGATCGTTCCAATTTAAGTTGTATGTAATTGTATTTAGTTGAATTGACAGCCTTTAGATTTGTGTGATTTATCATGTAACTGAACGTATTAACGTGGATGACCTCACACTTTTCATTATTTAGGGTCTGTTGTCACTTTTCGTACCATAGAGATATCTGTATGTCTTTATATCACATTAGATCAAATGTATACCACAGATCTCACGAAGAGGGGTCTCTGGAATGCAGAACGTAGTCGAGAATGTGTATTTTTGCTAGCGCAATATAATATAATAACTTAACATTGCAAATATTATAGTACTACAGGACTAATATCAATTATATTATATCCTAACTCTCAGAAGAATACAATTAAAATTTCATAGAAGGCAGGGGCTGACAGGAATGAATATTAACGAACTATTAGTTCCATAAGTCACGGTTGCAAAATACTGGCACAATTTATTTAGCGAAGAATGAAACACTGGTAAATGTTGACCACAGGTGAGATCAATTTGGATTCCACAGAAAATGCGAGTCAATTGATCCTGCGACGAGATTAGGCTGCAGTAAGGCTGACCTCCGTTTAGAACGTTTGTAGATTTCAAGAATACTTTGCACAATTTTGCTTGCAATACACTATTTGAAATTGTTAATGTAGGAGGGACATAATATAGTAAGCAAAATGTTGTCTCCTGCTTGTAGTTGAACCGAATTGCAGTTATAAAGAGTCGCAGGACACGAAAGGAAAGTAGGACATGGTTGCAGGATATCCCCTGTGTTATTCAACCGGTACACTGAGCAAACAATAAAGGAAATTACAGAGAAATTTGAAAAGGGAAGCAAAATTTAGTGGTGTCACATACAAACATGGAGGTTTGCCGATTACACTGTAATTTTCTCAGAGACGGTAAAGGGCTTTGAGAGTCAGTTGATCGGAATGAATAGCAACTTGAGAAGTGGTTGTAAGGTGAATGCCTGTAAAAGTAAAACAAGGGTAATGAAACGTGGTGGAACTGCATCAGGCGAAGCTGAGAGAACTAAATTAGGAAATAGGACATTAAAAGTATTAGATGAGTTTTGGTATTTCGACAGCAAAAAAACCGATGATGGCCAAACTAAAGAGGATATAAAATACAGACTGGCAATAGCAGGAAGAACGTTACTGGAAAAGAGGAATTTGTTAACATAAAATGTAATTTAAGTGCTATGAAATCTTTTCAGAGGATATTTACCTGGAAGTGAAACGAGGATGACAAACTGTTTAGACAGGTTAGATTAGATTAGACTAGATTAATACTAGTTCCATGGATCATGAATACGATATTTCGTAATGATGTGGAACGAGTCAAATTTTCCAATACATGACGTAATTAACTTAATTTAACAACATAATTAAGTTAATATAACAACTTTGTATTTTTTTATTTTTTATATAATTTTTTTGTTTTTTTTTCTTTTTTTTTCTTAATTTATATCTAAAAATTCCTCTATGGAATAGAAGGAGTTATCATTCAGAAATTCTTTTAATTTCTTCTTAAATACTTGTTGGTTATCTGTCAGACATTTTATACTATTTGGTAAGTGACCAAAGACTTTAGTGGCAGTATAATTCACCCCTTTCTGTGCCAAAGTTAGATTAAATCTTGAATAGTGAAGATCATCCTTTCTCCTAGTATTGTAGTTATGCACACTGCTATTACTTTTGAATTGGGTTTGGTTGTTAATAACAAATTTCATAAGAGAGTATATATACTGAGAAGTTACTGTGAATATCCCTAGATCCTTAAATAAATGTCTGCAGGATGATCTTGGGTGGACTCCAGCTATTATTCTGATTACACGCTTTTGTGCAATAAATACTTTATTCCTCAGTGATGAATTACCCCAAAATACGATGCCATATGCAAGCAATGAGTGAAAATAGGCGTAGTAAGCTAATTTTCTAAGATGTTTATCACCAAAATTTGCAATGACCCTTATTGCATAAGTAGCTGAATTCAAACGTTTCAGCAGATCATCAATGTGTTTCTTCCAATTTAATCTCTCATCAGTGGACACACCTAAAAATTTTGAATATTCTACCTTAGCTATATGCTTCTGATTAAGGTCTATATTAATTAGTGGCGTCATACCATTTACTGTATGGAACTGTATGTACTGTGTCTTATCAAAATTCAGTGAGAGTCCACTTACAAGGAACCACTTAGTAATTTTCTGAAAGACATTATTGACAATTTCATCAGTTAATTCTTGTTTTTCAGGTGTGATTACTATACTTGTATCATCAGCAAAGAGAACTAACTTTGCCTCTTCATGAATATAGAATGGCAAGTCATTAATATATATTAAGAATAACAAAGGACCCAAGACCGACCCTTGTGGAACCCCATTCTTGATAGTTCCCCAGTTTGAGGAATGTGCTGATCTTTTCATATTATGAGAACTGCTTATTTCAACTTTCTGCACTCTTCCAGTTAGGTACGATTTAAACCATTTGTGCACTGTCCCACTCATGCCACAATACTTGAGCTTGTCTAGCAGAATTTCATGATTTACGCAATCAAAAGCCTTTGAGAGATCACAAAAAATCCCAATGGGTGGTGTTCGGTTATTCAGATCATTCAAAATTTGATTGGTGAAAGCATATATGGCATTTTCCGTTGAAAACCCTTTCTGGAAACCAAACTGACATTTTGTTAGTACTTCATTTTTACAGATATGTGAAGCTACTCTTGAATACATTACTTTCTCAAAAATTTTGGATAAAGCTGTTAGAAGGGAGATTGGACGGTAATTGTTGACATCAGATCTATCCCTTTTTTTATGCAAAGGTATAACAATAGCATATTTCAGTCTATCAGGGAAAATGCCCTGTTCCAGAGAGCTATTACACAGGTGGATGAGAATCTTACTTATCTGTTGAGAACAAGCTTTTAGTATTTTGCTGGAAATGCCATCAATTCCATGTGAGTTTTTGCTTTGAAGCATGTTTATTATTTTCCTAATTTCAGAGGGAGAAGTGGGTGAGATTTCAATTGTATCAAATTGCATAGGTATTGCCTCTTCCATTAGCAGCCTAGCATCTTATAATGAATACCTGGATCCTACTATATCCACAACATTTAGAAAATGATTATTAAAAATATTTTCAACTTCTGACTTTTTGTTCATAAAGTTTTCATTCAATCTGGTGGTAATGCTGTCTTCCTGTGCTCTTGGTTGACCTGTTTCTCTTTTAATAACATTCCAAATTGTTTTAATTTTATTATCAGAGTTGCTGATTTCATACATGATACACATACTTCTGGAATTTTTAATAACCTTTCTTAATATAGCACAGTAGTTTTTATAATGTTTGATAGTTTCTGGGTCTCTACTCTTTCTTGCTGTCAGATACATTTCCCTTTTCCGGTTACAAGATATTTTTATACCCTTAGAAAGGCAATGTTTTTTTACATGGTTTCTTACGAATATATTCAACTATTTCCTTGGGGAAGCAGTTTTCAAATGCATTTACAAAAGTCTCATGAAGTAAATTATATTTTAAATTGGCATCAGGTTCACGGTACACCTCATCCCAGTCTAACTTCTGTAGGCTTTCCCTGAAATTTGCAATTGTTAAATTGTTAACTGAACGTACTACTTTGGAGGACTGTTTAGTACTGCTGAATGGAGCTATGTCATATATTGTAACTAGCTGTGCACCATGATCAGAAAGACCATTCTCAACAGGCTGAGCATTTATCTGGTTAAACTTATCTTGGTCTATAAAGAATTTATCTATCAGTGAGCTGCTATCCTTTACCACCCGAGTAGGAAAATCAATAACAGGTATCAAATTTAAAGAACCAAGTAATACTGCAAGGTCATTTTTGCTATTACCCTCTTTCAGAGAATCTACATTGAAGTCCCGACAAATAATAATTTGATTTCCCCTGTCTGACAGATAGCACAACAAGGAGTCCACATTTTTCAGAAATAGATGAAAATTTCCTGATTGGGACCTATATACAGTTACAATTATAAATGTGCCTTTATTTAATTTAAGCTCACAGGCACATGCTTCTATATGTTTCTCTACACAAAACTTTTTTGTTTCTATACTTTTTGCACTATGATAACTTTTGACATATATGGCAACTCCTCCTTTCTCCATATTTTCTCTAATTACATGTGCAGAGAGCTTATATCAACTTACATTTACCTTATCCATATCATTAACAATGTGATGCTCAGACAGGCATAGTATATCTATTTCATCCTCAGCTTCTAAATCTTCTAAACAAACCAGAAGCTCATCTATTTTATTCTTTAAACTCCCAATATTTTGATGAAATATACTTACATTATTTTTAATTATACTTTTATGAGAACCTTTCCTTATTCTAACATTTGCAGTACTCTCCTGTCTGAGTTTCTCATTGTGCTTAGGCCCAGTTCCTATACCAGTGGTCACATGGTTTTCAGAGAGGTAGATTATGTCAACTGGGCTGGGTGACTTTAATTCATCTATGCAGTTACCTAGGACTGAGATACAACTTGGTGGAGATAAAATTTCTCGTGATTGGTGAAAATTTATAATTGACAGCTGTGATTGGTGATCCAATGTGCTAGAATTGTGCTGTTTAATTTCTTTCCTAAACTGAAGATTTGTTTCAATCCTGACCTCTCGTAGAACTTGACATCTTTCTGTCTTACCTATCCTAAAAAAGGTGCTGCTCCAACACATGTTATCACTGGTATTTTACCATTCATGGCAGTGCCTCCCCCCTTAAATTTCCTGCTATTACCCCAGCCAGTTTACCCTTCCCATTCCTGTTGAGATGTAGGCTGTGCCTGGTATAGCCCCACCTACTGAGAGAATCAACAGGAACCGCAACAATATGAGACCCCGCACCTGACCCAAGCAGCCGTTCCAACTCCAAATTAACTCTCCCAACAGAAGAGTCCAAATGAGACCGGTCATGGCGTCTCGAGAAGAGAATAGAAGCTTTAGAAATGTGGTGCCAGAGAAGAATGTTGAAGACAGATTTGTTGATCGGATAATTAATGTAGAGATACAGAATCGAGTTGGAAAGGAAGGAAATTTATGGCACGATCTGAATAAAAGAAGTGATCTGTTGGTACGATACACCATGAAGTATCAAGCAATCATAAGTTTGGTGACAGGGGAAGCGTGTAGAGAGCGGGGTTGAGGGGAAATAAAAATTATAGGAAACCAAGGGTGTAGAGCAGTAAGTGGCTTCAAATTGATGGAGGTTGCAATAATTATGCAGAGGGGAAGGTGGTTGCACAGTATAGCCCAGCATAGTGATACGGATGAAACTAGACTTCCTACGAAAGACGACAACAATAACATAAACTAATTAACTAATTTTAAGAGTTTCTTTGAAGATAATCTTCAGGGGAGTAGAAGGAATTGGCTGATAGGATATTCTTTAATTTATTATTATGTTCCACCCTCATTTCTCATAACACACTTAACACGGCATATTATTAAATAAATGTGCAGCACTCCAGGCAAATGCCGGGATGGTTCCTCTGAATGGGCACGGCCGACTTCCTTCCCCATCCTTCCCTAATCCGATGAGACCGATGACCACGCTGTCTGGTCTCCTTCCCCAAACCAACCAACCAACCAAATGTGCAGCCCTGTATCTTAATCATTTTAGTACTGCTGTTAAATCTATTCAAGTCTTGCAATAAAGCAAAAGTAAAGTCTGTGGCACAGGTCTGCCTGTAGGTGGAGTACAGCCTTTGTTCGGAGCGGCACTAGGAGGGGGCGGATGGCAAGACCAGCCCTGGCCGTCTTTTACCATCGGTAAAGATATCCAGTACTCATTTTGTAGCAGGCTCATCTAGGCCCATCGTGGACTGACTGGAGCGAGGAAAATTTCCCGACCCTATTCGGGATTGAACCAGAGACCTCCACAGGCGGAGTCTAGTGCTCTATCTGCTAGATTACTGTCACCTTGAAGTCTGCATAGAGGTTATTCTTTTTTTTAGAATTATATCTGTACTTTCTAATATTTTTTGAGAAAAGGTAAATTCTGGTAACGACGAAAGACGTTTTTAAGAAAAATCTATCGTATCTTTCAGAATTGACACTGAATGTAATATTTATAACATATTTCTGTAATCTGAATGTGTTATACCCGTACGTTTAAGGTCCGGAAAAATGATTCTATACCTCCTTAGTGAAAATAAATATGCAAAAATGGTTTCTTCAGTTTTAAATTAACTGTAACTGTAATCGTATGTACTGCAGTTTTAGAGGGCGTGTTTTCCAGTTACGGTTGTGTCTCACCTGTAGTCCCAAAAACTTAACACTAACTACTACTTTTATTGTTCCTGATGAGGCTATTTTTACAGCTTTTAGAGTTCTATTAGAAGTATTTAATTGTATGAACTGCACCTTGTCAAAACTTAACGACCATCAATTTGTTTCGAATCCTGTGTCGAAGTTTTTAAAAATTTAATCAGCTGCTTCTTGCGTAAGAGAAGTCGTATAACTTTTTCCAAATGTTTGCATATTCACAGAACAGACAAAATCTGCAGTCTCTGACGAAATGTGTGGAAGATCACTTACGTAGATCAGAAACAACAGACTCCACAACGTAAAACCCTGTTGCACAACATACGCGACTGCTTCAGATTCCGAATGCCTATTGTTATGTGATCGACTTATTTGGATCCTACAATTTGATCTCAGTGGTTAATTTTCCAACACGGATGGATAAAGGCAGTAAGTCCCTAATTGATAATGTTTTCTTTGATGAGGCACAAAGCAAGAAAATAACTGTTTACCCAGTAACAAATGCTCTCTCTGATCATGATGCACAGTTAGTCAGGTTAAATGACATAGTGCCTTACTGTGTGGAAACACCTCAGTGGAAGTCAGTTAGAATCATTAATGACTACAGGGCGAATGTTTTTAAGAATAGTTTACAAGAAACAACCTGGGATGAAATTTATAAAGGACCAAATTACAATATAAAATTTAATCTATTCCATCAAAAATTCATATCAGTATTTGAAAATAACTTTCAGCATAATCTAATCAGAAGGGACATTAAACAGCCATGTAAAAAACCATGGATCACTAAGGTTCAAATGGCTCTGAGCACTATGGGACTTAACATCTGAGGTCATCAGTCCCCTAGAACTTAGAACTACTTAAACCTAACTAACCTAAGGACATCACACACATCCATGCCCGAGGCAGAATTCGAACCTGCGACCGTAGCGGTCGCGCGGTTCCAGACTGAAGCACCTAGAATCGCTCGACCACACCGGCCGGTGGATCACTAAGGGGACTAAAGTATCTTGTGAAAGGAAAAGGGAAATGCATCTTTTGACAAGAACAAGTAGAGACTCTGCAGTAGTTGCGCACTAAAAAAACTACTCAAAATTACTAAGAAAAGTTATTAAAAATCAAAAAACATGCACATAATGTCAGAAATCAGTACGTCTGACAAAAGAGTTAAGGCAATATGGAATATAGCGAAGCAAGAGACAGGACAATCAACCACAGGAAAGGATAACATTACTATTGAATTGAATGGAAGGGTTATAAATGACAAATCACAGGCAGCAAATGTATTTAATAGTCATTTCTTAAACATAGTAGAAAGCATAGGGACCAACAGTTCAAGAGAAAGATCACAGCAATATGTTGAAGAAGTAACTCTCATAAAATTACATTAAGGGTGCACAGCGCTGCAACAAAACCTTTTGACCACTTACCCAGTGATACAAAATGTCTAATGACAACGAGGTAAAATTTGAAAATAAATTGAAAAAGTTTCCCTTGACAACTCCTTCTATTCCGTAGAAGAATGGGTATGTTTGTAATGCGTAAAAGGTGGTGGTTAGGAATTGCTAACTCAATCTGTATATCTTGTTTTCATTTCGAGAAAAAAATAATTATATGGTGATGTTTAGAGTACAAATAGATGTACAAATTAATTTGCAGTGTGAATGTAAAATGACTCGTTCCACATCATGACGATTTATCGTGCAAAATGATCCATTGAACATGAAAGTAACTAACTAACTAACTGGAAGTGAAGCACACTGCCTTCTCTCATGCAAATAAAATGAGCGTACTGTCTTTTTCACGTCATAATATTTTAACTTCTGCGTGAGAATATCACTGCGCATATAATCAGAATCTTTAAAGAAGTCACAAAATATTCCCATTCTCAATAATTTATGATTTATTGATTTTAGTAATCATCTGTCAATCATATAAGTCAATTAATTGTATCTCAGTCAATAAGTCATAGGAAATAAAGCATCTGTTTCCCACTTTATCCGTCTCAAACTTTGATAGAAATTGTCTAGCACCTTTCGCTTTTACATTGTGTCATATTTGGTGTACGCCATGTAACTAATATTAAGCATTCACGTCCTGTAGCATATAAGTTGTTACTCATTAGTATCTATATGAAGGTTAGAGGAAGCGAGTAGGTTAGACTTATCTAGTCACTAGATGCATCTCCATTGACAGTGGTTTAATAAGCTCCCTGTTCAGCACATCTCAAGAGAAAGAAGACATAAATGCCAGAGTATAAGATGTTATTTACGAAGAGCTCCGTGAGTACTGCCTCACTTCTCAGTTGCAGAGGGATCACTGGGAGAATTGTTCGGTGTCTTATTTTTTTTTAGTCCACAGTATATCGCTGTCAGGCGATCAAGAAACATGTCACTGCATTTACTGAATGCAGTTAAATGCACTGAGGTATTAATTGTAGTATTTTATGTGCATTAATTTCTAGTAGGTGTTTCTGGAACCCTGCAAAACTAAAATAAGGATGGCTGGACCGAGTGCTCTTGAAAACCAGCCTAGTAACTTAAGGACTGGACCACATATCTTGGTTGCATCTCCAAGAGTGTGCGGAAATATTCTCTTACAGTAGCTTACAATGCATTGGCGTTAAGCTTCCCACACGGTTTGTATTATATTTATCAGAATATAATGAATAATTCATGGTTTACTTTAATATCAAAACCAGCCTGTCACGGTACTACAGTTATTATGTGTTTAATATGTGCTTATTACATCAGTAATGAGCTGTTGAAGAACCTGGTGTTCCCAAAAACCACTAAGCAAACATTACTGAACATTCACTGTGAGTAGTGTTCAAATCTAAGCTACTAACCGACGGATACATCCACGTTTCACGTCCAATGTACAAAGATTTGTCACGTAGTTCTGGCCATTTAGGAAGGCCACCATAATAATAAACAGAAATGGAAATTAATAGAATATTCAAGCAACGGCTGCATCCATGTATTGTTCTCATTTATACCTGTCACAGAAGGTTCTGCATCCAGAGGGTGTCAAAAATTGAGCCATTTATAAAACTATAATAAAAAAAGACTGATTTATGATAGCTTTAACTGCTGACTTTCCTAGAAGGCTCTGGAAATATGTAGCTATTTCCTCCATTCAGTTCTTCTTCAGGTTATGAGCTCTGTGAAATACAAATTATGACATGATTTTAAACTAAATATGTGAATCGAAAGTGTGGAAACGTCTAATGATAAATGTGTGAAACTGTGAAATTAGTTTCCTTAAACAATCAGGCAATCTTTGGTCGGCACGTGTTAGCTTTTTATTATCTAGAATGTGGTAGTGTCAAATATTTTGCTGCACCGTTGGAGAAGGGTAAATAAGACAAGCACGTTCTGTCCTCTAGCAGTCGTTTCAGCAGCCCAGCGATAAGAACTAAGAGGGCACGCGGAGAACGGTCTTCTGCCTTTCTGCTGACCAAATTGAGATATGTCGTCTCTGATAGCAGTTGACGTCTTACAGGACCTTTACCTCTAGTCACATGACATTAATAATGATAAAAGACTCTAAGACCCAGTTTCACTGAATAAAATTGAACATCAATTACCGAAAACAAACTTTTTACGAAATTTTTAGTAACTTAAGTAAAATTTAACCACTTAGGCCTGTTTTTACTATTGAATTGTCAGTATCTTGAAGGAATAATATCAATTTGTCGAAATTTGTTGGGAATTTGACATTCTATGGAAAGCTCAGAGACATCTGGATGGAGCTGCGCTTTTAGAATAAAGTGCGACTTGTGTTTTAGTTGGAACTGAAAGGTGTTTGATGATACCTGTAAGAATGCGTTTGGTTTCGTCTTTACTGTGGCGTGCGTGATGTGTTTCTTATTAGAAAAAGCGAATGTTCACAAAGTCGTCTCTAGGAGAGTCTCGCAGCGTTCTGAAAATATGATTTGTGATGTACAGCCACAATAACAGACAGAAAATAACAAATAGCGAAAATGGATACGCAGCAGGAATGGTTGGAATCCTCTCAACTTTTCATATAGCAGTGCAATACTGGTTATATAAGTGACTAAATATATTATAGCAATGAACATTCAGTTAACTGTAGACAATTTGTACTGCTGAAGTGTGGTACAAGGCACTCTATTGGGCCAACTCTCCCCTGAGTACAGTATTTGATCGGAGCGGGAATGAATGGATGCATTTTCTGAGTGGTAGTGCATTGTTTGTCAGTCCATATAAGCTAACTCACACGACAACACCCACTAACGCGCTATGCGTATTTGAGATTGATACAGAGATATTTTTGGTGTCGGAAGTGTAACAGTATCGTAGAGGAATTCCTATGATAGTCTTTTTTTATTTTGGTCACTCATTTTCCTGGAGGAAAATGCCGCTTTCGATGTCCGCCATCTCCCAGACCAAGGCTGATGAACCGCTCCCGAAGAGTGTGAACATTAATTACAGTACATCCTCATTCTTTTTCCAAAGAAATATCGGCTTTCTTAATGATAAATTTAAAAACGTCAACTCGATCAAATGAAGCATTTGTTCACTTTAGATAGCCCACATTCGATACTGTACACTTCTCCCTAAGTGACACTGATGTACTGTTGCCACTTTCTCATTAACCACACGTTCTCCACTGAAGAAACGTCTCTTAGAACTTTGTAAAATCCTTTCTTTAAGGTAAAATAATTCAGATGATCAGTACACGTGTTACCCAGTACCTGTCTTTAAACACATCGATACTAACAATCGCAATGGTCAACACTCTCTTAAGATATCGAATGATGAAAGACTGATTGCGCAGCTTGTCACAATCCACTGCGTCTAGGTGGTATACCATTGTTCATACCACCTTAGAGCTTCGTGTTGTGCTGAAACATTGAAATTTCGCTTCTGTCGTTAGCACAGGCCGATTAACTGGCACGCCTCTGTTACAGCGTGATTGCGTAATATTGTTAATTTTAAGGACTGATAGTTATCTTGTTAATCACATGTTCCACGGATCATTTTGCACGATAGATCTTAACGATGTGGAACGGGTCACTGTACATTCACATCGCGAATTAATTTGTAGATATGGTTACATTCCGAGCATTTCTAATCCTCTTTTTTACAAAAATAAAAAAGATATACAGAAGTGAGTTAGAAATTCATACCCACCACCTTTCACACATTATAGTAATAGAAATTCATCTACGGAATAAAAGGAGTTGTCAAGGAGAAACATTCTCAGTTTGTTATCAGATATTACTTTGCAGTCAGACATTTTATATCATTGGGTAAGTGATCAAAAAATTTTGTTGCGACATTGTGCGCACTTTTCGTGCTAAAGACGACTGTAATGTGGAGTAATAAATGTCATTTTTCCTTCTGGTATTGTAATTATGTACCTCATTGTTCCTTTTGAACTGTAGTGGATTATTTACTACATACAGCATGAGGGAATACATATACTGTGAAGCAGTAGTCAGAATGCCTAATTCCTTCAACAGATGTCTAAAAGATGATCGTGGGTGAGAACCACATATTATTCTTACAGAAGGTTTTTGCGCAATGAAGATTTTCTTTCTTAAAGACGGATTGCCCCAGAACATTATTCCGTAAGACATTACTGAATAAAATATTCAAAATATGTCAAGTTACTGATTTGTGTCTCCCCAAGATTTGCAATGATTCTAAGCACAAATTTGGCTGAACTAAGTTATTTTAGGAGTTCCAAAACTCATCAGTATGGACCTCCAAGAATTCTGAAGTTTCCAACCTATTTATTATTTCCTCACCATGTGTTATACTTATTATTGGTGTAGTACCCCCAGATGTGAAAAACAGAATACGTTCTGTCCTTTTAAAACTGAGTGTGAAACCAATCACAGAGAACCAGTCAATGATACTTTTAAGAACTTAGTTTACCATTTCTGTGGTTTCTGTACGTATGCTTGGTTTGGTTACAGTACTAGCGTCATCTGCAAAAGGAACTAATTCTACTTCTTGAATACTTGACGGAAGATCGTTTGCGCGTGTGAGGGGCAGTAGTGGACCTAAGACTGAACCTTTGGGAACCAAATATGTGATTTCTCCCCAGTCAGAATTATGTCCCTGGACTGTATTGCTTGTATTACTAAGTTAGGTATAACATTATCCATTGATTGTCTATACCATCAGTCCCATAAAAGGTCAATTTATCTAGGAGAATACTGTGATTCACACACTCAAAAGCTTTAGAGAGATCACAGAAAATACCAATTGGCGCTATTTGATTATTTAATGCTTGTAAAATCTGGTGAGTGAATGTGTAAATGGCATTCTCAGTAGGGCAACACTTCTGAAACCTAGACTGTGATTTTATGAGAGTACTATTCTTGCTACGGTGAGATACTGTTCTAGAACACATCATCTTCTTAAAAATTATGGATAGTGATGTCAGCAGTGAAACAGGTGGATGGTTATCGACATCTCTCTTTTCGCCTTTCTTAAAGAGGGGTTTAGCAATGGCATATTTCAGTCTCTCTGGAAAAATGCCTTAAGTTAGTGGCGCATTACATATTTCGGATAAGACTGGGCTTATTACATGGGAACAAATTTTTAGTACTCTATTACAAACAGCATAAACCAGACGAGCTTTTATTTCTGAGAGGATGTATAGTTTTCTTAATTCCAGAAGAAGAAGTTAGTGATACACTCATACGATTGAATTTTATGAGAGTTACATTTTCAACATACTGCTGTGATTTTGCTTTTTAACTGTTTGTCCCTATATCTAAGAAATGATTGTTAAATGCATTTGTTACCTGTGACTCCTCATTTATAACCCTTTCATTCAGTTGAATAGTGATGTTGAGTTGTTCTGTGGCTGGTTGTCCTGTCTTTCGCTTCGCTACATTCCATATAGCCTTAAGTCTGTTGTGGGAAGTACTGATTTCTGACATTATGTACATGTTCCTTGACTTTTTAAATAACTTTTCTTAGTAATACCTGCAGTACGTCTCATTAAGGGTGACCGTTCTCTTTCTCACAATAATAATTAGCTTCGACATGTCTAGCCATTGTTTAGAGGTATTAAGATCACTACACAAAAGACATTTTTTATCCCTTTGTCCTATTCTGTGCAAAACTGAAACATTCTGTTGTGGCTGACGGGGCTCGGCGCCTACTCGTCATCATTTCGGATTGGATAAGGATGGGGTAGGAAACCAGACATGCGCTTTTAAAAGGAATTGTCCCGGTCATCCCTGCAATTATTCATGGGAAGGATGAAAACCCAAATACGTATGATCTTGCCGGAATCTGCACACCTTTCCTCCCGAACACGCGTCCTGCGTCCTACCAGCAGGCTCCCTAGTTCGAATGAAATTGCTGAAAGTGAAAAAAATCCTGAAAAGTAGTCTCACTTTTGCTCGCTGTTCTTACATTTCGATCGTGCTAAGTACACGTTAAGAAATTTTTGATAAATTAATTTTGCATTGTACTCCTTTGGAAAGGAAGCACGTAAAATTCGTAAATACTGCGTAGTATAATGAATGATCGTTTACAGTTTGTAGAAAAATAAGCATAATGGTGTGGACTGTCATGCAAACAGTGCCATTATACGTCCTTCGACGTGAGAGCTGCTACTACTTCCGTGCTGCTCTATCTGCAGCAACGATAAGCTAGAACGGCAGCACTTTGTGGCTCTCGCTCCAGCTGCTTACACAGATGCAAATGACCCGATAAAGCAGTCTTGCTTAACATCACTCTCGGTTAAGTATCTGAGTAAGAAAACTAAACTTAGCTAGCTCGACAAATGAAAGGGTTTCAGAAGAAAGCCATAGAATTTATTTTTCTTCTACGCTTATCTTTAAGCAAAGTAAATTTATCTACATTTTTTGTTCGTCTGTTACTGACCTCATGTGAACCTACGATTAATCCTACTCGAGTTGGCACCTTCGTTTTTATCTGGGGAATGAAGACTGTGAAGTGTGCCGTTTTGCGCAAATTTTTAGCAGATATACACATTCTCATACAAGACTTTATAATTTGCCTTACATGTATCGTTTACCATCCAAGAGGCACATTTTATCACCAGATAGTTTAGTAAGCACGTGAGCGTCACAGAGAAGCTAAATAAACTCCGGTTGCAGACGCTGCAAGAGAAGCGTTGCGCATTACGGAGACGTTTACTGTTTAAATTTGGAGATCACACATCCCGGTAGAATCGAGAAACATATTATTTCCTTCTATGCACATCTCGCAAAATGTCCAAGACGAGGAAATCAGAGAAATTATAATTAATACCAAAGTTCATAGACAGCTGTTCTTCCTAAACAACTATCACGAAAGAAACAGAGCAGGGGAGAAATCACAGTGGTATGAGAAGTTCCCTTGCCACACACCGAAGATGTCTCGAAGCGTATAGATGCAGATGTAGCTGACACAGTGGTTAGCACACTGCACTCGTCTTCTGAAGAGCCGCGGTTCGAATCCCATCCAGACAGGTTTTCCGTTGTTGCCCTGAGTCGCTTGATACAGCCGATTTTTTCACATCCTTCACAAAAATCAGAGATTTTCCTCAATTGCTAATGACGTCGTCGTCGACGAAACGTTAAACCGTAAACTTACTTAATGAAATTTTCACTCTGTGGAGCGCTGATATAAAACTTACTATTTTTGTTTAGTAGACTAATCTCGTTCATATTGAGTCAGGTAATTTCTTCTACGTTCGGTTCTAACTAATTTCTTAGCGAAAACGGTTAAATAATTAGGAATGGATCGTGAGAAGATATTTTTAGCACTTTCCTTTAATTCAAATTAAATACAGGAACCAACTGTTGGCATAAATAACCTGGTAAAAAGAGTGTTTTCTCTTTTTCACTTAGCAGCAAAGACACGGGTATTGTTGGTGAGGAAGAAATCAGTTAATTGCTTCTGGTATTCAGCAGTTAATTGACTGTTACTGTAAACAGAAAACCATAACTAAAATACCTCCACCGTGAAAAGTCATTTTTGAAATTGTATTCTCGAATGCCTTTGATGTACTGCTTAATTGTAGAGTGCATTAGCTGTCATCTTACCAGAAGGAGTGTTGCAAAAAGTACTCTGTCTTCCATTATGACGTAAATTTCTTACTGAAAACCGAATAAATGTCCCTCAGGCAGGAAGTGTCGTTCCAGTAGAACTGTCGCAAAGCCAGCAGTAACATGTGTAAATCAGGGATTATCACGCTCTGAACACAAAATATTTTCACCATAAAAACTACACTGACAGCAATAGAAAATGCTACACCACGGAGTACCACTCCAATATATTTATCAAACTCTGTGGAGATGGGAGATGTTCACATAACGGGCATTAACATATCAAAATTTCATTCCATTCGAACTGATGTCCATTGTCGATATCAGTATGAGGAGTGACCATCACAGGCACGAATACACTCTTTTATTACACTGTCCAGTAAAATTAATGCGACCACCTGTTGAAAACCTGAAGAAACACCTTTTGCAGGGCGGACCGCTGTGAGACGTGCGGGAAGAGAGTAAGTTCCTGGAAGGTATCGGCAGGGATGTAGAGCCATGCCGACTCCACTGCCGATGCCAGCTGCGCTAGATCTCTCGGTTGAGGATTCACGGCGCTAACAGCTCGATCGACATGGTCCCACAGATTCTCGATTGTGTCTAAATCGGAAAACTTTGGTGAACAGAGGAGTAAGGTAAACTTACCCTAGTGCTCTTCGAACCACGCACATACATTGTGAGCGGTGCGACACGTTGCATTCTCCTGCTGGTGGATGCCATCTGGCCGAGGAAAAAGAAACTACATTTATGATAGAATGGTCCCCAAGGATAGATTCATACATGTCTTGATTCATAGTGCCTCCCAGAATGAAGAGATCACTCAGGGAATGTCACGGAAACGATCCCCAGACCGTAACGCTCCCTGCTCCGCCCTGGACACTTTGCTTTCGAGCCAAAGGCCACCTCCCCCATGCAGCAGATAACGTGATTCGTCTGAGAAGGCCAGCTGTCGCCAACTCAGTGGACGTCCAGTACCGGTACTTGCGTGCAAATTCCAGCTTTCGTGGCCCCTAACGGCTGTCATCATGGGCTCGTGAAGCAGACGCTTGCTGCGGAGGCCCATGCACAGCAACGTTCACTGAAAGCACGTTGAGGATACGCCGTTGGTAGCCCCTTGGTTCATGTGGGCGGTCAGTTGCTCAACAATTGCACGTCTATTCTCCACAATCGTTGTTCATCCTCGTCATCTATATCCCGTGATGCACCACAGTTGGTTCATTTGAATAACACGATTTTGTCATGCATGGTATACTTTAACCACGGTTGCACGCGAACAGTTTACAAACTTAGCCGTTTCGGAAATGCTTCCAACCTTGTCTGGCATGCCAATGATCAGACCCTGTTTAACATCCGATAAACTGCTCTGTTTCCGCATTACGACAATGACTGCACTGTTTCCCGCGTCCTCCCGAAACTCTTCATATATCCTCCACTGCTAGTGCTGCCACCTGCCGTCTGTAAGTCGTTATTTCACGTTGATATCGAATATAGTCGGTGGTCGTATTAATGCGGTTTGACGTGTATTTGTGGCGTGCAAGCAAGCAACTTCCGAAGTTCATCTTGAAAAATTTCGCACCATTCCTGAACCGCACGCACGAGCAGTTAATGAAAATTTCTGGCTGGAGGCTAGTACGGAAGTATAGGTCTTTCCATCGCGTCCAACACATGCTCTTCGTTCGATACTTCACGAAATAATGTAGACAGAGAGGTAAAAATTTAAACACATGCTTGAAATTAGATGGGGCTTTATTGAAGGAAAAGAAAATGACATAAAATGACAACAGATGGCGCTTCATATGATACAAAAGCAATAATTAGCATAACAACTGATTTTTCTAGCAAAGGCGATGTTCTTTATAACAAATGCTCAACATGTCGGTTGTCATTTATCAACAATACCTGCAGTCGAAGTACAATGCTATGAACAGCACTGTACAGCATATTAGTACTATCGAAGTACTCGTTATAAAGTTCCCGAATTTACTGTCCTCAAATTATTCTTGGAATCGAGAGGTGGCCGAAACCTGAAGTGAAAAGCTCTGAGATATTTATCAAGTCGTTTAACGTACATCGGAAAGACAGATTAGAGGCCATAGGACGGGGAGTGTTAACTGCAACTCAACGAAATATTATCTCTATTGAGGTACAAGTGAGTGTGACAGTGAAGTTATCTGGTCACGTATAACACGTGTAGGTGAGAACAAGTTAGATGTTGGATGTTTTTACCGGCCACCCGATTCCACTATGACAGTTCTAGAGTCATTCAAACAAAGACTACTGTCAGCAACGCGCAAGTACCCAAATCATGCAATACTAATTGGAGGCGACTTAAACCTACGGACTATAGACTGGGATGTCTATGGATTCATTTCCGGGGGTACAGACAGACAGTCATGGGAAATGCTTTTGAACACATTTTATGAAAACTGTCTTGAACAACTAGCTTGGTAGCACACACGCAATGGAAATATCTTACACCTTTTAGCTACAAATACGCCGGGCCTTACCGAAAATGTCAGTATAGAAACGGGTATTAGCGATCATGATGTCATTATATCAACTATCATTACGAAAGCCAATAAATCAGTCAAGAAGGCTAGGAGAGTGGTTCTGCTAGATAGAACAGATAAGCAGTTGTTAGCATCTCACTTAGACAGTGATTTGACATCACTTAGTTCCAGGAAGATGAAAGTAGAGGAATTATGGGCAAAGTTTAAGCAGATTGTAAATCGTCATCTAGAGAGCTATGTGCCTAGTAGGTGGACAAAGGATGGAAAAGATCCACCATGATTTAATAACGAAATTCGGAAGATGCTGAGGAAGCAGCGGCTGCTGCACTCTCAGCTCCAAAGAGAACACACAAACGACGACAAGCAAAGGTTAGTACAGATCGTACGTCTGTGAAAAGATTTATGCGCGAAGCATACAAGAGCTACCACAGTCACATCTTCGCAAAAGAGATGGCAGAGAACGTGAGAAAATTCTGGCCCTATGTAAAATCGCTAATCGTGTCCAAGGCTTCCATTCGGTCCCTTGTTGACTAGTCTGACGCCGCAGTTGAAGGTAGCAAAATGAAAGCCGAAGTTTTATATTTCACGTTCAAGAAATCGTTCGCATGGGAGAATCCTACAAAAATACCGTCCTTCGGCCATCCGACAGACTCCTGTATGGACGACATAGGCAGGACAAGCATGACGGACGTGCCTCCTGAGCACGCGATCCTCACCAAACCGTGTGCGCAAGAGATCTTTCACGCGTGTAGCAATATGTAGTGGAGTGCTGTCCTGCACTTATACCTTACAGCAGGTATTTATCAGCCAGGCTAGGGATTCCCATGCGGTGTCTCTGTTGGCCGGATCCCAAACACTTGAGCAGTGCTCAAGAACAGGTCGTAACAGCGTCCTATATGCGGTCTCCTTTACAGGTGAACCACTCTTTCGCAAAATTCTCCCAATAAACCGAAATCGACCTTTAGACTTCCCTTACACAGTTATCACATGCTCGTTCCATTTCTTATCGCTTTGTAAAGTTACGCCCAGATATTGAAACGACTTGATTGTGTCAAGCAGGACACTAGTAATACTTTTTCGGAACATTACAGGTTTGTTCTTCCTACTCATCTTCATTAACTTACATTTTTCCACATTTAGAGCTAGCTGCCATTCATCAGACCAACTAGAAATTTTGTCTAAGTCGTCTTTTATCTTCCTACAGTCACGCAACTTCGACACCTTACCGTACACCACGGCATCATCAGCAAACAACCGCAAATTGCTACCCACCCTGCCCACCAAATCGTTTATGTATATGAAGAACAACAGCACTCCTATCCCACTTCCCTGGGGCACTCCTGATGATACCCTTGTCTCTGGTGAACACTCAACGTCGAGGACAACATACTGGGTTCTATTACTTAAGGAGTCATCGAGTCACATATCTGTGAACTTATTTCGCATGGTCGTACCGTCGTTGATAACCTGCGATGGGGCACCGTGTCAAACGCCATCCGAAGATCTAGAAATATGGGATCTGCCTGTTGGCCTACATCGATAGTTCGCAGAATATCATGTGACAAAAGGGCAAGCTGAGTTTCGCACTAGCGATTCTTTCTAAAACCATACTGATTCCTGGACATAAGCTTCTCCAGCTCAAGAAAGTTTATTATGTTCGAACTGACAGCATGTTCAAGGAGTCTGCAGCAAACCGGAGTTAGGGATGAAAGGAGACCTTAAACATGTTTCCTTTCCTTACAAGCCTGCAGGCTGCTACTAATATAGGGCTATGCGTAAGTAGCTCTGGGATTTCAGGTGAGGAAAGTGCGGAAACCACAAAGCATACAGAAAACAGACACATGTTAGTCCAGAGAACATTTCTCCAAGTTATTAACTCATATTACAGGTGCTCACTATGGGCACTCTTTGTGATATGAAAAACGTCAAATCGTCATCGAAGTCGTTGATATGAATTCTTGGAGAGATGTCAGAACAGTCCTCTTTGAGAATCTGTTCATAGAATCGCCTATCTGCAGGTGCCAACTATTTCGGCAACGACAATACGGAGAGGACGATGACGTACTTATGAAAAACCCTGTATTTTATGGCCGATGATCGGTGAACCGGTATTATTCATGAAATGTGGTATATTTCGTTGAGTGTATAGATGTATATAAATTATACTCATTGAAGTCTATCTAGGGATTTCTTACTGTGTTCTTTCAATGCGCATCTACGTCGGAGGCCCCCAGAGTAGTCATATCGACCCATAGGTGTCGATAACAGTTCTCTGGGAATCGATTAATACATGAGGCTCGAAAGAGGATGATGATGATGACGTTTGGTTTTGTGGGGCGCTCAACTGCGCGGTTATCAGCGCCCATACAAATTCCCAACCTTTGCTCAGCCCAATCTCGCCACTTTCATGAATGATGATGAAATGATGAGGACAACACAAACACCCAGTCATCTCGAGGCAAGTGAAAATCCCTGACCCCGCCGGGAATCGAACCCGGGACACCGTGCTCGGGAAGCGAGAACGCGACCGCGAGACCACGAGCTGCGGACGCTCGAAAGAGGGCCGATTAATAACAGAGAGGATCTTGTCTAGGATGTCTAGGAAAAAAATAGAACATTCCAATGAAAACTTCGTAATAAATCGAAAATCATTAAATGTAGATCCTTCTTCATTATCTTTTTCCCATGCAATGGTACTGAATAGATCAAATTTAATTATAATTCCTTCCCATTCTAAATATGTGTTGTTATCAAAACGTGGCAACACTGCCGTCTAAGGGAGAACACGCAGTTCTTTATATCTCGTTGGGGAGTATGCTGTTTTGTTGTGTTGCAGATGTAGTGTGTTTTTCATATTAAAAATCTGATTTCAGCACCCACAATGTCGATCAGATTAGATTAGATTAGATTAATACTAGTTCCATGGATCATGAATACGATATTTCATAATGATGTGGAACGAGTCCAATTTTCCAACACATGACATAATTAAGTTAATTTAACAACATACTTAAGTTAATATAACAACTTTTTTATTTTTTGTGTTTTTTTATTTATTTTTTATAATTTTTTTGTTTGTCGGCTACCAATTCTAAGAAGAATTGCAGACAATATTCACAGACGTATTTGAAATAAGGTTTTGTGTCATCGTTTGCTAATGAAACTAATCCTATGTGCTTATTATGTTTAAAAACTTCCAGCAATGATGCTACGAAGCCGTCGAAAACGCAAGTCCACTAGGAAAGGCAGCATCTTGCAACCAAAAAACTGAGTGGTAAACTTTATGATACTCTAGAAGTGTGCGTCAGGTCAATAAATAAAGTTAAAGCTCACCCTCCTAGTTCCCAATGTTTGCGGAGTTATGATACTTTTGCATACCAATGTAAGGTGGTTGTCAAGAGCTGGTGGTTTGCGGACTCATGTTGACTTGTACGACTCAACCGAAGAGCTTCTTAGGAATGTGGGTCCATCACTGCGTGACGAGATAAAACGTTGCAGTTGTTCCGGCTCGAACAGTCATAATGGCCTTTAAAGGAAAAATGGAGCTATTTAAATCTTCACTGGCACGATCTGATTTTGAATATTTTTCAAACTTGAGAGGCGGGAAAGAAAATGAAAAGATTTCCGACCGTGATTTGGAGCTTTATATTAAATGTCTTGATAAATTAAGAGAAGACTTTAAAGCACCTTTCGAAGACTTTGACAATTGCATGGTCCCGAATGTTTTGTTACTCCATTTAATGTAAAAATACATATTGATGATAGTGAACCGGCTTCGAAGATGAACTGATTTAAATGCACTGATGAACCAGACCATTATGACCACCTACTTACAAGCATGTTGGTTCACCTCTGGAACGCAATTCAGCAGTGTTTCTGCGTGCCATGGATTGGACAAGTACTTGATAGGTTTCCAGAGGCTTGTGGCACCAGATGCCTACGCACAGGTCACACACTTCCCGTAATTTACGGGCGGTTGGTTTGCGGGCACGGAGTTGGCGCCCGATAGCGACCCAGTTGGGTTTCATGGAACACAGATAAGCCGAATTTGATGGCCAAGACATCAATGTGAGCTCACTGTCATGCCCTTCAAACCGCTGCAGCACTACTCTTGCCTTGTGACACGAACATTTGCGCTTCTGGAAGATGCCTTCGCTGATGGGGAAGACATGAAGCATTAGGGGGTTACAGGTGGTCCCTAATAATATTGACGTATGCCACAGCTGTGCCTTCGATTACTACCGAAGGTCCCACGGAAGCCCAGGTGAATATCTCCATAACACAATACTGCTCTCGCCGACGTGCGTCCGTGGCGTGCTGTATGTTTCGAGCAGCCATTCGCCTGGATGACAGCGTATGTGTACACGGCCATCGACCTAGTTTAACAATAAACAAGATTCATCCGACCAGGCACCACGATTCGATTGATCCACGGTCCAGTCTCGATTATCCTGTGCCCATTGTAATCATAATTGACGATGTTGTTGGGTCCATATGGGAACACGTAGGGGCCCCTCTGCTGCGGAACACCATGTTCAAGACGGTGCGCTGAACGGTGTGCTCCAAAACACTTATGCCTGCGCCAGCACTGTACTCTGTCGTCAGATCTTCCACAGTTCACCGCCTATTCTGCTTTAGAGAGTGGGTAAGCCTCAGATCCCTAGAATCTGTGATGGACGTCCAACTTCTTGTCACCTACTCGTGGTTTTAGCATTCTTCACCACTTTCCATAGATTCTCATGACAGTAGCAGGCGAACAGCCGACCAGTTTCACAGTTCCCGAGATGCCTGATCCCAGGCACTGGGCCACAACAATCTGGCTTTTGTGAAAGTCGCTTAAGTCGGCAATTTCCGCATTTGTTCTACTTATCGTTGCTAGAATGATTCCCCATTTGTCTCTGCTCCGCTCATATACATCTCTTACCATGTCACGTGCCCTCAACGCCACCAGGCAGCATACAACCTCGTGGTTGGCAGTGCTCACAATGTTTTGCCTCATCATTGTATGTGTAGATCTAAAAGCTAAAGAGTTGTAGAAAAATAAAAAGCTCAGTGTATTTTGGAACAATATCAATATTCCAAATGAATATACCAAGCTCAGAGCAGAAGACGAAACTTCCTTACTTGCATTCCCAACTTCAAACATGGTTGAAGCTGGTTTTAGCCACGTGAACGCAGTTTTGAAAAAACAGAGGAACATACTGGTTCGGTGGTGATTTGTGACTAAATATTACCGATTTTAAGCCGAACGTCAATAATCTTTCTGCTTCTCTTCAGATACACGCATCCCACTAATATCAACTATTTTAATAAAAACGAATGTTAACATACTTTTAAGGTATTCAGTTGTAGTTACAAATGACAGTAACAGATTTTTATCCCATATAATTTATATGATACTTTCAAATATAATTGTGTATTTCACATATTATGAAACGTACAGTTTCAGAGTTATGGACAAATGCCCACCAATCCATAAATTTGCTATTTTTAAGGTTATAATAACAGATACTGACAGGTTTCAGATAGATTAGTTAATGGTAAGACAGAGATTTAGGAACCAGGTTTTAAATTGTAAGACATTTCCAGGGGCAGATGTGGACTCTGATAACAATCTATTGGTTATGAACTGTAGATTAAAACTGAAGAAACTGCAAAAAGGTGCGAATTTAAGGAGATGGGACCTGGATAAACTGATTAAACCAGAGGTTGTACAGAGTTTCAGAGAGACCATAAGGGAACAATTGACAGGAATGGAGGAAAGAAATATAGTAGAAGAAGAATAGGTAGCTTTGAGAGATGAAGTAGTGAAGGCAGCAGAGGACCTAGTAGGTAAAAAGACGAGGGCTAGTAGAAATCCTTGGGTAACAGAAGAAATACTGAATTTAATTGATGAAAGGAGGAAATATAAAATTGCAGTAAATGAAGCAGGCAAAAAGGAATACAAACGTCTCAAAAACAAGATCGACAGGAAGTGCAAAATGGCTAAGCAGGGATGGCTAGAGGACAAATATAAGGATGTAGAGGGTTATCTCACTAGGGGTAAGCTAGATACTGCCTACAGGAAAATTAAAGAGACCTTTGGAGAAAAGAGAGCCACTTGTATGAATATCAAGAGCTCAGATGGAAACCCAGTTCTAAGCAAAGAAGGGAAAGCGAAAGGTGGAAAGAGTATATAGAGGG
Organism: Schistocerca americana; assembly: GCF_021461395.2. Lineage (NCBI taxonomy): Eukaryota > Metazoa > Arthropoda > Insecta > Orthoptera > Acrididae > Schistocerca > Schistocerca americana. Next base: position 582,193,158 of record NC_060130.1, on the reverse strand, counting down.
TCTATACTAGGGCGATGTATTTGAGGACAATATTATGGAAATGGAAGAGGATGTGGATGAAGATGAAATGGGAGATACGATACTGTGTGAAGAGTTTGACAGAGCACTGAAAGACCTGAGTCGAAACAAGGCCCCGGGAGTAGACAACATCCCATTAGAACTACTGACGGCCTTGGGAGAGCCAGTCCTGACAAAACTCTACCATCTGGTGAGCAAGATGTATGAGACAGGCGAAATATCCTCAGGCTTCAAGAAGAATATAATAATTCCGATCCCAAAGAAAGCAGGTGCTGACAGATGTGAAAATTACCGAGCAATCAGTTTAATAAGTCACGGATGCAGAATACTAACGCGTATTCTCTACAGACGAATGGAAAAACTGGTAGAAGCTGACCTCGGGGAAGATCACTTTGGATTCCGTAGAAATGTTGGAACACGTGAGACAATACTGACCCTTAGAAGCTAGATTAAGGAAAGACAAGCCTACGTTTCTTGCATTTGTAGACTTAGAGAAAGCTTTTGACAATGTTGACTGGAATACGATCTTTCTAATGCTGAAGGTGGCAGGGGTAAAATACAGGGAACGAAAGGCTATTTACAATTTTACAGAAACCAGATGGCAGTTATAAGAGTCGAGGGGCACGAAAGGGAAGCAGTGGTTGAGAAGGGAATGAGACAGGGTTGTAGCCTATCCCCGATGTTATTGAATCTGCATATTGAGCAAGCAGTGAAGGAAACAAAAGAAATTTCGGAGTAGGTATTAAAATCCATGGAGAAGAAATAAAATTTTTGAGGTTCGCCGATGACATTGTAATTCTGTCAGAGACTGCAAAGGACTTGGAAGAGCATTTGAACGGAATGGACAGTGTCATGAAAGGAGGATATAAGATGAACATCAACAAAAACAAAACGAGGATAACGGAATATAGTCGAATTAAGTCGGATGATGCTGGGGGAATTAGGTTAGGAAATGAGACACTTAAAGTAGTAAAGGAGTTTTGCTGTTTGGGGAGCAAAATAACTGATAATGGTCGAAGTAGAGAGGATATAAAATGTAGACTGGCAATGGCAAGGAAAGCGTTTCTGAAGAAGAGAAATTTGTTAACATCGAGTATTGATTTAAGTGTCAGGAAGTCGTTTCTGAAAGTATTTGTATGGAGCATAGCCATGTATCGAAGTGAAACACGGACGATAACTAGTTTGGACAAGAAGAGAATAGAAGCTTTCGAAATGTGGTGCTACAGAAGAATGCTGAAGATTAGATGGGTAGATCATATAACTAATGATGAGGCATTGAATAGGATTGGGGAGAAGAGAAGTTTGTGGCACAACTTAACTAGAAGAAGGGATCGGTTGGTAGGACATGTTCTGAGGCATCAAGGGATCACCAATTTAGTGTTGGAGGGCAGCGTGGAGGGTAAAAATCGTAGAGGGAGACCAAGAGATGAATACACTAAACAGATTCAGAAGGATGTAGGTTGCAGTAGGTACTGGGAGATGAAGAATCTTGCACAGGATAGAGTAGCATGGAGAGCTGCATCAAACCAGTCTCAGGACTGAAGGCCACAGCAACAACAACAATAACAGTGGGTAACATCTCCTTTTTCTGTTAATGCTATTGGGAAAACTTTATAAGATATGGTACCTATGAATTCAGCATCAGAAGTGCAAAAAATTATTTACGTGTTTTTGTTAATACTTAATCTGTGGGTCGATAAGAAGACATATGAAGTGTCGATGAGACAAAAAGTTTGGCGATCCCTGATCTACATTTATATTATGCAAATTCTTTTGTCACCCTGAAGGATTTCTTACTGTTCAACAGAGTTAGTCCTCTATAGTACGGGTACCACACACCCGAGCAATATTCTGTGTTTTTTTGGATTCCTAAAGCAAGTTGTTAATCCTACAACTTTGAAAATTTGTCACTACTTATGTTGTAGCTGTTCTTGATTCGAATTCTCGAATATTTACTTCATCTTCTTCCGTGAAGAGATTTCGGAAGGCTGTGAATAGTAACTCTGCTTTAGCAGCACTGTCATCGGTAACATTGTCACTGTTTTGCGCAGTGAAGATATTGATTGTGTCTAGCCACTGATGTACTTTACATAAGAGCAGAAACTCTTTGGGTTTTCTGCCAGATTTCGAGACGGAGTTTCATTGTGGAACTATTAAAAGCAACTAGCACTGAAGTTTGCGCTAAATTTCGAGCTTCCGTGAAACTTCACCAATCTTGGCGATTGTGCATTCTTTAAAATTTGGCACGCTTTTTGCGTTGCTCCTGCAATAGTGTTCTGACCTGTTTTGTGTACCACGGGGAATCAGCACCATTCCTTGTTAATTTTTTTGGTACATATCTCTCAACTGCTGTCGATAGTAATTCTCTCAGTTTAAACCTCATATTGTCTACTTACAAAGTCATATTGGAGGAAGGTGTCGAGCGAATCTTTCTGCTTTTTTTTAAACAGATGTATTTTGCGTTAATTTTTGGTGGGTTTGGATGTTTCGGTATTAAGCTACAACAACTTTGTGGTCACCAATACCTGTATGTCATGATGCTCCCTATTTGGTCCGGATTATTTGTTGCTATGAGGTCAAATATGTTGTCCAACCATTTACACGTCGACTGGCTCTTGAACTAGTTGTTCAAAATAATTTTCTGAGAAGGCATTCAGTACGATTTCGGAGGTTTTATGCCTACCACCAACTTCAACATATATTTTCGCTAACCTATGGAAGCTTGGAGTCTTTACCAACTATAACCTGTTTGATATGACACTCAAGTTTTCTTTTAAGCATGGAGAACTGAACAGACAACTGAAAAAAAGACTGGTAAATGTTTTATGATGATCGTGGTGTTGTATGGCACAGAAACGTGGACGTTAACGAAAGAAAATGAAAAGAGTTTGGAAGCCTTTGAGATATCGATATGGAGTAGAATACAGAAGACAAGCTGGACAGAAAGATTTCAGAAGGTTTGGAAAAAAAGCAGGTAACGCAGGAGATGTTAAAGATAAAGAATAAACGTTTTAACAGTTATATTAGAAGAGACAGCGAAAAGAAAAAGAAAACGAGGGAGGATAAGATATATGTCATAGATAAAAGTGTTATGTAATGGCAAAGAGAATGGCATTAGACAGAGAAAGATGGAGAGCCAATATTATGTAAAGATTTACCTAACGAGCAGAACACAAAATAAAATGTTGTTATTAGTTTCCCTTAATTTATGGTTACCGGTTTACCGGTTTTTCACAGCAGTGTGGAATCATGTAAGAGTCTGTCACTAGTGAATCATAAATAACTAATTTAATTTGGTTTCTGCGATGTTTGTAGTACTAATCGAAGATGGAAGAAAAGGTATTAATCACTGACATTGTCGAGACAATATTTTGTGTTGCGTCGTTGTTCGTAGCGTTTACTCTTGGGAGTGTTTAGCTTCGCCTTATACTTCACAAAATTCGTTTATTATTCGACACAGGTAGTGTTATATACCCTTCGCTGTTCCATATCTGTATAAACGGTTTGGGAGACAATCTGAGCAGCCGTCTTAGGTTGTTTGCAGATGACGCTGTCGTTTATCGATTAGTACAGTCTTCAGAAGATCAAAACAAAGTGCAAAACTATTTAGAAAAAATATCTGTATGATGCGACAATTGGTAATTGACCCTCAATAACGAAAAGTGTAAGGTCATCCACATGAGTGCTAAAAGGAATCCGTTAAACTTGGCTTGTACGATAAATTGGTCAAATACAAAGGCAGTAAATTCAACTAAATACCAAGGAATTACAATTACGAATAACGTGAGTCGGAACGATCACATACATGATGTTGTGGGAAAAGCAAACAAAAGACTGCGTTTTATTGCCAAAACACTTAGAAAATGTAACAGGTCGACTAAAGAGACTGTCTACACTACACTCGACCGTCCTCTTTTAGAATACTGCTGCGCGGTGTGGGATCCTTACCAGATAGGATTGACGGAGTACATCGAAAAAGTTCAAAGAAGGGCAGCACGGATTGCATTATCACGAAATAGGGGAGAGAGTGTCACTGAAATGATACAGGATTTGGGGTGGACATCATTAAAACAAAGACGTTTTTCGTTGCGGCGGAGTGTTCTCACGAAATTTCAATCACCAACTTTCTCCTCCGAATGCGGAAATATTTTGCTGACGCCGACCTACGTTGGGAGAAACGATCGCCATAATAAAATAAAGGAAATCAGAACTCGCACGGAAAGATATAGGTTTTTTCCACGCGCTATACGAGATTGGAATAATAGAGAAGTGTGAAGGTGGTTCACTTAAATGTGATTTGCCGAGTATCCAAATAGATGTAGATGTAGGTTATTTCGTTACTAAATTGTTAAGCTGACTCAATTTTCAAATCAGTCTCCTACATTTAAGTCTGAAAGCTTACTCCGAAAAACATTTACTTGTTTGGTGAGAATGAATTATTTTATGGGGTATGGAACAGATGCTGTGTTGACTATATTTGACAAGTTAAAACTATGTGTCAGATTGGGAAATTCTAAGTTGGCCTGCAACGTGTGTTTGTACGGCATAAGCATAATTGCTAGCGCTCAGCTTGATACACCTTAGAGTCCAGAGCTATCACTCAAATCCACTCACATACAATAAAGAAATTTTCTCAGCACTTGTTTAGAATAAATACGTTATAAGTCATTTTGCAGTTGCGTTGGGGTGCATTAGTAGACGAGAAACGTGATCTTTCCGTCCATTATTATGAAAATGTTAATGTTCTCATTTGTGTGTTTAGTTTGTATTTTAGGCAGGGATCAGGTATGGAGATTATTGAAATCTAATTCTACAGTGAAAAAAAAAAAAGATATGCAGATTGAGAGAAAAGATTTATTTCATCTTTCTAACCATGTGAACATCTTTGCACACTTAGAAGTTCTTTACATTTTGTCAGTATTTCATGGTTGCCTGCATGACAAGTGGATTTCGGTGCGTATTTCGGCGTTCTTCGACTTCTGGCTGAAATCGAAGTTCTGTGGCGACTTCTTCACTTGTTGGAACCAGTGGAGGCCAGCAGAGGTTTTGTTGATGAAGTGGTATGGGATTTTCCTCCACTCCACCTTGTCAGCCACTAGAGGCGGCAAGCACTGTTTAACCTTCTGAATGCTGAACGCCAGCTTGCCCGCGTGCTCCAGTGCCTTGACGACCTTCACCGGACGGAGGTTGCCCGGAGACTTGTAGCTGCGCGATTCACGAGAAGCAGATTCTTCGTCGCTAGCGGATGATTCGTCACTGTCCACGCTACGGGCAGCAGCTCTGTAAGGGCTGGGATATTGCCTGGCGACGATGTTGTCAGCCGGAAAGATTTCGTACGGGTAGCAGGGAGCGTTATTCGCCTCTGACTGCAAGCGCTTGACACTGTCGCTTTGGCAGGTCTCCGGAATGACGTAGCGTGCGACGAAATGGCGAGGGTCCTTCAAGATGCAGTTCTCGGGGATGGTCAAGTCGGTCACCGCTTCGCCATCGTAGGTACCGCAAAGGCCTCTGGCAGAGTCCTTGTAGGTCTCGTTGACCAGCAACAGGGCTCGTTCTCCATCGTAGTGCATACTTAGGCCGTACAGCGGCACGGACAGCCAGCTGCTGCCACTGGGTAGGAGCGCACCCACTGCGAACACTGCTCCATCCACATCCACGTGCGTTGTTTCATCAGAACGTAGGTTATGCTTCATGCGGTCTACTACAATGTACTTCGTTGAATCTTGCTCAATATAGTGTTTTCCGATTTGTATCTTGAATTTCTGAAACACAGAGCGCATACATCGTGGCATTTAATTACAAAACAGATCTTGGCAACTGTTTCAAATCATGTTGCTTATCATTCTCTAGCAACAATGGATTCTGTGACTGAAAACGTAAGAAACTGTTCAAGAATAAAAATGAGCACAAAACATGACGAATGAAGTTTACTTGTACTGCTATATAACAGTTAAAAGAGCTATTTTTATAGCAAATGGTAATTACCCTTGCGCCTGACTGTTCCTGCATTGCGAGAACACTGACGTTTACGTAGCTTAATTCTTCGTCATAGACTGGTTTCGGCACAAGTGATAGAATCAGAGTCCAGCATTCGGGCAACTCGAGCGGTATAGTCAGGTTGTCGAATGTTGTCATGTTGCGCTTGTCCAAGGAACATGCAGCTGCAATAGGAAAATTTAGCACAATAGTGAGTCATATGTTCCAGACAAACGCGATGGTGAATAAGGAGGCATTCTGAGTAAGAAAAATGCTGGCGCTTTGAGGTACTCACGAGCGACGTAACGATGTTGGTATCCTCTGGAGAGCTTCTCAGCAACGTGTCGTGATGGATGCGGCAGCCACAGATGGACTTTGCCTTTTGGCCATCCTCTGACGTCAGTGAAGTTCGTCGACAGGGCTGGTACGTTCAGGGAGGCGTTGAAAGAATCCCATTTCGGGGAGAACCACAGATGCCCGTCAAATCTGCCGCTCGTCACCTGGTGGGCAGCTCTCAGATCCGGTATTTCAGAAATGAACGGGTACAATAGGTGCCTGGCATATGAGTATACTTGGTAAGTGCTGTTAATGAATCCCAGAGACAAGTCGTCGAAGCTTCCCTTGACGGAAAAGTAGTCGAGCAATCCTGACTCCTCTGTGGCGTTTCGGCATGCGTACAAAATGTTGTTTCCTTCTCGCATTTGTTCACGACATTTCTTGGCGATGCCACTCTTGCCGATCTGTACCTTCAACCTTTCGCTGCGCCCTGCTTTGAACTGAAAAAAAATCACACATCATAACTGTGAAACTATTCTCTCATAAATCATATATTAACATCTGTTTCAACAATTGTTTCGTCTAGAAAATAACTTACCTCTGCAAAGATATGCGACTTCTTGGCACCTTCATATTCTGAGAGATACGAAAAGGATATAGTTGAGTTAGGGTTGGAATTATACGCCTTTTCGAAGTTCATTTCGGGCAACAGTGGGAATAAACCAATCGCTTCAGCAGACGCCTGAAAGCACAATTACTTACGGATATGAGTACGTACTACAAACATGCTCTTGATCTGGAGACTGCTATGGTCTATATATACCTGGTAAATGCGTCCTCTTGCTGGTTTGCACCAATATTCCGCGTCTGATAATGTAACAGCTCTGAGAGTGTTACGAGAATGCATCAGTGACAAACGGTAATCCCCACCACGAGGCTGCTCGAACATCACTCTCATTTCAAGGATGTAAGATGTTCCACCTGAAATGAAAGTTAAGTCAGAATCCGACCTTCATGTATTCTAATGTTCCAGTGAAGTTGATATTAAAATGTGCGCTGTTACTCACGTTCAAAAATGCCCTTTTCAAAGGATTCCAGACTCTGTTCCAGCGGTTTTACAAACAAATCGGCGTTTGCAAGCTTCCTGTTCTTCATTTGATCCACAAGCTGCTCATAATTGTCCTCGTCAGAAGAATCTGCTGCCCTCTTGTGATGGAATTTTGGATGACGTCTCTGCATGGACCTGTAGCTTCGTGGCTGCTCTTCATCGTCTGACTCCAAAGACTGCTCGTCACTCCTGCTCTCCAGGCCCGGAAAGAATTTCGTATACTGCTCCTTGACTGGAAAACACAAGCGCTTTGGTTAATGTACGTATTACTTTTAATTCCAGACTGTTTACAAAACTTGAAGGCCAATAACACCTACGAGCTCTAAATTGTATCGTAACGTCCTTGGCCGACGATTCTTCTGGTGCGTAGTAGAGTGTGTGGTTGTAGTAATAAATTTCATCCGAAGCCCATGGGAAGTATACACTCGACCAAACGTCGAATTTCTTTGCGTGATCGGCTGCAGCCTCCTTGTCAATGAATTCAGCTTCAGACTTGTAGTCTACGATGAAGGCCATGCCAGTTGAGTCCTTACCAAACACGCGCTGAGCCTGCGTAAACGTAAGAGCAAACAAATCAATGTAATGAATGTAAGCGACTTACTACTCGCAACCAGTAATACAAAATAACGTTTTCTTACCTGCACCGCTGGCCTCACGTGCACGATGCGGCGGTTTTCACCGGCGTTGATGAGTGGGATCGGCGACCACACAGCGGTGGTAGGTGCGCGGCTCGCGCGGACGAGTGGGTATTTTTGGTTCTTGTCTAGTGGCTGGACCTTAATCGTCGTAAGATTCTGCGGCAGACTGTGGGAAATATGCAACTTCACCGGAACGTAAACCTGTAGATTCTGCACGAGCGATGACTCGTACACTTTCCTCTCGAGTGGGAAGATGATATTGATCTTGGAGTTCAGTTGTGAAGCGTACCTGAAAAGCAGAACACTCGTGGTTTACGAGAACTGTAATGCAGCTGAGCAGAGGAAACTAAATTAGTAAGCAGTTCTAATATTTCCATGAAAGTGTGCTTAAAGCACGAGTTGTGAATGGGGCATGCATTTTCCCTCTGGAGATTTGGCAACTACATCAAATCCTGAATGTGATGGGATTCGCATTGTCTTAGAATTGTACTATGCTTGCAAAGCCCAACCATTCACAGACTTTTAATAAACAACACACTTGTTTTTACAACTTATATTTTAAAATCATGAAATATACTTACGTGGCCTGGATTTCAGACTTTACACTTAGGGACTGGAGACGCTGTTGGGGTTCCGACAAGAGCTTCTCAATGTCTGGGTGAATCTCAGCCGTCGCATTTACCTGAATCGAAACTAATGCAGGGGCGTCGAATTTTATATTGCATGGCAAACCCAGTATTGAAGGAAGACCTATGCTGGCCGATGCTGAGTTCGCCAGAATTGTTTTGTTGTAGCTGTTGCCAACGCGTAGGTCTTGGAGCTCGTCCTGGATAACTGTGAAATAAAATATCATTTTTGAGCAATAGTTTGTGTGATCTGAATTTTTTATTTCTGAATAATGATAAAAGAAATAGCGTCTACTAACATTCTTTAAGCAGCTCAATGGTGATGTTGTCGTACGCTACAAATGATTTCGATGCAAGAAGATCGAGAAGGATGTTGCCCTCGAGAGGTTCGCTGACGTTTCTCTGTATGTTTAGCTTTCTTGCAGGGTCGCTGGCCGATGAAGGTTCGGATTCGCTCGTCTGATTTAGTAAAACTCTTACCAGCTGCCGAACGCTGCTGACCATCGAGGTTACCTGTGTTGTGTAAATGAATTTCATATCAAAATACCTGTCACCAGTTTCATACGAGTACAGCAGACACAACGTACGGTACGATACGTAATAATAACTAAGTAATTCATTTCTTGGACAATGAAGTGCGGAAACTAAGTGTAACATCACTGTATCCGTATGATTGTGTTTTTAATAATGCTGGTTTACCTCTGAACGGTGACTGATGAGCGGGCCGTGGAACTTCTGAAGTTTCACTGAAGCCGCACTGTGCACGTAACTGTCCACGCTGCCGATAAATGCCGATAATTGCTTGTATGCCAAGTCGAAGTCCTCAACAACGGCGCTGCTGATATCTCCAAAGGACTTGTCCAGTCCATATTCTTCCGTTGTCAACAAATGAAGGGCAGATTTGGCAGCCGCAGCACTACGGATCGAAGGATGACACTATCAGAAGTTTGCACAATATGATTTAGTATAATGATCTCTTGAAAGTGAATACTTACAGCTCAGAGTCCTCGGGCCGAAGTAGGCTGACGGCTGACTGTATTATGCTCTTGACTGCTGCTTTCACCTGGGTGTTATGGTCGAGGTTTGAGAAATGAGCCAGTTCCTGCAGGACGCTAGCCGGTGGGTTCGTCGCCACCAACAACAGAGCCGAAGCACATCTGATCTCGTGCGTTTCTCCAGTGTTCTGGAAGAGCTGCAGGAATATGTTCTGCGCTATCTCTGGATAAGCTTCGGCAAGTTTGTCCAGTGACATGACCATCATAAATCGCTGGAAGGTAGAAACGGGTCTGCGTCCTTCCAAGTAAGGTTTAAAGACTTTCACGATGTCTGGATGTCCAATGTTGCCGAGGGCCCTGATGTACAGTTGAATATTCGGGCTGTAAGCGTCTTCTACAGCGCGCCTCAGCTTGTCTTCCAACTGTTTCACGTATTCGGGGTTATATTCACCCAGCAAGTCTTCATAGTTATCTTCCGGGTAGCGTGAACTGGATACATTGCTCACTTGGGCCAAATGGATGAGTTCAGTGGCGGCCAGTATTGCAGTGGTGTTCAGCGGGTACTTGTCAGATGCATCTCCGGTGGCAAATTTCTGCAATCAAAATTTCAGATAATGTATTCGCTGTTCATTTAAATTTGTATTTCTTATGATTACGAATGCACAGAAAGGTTAGTACAGTGACTGAGAAAGGTCAGTACTCTTCCTGGAGAGAGATAGTTTGAAAAGAGTAGGAGCTTTGTGTTTTTGCTAAACAATCCTTGTGTATCCGTCAAGACCTGTTTCACCATTTACGCCTGTACCACAAAATGAGACCGCAACTGCAGTAGGACGGAAGTAGGTAAATTCTGCTATCGTTTCTAATAATCTATAACATATACGCAAAATCTTACTATTTAAGTATTTCCTGAGTGTAATATAGCTAATATTCTCTGCAAGTTTGCTTCTTTGCACTGCAATGGGCTCATTAACTGAGCACTTTTCGTCATTGCCATTGTTATCCCTTAAAAACTACGAAGCTACTCAAGAGCTAGTGAAATTTGCTGAATGAGCGCCACATTAACGAAAGCAAATATGAAGTATCGGAGTGAGTTACTTACGAAGACCTGCTTGACGTATCCCGGAACAGGTGTACGAGCTGCTTTAGGGATGTATGCAAAAGCTTCGGCGGCGGCTCTTCCACTGATCATGTCTTCATTGATGATCTCGATGAGATTCAGGAGAGCAGGGCCAGTACCAGCTTGTGCGAGAGCCATATAGTACGCTCTCCTACAATGAAACACACCACAATAATGAATATAGGTCTGAAAGTTGTCGTACTAGAAAAAAATAATTACATGTACAGAGTTGGACGTTACCTACCATGCATACTCCGAGCTCGGATTTTCTGGAGACTGTTCACTGTATAGTTTTTCAGTAATGCGTTTAAGACTGATCTCGTCGAATACTCGGAGAAGGCTTATCAATAGCGGGAATTTTGATAAGGCTTCTTTTGGTGCAATCAAGAGTGGGTCGTAGAGTGCTTCGCCAATATCTCTGGCCAATGAAATAGCTACGCGAGAGGCATTTACTTGTCGGTCATAGAGTACAGATTTACCTCCTACAGCCACGAAAAGAGCCTCATACGGGTGGTGTGGTGGCTTTTTCAGTCCAGGCTCTGGCAGATGTTGTTGGTATGGACTAACTGCTCGCCGGTATCTCCTCGGCGCCTCGTAACTAGCTGCGGCACTTTCTGAACTTTCTAGTGCTTCGTCTGACTGTTGTTCGCGATCTTCTACGCTGCCAGACTCGGTAAGATGAACACTGCCCTCAGAAGAGTCAACGTGGTTGTACAGGAGACCTCCGGTGCGGCATTCGGGGGTAGGAGCTTGAACTACCTTGCGGAGGCGGAAGTGTTCAGTCAGAACCGCACGCACGGTGCTCGCAATCATTCCCTTCTGTTGGTTGTAGAAGAAAGGACTGACAACAATCTTTTCTGTTGACTCCGCGTAACCCAGGAGGTAGTTGTTTTGTGACATGTTAGCCACAATAGCTCTGCTGTTGGACGAATGCTGTAAATGAGGAAAACGTACGTCACTAGATGGACATTGAGTTAAGCTTAAGAATATGGATCAGTATAGTCATTTAAATAACTTACAGCCAGAGACGGTGCTGAGCTACTGTTGAAGGGTTTCTCGTCCAGACCGAAGTAGTAAAGGCGGTCGTCACGGCACCTTGAGTTGTTTAGCTCTTTCGTGACGTCTATTAGTTTGGCTTTACCGTCGATGATTTCGGGCAGATCAATCTTTTCTTCACTCTGGAGGAGGTACCTCGGAATCGGAGTTCTGGCGTATTGAGTCATACAGTCTCCAGTTACAGTTTGCTGTAAATAACGTGAGAGCATGAATTTACATTTCCGAGGTGAAAATTGCTGGAAAAAAGGACAGTCCACGTCAACAAACATACCTCGTACTTCTTAAATATTGACCCTTTCTCTGGATCGATGTCTACTTGGAACATACTGGCAAGAGCTTTCAGCTGATTAACTTCTGCATCAGTGAGCGAACAGTCGACGAGCATATCGACGATCTGTGAATGTAATTTCGCGATCAGATGAGTACAGAGTCGTGAAAACTTTTCTCTCAAAATCTAGATACTCTAGAAATTTACTACCTCTCCATCCTTGTAGAGCACGTCGAAAGGAGCCTTCGATAGCCTCAGAGGCTTCCAATGCAAATATTCTTCTGGGATAGGATTGTCAAATCCTCCAGACAGATTTGCATGTATTCTGCTGTAGATTGCGTTGTAGATCTGCAAGAAAAAAAAGAGAAGACGATATTATCAGTCGTTTATGTCTACAATCGAGGCAATTACTTAAAAATTGCGAGGTAGTCGGTGGATAGTCGTGTTTATTGATCGATCTACTAACTTTTTATAGCAGCACATACCGTTTAACTTTGTTTTAATTGATATTACAGTAAAATCAAACGATTTTCTCAGAAAGATGAAAATAGTAACGTGTTACAACGACGTTACTCATACTTGACAAGACACGTATCAGTTTCGGGATAACTTAATTAATGGGGTAAGAACACTTCACTTAATAATATCTCCTGACCTTCTCTGTTAGTCCACTTCATAAGCACAGACTGCCTGACATATCATCGCAAACAGTGACTCACTGTATTTCCATGCTTGTGAAAAGGTAAGAAGAGACGTTACTTTCACTAACTAGATTTTATTGGCCTCAACCAAAACAATATTTTTCAGATATTCGCGTCTGTTCTAATTTAATGTAACTGCAAGTTATAGGATCTGAATTTGTTTCTACCTCCGGTGTTAAGAGTTACACTTACACTGCATATCTGTGGCAGCATCAGTGTCTCATATTTGTAGTTGGCACAGTACAGACGTCGGAGCTGATACCAGCATTACTCTCCATAGCATATCACATTCCCAGGATGATGACGTGACTCATCAAATGGAGTAGCACATCCAGTTTGTATCATTCGTTTTTAGACGAGCAGATTGAAAGTTTCTTTTCCCATAAATAAATTAAGTTCCATTATAACGCATCGTTCTCGTAAGTTTATTTCTTTTCCGGTCTGTTGGACGATAACGTTGTTGTCAGTGAGAAGCACAACTTACCCGCAGCTGAAGCTCTCTCGGCGATCTCGGCCTGGCAACCAGGGTGACATTGTAGGTTAGACCACTCCATTGGTTTGCTAGCTGGTTTAGTGCGGTCAAACTTGTGGCAGTAACGTTGTACACGTATTCATATCCCGGTTTCCATACTGAAAAATATCAACACGAATTAACAGGTTCTACTTAACGTTCCAAACAGAATCGTTATAAGAAATGCACTATTTCATACGTTTATCACAAGGCTATATTTAGGTGCAGGAACGTGCTGATAATGTGTACTACTTACGGCTTGGCTGTTCGGACGCAGTTGCCCCGACTGAAACAAAAGAAATTTCACATTATAGATATCTATTGAACGCAATAAATAAGAATCTATAAGTACTGGAGTTAGATGCGTGGCAAATCGTAATTTCGTTGAACAGGTCATTAATTGTGGTATGAATGACACTTATTTCGAATATCAATATAAAAATATCAGTTTTACTTTTATCTTTATTAACCACAAATGGAAGTAATGTAGACAAAGATGTCCAATAATTTCATGAATGTATTCATGTCTGAATTTATACTCTACAACAGAAACTGATTTCCCAGTAAAATACCGTATTTCTAACAGTGGTAGTTTCATGACTATAATGATGGAATTTGAATATCTGTCATACCGCCCCCCCCCCCCCCTTCACGCTTTAACTTAACTCTGACTGACTGACTCCGTGAACAGGTCCAGTGGACCTCGTGATGTTCAGTAATGGCTGCATCATTCTCTAGTTATGGCATCATTGGAAAGCACAACTGAAAATACATGCACCGCTTTACAACCTATTAATGTCGGATTTCGAAGCTAGACCCCAATTTGTACCTCAAGTAGCACGTCAGTTGTTCTCGTAAAGCAGTTAAACTGATCCCTGTCCTTCCACAAAGAAAAACATCTTCTCGCTAACGGGAGTCGCATCCCCATTCTCAACTACGGAAGTAGAGAGGAACTGGTACTAAGTGGCGGGTATCTCTGGAGTTTGAAATAACTTAAGTGGGTATTTCAGTTCATCGGACTAGCAAAAGAGAATTTTTGAATACATTTTAGAAGAATAAGAAAGATGGAAACTATTTAGAAAATGAACTATAAAGCATGGGTTTTGCTGAGGGCAGTCGTCGAAAACTGTTTGAGCACTTAGTTTCAAAGAGTACTGCTGTTTAAACAGCAGCTACCCAAAAGATATGCAAGATTGGGTAGCTGTGATTTCCTGAGCTGCCGGAGAGCTGACCACTTACCGAGGAGCCCCAAGAGGATCACGGCCCACATGATCGTGTGGACTGGAGCAGCTGGTGACGAGAAGGAGGCCGGGCGCGGTTTATATAGTGGCTGCTGGCGCCTGCCTCAGCAGATCTTGCCGGATCAGCTGCTGCAGCAAGCGCGTGCCCGCGACCCAGCAGCGCTTATGCGGCACATCACCAGATTACACAGTGGCAGCTCCCCAGTAACAGCTAACCACAGTCGCCTGATACGATCAGCTTGCAGAATCCGTTCTTCACCAAGTGCTCTCTCCAGAAAGTTCTTGCTCAAATTTAGACCGTAACTGCCTACAAATCCTGTGTTGGAAAAGGCGCAATATTTAATTTATGGTCACTGCAGCACTTCAAGCACATCACCACACATATCAGTACGTTAAATGAAAGGAGAGAAGATTAGGGTTTTACGTCTTATCGAGGAAAAGTTATTTGAGACGAGGCAAAAGATCAGGATAACGGGAAGGTGGGAATGCAAATCTGCTATTACTTTTCAAAGGGATCATAATGGCATTTGCCTTAAGCGATGTAGGGAAACTACGGAAAACATAAATCTGGATAAATAGACGAGTGTTTGAGCCGCCGTCCTCCCGACTGCGAGTCCAAACTTCGTACGGTACACATTAACTGAATAATAAAAAATGTTCAAATGTGTGTGAAATCTTATGGGACTTAATTGCTAAGGTCATCAGTCCCTAAGTTTACACACTACTTAACCTAAATCATCCTAAGGACAAACACACACACCCATGCCCGCGTGAGGACTCGAACTGAATAATAATCAAATACACTTGTTACTAACAAAAAGAACCATAAGAGGAAGAAGAAGACGCAGAAAAAGAAGAATAAAGTATGTCAGCTACATTTAAGAGAGCCTTGCACTAAAACATCGGTTTATTTCTGGTGATGAACTAGCAAATATCAATATTAAAATAATTATTATCATGTACTGCCCAGCACTGACGGAAAATTCAGTTAATATTATCAAATATCGCATAAAATCCGCTGTCTTACAGACCCATATCATTAACATTGATTTGCAGTCGGATTTTGGAGGACAGTCTGTGCTAGAACATTGTAAATCACATCGAGGAGTTGGGATGGATTGTTTGGGAGAAGAGACCAAACAGCGAGGTCATCGGTCTTGTCGGATTAGGGAAGGACGGGGAAGTAAGTTGGCCGTGCCCGTTCAAAGAAACTATCCCGGTATTTGCCTGGAGCGATTTAGGTTCAAATGGTTCAAATGGCTCTGAGCACTATGCGACTTAACTTCTGAGGTCATCAGTCGCCTAGAACTTAGAACTAATTAAACCTAACTAACCTAAGGACATCACACACATCCATGCCCGAGGCAGGATTCGAACCTGCGACCGGAGCGGTCACGCGGTTCCAGACTGAAGCGCCTTTAACCGCACGGCCACATCGGCCGGCAGCGACTTAGGGAAATCACGGAAAACCTAAATCAGGATGGCCGGACGCGGGATTGAACTGTCGTCCTCCCGAATGCGAGTCCAGGGTGCTAACCACTGCTTCACCTCGCTCGGTCACATAGAGGGAAACGATTTATTGACTAGTAGCCAACACGGATTCAGAAAATATCGTTCATGTGAAACACAGCTAGCTCTTTATTCTCAAGAAGTAATAAGTGCTATCGAGAAGGGACGTCAAAGAGATTCCATACTTTTGGATTTTCAGAAGGCTTTTGACACCGTTCCTCAAAAGTGACTTCTAATCAAATTGCGTGCCTATGGACTATCGTCTCAGTTGTGTGAGTGAATTCGTTATTCCCTGTTAGAAAGGTCATAGTTACTAATAACTGACGGAAAGTCATCGAGTAAAAGAGAAGAAATATCTAACGTTCCCCAAGGAACTGTTACAGGCCATCTGTTAATCCTGATCTACATAAATGATTTAGAAGACAATCTGAGCAGTCCTCTTAGATGCTGTCGTTCACCGTCATGTAATAACATCAGATGATCAAAACAAATTGCAAAATGATTTAGACGCGATATCTGTATGGTGCAAAAAGTGGCAATTGACTCTAAATCATGAAAAGTATGAAGTCATCCATATTAGGACTAAAAAGAATCCACTTATTTTCAGTTACACGATAAATCACACAAATCTAAAGGCTGTAGACTCATCGAAATACGTACGGATTACAGTTACGAATAATGTGAATTGGAACGATCACATACATAATGCTGTGGGGGAAGAGAACCAAAGACTGCGATTTATTGGCAGAACACTAAGAAAATGTAACAGGTCGACTAAAGAGACACTACACTTGTCCACCCTCTTCTCGAGTATTGCTGTGAAACGCGGAATCCGCATCATATATAATTGACGGTAGAAACAGAAAAAATTCATAGAAGGGTAGTTCATTTTGTATTACCGTGAAATAGCGGAGAGAGTGCCACGGATATGATACACGATTTGTGGTGGCTGTTTAAAAGAAAGGCGTTTTTCGCTGCGGCACGACCTTCTCATGAAATTATAATCACCGACTTTCTCCTCTGAGTGTGAGAGAAATGATCATCATAATAAAATAAGAGAAATCAGAGCACGCACGGAAAAATCTAAGTGTTCGTTTTTCCTACGCACTGTTCGAGAGTGGAACGATAGTGAAGGAGTATAAAGGTGGTTCAATGAACCCTCTGCCAGGCATTTAATTGTGAATTGCGGAGTAACCATGTAGATGTAGACGTATATGTATATATGAACATCGACGAATATATTGGGACCGAACAATAGCAAGAGATCGTACATAACCAGTGACCTGTCGTGGAATTGGACCCCTGGGGAAATGTAGATACGCTCAAAGCCTATACACACTAGATAAGAAGTTATAAAATACAAAAGTATGCGTAACTGATAGAACCAGTGCAGAGAAAGAGCACTTTCTACGCATTCCCAAAAAATCGACAGTCATTTTGGCGCAGTGGTCATACCTTACATATTGCATGATGGTCTTAAGAAACTGTCCTTGTTTTCGGTATCTCAGACATCTTTTCACGTTTTAAATTATACCACCGCATATGAAGATACAATGACGAATGCAATAAAATTAATGAAATTGTATAACAAATTCACTGAGAATTACTGCTAAGGGACAGGGAAAGATGAAGATAATATCCGTAGCATATTGTCAAATATTATTCTGGCATTTGTAGGGAATGATTTCGGATAATCATATAATACCAAAGTCAAGATAGGTGGACCAGATAGTAGCGAAGGTTTCTCACTGCACTAACTATATTTCCTAAATTCTATTCATTTATTATGTTACAAAGACAATAGCCATTGATAAGCAGACTTAGGAGTTCTCACAGACAGGAGAAGTTGTTTGCCAACAGAAGCTGTAGCCATTGACTCTCTTGTTGCATTATGATCAGCCTGCCCTCTCTGCGTCCCCTCACCCACAGCGACACACACACACACACACACACACACATCTCATGTCGTACTATCATTTGCCTCTCAATATTTTCGCTGTAGACGCAACGAAGCAATCCTCATAACAAGCTGTGCTCACGATGATAGAGAAATTTCGATGTTTCCTTGTGTGATAACACTGATATATAAGGCTGAAGCACATGCTACGTTTAAATTAATTGTACGCCTTCTTTGAACGTTGTAAAATGTTTTGAGCTCTGTTATGTGTTGGTTTAGACATTTCATTGCCATTCTAAAGCACACGTGATTCATCTTAACAATATGTTGTTCAACATCTGTTTCTGGCAGTCTCTCAGTAATTGAACTAAACAAGGCTGAAACTGTACCACTGGTAAAGATGAAAAATTGAAATAAAAATAAGGACTCTAATACCACCTGTATATTACAGATAACATCAACAGTACTGGGTGAGGCAATTAAGACACTCCATCCAACATATATTCAAAACGATGAATATATCAAGGTGCAGTTTTATAGTTATAGCCGACACTGTGCTGAAAATTCTGAAGCACACAAGTAATTTTTGATGTTTATAGCTACAGAATTATAACGCCGAGCGTTTTTGGTGGAATATATAATTTACTTTGTTCTATGTCATTGGGAAGAGCCTTCGAAGAGGACGACATAACATGTGTAGAACATGATGAAACAGTGCCAACATAATAATGCGAAAATCATTATATCACCGTCAGAAGAAGTCTGCTCTACTATACCAAATGTAAGTCAATACGTCAGGAAGACCGGCGACTCCATTATCTCCCAATATATTCCTAAATAAGTCAACCTGCACCTAATGCGTCATAAATAAGATATTTAACGGTCAAGACGTTTGCAAGGAATTACCACATGCCTAGAAATTCCATTACGATTCCGAAGCCCACGTGACCCGTCTTAACCAATAATGTGGCTCTCATCCCAATTTCTCTTCCAGCGACCAACTGGCCCAATGCCTGTCCCATCAACTTCATGACCGAATATATATATATATATATATATATATATATATATATATATATATATATATATTTCTGTACTTTATGTCGACAAAACCTTCGAACGCTTATAAAATTCTGGTCTATTCTTCAAACTTCAGAACGTTTCATTTCCAATTCACCATGTTTGCCTTTTCCCCAGTCTTTCTATCCAGTTACCTAACCTTTGTCACCATGAACAACATCAATTACCATATCTTCCGTCACACTGCAGATGTTTACCAAGGCTCTGTTCTCTTTCCACTCCTCTACCAGAAATTCTAAAGGTCGTTCAAACTCCATATTGACCAGTTTACCTCCTGGTGTAAACCCTTCCAATGATTATTTCAGAAAAAGGAAGGGAGAAAGGAAGATTAGTATCTAATGCCCTGTCAACGACTTTAACAATGCTAAATCCGATAATGGCCATGTCGACCCCGTGTAGGAATGTGATAAAGGCAAAGGAAAAAAAAGATATAGAAGAGGGCAAGCGGATATGCAAATCAAGGTGAAGTGCATGATGTCAAAGAAATTGGACGAGAGTGGTTGAACTTGGGTGGAGTGGATACCTAGACGGCATTGACATAGGAGAGGATGGATCAGACCAAGGCTTTGTAAGGGTGCGACCGTCATGTACAGCCAGTTAGTAGTTCAAGTTTATTGTGGGCTTTCTGTTGGTTCCTTAGTTAGAGGGCTTAAGACGTCAGATGGAAGTTCACGGCACCCAAGTGGTACTGGTTGGTCGTTCTAGGCTCGTCAGCCCGAATTATAGGGAATATCTGCCATCTTTAACCCTAAATGTGACAAACATCAACTTGTGTCTTTCATTAATGAGTGTTGGAGAAATAATAGGTGAAGATCTAAATTGGATTGAGCACGTAACTGCAATGTGCAAGAAGATGTCAGTGTCTCCCTATGCCCTACAAAAATATAAAAAGCTCTTCCCTCTTGACCTGAAAAAGAAACTTGTGCAAACACTGCCAATTATTGATTGTAGAGATATTATCCTGCAAATCCATTCTCAGGAAAGCTCACGGTGCCTGCAATTGAATATGAATGTCAGTGTTCACTATATCTGTGACGTTCGACTCCTTTAACGTATTTCACCATCATATGCACAGCTATCATGGCTTCGTGCAGAAAGGCGCAGAGGTTTGCATACCTTCTGCCTTCTCTACTGTCTTATCAACGTATACTGTTCTCCATACCTCTCCTCGACCTTAACGCTCTTGTCTGAACAGCATGGCAGAAACACCCGTTCCCATCAGGGCAAAGTCCTTTCTGTCCTACTTCATCGTTCAGCAACTTTCTCGAAGATCTTCTCAGTAGCAGGAACGCGATTCTGGAATAACCTCCCCCAGTACATTAGAGAAATATCTACTAAATAATGATTACCATTGCCCCTGTACCCACTCGTTACCCTTGTGTATCCCTTTCCTACCATATCTTCCTCATTTACCTGCATTCTTATCCAGTAAAGTCTTCTTAAATTTTCCTTTCCCTAGAACTCGATAAATCAGAAAACATCTATTTTGTGTGCTTATAACTTCTTTTTATATCTGCCACTGTCATTATTGACGTTATAGTCATTATTATTATTAGTATTAGTATTACTATAGACAATCAAATCCTATTTATCATATTAAAATTTTTATTTCTTAGGTAACTACGATGTAAAAAAGTACTGCATGTGGGAAATCCTGGACCTATGTAACGTAGAGTCTCACAGCCCTATTAAGTAAATCAATAAGTAAATAAATAATCTGGCGTATTTGAGTGTTTTAATTTGACAAGATGGAGTGGTCGTAAATGTTTAGGTAAATATCTTGGTGGCGGAAGCTGAAGCTGGATCGAGCTATAATTATTGCATCGAGCGAGGTGGCCCTGTGATAAGACACTGGACTTACACATTAGGAAGGGAGGGGGGAGGGGGACCGTTGAAACCCTGTCTGTTCGTCCCTATTCAGGTTTTGTATGGTTTCACTAAATTACTTAAGGCAAATGCTGGGAAGTTTCCTTTGAAAAGGACACGACTGATTTCTTTCCTCGTCCTACCTTCCTACCCTTTTACCTCCCGGGATGTACGCCAACCTTTTGCATCTAGTGTTATCCAAGTGACAGTGTGCGAACGTTTTCTAAAGCTTGCGAATCAAGTAAATAAGGTGAGCTGTGGGATATTGCCTAACAGCCACATCCAGGCTGGCGGGTTCACCGTCCTTCATCGTTAGGGCGAAGGCGAACTATGGCCGGCGCACATTCCCGAATTCTGGGAGTGGTGTGCTAACATGCGCATCGAGTGATTAACCCTTTTCTGTACGACGATCGACCCGTGTCCATGGTCAAGGAGTCTCAGCATGTTCAGTCAGATGGCTGACCGCTCTCTGTAAAAATAAAAAGAAATAAAAAAAACTAAGTGAAGTATTCAACGATGAACTTGCAGGGTGTCATGTGAAGTCCCCCCAGACCATGTGATGAGAACAAAAAAACAAAAAAAGGGGGTCGCATCATTGACTAGTAATCAAAACGTCCTGGTTTCTGAGTTAGATCGTAGCCACTGCTTAAATTTTGAATAATAATCGTCAGTAATGGTGGTTGAAGACTTCCGGCATAAGAAGTCACCCTCGTTCTGCCAACGGCCTTGTGAAAGAGGGTGGAAGAGCGGCCAGATGTTCAGGGCACTGTCTTGTCCTTGGCGTGGAAAGCTGTCTCTAAAAGTCGGGTGAACCACCAATAGTCAACGGCATGAAGATGCAGAAGGAAAGCGAAACCACGGCATTGAAGACACATAAGGTATATCCACAGGACATGTGACTTGTAATTGAAAAAGTATCCTGATGACCTCTCCACTGGCAGAAGATTCGGGGTTAGTCGAGCAATCGGAACTCCGACGGGGTACTGCCAAGAGGTAGGTGATTATGAGTAAATGATGCAATAACGAACACAACGATAACATTCTACGAGTCGGATCGTAGAATGTCGGAAGTTTTATTGTAGTAGGGAAGCTAGAAAATCTGAAAATGGAAATACTTAGGCTCAATCAAGATATAGTGGAAGTTAGTGAAGTGAAATGAAAGGAAGACCTGGATATCTGAACCGACAAATACAGGGTGATATGAACAGCTGCAGAAAATGATATAACGGGAGTAGTATCCGTCGTGAATAGAAAGAAAGGAAAGAGAGTAAGTTACTGTGGACGGTTCAGTGATAGCAAACCAACGCGGACAACAATAATTCAGGCAAACATGCCGACGTCACAAGCAGGTGATGAAGAAGTAGAGAGAATATATGATGAAACTAAACAGATAATCCATAATTTAATAATCCTGGGGATTGGAGCGCGGTCGTAAGGAAAGGAACAGAAGAAAGAGTTACGGAAGAATATGGATTTGGTGGTAGGGATGAAAGAGGATATAGAATAATGTATTTCTGCAGTAAGTTTTAATTAGTAATAGCAAATACTCTGTTCAAGCATCATAAGAGGAGGAGGTATAAGTGGAAAAGTCCCCAAGACATGGGAACATTCCAACTGGATTACATCATGGTCAGATAGGGATTCCAAATAGTGGATTGTAAGGCGTCCCCAGGCGCAAATATAGACCCGTATCACAATTTACTAAGGATGAAAAGTAGATTGAAGTGTAAGAGAATCGTAAGGAAGAATCAGTGTGGAAGGAGGTTGGATACTGAAGTACTGAGGAAGAATTTCACCAAAGATGTTGATTCTACGACAAGGAATAACACAATAGGCAGTTCAGTTGAAGAGAAGTGGGCATCTCTAATAAGAACAATCAACGAAGAAACCTTAGGTAACAGAAGAAATAATTCAACTGATCAAAGAAAGAAGGAAAGAAGGAAGTACAAAAATATTCAGGGAAAGACAGGAATATAGCAACATAAATCACATAGGAATGAAATAAATAGGAAGTGCAGGGAAACAAAGACGAAATGACTGCAGGAAAAATGTGAAGAAATAGAAAAAGAACTGATCGTCGGAAAGACTGACTTAGCACACAGAAAAGTCAGAACAACCTTCGGTGAAATTACAACTAAGGGTGGGAACATTAAGAGTGTAATGGTAATTGCACTGTTAAACACAGGAAAGAAAGGGCACAAGTAGAAAGACTAAATTAAAGGTCTCTATGAGAGGGAAGAATTGTCTAATAAAGTGATAGAAGAAGAAACTGGAGTCGATATGGAATAGATAGGATATCCGGTATTAGAGTCAGAATTTAAAAGAGGTAGGAAGACTCGAGAGCAAATAAGGAAGCAGAGACAAGCAACATTCCATCAGAATTTCTAAAATCATTGGGGGAAATGGCAACGAAATAGCTGCTAATGTTGGGGTGTAGATTCAAATGGTTCTAAGCACTATGGGAGTTAACATCTGAGGTCATCAGTCCCCTAGACTTAGAACTACTTATACCTAACTAACACACACATCCATGCCCGAGGCAGGATTCGAACCCGCGACCGTAACAGCAGCGCGGTTCCGGACTGAAATGCCTAGAATCGCTCGGCCACGATGGGATGTAGAATCTACGACATTGACGACATACCATCAGACTTTCAGGTAAACATTACCCACACAACTCTGAAGATAGCAAGAGCTGCTAATTGCGAGAACTATTGCTCATGCATCCAAGATGCTGACAGGAATAATACAAAGAAGAATGGAAAAGAAAACTAAGGATCTGTTAGACAACGATGAGTTTGGTTTTAGGAAATGTCATTGCACCAGAGAAGCAGTCCTGACGTTGCGCCTGATAATGCAAGCAAGGCTGAAGAAAAATCAAGACAAATTCATGGGATTTGTCGATTGGGAAAGAGCGTTCGGCAGTGAAAATGGCTGAAAGATATTTCGAGAAAAATAGGAGTTAACTATAGGAAAAAATCTCAACACCAAGCACGAGTTCTGCGACGTAATACAAAGCTGGTAAACGTGTTTCTACATCCGTTCAACCTTGGCACTACTCGCATAAGTGTGGCGCTAGTAGGCCACCATGAGCATGCAAATCAGGTTTGCTTTAAATATACGCTGTAACGGCCGGGAGCGTTAGTTATCTTTGAGATTAGATGCGGCGAGTTGATGATAGTCAGTAGCGCCTTTAAGGCGACATAGACGCCATATTCAACACCTTGTTGACTACAGGAAGAACAGGCTCCGGTCGATCACGGGGCGCTATCGAGAGGGAACACCATGGTGTTCGGTGTACGGCTCTGGCGCATCGTACTACAAAATGGTTCAAATGGCTCTGAGCACTATGGGACTTAACATCTGAGGTCGTCAGTCCCCTAGAACTTAGAACTACTTAAACCTAACTAACCTAAGGACATCACACACATCCATGCCCGAGGCAGGATTCGAACCTGCGACCGTAGCGGTCGCGCGGTTCCAGACTGAAGCGCCTAGAACCGCTCGGCCACTCTGGCCGGCCCATCGTACTACATGTGAAGTAGCAGTTTGAGCAGCAGCTGGCACCACAGTGACACAACGAACTGCTGCAAATCGGTTACTCCAAAGAGAGCTTCGAGCAAGCCGCCCTGCAGCGTGCATTCCACTGACGCCAAACCATCGACATTTGCGACTTCAGTGGTGTCAAGCGAGAGCTCAGTGGATGGTGGGGTGGAGGTCTGTTGCGTTTTTTGGTGAAAGCTGGTTCTGCCTCGGTGCCAGTAATGGCCTTGCGTTGGTTAGATGGAGGCCAGTTGAGGGCTTTCACTCAACCTGTCTGCGTGCTAGACACGTTGCACGGGCACCTAGAGTTATGGTCTGGGGTGTGATTTCGAATGACAGTAGGAACAGTCTGATGGTTATTCCACGTACGCTGAGTGCAAATTTGTACGTCAATCTGGTGATTCAAACTGTTGTGCTGCCATTAATGAACAGCATTTAAGGAGGTGTTTTCCAACGGGATAACTCTCGCCCACATGCCGCTGTTGTAGACCAACATGCTCTACAGGATGTCGACATGTTGCCTTAGCCTGCTCGATCACCAGATCTGTCTCCAATCGAGCACATATGGGACATCATCAGACGACAACTCCAGCGTCATCCACAACCGGCAATAACCGTTCCTGTATTGACCGACCAAGTGCAGCAGGGATGCGACTCCTTTCCACAAACTGACATCCGGCACCTATACAACACAATGCATACACCTTGCAAGCTTGCATTCAGCATTCTGGCGGTTACACCGGTCATTAATGTACCTGCATATCACATTTTAAGTGGCTTATCTCGAACTAACATTAACCTGCGATCTTGCAGTCTTAATCACTTAAATATGTTGCCTAGACAAACGTATTCCCGAAATTTCATTACTCTACATTAATCACTTTTTGGTGCTGCGATTTTTTTCCGTCAGTGTATATGTGATGTAGAGGGGATAGATTATCAATAAAATATTCGAAAAAAATCTTGATCGATTTACCTGAATTTTTTTGCGCGATACACTAACAGACGTTCGGACGGATATAGACTTCAAATTTTTAAGTACATTTTGTTTATAAATACATACACTATATAAAGGGGAAACATTGTTATCAGAATTCTTGAAAAGTTCAAGTTACAATCAGATGGCCACAGTCTATCTGTTTCAATGTATATAATATATAACTATATATTATATACAGAAAGGGGACACGTTACCGAAAAATATTGAAAACTATTTGACTAATTTACTTCAAATTATTATACGATGCTCTTAATGGACATTCAGACTGACATAGGCTACACACTTTTTAATATATGTAATATATAACTATATATTCAATACGGAAAGGGTAAACGCTGTTATCAAGAATCTCGAAAAACTCTTGACCGATTTATTCTAAATTTTTATACGACACTCTTTAATGAACATTCAGACGGACAGAGGTTATACAATATATGTTTTTAATGCTTATACGTTTAATACAGAGGGACGAAAAGCTGTTAGCTAAAATCTCGAAAAGAGTAGATCGATTTACTTCAGATTTTTACAAGGTGCACTAATAAACTTCCAGAGGGACATAGGCTACACGTTCTTTTAAAAGGTAGCGTATAGATTTTCTGTTAAAATCGACTGCTAGAAAGTAAATGCTTTGCTGTGCCGTGAAAACGGGCGGATTTGTTTTCCTTCTCGCAGTCAGTTACAACTACTACAGCAGGGCATGTACACCATTGGATAAATTATTTTCTCACGTATAATATCCATTCTCTTCATGTATTATAATTTCAAACAAAAACTGTATGCGCAACAATGTGCTGTTTCTTTGCCGTTGGTTTTGCAGAAAAACAAGGAAATTTTGTTTATGGTTTATTGGCTTATGATTTGAATACTACTAAATAATGCGAATTGCAAGAAACTTTGTAAACCTAGCCATTTGCGGGTTAAAACTATGCGAAATGCTGCCATTGAACCTACTATCTATACAAATATAGCAGCTGGAGAGTTTTCTCTTATACCCCGTATACCAATGATCACAACGATTTACCAATTCGTTCTAAGCGACTTCAGTTCCCATTCAAGGTTTCTTTTGCAATGACAATAAATAAGGTCAAGGTCAAAGGGAGGGGTAAGAGGACAGAGAAGTGTGGAGTAAATGGACGAAGAGAGGGGGTGGAGGACATGGGCAGAGAGAGAGGGACGTAGGAAGGAGTTAGGATGTGTATCCAGTTCCCAAACATATTTAGAAATTGCGGAGCGTTGCTGGGTACGCTAGTGTACAATATGTACAAGGACCAAGCGAGAATAATAAGATAGGAAGATCAAGAACGATGTACTCTGATTAAAAAGGATGTAAGACATGCAGTCTTTCGCCTCTACTGTTCAATGTATACATCGAAGAAGCAATGACAGAAACAAAGCAGTTTCAAGAGTAGGATAAAAATTCGGGGTGAAAGGATATCAGTGATAAGATTCGCTGATGACATTGCTAACCGCGGTGAGGGTGAAAAACAATTACAGTAGTTGCTGAATGGATGAGCAGTCTAATAAACACATAACATGGCTTCAGGGTAAACCGAAGAAAGAGAAAAGTAATCAGAAGTAGCGGAAATAAGAATAGTGAGAATTTTAAATTAAAAATTGGTGATCACGAAGTAGGCGAAGTTAAGGAAGTTTGTTACATTGGAAGGAAAACAACCCCGGACGGACGAAACAAGGGGGACACAAAAAGCAAAGCAACAAATGCAAAAAGGTCTATAACGGTGTGGGGCTTGTGCAGTTGTAGTGATATGGGACCCTTGAAACGTCTAGATATGATACTGACAGGTGATAGTACATAAGCATCCTGTCTGATCAGCTGCATCCATTCATGTCCATTGTGCATTCCGACGAACTTGGGCAATTCCAGCAGGACAATGTGACACCCCGCAAGTCCAGAATTGCGACAGAGTGGCTCCAGGAATACTCTTCTGAGTTTAAACACTCCACTGGTCACCGCCACCAAACGCCACAGACATGAACATTATTGACTATATCTGGGATGCCTTGCAGAGCGTGCTGCTGTTCAGAACAGATCTCCACCCCCCCCCCTTTCCCCTCGTACTCTTACTGGTTTACGGACAGCCCTGAAGGATTCATGGTGTCAGTTCCCTACTTCAGACATTAGTCGAGCATGCCACGTCGTGTTGCGACACTTCTGAGTACTCGCGGGTGTCAAAAATGGCTCTGAGCACTATGCGACTCAACTTCTGAGGTCATCAGTCGCCTAGAACTTAGAACTAATTAAACCTAACTAACCTAAGGACATCACACACATCCATGCCCGAGGCAGGATTCGAACCTGCGACCGTAGCGGTCACGCGGTTCCAGACTGAAGCGCCTTTAACCGCACGGCCACACCGGCCGGCCTCGCGGGTGTCCTTCACGATATTAGGCAAGTGTACCTGTTTCTTTGGCTCTTCAGTTTAAATGGCCTAGTGGATAAGGTCGGAAGTTCCATGAGCCACGAGGCTTTTCGTGGACGATAGTGTCGTATACAGAGAAGCAAATAGCAGCGAAATGTGGGAAGACCCGCATAGGATCGACTCTTGGTGCAGTGCGAGGCAGTTGACCCTCAACACAAACAAATGTGACGTGTTGAGCATAAATCAGCAGAAAGACCCATTCTTGTATGATTACACGGTAGCGGAACAATCGCTGGGAGCAACTACATCTATAAAAATCTGGAAGTACACATACGGACCAGTTTGAAGTAAAACGACCACATAAACCTAATTACAGGTAAGGCAGAAGGCAACCAGAGATCCATTGGAAGAATCCTCAGAAAACGTAGTCCACCCAAAAGTGAGATAGTTTACAAAACGCTCGTTCGACCAATACTTGAATATTGTGAATATTGATCGTCGGTCTTGAATCCGTACCAGACATAACTGGAAGAGGCAATATAGAAGATTCAAAGAAGAGCAGCGCGCTTGGTTATAGGTTCATTTAGCACGAAAGCGTCATGGAGGTGCTCAGACAATCGCTGTGGCAGACACTGCAAGAGAGGCGTTCTGCATCACGGAGTAGTTTTCTGTTAAAGTTCCGAGAGCGTACATTCCTAGAAGAGTCGACCTATGTAAATCTTCGAAAAGACCATGAAAGTAAAATAACAGAGATTTGAACCAACACGGAGGTTTACCAAGAATCGTTCTTTCCACGAACCATTTGCGAATGGAACAGGAGAAGGGGAAAGTGACAGTGGTACACAAA
Source organism: Schistocerca americana (assembly GCF_021461395.2). Lineage (NCBI taxonomy): Eukaryota > Metazoa > Arthropoda > Insecta > Orthoptera > Acrididae > Schistocerca > Schistocerca americana. The sequence goes on along the minus strand of NC_060130.1, from coordinate 582,164,507 downwards.
GTAACCACCGTCACACAATGCAAGATGGCTTGCGAAGTATAGATGGAGACACAGATGTAGAGTTAGATGCTATACATTCCGCAATTTCAACATCAACAACCTTATCGCTTCCCCACTAAACACCGTCCTTTGATATACCAGACCAATACTATAAAATTCCACCAATCCTACTCCTGCATCTACATTTGTATCTGCATGACTACTCTGCAATTCACAATTGAGTAAGTGGCAGAAGGTTCACTGAACCACACTGAAGCTATTTCTCTACCGTTCTACTCTCGAACAGTGCGCAGGAAAAATGAAAATTTAAATCTTTGTGCAGGAGCTCTGATTTATCTTATTTTATCACGATTATCATTTCTCCCTATGTGGGTGCCAAGAAAATATTTTCTTATTAGGAGGAGCAAGTTGATGATTGAAATTTCGTGAAGAAGTCCTGCTGCATCTAAAAACGCCTTTGTTTTAATGATTGCGATCCAAATTCGAGTATCATATCCGTAACTCACTCTTCTCTGTTTTGCGATAATACAAAATGAGCTGTCCTTCTTTGAACTTTTTCAATATCCTCGGTCAGTCCCGTCGGAAGTGGATCTCCTATCGCGCAGCAGTACTCCAGAAGAGGATAGACAAGTGTAGTGTAGGCAGACACTGTTGCTGCGTTTTCTAAGTGTTCTGCCCCAATAAAATGCAGTTTTTGGGTTCTCTTCGCCCACAACATTATCTAGGTAATCCTTACAATTTCAGTTATTGGTAACTTTATTCTACATCTACATGGATACCCTGCAAATCACATTTAAGTGCCTGGCAGAGGGTTCATCGAACCACCTTCACAATTCTCTATTATTCCAATCTCGTATAGAGCCCGGAAAGAATGAACATCTATATCTTTCCGTACGAGCTCTGATTTCCTCTATTTTATCGTGGTGATCGTTCCTCCCCATGTAGGTCGGTGTCTACAAAATATTTTCGCATTCGGAGGAGAAAGTTGGTGATTGGAATTTCGTGAGAAGATTCCGTCGCAACGAAAAACGCCTTTCTTTTAATGATGTCCAGCCCAAATCCTCTGTTCCCTGCGTATTTAGTTGAACTGACACCTTTAGAACCTGTGATTTATTGAATAACCGAAATTGAACTGATTCCTTTGAGTACTCATGCGGATGACTTCACACTTTTCATCATTTATAGTCAATTGCCAGTTTTGGCACCATACAGATACCTTGTCTAAATCATTTTTCAATTGGGTTTGATCTTCTGATGACTTTACAAGACGTTAAATGACAGCATCATCTGTAAACAATCTAACAGGGCTGCTCAGATTGTCTCCTAAATCATTTATTTACTTTAGAGGGCCTACTACACTTTCTAGAGGAACGACAGGACTTCCGTTTTACTAGATGACTTTCCGTATGTTGCTGCGAACTGTGACCTTTCTGACAGGAAATCATAAATCCAGTCACACGACTTAAACGGTACTCAATACTCACGAAATTTGATTAGAAGTCGTTTGTCAGAAATTGTTTCAAAAGCCTTCTGGAAATCTAGAGATATGGAATCAATTTGAGATCCCATGTCGATATAACTCATTTCTTCATGTGAATCAAGAGCTAGCTGTGTTTTACAAGAATGTTATTTGCTGAATCCCTGCTGACTATTTGGCAATAGATTGTTTTCTTCGAGGTAATTCGTAATGTTCCAACACAGTATACAGGGTGATTCCGTGATTACGGCATAAACTTTGAGGAATGATGGAGGAAGGTAAATGTATCAGTTTGAGGTGAGGGACCTTACTCCGGAAACGACCGAATCGAAAGGTATAAATGAAAGTGTACTCAAGTTCCGCCTTAACTTCGCACAGCGCACAAACTTAAGGGGGCAACTTCCGAATCCTGATCATGTAGTACATAATTCCCGCTGATTACTCCGCAATACCCCAGATAACTTCTCCTGTTGGTGGACTAGTAACGGAGCACGTAACTTGATATCAGAGGCCGAAAATCCTAATTCTGCAGTACATTAATAATGAATTCCATTTACCAGCACAAGTTTCTCAAGCTGGTATATTTACAACGGTTGGTCAAAATGGCGTTCACAAGCATGGCATTGTCGCACTAATTCCTGTCGTAGCCGTTCCAGTGTCGTTTGAGCAGTGTCGCAAGCAGCGAGAATTTTTGCCAGATCCTCTTCAGTCTCAGCGGGCGTTTCGTACACAAGACTTTTCACATGGTCCCACAAGAAGAAATCAAGTGGGATGAGATCACGTGAACGACCTGGCCACGAAACAGGCCCTCCTCTGCCTACCTACTTATCAGGAAATGTCTGATCCACGTGTTCACGAACCCTCAGTCCACAGTGGGTTGGAGCTCCATCATGTTGGAATCACATTCGTTGACAAGTGGGATATCTTCTAGGGCAATCTGGGTTGTATGTCTCTGATAAACACTGTGCATATTGGTGCACTTAAGCGGGATGGAAGAAGAAATGGGCCTAGTACGTAATCATTGACTAAGCCTGCCCATATGTTGACTGATAATCTGTGTTGATGGCTCTTCACGACTGTAGTGTGGGGTTTCTCGTCATGACTACTGTGACTATTTAGCTTTCCATCTTGTGGGATCCTGCCCACTCGCCTAATATAGGGTTCCTAGGAAGCTGTTTTCTCGGATAGCTAGACAACATTCAAGCAAATCTTATTAATGGAGTTTATTACAAGGTGCATTGAAGTTCTAAGGCCTCCGATTTTTTTTCTCTGGACTGGAAAGAGATAGAAACATGCGCATTGTTTTAAAATGAGGCCGCGTTCATTGTCAATACGTCCCAGAGATGGCAGCACCGTATGACAGATGGAATTTTACCGCCAGCGGAGAGAATGAGAACTGTTTTAAATACTTAAAATGGCGACGTTTTCCTTACTTGAACAGCGTGCAATCATTCGTTTTCTGAATTTGCGTGGTGTGAAACCAATTGAAATTCATCGACAGTTGTAGGAGACATGTGGTGATGGAGTTATGAATGTGTCGAAAGTGCGTTCGTGGGTGCGACAGTTTAATGAAGGCAGAACATCGTGTGACAACAAACCGAAACAACCTCGGGCTCGCACAATCCAGTCTGACGACATGATCGAGAAAGTGGAGAGAATTGTTTTGGGGGATCGCCGAATGACTGTTGAACAGATCGCCTCTAGAGTTGGCATTTCTGTGGGTTCTGTGCACACAATCCTGCATGACGACCTGAAAATGCGAAAAGTGTCATCCAGGTGGGTGCCACAAATGCTGACGGACGACCACATGGCTGCCCGTGTGGCATGTTGCCAAGCAATGTTGACGTGCAACGACAGCATGAATGGGACTTTCTTTTCGTCGGTTGTGACAGTGGATGAGACGTGGATGCCATTTTTCAATCCAGAAACAAAGCGCCAGTCAGCTCAATGGAAGCACACAGATTCACCGCCACCAAAAAAATTTCGGGTAACCGCCAATGCTGAAAAAATGATTGTGTCCATGTTCTGGGACAGCGAGGGCGTAACCCTTACCCATTGCGTTGCAAAGGGGACTACGGTAACAGGTACATCCTGCGAAAATGTTTTGAAGAACAAATTCCTTCCTGCACTGCAACAAAAACGTCCGGGAAGAGCTGCGCGTGTGCTGTTTCACCAAGACAACGCACCCGCACATCGAGCTACCGTTACGCAACAGTTTCTTCGTGATAACAACTTTGAAGTGATTCCTCATGCTCCCTACTCACCTGACCTGGCTCCTGGTGACTTTTGGCTTTTTCCAACAATGAAAGACACTCTCCGTGGCCGCACATTCACCAGCCGTGCTGCTATTGCCTCAGAGATTTTCCAGTGGTCAAAACAGACTCCTAAAGAAGCCTTCGCCGCTGCCATGGAATCATGGCGTCAGCGTTGTGAAAAATGTGTACGTCTGCGGGGCGATTACGTCGAGAAGTAAAGCCAGTTTCATCGATTTCGGGTGAGTAGTTAATTAGAAAAAAAATCGGAGGCCTTAGAACTTGAATGCACCTCGTACAGTAAATTAAATTGACAATACTTTAAACTTTGCCTTTTTACAAAAGGGTGTCGCACGCAATTGGCGACATGCAAATAATCAATGTCCTTCGATGTATACAATTTCCATGCAAGCAAATCACACAAGTTCATGAGTCACTGTTATATAGTTTATGTCACAGCTCGTCTTCTAGTGCGGCTGTTCTAGTGCGGTCGAGACTAGCTGGAGCGGCGCCTATATTCTCTTCGTATAGGTGCTGCTCCTGTCGTGGTGCCGCCCTATTCAGCGTTGTATTGGCTGAAGTCGTCTCACAGCCTTCTCTGCTGCATCGTTCCATGCCGACGTTCCAGCGCTTTATGTTAAGCCGGAACATATCTCTTGGGCATCCGAGAAAAATGCATATGCAGAAAGGTGAGGAGTGGACTGCAAGGCGCTGCAAGAACTACTGGCTGAAGACGACGTGAGGTCCTATGTCAGCAGAAGTCGAAGCATGCACTTTCTGTGGATGGTAGGGATGTACCTGCATTTCTCGTAATACTCGCGACACAGTACTCTGTGAAACATTCATTTCACGTGCAACAGATAGAGTGCTCATTGCAAGCTCCTTATTCACTCGAGCAAGCGCTTTATCTTATAAGCCGGGAATCATCGTAGTTCGTCGTCCTCCTCGCTCGTTGTGCTGTGGTAGCAGTTGCTCTGTTCCACTTAATCGTTGCAAAAGTCTTGGAAAAATAGAGCGAGCAGGATGTCCTCTACGTGGATATTTTGTCCTGTGCAGCCCTTCCGCTTCTCTGCAGCTTCCATTTACTTATGCATAAACGAAAATCATGTCTGCAAGTTCCGCCAGCGGGTACAACTCTATCTGGTAGGGGCTGATCGACCTTAGTACGTCAACTTGTAAACACAGACTGCTGCACAGTACAGTACAGATGTTGTACACCAGTACTGCTCATATCAGGACACAGTAAGCTATCTGCACTAGATTATTTGACTTATTGCCCCAGTCTCTACACCCAAGTGCTCGTCGGGATTCCCTGCTCTACAATCTTAGCAACAAATAGTACCAGTACATGTATTCCACTGTCGGATGTATAAGAACGATTTTCGTTTATAATTTTCGACTCAGTCGTTCTCAGACAGGGTCCCTTACCTCAAACTGGTACATTCATCGTTTTCCAGAATCCCTGAAACTTTGTAACATCATCACGTAATCACCCTGTGTGTTACAAAATCCTACAGCAAATCGACGTCAATTATAAGGGTCTGCATTTCAGCAGATTCTGTTAGTTTCTTTCTTGAGTATGATTTGACCTATGCAACTTCCCAGACTTCAGTTACAGATATTTCGTTGAGCTATAAGTTGTAGACGATTGCTAAGTACGGAACTGTTGTATCAGTGTACTCTGAAAGGAACCTAGTTGGTATACATACAATGTGGACCAGAGTACTTGCGTTTATTAAGTCATATAAGGTGCTTCTCTACACCAAGGGTATCTACTTTTAAGTTTCTCATGTTGGTAGCTGTTCTTCATTCGAATTCTGGAATATTTACTTCGTCTTCTTTGCTGAACGAATTTCGGAAAACTGTGTTTAATAACTCTGCTAGAGTGGCACTGTCATTGGTAACATTACCACTGCTATTGCGCAGTGAAACTATTGAGTGTCTTTTGCAACTGGTGTGTTCAACGCACGAGCAGAATCTCTCATTTTGCGTTCTTTTAAATTTGGCATACTTTTTTCGTTGCTTCTGCAGTAGTGTTATGACTTGTTTTGTGTACCATAGGCGATCAGTACCGTCTCTTATTAATTTATTTGGCACGTATGTCTCAATTGCCACCGATACTATTTCTTTGAATTTAAGCCACATATATTCTACACTTACATAGTTTTGAAGGGGAGGGGGCCGTCTCTTTGAAAGACATCAAGTGAATTTTCATCTTCTTTTTCAAACAGAAATATTTATTTTTGGTGATTTGGATGTTGCGGTATTCAGTCTTGCTACAACGAACTCGTAGTCACTGATCTCTGTATCCATCATGATGCTCCATATCTGCCAGAAGTTATTTGTTGCCAAGGGGTCAAGTTTGTTTTCGCAACCATTTACAGTTAAAGTGTGCTCCTCAACTAATTTTTGAAATTAATTTGCAGAGAAAACATTCAGTACGATTTTGGACGACTGTATCATCTGAGTCTGCGGTAGATTGAGGTCATCACCAAATTTAATTGCATGAGTGAGGTGCCAATTTGAAATAAGACTCAAGTTTTCTTTGAACTGTTCAGTAACTGAATCGTCTGAGTCGGGGGTTCGACAAAACAATCAAATCTTAATTCATTCTGGTTGTCGAGTATAAGCTCCACCCGTAATAACTCACACGAGCCATTTACTTAAATTTCACTACAAGATAAACTACTTCCAACAGCCACCGCTACTGATTATATTTCATCTATCCTTTCTGATCAACGTTAGGCACTTTGTAAAAACTTTAGCTGAACTTGCCTCTGGCTTTAGCCAGGTTTCAGTACCTATGACGATTTGAGCTTCTATGCTTTCTGTTATTGCCTACATCCTCTACCATCGAAATTTCAGCAGGCATCCGAACTACGTGACTTTATCACTCTGAGTCCAGTCTGCATTGCTGCAAGATCTGCCCCCTTTCCTTCTCCCCCTCCCCTCGTCTAGACCAACCGCCTCACGTGTAAAACAGTGAGCTGTTATCCTGTTGGTTGGGGATACAAGCCCAGCCTGCATGGTCGCCAGATTTTCGGTTACCCTTATTGGATAATTTATTACTCTGAGATCCTTATCGCTATAAGTTATTGTCCAATTTATTTTCCTGATTATGATATTTTATGATCCAATTAGGGCAGAATGTTATCCTATTCATTTGGAAGAGGTATTTATTAATTGGCTACAATTTATTACCCGATATATTATCCTTATCGCTATAATTTATTACTGAATTAGGGCAGGCTGCGGGTGTTTATTTAGGACACAATTTCTTACTCAGTTAGGATAATTTATTACCCAATATGTTGTATCTGATACGGCCAACACTAGGGCGTGACAGTTGACATAAGCCAGCCCCAAATGGTGGGAAATTTTAAAACTATAAGTAGAATACCTTATTTGACAGTTTCATTTTGCGTGGTCCATTTACCTGAACATGTAGGAACATATTTGGTCTTCCCACATACATGTGCATAGACGTATTACATTACAAAACACCCTGCATGTCACACAAGAAATCCCTAGCAATATGCTAAGTACAGAATGGCGTGAAATTTAAAAAAATGCAAGATAGTCTGCGTACTGAAACACTTGCTGACGTGTTTCACTGCATTATTTAAACATTATAGCCATGAACATTGTTCAAATGTGAATCAGAACATTTTTATTTACATCAAAACACAGCCACCAGAATGAGCTCAACAAGTACTTACACTTGCAGCAGACTACGTTATCAGAACTAGAAAACGTGTAGGGCTGCTTTATTTAACGTTAAAATGTTGAAGCAAATGTTAGCAGACTTCAACACATCGCGCCATTGTTCACAGAGATTACTGGGAGCCAGACGCCGTCCCCGGAGTCCCCCGCTGTGCACTACGGTGCTAAGCATTATTGGTATGAGGGAGGGAATCCAAACAGCACAAGTGCCAAACTACCTTATTTCCCGACCCCATTCACTGCCAGAGCCACTTTTTTTCCCTCTGTCATCTCACAGGCACTAGACCACAAACTTCTTCCACGAGCGGGCAGCGCGATGCGGAGCTACTTTGAAGAGTGTGTGATAGTTTGGATATTTAATTTTTTTCCCACATGCAAGTCTAGATAGGAACAGTCGATGTGGCTGACTTTGATATTGGTTTTCGGCTATGGGTGGCGTACGTCTCCTGCAACTTGGGCATGCGCATGTGCCTACTTGGTCCCCTCTCAGATGCCTGTAGTGCGCTGTGTGATTTACGTTGTCTGTATAACATCTCATCAAAAGTATCTAGTGGACAGTAATCTGGGTTGTGACTACCGGTCGAAAGACACATTGTATTTAGAAGGAAAACTGTGACTGTTAATACAATAAAGTAATTTTTACAACCGAACCCGCCGGCCGGTGCGGCCTTGCGGTTCTAGCGCTTCAGTTTGGAACCGCGTGACCGCTACGGTCGCAGGTTCGAATCCTGCCTTGGGCATGGATGTGTGTGATGTCCTTAGGTTAGTTAGGTTTAATTAGTTCTAAGTTCTAGGCGACTGATGACCCCAGCAGTTAAGTCACATAGTGCTCAGAGCCATTTGAACCATTTGAACAACCAAACCCATTACTTACATTTCGTTCCAAAGAGGAAACAAAGTCTTGCTGGTTAAGAAATTCCAGGTTAGAGCCTCTGTGATGCAGCCATGGTCTGACTAAGCTGTCATACACTGTGCCTTATACAGATTTCTTCCATTCCATTAAGAATATTCCTCTTGTCAATAGCGCATCTTAGTGACTTCCCTCATTTAAGTTAGTAATAACTAGGTACTGCTAAATGTGTTTCGTATTCACAATAACATTTGTACATACACAGAAATGGGACGGAATATCGTTATTATCCTCTACAACAGTGTTTCGTCACTAGGCAGGGTGAGCGAAAGAACACCTTTTATTACCAGAATACTTAGAAGATGCAGCAGATCTACTAAGCAAACTGCCTATACTATACCTGTCAGTCCTGTTCTATAGTACTGGTTCTTAGTATGGAGTACTTAGCAGATGGAGTTAATGGTTCTTTGCAGAAGTGCATGACAAGACTGCCTCCCCATCCTTACCTAATCTGCGCTTGCACTCCTTCTATTGTTTACAACATATAACATTGTATGGTCCTTACAGCTTTTCCCAGACAATGCTTATGTCTATATGAAGACGGTACCGAAAATCTGATTCGTACGTCGCTGCTCTCGGTCGTTAAGTGAAGACCGTGGTCACTGCGTTGTCCGTGGTGAGAGGTAATGCCTGAAATTTGGTATTCTCAGCGCGCTCTTGACACTGTGGATCTCGGAATATTTAATTCCCTAACAATTTCCGAAATGAAATGTCCCATGCGTCTAGGTCAAACTTCCATTCCGCGTTCAGAGCCTGTTGATTGCCGTCGGAAACCTTTTCGCATGAATTACTTGAGTACAAATGACAGCTTCGCCGACGTATTCCGCTTTTATACCTTGTGTACATGATACTACCGTCATCTGTATAAGTTTATATTGCTATCTGATGACTTTTGTCACTTCAGTGCATAGCTTTTCCCAGACAATGCTAATGAGTATACGAAGACTGTACCGAAAATCAGGTTTGTAGCACCTGTGTGGCCAAGATTACTTCTGGTACCTTCATCATTTAATTCCTGTCACTGTTTCATTAGCTTATGGGGTGTGGGAGGAATGATTGTTGGTAAACTTCCATATTAGCTCTACTTTCTTGGATTTTCTCATCGTGGTCATTTCGCAAGACGTATGTAGGCGGAAGCAATACGTTGTCAAACTCTTTGCAAGATGTGCAGTCTCGAATTTTCAGCAGTAAACCTCCCCGTGACGCACACATGCCATTCCGTATGTGTTCTTGTCTACCTCTTCTGTTAATGTGGCCTGGCAGTGGTCTGAGAATGACGAGAAATATTCATAACCGGTGTTTTGTAGGCCACTTCATTTGTAGATGAATTACATTTCCCACAGATTCCTCCATTGTATCTGTGCGTAGCATCTACTTCTCCCTACATTTCGTTTCATGTGATCATTTAACTTTAGCTCCCTTCGCGTGGTTACTTCCAGCTACTTTGCAAGTGTTACAGTTTTTAATATTTTGTCATCAATAGAGTAGTCATAGGGTACTGAATTTAAAAGTCTATTTGTGTACACTGCTTTATATTTACTCACATTGAGCATCAACTCCCAGGCCCTGTACCAACCACTGATCCTCTGCGAGTCTTCCTGCAATTTGCTACAGTCTTCTGGCATTGCTATCTCCTTACTGACAACAGCAATATTTGTGATCAGCCTCATAGAACTTCCAAGATTATAGACTGGATTTGTTACATAGGTGCGGGTGCTTTCTGGGTATGCCACAACTAGCCACTCACGTAATGCGGTTTTATCAGTTGCACCAGTTTTTGTTTTTTTTACTGCTATAGAACAAATAAGTTACAAAACTATTACCACATGTGTTTGGTACTTGGAATATTATATATTTCAATAAATAGTAGTACAGACAATTTTATGTTGACACAAGGTCAAATGTATTTCATTCGCAATTGCAGATACAGAGTCATTTACTTGCGCGCTGCGACAAGCAACCTGTGTTTGTTTTGTGCACATACTGTTACTCTTCACCCCAATACATCTATATATAGGGAGGACATTTATCGAGATATATTTATTGTAGAGACATCAACGCCCCCACTTACACTATAGCTTGACAGCTACACTGGATCCTTGCATTCTAAAGTGATACGTAGTACGAAGCAGCGACTTATTTACGACGTTTTTGGTGATTGTGGTGTGCAATCATATACCTGTTGTGTTACACGAGTATTACGACATGCAGCATTCATGTGATTTTGTACACATGGTTTTACTCTACAGTCCAAAACACCTATTTGGTGTCTTTTTTAGCATGAGGTGTCACTTCCAAGAGAACATAACGTCCCACCCATCCAACTGCATAGAACAACTGAAATAAAAAACCATGTGATGCCAACCATCTGTAAACGCTTCAAGTTAACATAACATGGGGCGGGGGGGGGGGGGGGGGGCGTTATAATGTGTGGATGACTTTTATTTCGGTTTTAGCATAATTAAGACGAGTTTTTTGATGAAATAATACAGAAAATTAGGACAAGGAGATAACTTTGTTTACTTTGGTACAAAGATCAAACGACTTTTTCACTCATAATCTGAGATCTGCAAGCATACTTATGTATTAGATAAGCAACCTGCTTGTATATAAGTAACATCTGTAGATACAGGGGAGAGAATATCATGGGATGACAATCAGCAAACCAAAGCGAAAATATTTTGGTCATCCCCTTCTACATAGGGAGAAATGGCTACCGTCATAGAATAATAGACTCAGAGTTCACACAAAAATATTTTAGTGTTTTTTTCCACTTGGACCTACATACCATTCAGCACATGATCTGCTTCATCACAGAGTCGTTTTGTGAACAAAAAGTACAAGCATCGAATCAGCTTTGTGACTGGATTCGGCAGATTCCCAGTAGACAGAACTCCAATAAGCGGACAAAATCTGCAGATGTAATCAACTTGCATGGAAATATTTAGTTGTTTAATACACGTTTCTTCATTTTTCTCTCCATGTGCTATTGGGAAGTGTAATGGTTGAGAAATAGTCTATGAATCCTGTGTCAAGCACATGGATGTGAAAAGGAGAGTAATTTGTTACAGTTTTGCTGTAACAAAGCGATGTGTGGAGTAAACTGTCACATTTTTATTTGCTTATCACTAATCAAGAATACTACCGGAAATCCTAAAAGAATCTTTAATAAGAGACAGTTTTAAGACAAAATTCGTTGCTTTCGGCGAAAAGTCATTATTTTGATACAAAATTCGCGCATTTTTCTTAGAATTTGGAACATCTATTCGATAACCTAACAGAAACCCTGACCTCTTAACATTCAAATGTGTCACAGGCTCTCTCCACCACTACAGGAATGCGACGTTAAAACATGGATTAAAGTATCTGCTTTAGTGATCCTTAGCTACAAGATGGCAGAATATATGTTAAATTGGCCTCTGGGAGATGTAAATCTTTGATTTATGCAGTATGCTGAATCAGAAGATATACAGGGTGTTACAAAAAGGTACGGCCAAACATTCAGGAAACATTCAAATGGTTCAAATGGCTCTGAGCACTATGGGACTCAACTGCTGAGGTCATTAGTCCCCTAGAACTTAGAACTAGTTAAACCTAACTAACCTAAGGACATCACAAACATCCATGCCCGAGGCAGGATTCGAACTTGCGACCGTAGCGGTCTTGCGGTTCCAGACTGCAGCGCCTTTAACCGCACGGCCACTTCGGCCGGCTCAGGAAACATTCCTCACACACAAATAAAGAAAAGATGTTATGTGGACATATGTCCGGAAACGCTTAATTTCCATGTTAGAGCTCCTTTTAGTTTCGTCAGTATGTACTGTACTTCCTCGATTCACCGCCAGTGGGCCCAATTGAAGGAAGGTAATGTTGACTTCGGTGCTTGTGTTGACATGCGACTCATTGCTCTACAGTACTAGCATCAAGCACATCAGTACGTAGCATCAACAGGTTAGTGTTCATCACGGACGTGGTTTTGCAGTCAGTGCAACGTTTACAAATGCGGAGTTGGCAGATGCCCATTTGATGTATGGATTAGCACGGGGCAATAGCCGTGGCGCGGTACGTTTGTATCGAGACAGATTTCCAGAACGAAGGTGTCCCGACAGGAAGGCGTTCGAAGCAATTGATCGGCGTCTTAGGGAGCACGGAACATTCCAGCCTATGACTCGCGACTGGGGAAGACCTAGATCGACGAGGACACCTGCAATGGACGAGGCAATTCTTCGTGCAGTTGACGAGAACCCTAATGTCAGCATCAGAGAAGTTGCTGCTGTACAAGGTAACGTTGACCACATCACTGTATGGAGAGTGCTACGGGAGAACCAGTTGTTTCCGTACCATGTACAGCGTGTGCAGGCACTATCAGCAGCTGATTGGCCTCCACGGGTACACTTCTGCGAATAGTTCATCCAACAATGTGTCAATCCTCATTTCAGTGCAAATGTTCTCTTTACGGATGAGGCTTCATTCCAACATGATCAAATTGTAAATTTTCACAATCAACATGTGTGGGCTGACGAGAATCCGCACGCAATTGTGCAATCACGTCATCAACACAGATTTTCTGTGAACGTTTGGGCAGGCATTGTTGGTGATGTCTTGATTGGGTCCCATGTTCTTCCAACTACGCTCAATGGAGCACGTTATCATGATTTCATACGGGATACTCTACCTGTGCTGCTAGAACATGTGCCTTTACAAGTACGACACAACATGTGGTTCATGCACGATGGAGCTCCTGCACATTTCAGTCGAATTGTTCGTACGCTTCTCAACAACAGATTCGGTGACCGATGGATTGGTAGAGGCGGACCAATTCCATGGTCTACACGCTCTCCTGACCTCAACCCTCTTGACTTTCATTTATGGGGGCATTTGAAAGCTCTTGTCTACGCAACCCCGGTACCAAATGTAGAGACTCTTCGTGCTCGTATTGTGGACGGCTGTGATACAATACGCCATTCTCCAGGGCTGAATCAGCGCATCAGGACTTCCATGCGACGGAGGGTGGATGCATGTATCCTCGCTAACGGAGGACATTTTGACATTTCCTGTAACAAAGTGTTTGAAGTCACGCTGGTACATTCTGTTGCTGTGTGTTTCCATTCAATGATTAAAGTGATTTGAAGAGAAGTAATAAAATGAGCTCTAACATGCAAAGTAAGCGTTTCCGGACACATGTCCACATAACATATTTTCTTTCTTTGTGTGTGAGGAATGTTTCCTGAAAGTTTGGCCATACCTTTTTGTAACACCCTGTATAGGTGACACATCAACTCATCATTAGATATGGTTTCCACAGACATTCCAGAGGATTTTTACTATGATGAGTGTAGTAGCACATCATTTAGTAATGAGTGAACCATCTTTGAAGAGGCTTAAAGCACTTCAGAGGCAGCATAAAGTATTAATATAGACTGGGTTTCGGAAGAAAACCATCGAATCAAGTTGCGCCTCTTGCATGGATGTTAACAATTTATAAGACAGTAATTTCCATCTATAGGCGTTTAAGCCAATGAGATAGATGTTTGTAACACATGACCATGCCATCTTAATACACTACTGGCCACTAAAATTGCTACACCAAGAAGAAATGCAGATGATAAACGGGTGTTCATTGGACAATTACAAGGGCTATCCACAAAGTACATTACGTTTTCGTTTGTGTCCGCTAGGGGCGGGGCTAGCGCGACCATCTTGGTGTCATGGCATTCCGCCGCTCAGTCGGCATCCTGCCGTACTAGTGAAAGGTTCGTGCTGTACTCCGTTGAGTTACTGTGACAGTTTGAAATGCCAGCGTTAATTGAAAATGCCGCGAAGTGTGAAGTGCGTGCTGTAATAAGGTTTCTGACTGCAAAAAACTGTACACCGATAGAAGTCTATCGGCAGCTTTGTGAAGTGTATGGGAACAACATAATCACAGAAGGTGGAGTGCGTCAATGGGTCATAAAATTTAAAAATGGCCGAACTCACGTTCACGACGAAGAGCGAAGTGGATGACCCAGCATAGTGACTGCCGAACTTGTCGAAAAAGTCGATGCCGCGGTCCGTGAAAACCGTAATTTCACAATAACGGAACTCTCTATGAGTTTTCCACAAATTTCACGAAGTTCGTTGCACGAAATCATTACCGAATAGCTTGGTTACCACAAGTTTTGTGCAAGATGGATACCAAAAATCTTGACAGAGATTCACAAAAATCAGCGAATGGCTGCAGCGTTAACGTTTTTGGACGCGTACGAGAAAGATGGCGACTCATTACTCGATCGCATCGTTACTGGTGACGAAACATGGGTTAAGCATGTGAACTGCGAAACAAAATTGCAGCCAATGCAGTGGGGGCACACAAATTCCCCGCAAAAACCCAAGAAATGCATGCTGGCAATGTTGGCAAGGAAGATGATGGCGACTGTCTCTTGGGACAGAAAAGGTACGATTTTTGTGAATTTTCTGGAAAGAGGCACTACAATAAACTCTCAAAGGTATTGCCAAACTCTGCACAACCTCAGAAGAGCAATACAAAACAAGCGCAGGGGAAAGTTGAGCTCAAAGATCTTGCTGATTCACGACAACGCCCGCACTTATTCCCAGCAATGAAGAAGTGGTTGGCTATGCAGCGTTTTGATGACGACGCGCAGCTTCAAGAAGAGGTAACCACGTGGTTGAAGGCGCAGGCGGCCGAATTTTACGACGAAGGAATTTCCAAGCTCGTCCATCGCTACGATAAGTGCCTTAATTTAAATGGCAACTATGTAGAAAAGTAGTATTTAAGTGTGGCTTTCATCCGTATATAATTTAAAAAATTTCCAATACTTTATTTATTTTTAATTCCAAAACGTAATGTACTTTGTGGATAGCCCTCGTATATTGTACTAGAACTGACATGTGATTACATTTTCACGATATTTGGGTGCATAGATCCTGAGAAATCAGTACCCAGAACAACCACCTCTGGCCATAATAACGGCCTTGAGACGCCTGGGCATTGAGTCAAACAGAGCTTGGATGGCGCGTACAGGTACAGCTGCCCATGCAATTTCAACACGATACCACAGTTCATCAAGAGTAGTGACTGGCGAATTGTGACGAGCCAGTTGCTCAGCCACCATTGACCAGACGTTTTCAGTTGGTGAGAGATCTGGAGAATGTGCTGGCCAGGGCAGCAGTCGAAAATTTTCTGTATCCAGAAAGGCCCGTACAGGACCTGCAACATGCGGTCGTGCATTATCTGCTAAAATGCAGGGTTTCACAGGGATCGAATGAAGGGTAGAGCCACGGGTCGTAACACATCTGAAATTTAACGTCCACTGTTCAAAGTGCCGTCAATGCGAACAAGAGGTGACCGAGATGTGTAACCAATGGCACTCCATTAAATCACACCGGGTGATATGCCAGTATGGCGATGACGAATACACGCTTCCAATGTACGTTCACCGCGATGTCGCCAAACACGGATGCGACCATCATGATGCTGTAAACAGAACCTGAATTCATCCGAAAAAATGGCGTTTTGCCATTCATGTACCCAGGTTCGTCGTTGAGTACACCATCGCAGGCGCTCCTGTCTGTGATGCAGCGTCAAGGGTAACCGCAGCCATGGTCTCCGAGCTGATAGTCCATGCTGCTGCAAACGTCGTCGAACTGTTCGTGCAGATGGTTGTTGTCTTGCAAACGTCCCCATCTGTTGACTCAGGAATCGAGACGTGGCTGCACGATCCGTTACAGCCATGCGGATAAGATGCCTGTCATCTCAACTGCTAGTGATACGAGGCCGTTGGGATCCAGCATGAAGTTCCGTATTACCGTCCTGAACCCACCGATTCCATATTCTGCTAACAGTCATTGGATCTCGACCAACGTGAGCAGCAGTGTCGTGATACGATAAACCACAATCGCGATAGGCTACAATCCGACCTTTATCAAAGTCGGGAACGTGATAGTACGCATTTCTCCTCCTTACACGTGGCATCACAACAACGTTTCACCAGACAACGCCGGTCAACTGCTGTTTGTGTATGAGAAATCGGTTGGAATCTTTCCTCATGTCAGCACGTTGTGGGTGTCGCCACCGGCGCCAACCTTATGTGAATGCTCTGAAAAGCTAATCATTGGCATATCACTGCTTCTTCTTCCTGTCGGTTAAATTTCGCGTCTGTAGCACGTGATCTTCGTGGTGTAGCAACTTTAATGGCCAGTAGTGTAGGTTGCCATCAGTTTCTGTCGTATACTTCTACAGAATACACAGGAGTAAATTATTTATGTTATACATTTATTAAAGTATAGATATGTGGCGTCACCTCCCACTTACACTGTGTATAATCTTATTTGACGGCTGGTGTTTACATCATTTACTTAAATCATATAATAAGTAATTTGATGCATAACTTACAATGTGTGATCTGATATACGATATGTGGTGTCATCTTCCTATCATATTCTAGTACAACCTTATTTTATAGCTTATGCATACGTTGTTTACTCGACCCATGCAATACGTAATTTGATGCACAACTTAGAATGCTGTCTCCTTCCTTTATTGAAGAACACGTGTATGATCTCATCTCCCTCTTATATTTCGTGTTTACATTAAAGCCCCACAGTTTCTTTTGCAAATTCCGAGAACTTCTTATGCATACTGCTTTTTCTAAGTATATTTGTAAATCAGTGAAATATTACTGAAGTGGGCAACTGTTTTCGACAAATTCGCAATTTGTCACTTCCTTTTCTTCTGCCGTTATCGTTTCCATTTTCAGTTTCTCACATTAACTGCACTTAATGGTGTAACTTCTTTTGTATTCAGCCCGCATCTCGTGGTCGTGCGGTAGCGTTCTCGCTTCCCACGCCCGGGTTCCCGGGTTCGCTTCCCGGCGGGGTCAGGGAT
Source organism: Schistocerca americana (assembly GCF_021461395.2). NCBI lineage: Eukaryota > Metazoa > Arthropoda > Insecta > Orthoptera > Acrididae > Schistocerca > Schistocerca americana. The sequence continues at coordinate 582,147,261 of NC_060130.1, read as the reverse complement.
TTTCTCTGCCTCGTGATGGCTGGGTGTTGTGTGATGTCCTTGGATTAGTTGGGTTTGAGTAGTTCTAAGTTCTAGGGGACTGATGACCATAGATGTTAAGTCCCATAGTGCTCAGAGCCATTTGGACCATTTTTTTGTATTCAATACATTAGTTATTCTTCCTAAGATCTGGAGAATTACTTTAATTGTGAGAAGAGTAAAAGTTTATGGTATTTCTTTCTTAAAACGTGTGGAATAACAAGATGGATTATGTCCAGTCCACTACATGTTGATACAATATAATCGCTCCTTTTTAAAGCAGATCCAGATTAGAATGGAGGTTTATAAACAGATCTTTTGTAAATCCCCTAATGTAGTAAATTCCATCGAGTATATCATTTTCTGCATGTACACCAATATGTAATCGCTTTCCATTAGAATTACAGTAAATGCAGATATCCTGTATCTCCTATGTGTTTCTGCATTTTTTCCATGTCCAGTGTCTAACTGTATATGCAATAATTAGTGATGATTTTATACAAGAATATTTGTTTTCTTATTTGTTACCCTACGAAGTGTGGCTTGGTTTCTTTAGCATAACAATAATTCAGATTTCCCCATCCAGTCAGAGTATATAAAATTGTTAATTTAGGAGCACTTCTTCTTTTTTGAAATTTCCATCCAAAAAAACTTATGTCAACACAACGCTAGCTGTCAGAGCCACCCCTTACATACACTACAACATATGACTTGTGGTTGAGGTGGAGTGCATCACAATGTTAGTCAGCACATCATAGGTGAGTGTGGTGAATTTAGCTATCTTAAATACAGCTTTATGCTTACTGATTCTTATATAATCTCGCTCCATGCGTGAGATCTGGAGTAGAGTCCAAGAGTGGATCCACCTCCATTACGTCTGGGGTAGAGTTCAGAAGCTGATCCACCCATGTTAATGTTCAGGATGGGGTCGAGCGGTACTCATGACACACTATGAGTTAACACTTGGACAGTCCAGTACTCCCAGGTTCACTATTGGTGACAAATCACTAGAAACAGTAACAATCATAAAACATCTCGAAGTAACCATCAAGAGCGACCTAAAGTGGAATGACCAAATAAAACAAAATGTGGGGAAGGCAGATGTTGGGCAATTGCTCCCTTAATTTTGATTCCAATAACAGGATATTCTTCAAAGTCAGCACTATGTCCTATCTGGTCTCTAAATTTTCCAGATATGGCACAGGCAGGACTACCCATGTCTAAAAGGAAACTCCTTCATAATTTGCAACCTTTATATGTATATACGAGCAACCCAAAACTTTTTCCTTCCTACTTTCCTCATCTTCATGCAACAAATCATCCTCAGTCTCTCTAAAGTCCAAGTTGTTTATACCATTTTTGCCTGTACAATTTCTCTTACTTGTCTGAATTTTACTTAGAGCTACATCATATGATTGCTTGATGTCATATCCCTCTTTTACACACTGTCTACTTTTCCCGGGACTGATCTCACTGTAAGCCTGCTGATTGGTTCTACCTTCCCAGTTGGAATGCAGTTCTTCACAAATAATCTTGATGACTCTCTTTACTCTGTCGCTGTCACTATAACCCTTGTAAGTATCCCATAAATTTTCTATCATCGCATCTAAATCATAATGTCTGTCCACATGTTCCTTATCAGATGATACCTTCCCAGGTTCCATTGGTACAATCTGGTTCTCATATTCTTCACAAATACTACTGATATCACATTCATCACCATTAATTAAATCTTCTTTAACCTCCATATGCACCATGCCATCTAATTCTTCCTCCCATACATCATTGCTAGTGGCACTTTCACTATCAACATTACCACACATGCTCTCATCTCCAATACTAGACACATCTACAACATCTTTACAATGATCATCAGAATTGTTGACAAGTACACTAGTACAGGTATCATCCCTTAATTGCTTAACAGGGATAGATTCTAATGATGCTAATATTTCTATCTTCCACACTTTCATTCATACTTTTCCAAAAGTTACTTTCAAACTGTAATTTGCCAATTTGATGTGCTCTTCTTACATTAGTTCTGTCATTTCCACTCCAATATCTTCGATTATTCTGTCTTCTGTAATTATTTTCGATGTCTCTAGGCCGGTGGTGTTTATCCTGATTTCAGTACTTACTTCTCGCCCCAAAGTGACAGGCTCCCAGTGAGGCGTCCGTCAGTTTAAATTGCCTCGTCTTGGTTGGTGATTATCTAATTGCCTGTTACTATTCCCCCAAGGTCTCTCCCTGTTGTCATGTTCTCTGTTTCCATTCTCATTACTATGGTTGATCCATCTATCACTTCTATTGTAACCACTATTATTATTCTGATTTTCATTGTCATTTCTGCCCTCATTCCTGCACTGATCCCACTCCCCAGATGGTTGATTGCCAAATTTGCCATTACTTAACCTCTCATTTCTCTCAAAGGCTCTATTCAACTTTTCTACATATTTCAAGAACTGATCTACAGGGTCATCTGCTCCATAAATCAACTCCCACTGTACTCTTTTCGGTAATCTCCCTTTTAAGGCATCTTTTTGTATTAGTTCGTCAAAGGGTTTGTCTAAGTGTACTAATTTCCTCAACTGGTTTTCACAAAAATACTTCAAGCTACCATCACCTTCCATATACATTCGACCATTCAAACACTCACTTTTAATCCTAGCTTGCTCAGATTCTGACCAAAACTTATTTTAAAACTTTCTCTCAAATTCATCATATGACATGGTAGAATTAACATTCTGATTGGCCCATGAGATTGCTTCTCCATGCAAAAATCGCTTAACAAATTTTATGTTAACATTGACTGTCATGTCACTACTAAACTTATCTTGAAAATGCTGTAAAAAATCAATAGGATGCAATTTCCCATCTCCTGGAAAGCATTTTAAAGGTATGTCACCCCATATACAATTAATAATGCTAACAAAATTTCTTTGAGCTACACCCTCTTGTAATTCTACAACTTTCTTACTTAAATCTACAACAGTACTTTTACACAAATCTATTTTTTCATCATACTTTAGTTCTACATTACTTATCTGATTGAAAATGTGTGTAAGTTTTAGCTCAGAGTTCCTTTTGTAAGCTTCTACTTTCTCTTCTAGCAGTCTCCTAGTCTGAACAACCTCTACTTTAAGTTTAGAATTTTCAACTTCTATAAGTTTATCTAGTTTTTCGAATCTCTCCTCGTTTTTGGACAACCCTTGTGTGAAATTAGTTTCTAGTATCTCTAACCTTCCTTCTACAGCTCCTACAAAAGTATTGAGTACACCCTGTCCTGTCTCAACAGTAATTCTTAGTGCTGACAAACCCTCCTGGATTTCCCTAATCCGATTAGTATTTTCATTAACAGTAGTCTTTAATTCCGCCATTTGTTCACTGAATTGCTGACTTAACTAAAGACCCTGTTGATCAATATCCTTAATCTGTCCCATCTGTTCCTTCACTTCTTGCCTCATCTGTCCAATCTGTTCCTTCGCTTCTTTCATATGCTGCATTAATAACATTAACAAATCATCTCCGCCTACTCATCCCAGTGCAATTTGAGTACTCGTGGTGACGTTTTCACTGGAACCCTCTCCACCAAAACTTCGAGCTACACTTTGATTACTACTGGGCGATAGTTCACTGATGCTCCTAGGTCCGAAGTGTTTTCTACAGATTCACTACTAACACAGGTCTTTTTTCTCAGTCATTTTTACATAGACTTTACGAGCCATAGTAAATTATAAAATATAAAGCTTCCCACACAAATGTTTGTAACTTTCACAAAAACACTAATTACGAAAATAAATTGTTACTCATATGATGGTTGACGCTGCTGTCTGAGAATTTGGTCCTTCTTTTATCCACACCAACTCTTCCCATGCGGCAACATCCATTCGTTCTGTGCGTCCATAACACAAAATTTTTCAAGACAATTTATGCTTAGCATTCGTCTTACGTTGACCTGAAACAGTCACTTATTAAACATATTTCCACATTTCAAACATCGATCGCAGCTCAACTCCATCATTTGTAACGATGCTGTATTCTTGGACGTCACTTAAATTAACTTAACTTGGCCTGGAGTTCATTTGATGAATGAAAATAACAGTTTCCAACTTTACAAAATTTATTGACAACTGAAATGCATACTCGTCACGTTAACAAAACAGTGACTGACATCATTCATCTCTTTGACCTCCAAAACTGACTTCAAAACTGACTGACTGACAGCATCGCTGCTTTGCTTTATATAGAAGTTTAACAATAAATTACAAAATAGTCCATTATTAAATTTGTACAATTTCAATGTTACAATTGAAATTTACAAAACGTAAAGAAACTGATGCTACAGCTGAATAAGGTATAAAATACAATATTAATTGATGTAACTTTTATAGTATCATCACAAGTTTTAAATTTGAAAATCTATCTGAACTTTTATTACAATAATGTCTCTTGTATTATTTTACTTACGTAATTAACTACTGTTTGGATTTGGTTACTAACTTTCAATGACATGACAAATCTTACGCTTTATCGGACTGCATACGAGAAAGCTACGTATAAGGCCTCAAATTCTGAAAATCAGAAAACTGTGTGATGTAAACAATTGGAGAGTTGATTAGAAATGTAATTACAAAGGATATTGATTACAGAGGAGGACATAAAAATAGATAACAAATGTAAATACTTCGCTTGGTAATAACTTTTAAGCTGTTTCTCAACATAAAGATATTTTCTGTGTTTACTGGTTATTCAATTCTAATTATGGTAATTAGAGGCGGCAGCCACTTATGCCAACATTTCCACGGCCTTTTTACATTTGTTGCTAAATATCCGTTACTTCAACTTCTCAACTAGGTGTTTGATTTGGAACCTGTACGTAATTTTGTTAAGGACAGCAATACCCTGACAATCATGATAATATACGTTTTTCCAGAACAATCTATATGCTTTCACAATGAACATCAAGTGTTTTAGCAAATTGGACAGAATGGTATATATATAGACACACATACAAGGCCTTAGGAAGCACTAAATTGTCCGATAATCATCCGGATGCATATAAAAAAAAGGTGGTATCAGACATTTCATTAGAATGTTGGGGAAGGCCGTATCGTTATAACATGTTATAGCCTCCATTCGACCTCCTCCAGAAGACAGGCCTTTTTAACTGTTGTCTAGGCTTTCTATGACGTACGAGTGTGTAAAAATGGCTAAGGTATGTCCCCTCGTGTGTTCAAGTGTGTTTTCTCGTCTGTCATCTATGAATATGGCGACGAGTACTGCTGAACAGACTTCCGCCCTCGCCTGCCTAACTCAGCGGGCTTGGTGTACCGGTAGTCAGATCGGCAATAATATTTTTGTGTATAGTATCTAGTATAAAGTGTTTAACCATGTATGACCTCCAGTGTTACCTATAACTAAACAAAGTTGTTCAGTTTCAGGTGCACCAGACTGAACGACTGCTGCTCAGTGTTCAACATATTATGAATTTACTGTCGCAACAAGCAGCATCACAGCCAGATGGTGCTTTCAGATTTCGCCATTTTAACTGCAAGGAAGAAGATTGGTCGGAACATCGCACTCAACTGGAAGCTCACTTCACCGCATACATCATTAAGAATATGACAGCGTGCATTGCATTCTTTCTATCAACTGTCGTAGCCAACGTCTATGATTTGTGTCTCAGATTATTTCCCGACTTTCGTCCAGAAGAGGTTGATTATGAAGAACTCGTTAGGAAAATCGACCAGCATTAAGAGGCAAGGATTCATGTCACTGAGGCGAGATTCGTATTTTTTGTCCTAATGAACACCCTGAACTGTCATTAAACAAGTGGATTACTGAACTTAAAGGGCTAACAAGACATTGCAAGTTTAAGTGCTCTTGCGTACAGAATTATAGTGATGTTACGCTCCGTGATGCAATCACGCAAAACTTTTCAAATGCTTGCATACAGACTGCTATCCTAAAATTTCCAGCTTCGGATTTGAAAATAGTTCTGTCACTTGTTGAGTCCCAAAGTATAGTGGGTACAACTGCAGTTGATTTTGAGGCTCCATCTGTTACTCTTGTTCATAGTCCACAAGGCGCTCAGTCTGCTGTTAATGCAAAAACGAATAAAAACAGGGCCGGATTAAAAGTACAGATAAAACTTTTCGGTCTTGTTGTACATAAGATGTACTTCAAAATAAGGCGAGGAAGTCTTGTCCAAGTTGTTTTTCTAATGACAGAAAGGAATGTCTTTGTCGTGAAGCGCAGTGTTTCAAGATTTGTAAGCAAGGTCACATCCAGACCATGTGTTTACAACGCCACCAGGCATGGCGTCAGCCTAACGCAAAGCGACAGAGCGGCTATCAGCATGTGAATGTTGTTACAGCCCAGGCAGTGCAGCAGGTATTTCCGCGGGGGGTAGCCGCGCTGTCTGAGGCGCCTTGCCACGCTTCGTGCTGCTCACCCTGTGGGAGGTTCGAGTCCTCCTTCGGCCATAGACGTGTGTTGTCCTTAGCGTAAGTTAGTTTATGTTAGATTAAGTAGCGTGTAAGCCTTGGGACCGATGACCTCAGCAGTTTGGTCCCACAGGAACTTACCACCACAGCAGGCACAAATTAAGTCTCGCTGTTCCGTTTTGTGGAAACCTTCTACTGTAGGCCACAGTAGGTGTTTGTCTGTGCAGTGATTTCAAAGCCACGGCACACCCACAAACTGTAGTGGATTTTTTTCCTCTCCCACGAGCGGAGGAATTAATGGACAGACTGGGACAGGGCAGATTCTATTCCAAGACTGATTTACGTGAGGCATTTTCTCAGTTATCGCAGGGCGAGCAGTCCAAGCAATATTTTGTATCAATACCCACCAGAGATTGTTACAGTTCCAAAGACTATCATTCAGAAGTACTTCCTCTATTGCGAATTTTTAACGCTTCCTGGAACAATTAAAAGCTAAAGTCCCTTCATGTACAAACTATCTGGATGATATTGTTGCTGGGGTCGTACATCTGCTGAGAATTTTCGAAATTTAGAATGTTTATTTCAAGTTCTCACAGAAGCTGGCTTAAAGTGTAAGAAGGAAATGTGCTACTTCTTCCACAAAGAACCTGAATATTTGGTGCATGTCATAAATCCACCAGGTATTCATCTTGCTTATTTGCACTTGTCTGTGATTAAAGAATTGCCAGTACACTGTAACATTAAGAGATTACGAGCCGTCATGGGAAAATTAACGTATTACATTAAGTTTATTGTCATGCTACACAAATTGCTCTGCTAAACCAGCTGTGCTGGAAAGGTGTTTCCTTTGTGTGACCCAAGAACGTCAGGACGCATTTCAGCGGTTAAAGGACGCTTTGTTAAGTTCTCGATGGCATTTTCATCCCGTTAAACCTGTTGTGTTAGCTGCAGATGCATCTTCTTACGAGGCTGGAGCAATGATCTCCCATAGAATTGGTGCGTTTGACAGACCCATGTATGTATGTACGTTTGTATTAAACTGGAGGCCTAGAAACGACGGAGAGGCTTCGTCCCGCCGTAGCCCTCAGTGGTTCACAACCCAACAACACACCACAGCAGTCCACCCACCCCACCGCCGCCCCACACCGAACCCAGGGTTATTGTGCGGTTCAGTCCCCAGTGGACCTGATGTCCATAAGGTGCTACCTCCGGACAGCCCTCTCGCACGAGAAAGATATAGTTCCGCCAGCTGTCCTCCCAGTCACAGTGTCCGCGTCCCTTCTGGGTGCCGGCTGGTTTTTCGTCCGGGTTCACGGTCACTCTCAATGTGGATACCTGGGTGCGGACAGGGATCTGCCATTGGCCCTGTCTCCTCATCTACGTCCGCATTCAGGGCCTGTCCCCCCCCCCCCCCCCGCCTCTCCAGTCGTCACGTGACCCAGCACTACACGACGATATGACGGTGGTTCGGGGGAGTGGGGGGGGGGGGGGGAAATGTGGTATCGTTCGATGAGAGACGTCCCACATTAAAGTTAGTAACTCACTACAAGCTAAGGAAAGTCGCTGCCAGATGCACCATCAATGAGACATCAAAGAAGACATAACCTCAAGAGGTTCCACACTTCGTCTACTTAGGTCTTAGTGCAGCGCCGCTCGTCCAACTCTTTTATACCCCACTCTGATAGGAGCGTCGCCGTAGTTCATCGCCTCAATCAGCGTGCTCGTGTCGTTAGTCAGAAGTGCGTACCAAAGTTCATAGTTAAATGTAATGTTGTATTTGACTGTCAGTCAGTACTATTCAAAATAATAAACATTTATCACTGTCTTCTGCAACAGTACTAAATGCATATCGTCCCTTATACGGAAGTGAATTTCTGCGCAAGTTAAATATTCTGTATTAAAGTGTTTTACTGATAGCGAATGAATATGTATGCTGTAGCGTCCACTCGACCTCCACCAGACGTCAAACCTATTGAACCGTTGTCTAGGCTCACTACGAAATATATAAAACACTTGCTTGCATGGCCATTTTCCGCAGTAGCTGTGAAGACCAGTTATTATTGGTTTTTCCCTTTTAAGCTTACTGCAATTTAATTAAAGAGAATTTTACACCAGACGCGTTTCGCTTTTATTTTTAAAGCATCTTCCGTGGTTATTCCACAAACTGGATACATATGTCTCTACATTTGTGATTGTTTTAGATTAAAAACTGCGTTTTGTTTATATAGTTGGAATGCAAATTACTTACTGTGCTTCTTTACATATTCTCCAAACCACTACTTCTTCCCTCCTTGTTAGATGCTGCTGATGTCGATACATTTCCTTTCATAGATACATTGGACAACTTTTGCCAATCTGCATCTGGATTATTTACATTTCACCTGGTTTTTGTAATACGAAGTGACGTTGTTTGTGTTTCTAACGCTGCACAGTATTATAGTGTTTATGGATGTTCCTTTGTTTTCGTATAGTTTTTTTTATTCTATTTTTTAAAATTCGTGTGTGTGTGTGTGTGTGTGTGTGTGTGTGTTAGTGTGGAAAAAGGGAATGAGGAGAGATGCACAGAGAGAGAGAAAGAGAGAGATTAGGAGGATAGAGAGTGAATGTGTGTGATGTGTGTGTGTGTGTGTGTGTGTGTGTGTGTGTGTGTGCGTGCGTGTGTGTGTGTGTGTGTGTGTGTGTGTGTGTGTGTTTGTATGTTAGTGTGTTAGTGTAAATTAGTGAAAGGTCTTGTATGTTTAGCAGAGATGTGAGAGGAGATAGGGGCGTATGACTGCGAGTTGTGCATCAATTTTTTGTGGGGTGGGGAGGAGGGGGACACAGATGGTGATTATAGGATAGAACCTGGGAGGAGATGGTAGTGGTAAATGGAGACTGTGGTTATTTGTGTATATTTAATGTTATATCAAGTGCTCAATCGGATTAAAGAGCGTGTGGTTTGCCCAGTTGGTCTGATCATTTATGAGTTGTTTCTTTCTTTCCCGTCATTGCTTTTTGAGTGTGGTAATTTTCTTGTAAGGTGAGGAGATGTTGTTTTGTTATTGTTTATCCTTATGTTGTGTTTACATGGAATGAACTGGGTCCTCTGGTCCAACTGAACAGATCACTGACTGAAAATGATTATGTTCAGCTACTTGGAGACCATTTGCAGCCATTCATGGGCTTTATGTTCCCAAACAGCGATCGAATTTTTATGGATGACAATGTGACATGTCACTGGGCCACAGCTGTTCGAAATTGGTTTGAAGGTCTAAGGCACTGCAGTCAAAGACTGTGCGGCTGGTCCCGGCGGAGGTTCAAGTCCTCCCTCGGGCATGGGTGTGTGTGTTTGTCCTTAGGATAATTTAGGTTGAGCGGTGTGTAAACTTAGAGACTGATAACCTTAGCAGTTAAGTCCCATAAGATTTCACACACATTTGAACATTTTTTAAATTGGTTTGGAAAACATTCTGGGCAATTGAAGCGAATGATTTGGCTACCCATATCGCCCGATGTCAATCACATCGGACATTTATGGACATAATCGAGAGGTTAGTTCGTGCACAAAATCATGCACTGTCAACACTTTTACAGTTACGGACGGCTACAGCGGCATGGCTCAATATTTCTGCAGGGGACTTCCAGCGACATGTTGATTCCATGTCACGTAGAGTTGCTGCACTAAGCATGGCAAAAGGAGATCCGACACGATATTAGGAGGTATTCTACGACTTTTGTCACATCAGTGTATGGAGCATGCAGTGTTATGTATTGTGAACAGTAGACGAAACACAAGCAAACATTAGGTAAGGATAGGAGGATAAATTGGTCATGTCCTTCTGTAAAGAACCATTAATCCTGTCTGGTAAGGATTCCGTAACACTCCTCAACACTTTACAAGAGGTCTGACAGGGGTAGAGTAGGCAGTCTATTTAGTAGATTTGCTGCATCTTCCAAGTGTCCTGGCAATAAAACGCACACTTTGGTTCAACATTCCTCGTGACCTAAACAATGTTCTAGAAGATAATAACGATATTTCACCCCATTTTTTTCTGTGTATGTACAAATGTTACTGAGAATACAAAACGCACTGAGCAATGCATAATTATTACTAACTTAAATGGGGGAAGTTACTATATAGTGCGGTATTCACCAGATGGTATATTCTTAATGGAACGGAAGAAATCTGTGTAAGGCCTAACGGATGACGGTTTAATCAGATCTTGGCTGCATCATAGAGATTCTTATCTGCAATTCCTTAACCAGCAAGACTTTGTTTCGTCTTTACAACGAAATGTCAGCAATGACTTTGTTTATAAAAATAATTTTTTTCAGTCGGCCAGTCACGGTTTTCTTTCTAAATACGATGTGCTTTTCTGCTGGTAGACACACCCCAGATTACTGTCCACATTCTTTTGATCAAACATTATATACATCGAAGAGGGGAGCAAGTTTGTACATGCGCACTGCCCAAGAGGCAGGAGATAGAACGTGGAAAAAATTGAAAAATGTGTGTACTAAACACCCAACTCTTTCCGTACTCTTAAAGTAGCTCTGCATAGCGCTGCCCGCTCGTGGGAGAAGCTTGTAATCCAGGGCCTGTGAGATGATGGAGGAAAAAATAATGTGGCTCTGGCAGTGTATGTCGGGTAGGGTTGGGATCGGGAGATAAGACAGGTCTGGTACTGACGCTTCTGGATTGCCTCCCTCACACCACAGTTGCATAGCTGAGAGGAGCACAGCAGAGGGCATCGTGGACTGCGTCTGGCTGCCAGCCGTCTTTTAGTAAGAAATGGCACGATGTGTTTTAAAGTGGACAGACATTTGCTTAAACATTTTAATGTGAAGTAAAGCAGCCTTAAACGTATTCTAGTCCTGATAGCGTAGTCTGCTCAAGCGCAAACAATTGTTGAGCTCCTTTCAGCAGCTATGTTTTTATGTAAATAAAAAGTTCATGATTCACGTTTAACAATGTTCAAAGTTGTAAAATCTAAATAATGTAATAATACAGGTGAGTAATCTTTTAACAAGCAACCCATATTTTTTTATTTTTTTTATTTTTTATTTTTTTTTATTTCACGCCATTCTATATTTAGCACATTGCCAGCGATTTCTTGTGTAACCTGAGGGGTGTTTTGTAATGTAATACGGCTATACACATGTCTGTGAGAGAACTCAAAACATTCCTACACATATCATGCAAAATGCAACTGTCAAACAAGATATTTCATGCGGATTTTTTTAAATTTCCCGCTATTTTCCACTGGGTTATGTCCTCCGTGACTCCATAGTACTGGTCGTATTAGATACGCCATATTGGGCCATAAATAATTCTGATTGAGTGACAAATTCTATCTTAAATGAATAACCACAGCCTGCCATAATTGGGTAATAAATTATAGCAAAAAGAAAAATAAATTGGGTAACAAAAATGGCTCTGAGCACTATGGGGCTTAACTTCTGAGGTCATCAGTCCCCTAGAACTTAGAACTACTTAAACCTAACTAACCTAAGGATATCACACACATCCATGCCAGTGGCAGGATTGGAACCTGCGACTGTAGCGGTCGCGCGGTTCCAGACTGAAGCGCCTAGAACCGCTCGAATTGACTAACAGTCGGATCCTTAATAAACAGCCTTCTCAGTGAATAGGAAAACTGTTTGCCCAAATTTGATCATAAATTATCGTAATCACAATAATAAATTGGGCTATAACTTATAGCGATAAAGATCCCTAGGTAATGAATTATCCGCTAAGTGTCACTGCCAATTTGGCAACCACGCAGGCTGGGCTTTTATCACTCTCCAATAGGAGAAAACCCCACCATTTTACACATGAAGCAATTGGCCTAGAGAGGAGATGGAGGGAAAGACGGGGAGTGGGAGCTGTGTGGGGGGGGGGGGGGGGGGGGAGAAATCTGTCAGTAATGCAGAGTGTACTAAGACTGATACAGGCCCCGTATCGCCCCCTGCCAGACTTCGACATCCTCCATGACATGTGTTGTTGTGGTCTTCAGTCCTGAGACTGGTTTGATGCAGCTCTCCATGCTACTCTATCCTGTGCAAGCTTTTTCATCTCCCAGTACCTACTGCAACCTACATCCTTCTGAATCTGCTTAGTGTATTCATCTCTTGGTCTCCCTCTACGATTTTTACCCTCCACGCTGCCCTCCAATACTAAATTGGTGATCCCTTGATGCCTCAGAACATGTCCTACCAACCGATCCCTTCTTCTGGTCAAGTTGTGCCACAAACTTCTCTTCTCCCCAATCCTATTCAATACTTCCTCATTAGTTATGTGATCTACCCATCTAATCTTCAGCATTCTTCTGTAGCACCACATTTCGAAAGCCTCTATTCTCTTCTTATCCAAACTATTTATCGTCCATGTTTCACTTCCATACATGGCTACACTCCATACGAATACTTTCAGAAATGACTTCCTGACACTTAAATCAATACTGGATGTTAACAAATTTCTCTTCTTCAGAAACGCTTTCCTTGCCATTGCCAGCCTACCTTTTATATCCTCTCTACTTCGACCATCATCAGTTATTTTGCTCCCCAAATAGCAAAACTCCTTCACTACTTTAAGTGCCTCATTCCCTAATCTAATTCCCTCAGCATCACCCGACTTAACTAGACTACATTCCATTATCCTTGTTTTGCTTTTGTTGATGTTCATCTTATATCCTCCTTTCAAGACACTGTCCAGTCCATTCAACTGCTCTTCCAAGTCCTTTGCTGTCTCTGACAGAATTACAATGTCATCGGCGAACCTCAAAGTTTTTATTTCTTCTCCATGGATTTTAATACCTACTCCGAATTTTTCTTTTGTTTCCATTACTGCTTGCTCAATATACAGATTGAACAACATCGGGGAGAGGCTACAACCCTGTCTTACTCCCTTCCCAACCACTGCTTCCCTTTCATGTCCCTCGACTCTTATAACTGCCATCTGGTTTCTGTACAAATTGTAAATAGCCTTTCGCTCCCTGTATTTTACCCCTGCCACCTTTAGAATTTGAAAGAGAGTATTCCAGTCAACATTGTCAAAAGCTTTCTCTAAGTCTACAAATGCTAGAAACGTAGGTTTGCCTTTCCTTAATCTTTCTTCTAAGATAAGTCGTAAGGTCAGTATTGCCTCACGTGTTCCAGTGTTTCTACGGAATCCAAACTGATCTTCCCCAAGGTTGGCTTCTACTAGTTTTTCCATTCGTCTGTAAAGAATTCGTGTTAGTATTTTGCAGCTGTGACTTATTAAGCTGATAGTTCGGTAATTTTCACATCTGTCAACACCTGCTTTCTTTGGGATTGGAATTATTATATTCTTCTTGAAGTCTGAGGGTATTTCGCTTGTCTCATACATCTTCCTCACCAGATGGTAGAGTTTTGTCAGGACTGGCTCTCCCACGGCCGTCAGTAGTTCCAATGGAATATTGTCTACTCCGGGGGCTTTGTTTCGACTCAGGTCTTTCAGTGCTCTGTCAAACTCTTCACGCAGTATCATATCTCCCATTTCATCTTCATCTACATCCTCTTCCATTTCCATAATATTGTCCTCAAGTACATCGCCCTTGTATAGACCCTCTATATACTCCTTCCACCTTTCTGCTTTCCCTTCTTTGCTTAGAACTGGGTTTCCATCTGAGCTCTTGATATTCATACAAGTCGTTCTCTTATCTCCAAAGGTCTCTCTAATTTTCCTGTAGGCGGTATCTATCTTACCCCTAGTGAGATAGGCCTCTACATCCTTTATCTATCTTACCCCTAGTGAGATAGGCCTCTACATCCTTACATTTGTCCTCTAGCCATCCCTGCTTAGCCATTTTGCACTTTCTGTCGATCTCATTTTTGAGACGTTTGTATTCCTTTTTGCCTGTTTCACTTACTGCATTTTTATATTTTCTCCTTTCATCAATTAAATTCAATATTTCTTCTGTTACCCAAGGATTTCTACCAGCCCTCGTCTTTTTACCTACTTGATCCTCTGCTGCCTTCACTACTTCATCCCTCAAAGCTACCCATTCTTCTTCTACTGTATTTATTTCCCCCATTCCTGTCAATTGCTCCCTTATGCTCTCCCTGAATCTCTGTACAACCTCTGGTTCTTTTAGTTTATCCAGGTCCCATCTCCTTAAATTCCCACCTTTTTGCAGTTTCTTCAGTTTTAATCTACAGGTCATAACCAATAGATTGTGGTCAGAGTCCACATCTGCCCCTGGAAATGTCTTACAATTTAAAACCTGGTTCCTAAATCTCTGTCTTACCATTATATAATCTATCTGATACCTTTTAGTATCTCCAGGGTTCTTCCATGTATACAACCTTCTTTCATGATTCTTAAACCAAGTGTTAGTTATGATTATGTTGTGCTCTGTGCAAAATTCGACCAGGCGGCTTCCTCTTTCATTTCTGTCCCCCAATCCATATTCACCTACTATGTTTCCTTCTCTCCCTTTTCCTACACTCGAATTCCAGTCACCCATGACTATTAAATTTTCGTCTCCCTTCACAATCTGAATAATTTCTTTTATTTCATCATACATTTCTTCAATTTCTTCGTCATCTGCAGAGCTAGTTGGCATATAAACTTGTACTACTGTAGTAGGCATGGGCTTCGTATCTATCTTCGCCACAATAATGCGTTCACTATGCTGTTTGTAGTAGCTTACCCGCATTCCTATTTTCCTATTCATTATTAAACCTACTCCTGCATTACCCCTATTTGATTTTGTGTTTATAACCCTGTAGTCACCTGACCAGAAGTCTTGTTCCTCCTGCCACCGAACTTCACTAATTCCCACTATATCTAACTTCAACCTATCCATTTCCCTTTTTAAATTTTCTAACCTACCTGCCCGATTAAGGGATCTGACATTCCACGCTCCGATCCGTAGAACGCCAGTTTTCTTTCTCCTGATAACGACATCCTCTTGAGTAGTCCCCGCCCGGAGATCCGAATGGGGGACTATTTTACCTCCGGAATATTTTACCCAAGAGGACGCCATCATCATGTAATCATACAGTAAAGCTGCATGCCCTCGGGAAAAATTACGGCTGTAGTTTCCCCTTGCTTTCAGCCGTTCGCAGTACCAGCACAGCAAGGCCGTTTTGGTTATTGTTACAAGGCCAGATCAGTCAATCATCCAGACTGTTGCCCTTGCAACTACTGAAAAGGCTGCTGCCCCTCTTCAGGAACCACACGTTTGTCTGGCCTCTCAACAGATACCCCTCCGTTGTGGTTGCACCTATGGTACGGCTATCTGTATCGCTGAGGCACGCAAGCCTCCCCACCAACGGCAAGGTCCATGGTTCATGGTTCATGACATGTATCCATTCTATAATATCTGACCAACTCCTCAAAACCCCTCCCCACATTATGGTTCCTCCAAACCAACTGCTTCATTTTCATCATCAACACCGCCTTAAGTATTTTGTATAGGGCAAAAAATAAATTTTTATGTGAGTATTCGAGTATTTTTCAAGAAATTAGATAAAATTTCCAAAACGATTTTTCACTCTGCAGCAGTGTGTGCACTGATATCAAAATTCCTGCTTGACCAAAACTTTGTGTCACACCGTGACTCGAAACTGGGTACGATGCCTTTCACAGGTAAGTCACTTTACTGACTGAGCTGTTCAAACACGTCTCACGATCCGCCATCACAGGTTTACTTCCACCACTACCTCATCTCCTAACTTCTAAACTTCTCAGAATTCTGCCACATACCTTGTGCAACTAGCTCTCCCGGAAGTAAAAATATTGCGGAGCCATGGCTTATCCACAATGTGGGTAAATCACTAGTCCACAAAAGACAACGGTCCCAGGGTCGAGTCCCAGTCTGGCACACAATCTTAATCTGCCAGGAAGTCCCAAATTAGATAAGCAGTAACTGTTTTATCTTATTAGTATATTAAAACAGTCTCCGTATTTTAAAAATCTGTAGACAGAACAACAACAAATGTACAGCTGTCAAATCTCTCAGCTGTCATGGTGATAAATTTACGTTACAACAGTCATAAGGGTTAGGGAGTACAGACGGAACACAAGCTCGTATTCATTAAGAACAGAGAAAGAAAATGACCGTAATACAGTCACAGGATCTGTTCCCTTATTCCCCCGAAGTGATTTAATGACACTTAAATCTGTATAGGTGGAAGTATGTTTGAGCCCTACTCTTCCAAAATGCGAGCGCCTGATCGTAAACATTGAGCTCCTTCGCTACGTCCTCAAAGTGTAATACATATGTTCTAATCTTCAAATTTTCTCGCTCTCATTTTTTATGTTTAGCAGAAAATCTGACCACGGAAACGTTTTAATATACACCGATCAGCTAGAACATTATAACCACCTACCTAATAGCATGGATGACAGCGGTGACGCGTCGTGGCATGGAAGCAATCAGAGCTTGGTAGATCGCTGAGGGAGCTGGCACCACATCTGCACACACAAGTCACCTAATTCCCGTAAATTCCATGGAGGAGGGTGATGAGCTTTGAGCTTTGGCGCCACATTCAATCACATCCCAAATGTGTTCGTTTGGGATCAGGCATAGTGATTTCGAACGACATCTCATCAATTGGAACTCACCACTATGTTCCTCGAACCACTCCATCACCCTCCTTGTGACATGGCTCATTATTTTGTTGAGAAACGCCACTGCCGTCGGGAAACATGATCTCCATGAAGGGGTGTATGTGGTCGGCAACCAGTGTACGATACTACCCTGGCTGTCATGATGCCTTGCACGAGATCCACTGGACCCATGGATTCCCAAGTGAATGTTCCCCAGAGCATAATGGAGCCGCCGCCAGCTTGGTCTCTGCCCCACAGTAGAGGTGTCCAGGAGCTGCTCCTCTGGAAGGCGACTGATTTGCGCCTTCCCATTGCCATGATGAATAAGGTACCGGGATTCATCAGACCATGCAACGCTCTGCCACTGCGGCAACGTCCAGTGCCGATGGTCACGTGCCCGTTTCAGTCATAGTTGCCGAAGTCGTGGTGTTAACATTGGCACGTGCCTGGGTCGTCAGCTGCGGAGGCCCATCTTTTGGAGTGTTCTGTGCACTCTGGCCGGCATTAAAGTCTGATGTTAGTTCCGCAAGTTCGACGCCTGTCCTATTTCATCAGTCTGCCCAGCCTATGACGTCCGACATCTGTTTTAAGAGGTGGCACCCAACGCCACGACGTCTGGACATGATTTCACCTTGGTTTCGCCACATGCTGAAGACACTCACCACAGCACTCCTTGAACACATGACAAGTTATGCACTTTCCAAAATGCTCAAGCCGAGTCTCCAGGCCATCACAATCTGCCCTCAGTCAAACCTAGAAATGTCACGCACCTTCCCATTCTATACACGAACAGCACATATATACTATGTGCACCGTGTTCTGTGTGTTTAGCTAGCAGTCATTCCTCGCCACGTGACGCTGCTATCGGCTGGACGGGTTTATATCGATAGTAGGTCGGTGGTCATAATGCTCTGGCTGATCAGTGTACACGATGGAATCGTAGCTTTCAGCGGTTGCACGAAAATATAGGCTCATACAACAATATGCATTTCTCTTGTTTTTAACACTGAGCTTCCTCAGCGCACGTGTACACTAAATTAATTTTTTCTAACTAAAGTGTCTTTGTATGTTAACCATAATGGGGCGCCAGTAACTTCGGACGTCGTCAACAATCCATTAACATACAGTGATGGTTGGATCAGTGGGGTCTTCGTTGCACCCCATATATGAAGCCGGTTGATCAATTCACGCGGACATCACAGTACGAGAAAACTGAGTCGATGCCACTGTGATCTTAGTTGTCAGAATCATAGCACCTGCTCTAGCGTTGTATGATAAACCTTTTCAGGCATTACATGAAGTGCAGCTGTTCAGCTGTCGATATCTTCAACAGGTATTTTAGACAAAAAATACAAAAAAGAACGTTTTATCTGCTGCTTTTGACTACTCGCGTATTCTATTATTTTTTTCCTTTTTATAAACACTGTTATTCGTAAAATGTCAGTGATAGAGTAAAAAAGTGACTATTGAAAAAAAATTATTTTAACGTAGCAGAACTCTTTTATTGCACTCCAAAGAGAAAAGTACTTATATAACATCTATTATGGCTACTACAATTAGTTTAGTATAACTTACATGTAGACGACATCGTTTCCCACTCCCTTTCTCCGACCTCCAAAAGTTGTCAGATCTTTCAATAAAAAAAATGTCGTGGGACTAGGGCCCCCCGTCGGGTAGACCGTTCGCCTGGTGCAAGTCTTCCGATTTGACGCCACTTCGGCGACTTGCGCGTCGATGGGAATGAAATGATGATGATTAGGACAACACAACACCCAGTACCTGAGAGGAGAAAAATCTCCGACCCAGCCGTGAATCGAACCCGGGCCCTTAGGATTGACAGTCTGTCGCGCTGACCACTCAGCTACCGGGGGCAGAATGATGTTTCAATGAATTGCGTTGATGGTTATGATGAATTTTTGTGCCGTGTAGCCCTATAGGTGCGTTGTCGTTGGTGATACCTTAAGTGAAAGGAAGCGAGAGGGAGAAACCCCGACTCCCCTAACTCATAATAACCGCCCGAAGGGATGATGATTACCAACGCTGGCTTGTGTTATGCCTCCATTAAGCAACGCAGAGAGATTCGTAATGTAACCAAGAATAATGAATGACCGTCTCAGGATAAGGAAATGCACATGTTTACAGCGCAGGACAACGCCTGAAGATGAAATTATTTTCTGTACCAGGATACAAACCAGATGTATCTGAATCGAGTGCCTACCTCTACCATGAACATAAAAACCTATCAGAAGTAGGCGAAAATTTCAAAAACAGTAATAAGTACAAAAAATTAAACAACTGGCAAGTAAGTTTAGTGTGTTTGTACTACAGTGTAAGATTTTCTGGAGATGCAGGATTCTTATCCCCGTGTGGCCATTCAAATTTACATTTTCTGCTTTTACTTTAAATAACTTCATACAGATACTGAATTGATTTGGTTAAGTAGGCCACGGACCGTTTCCTTCTGTTGCTAACGTCTACGGCCTCGACATAACGTTAAAATTCCTTCTTCAAGCCTTCGTATCGCCAGTCCGCTTTCGAGGATCTGAACATACCTGACATTTCATGTTTCAATGCCAGTAGGGAGGCAGCTGGACTAATGCAAATGACGGATTAAAGCTGAGATTGTCCAACTGACTGAACTCAATGAGGCTTCATTAACAGGACAAACTGATACGGAACGTTGTTGATAGCTTGGGAGCCAGTCAAACAAACCTATATTGGTAAATTTTCGCCCTTTTGTTGTATCTGAACTCTGTCAACTATTTCTGGTCACAGCTTTGGCATACAGAATGTGCGGCCATGGCCGACTAAGCGCAGTCAAAGATCAAGACGCATGTAGTAACCAAAATTTGCTGTTATTCGTTCCAGGGAAGAGGACCAATCTTCATCACAACGACGGTATACCCACCCTGCGCCCACCAGGCGAAGGGAATCATCTACTACTGTGGGCATATGGTTTCATGAAGGTGGTATATGGACGACACGACCAGCCAATACGTACTGCTCATGGGTCGTCAGAGGATAATGTTTGCAGTGTGAACATCAACATGTATACTGGATTGCAGTTCAATAGAGGACCGCTCCTTCCATGGATGAGACCTTCTTTGACACGAAAACTGACAGCAGACATGTTTCGATCCCTACTGAAACCCTTGCCCGTTACCATGCACAAGACATTCGTGAAAGCATTTACTTTATACTAAGCTGTGTCCACATACGGGTTATACGTAATTTTAGTCGTATGCATGTAACTGCACGTTTTACAATGTCGGACTGTGAGTGTGCAGTTTTAGAGATCCTAGAAACACGTCGGACTCTGATTTGCTGCTATGACTTGTTGAAGATCGTATTTCATCTTATGATAGCTTCAGCACACACAGAGATATGTCAGTAAATTGGTCATAATGGACTAAAATTTTTCGCGTGAGCTCACGCTGTGTCAACGTTTCTGCTTGGTGTTGCACTTTTGTATTGTCCAATAGGTATGAGATTTCGATAAATCTTTTTGTTTTATGTGTACATCTGGTATTTCTGTATTAAATGTACAATTAACGTGTGAACGGAATGTGTCTTACAGAGCAGCAGTATAGCATATAAACCGATATGTAATCCTGTTGGCGATATTATTCTTTGTTATGTGTGATACGAATGAAATTCTTCTTGCAAATCAGTTCCTAGATGGCAAGGGTCTGGCGAGAAGGAGTATGAACAGCAACAGACTCACAAGAGCATACCAAGCATTCGGTGTGTATTCATGACGGAAGATAGAGCGGACCATAACACGAGCTGGGTTGTTTGCTGTTGAAATAGAAGTTTTTACAGATCTCAGCTACATACGGCCATTGCATTAAATGCAACGGGGAGATGTGAAAATTTTTGTCGCACTCTAGAACAGTTGCCTCAACCACCTCGACCAGCCAAACATGCCTCCCTGCCAGCCCAAACGCCCACACGCTACACAACACAAGTGTAGTGTTCTCCGTCCATTACCCACAATTTGTTCGCATCTGTTCAGCTGAGTATCGCAAGGGTTCCGACGAATAACTGTATCCACAGAGAAGCTATCATTTCGCTGTCAAGGCGCGTATAGCTACATATTTATATGTGTGGTGTCTGTTCTTCCGAACAAGTCCGAAAGAACAGACACCACACATGCCGTATGCTTTTCCTTTTATTGTATTTGTCAGCGGTGCGATCTATGCCGAGCGTTCTCGTCTTGCGCTATGTAAGTAACACTTACTACACGGTTATTAGGACGCACACAACCATTAGTCATAGTTCCACATGAAAAGGTATGGTTCAAATGGCTCTGAGCACTATGGGACTTAACTTCTGAGGTCATCAGTCCCCTAGAACTTAGAACTACTTAAACCTAACTAACCTATGGACGCCACACACATTCATGCCCGAGGCAGGATTCGAACCTGCGACCGTAGTGGTCGCACGGTTCCAGATTGTAGCGCCTAGAACCGCTCGGTCACTCTGGCCGGCTGAAAAGGTATAAATGTAAGTCTACTCATCTAAAGATGTAACATTCACCTCATTGGCTTGTTTGAAAATAACCTTTTCACGGAATTATGATAAATGATAACAGGTATTGGCATTCGGCATTTGGCATTTTATACACGTATGCTGGTACTCTGCTAGCCAAATGAGAACTCGTCCTGTATACCAGCGCGCTTTTTGATTTGCCTGTTGCAAATGCTCTCTCTTGTGACGAACGGTGAACAGTTACTCAGTTGAGTGATCAAATCGGATATAGGTATACCAGCACTATGAAGCTTTGTGCGCACAGCGCTCGGTAGTATCACACTTCTGATTTTTTTAACGTCCAATAGCTTCGAGTGCGTAACAACTATTGGTGATTGGTGGACGTCATTGCCCCTGACTGTTTCTGGCTGCATCTTCTGGCTACTTATCCATGGTTAGAAATTGGTGTCACGCCCTATAAAAACATAAGGATGAACATTCAACCATATAACTAACTCTTGAGTTTTCTCTGCTTCCAATGGATCACTGGCCCTTGAAAAGTTTAATACCAGACACCTCGGATACTGATAAATCGGTCATTACAATATTTAATAATTTCGCTTTTACAGGTGCGCTGTAGACTGGCAATGGCAAGGAAATCGTTTCTGAAGAAAAGGAATTTGTTAACATCGAGTATAGATTTAAGTGTCAGGAAGTCGTTTCTGAAAGTATTTGTATGGAGTGTAGCCATGTATGGAAGTGAAACATGGACGATAACCAGTTTGGACAAGAAGAGAATAGAAGCTTTCGAAATGTGGTGCTACAGAAGAATACTGAAGATAAGGTGGGTAGATCACGTAACTAATGAGGAGGTACTGAATAGGATTGGGGAGAAGAGAAGTTTGTGGCACAACTTGACTAGAAGAAGGGATCGGTTGGTAGGACATGTTTTGAGGCATCAAGGGATCACAAATTTAGCATTGGAGGGCAGCGTGGAGGGTAAAAATCGTAGAGGGAGACCAAGAGATGAATACACTAAGCAGATTCAGAAGGATGTAGGCTGCAGTAGGTACTGGGAGATGAAGAAGCTTGCACAGGATAGAGTAGCACGGAGAGCTGCATCAAACCAGTCTCAGGACTGAAGACCACAACAACAACAACAACAACAGGTGCGCTATTAAGATAGAAGTCTCATCCGGTTTGATAGTGTTATTTAATTCTTCTCTTTGTAGCATACGATTTGTAATGAAACAGTTTGTGTTCCTTTCATCATTAAATAATTTTCTCTAATTTGAGATGGCGGCGGTTCTGAAATCGGACCCACAATGGAATAAGCATTTTTGAAATAATGCGGTCATTTAATTTCACGTGAACTTATTAACTTCAACATCAATTAAGTGTATGCAAAACTCATAATTAATCAAGCCCCATTTTTAACAATAAGCGAAATGGTTCTTTAAATTTTCAAGTCAAGTACATGAAAAAAGCAAAACCCCGTTTTATGGCTTAGAAGACCACTCCTCAGCTGCCCTCACGAGGCTGAGCGCGCCACCAAAGGAAAAATGCCTTACACTACTGGGAATCGTACCCCGATCCTCAGACACGCTGACCACTGCGCTACAGAGACAGCCTCAAGGCACCAGGGTTAGCAACAGACACGCCGTGGAAGGCCATTGGCAACAATGGCCGAAACGGCGTGGAACACGACACAAAGACTGTGTGATCACATGACCGAAAGAAATGTATTGCTTGTACAAGAAATTCTGTTCACTTTTCATAACAAAGATCTGCAGTTGGTAAAATCCGATAAGAAACTAGAATCCTTCGATATGTAACCTCATACCTTCAAATGCCTACCCCCATGAACCATGGACCTTGCCGTTGGTGGGGAGGCTTGGGTGCCTCAGACATACAGATGGCCGTACCGTAGGTGCAACCACAACGGAGGGGTATCTGTTGAGAGGCCAGACAAACGCGTGGTTCCTGAAGAGGGTCAGCAGCCTTTTCAGTAGTTGCAGGGACAACAATCTGGATGGTTGACTGATCTGGCCTTGCAACACTAACCAAAACGGCCTTGCTGTGCTGCTACTGCGAACGGCTGAAAGCAAGGGGAAACTACAGCCGTAATTTTTCCCGAGGGCCTGCAGCTTTACTGTATGGTTAAATGATGATGGCGTCCTCTTGGGTAAAATATTCCGGAGGTAAAATAGTCCCCCATTCGGATCTCCGGGCGGGGACTACTCAGGAGGACGTCGTTACCAGGAGCAAGAAAACTGGCGTTCTAGGGATCGGAGCGTGGAATGTCAGATCCCTTAATCGGGCAGGTAGGTTAGAAAATTTAAAAAGGGAAATGGATAGGTTGAAGTTGGATATAGTGGGAATTAGTGAATTTCGGTGGCAGGAGGAACAAGACTTTTGGTCAGGTGAATACAGGATTATAAATACAAAATCAAATAGGGGTAATGCAGGACTAGGTTTAATAATGAATAAAAAAAATAGGAGTGCGGGTAAGCTACTACCAACAGCATAGTGAACGCATTATTGTGGCCAAGATAGAAACGAAGTCCATGCCTACTACAGTAGTACAGGTTTATATGCCAACTAGCTCTGCAGATGATGAAGAAATTGATGAAATGTATGATGAGATAAAAGAAATTATTCAGGTAGTGAAGGGAGACGAAAATTTAATAGTCATGAGTGACTGGAATTCGAGAGTAGGAAAAGGGAGAGAAGGAAACATAGTAGGTGAATATGGATTGGGGGAGAGAAATGAAAGAGGAAGACGTCTGGTAGAATTTTGCACAGAGCATAACTTAATCATAGCTAACACTCGGTTCAAGAATCATAAAAGAAACCTGTATACATGGAAGAATCCTGGAGATACTAGAAGGTATCAGATAGATTATATAATGGTAAGACAGAGATTTAGGAACAAGGTTTTAAATTGTAAGACATTTCCAGGGGCAGATGTGGACTCTGACCACAATCTATTGGTTATGAACTGTAGATTGAAACTGAAGAAACTGCAAAAAGGTGGGAATTTAAGGAGATGGGACCTGGATAAACTGATAAAACCAGAGGTTGTACAGAGTTTCAGAGAGACCATAAGGGAACAATTGACAGGAATGGGGGAAAGAAATATAGTAGAAGAAGAATAGGTAGCTTTGAGAGATGAAGTAGTGAAGGCAGCAGAGGACCTAGTAGGTAAAAAGACGAGGGCTAGTAGAAATCCTTGGGTAACAGAAGAAATACTGAATTTAATTGATAAAAGGAGGAAATATAAAAATGCAATAAATGAAGCAGGCAAAAAGGAATACAAACGTCTCAAAAACAAGATCGACAGGAAGTGCAAAATGGCTAAGCAGGGATGGCTAGAGGACAAATGTAAGGATGTAGAGGGTTATCTCACTAGGGGTAAGCTAGATACTGCCTACAGGAAAATTAAAGAGACATTTGGAGAAAAGAAAGCCATTTGTACGAATATCAAGAGCTCAGATGGTAACCCAGTTCTAAGCAAAGAAGGGAAAGCAGAAATGTGGAAGGAGTATATAGAGGGTCTATACGAGGGCGATGTACTTGAGGACAATATTATGGAAATGGAAGAGGATGTAGATGAAGATGACATGGGAGATACGATACCGCGTGAAGAGTTTGACAGAGCACTGAAAGACCTGAGTCGAAACAAAGCCCCGGGAGTAGACAACATTCCATTGGAACTACTGACAGCTGTGGGAGAGCCAGTCCTGACAAAACTCTACCATCTGGTGAGCAAGATGTATGAGACAGGCGAAATGCCCTCAGACCTCAAGAAGAATGTAATAATTCCAATCCCAAAGAAAGCAGGTGTTGACAGATGTGAAAATTACCGAACTATCATTTTAATAAGTCACAGCTGCAAAATACTAACGCGAATTCTTTACAGACGAATGGAAAAACTGGTAGAAGCCGACCTTGGCGAAGATCCGGTTGGATTCCGTAGAAATGTTGGAACACGTGAGGCAATACTGACCCTACGACTTATCTTAGAAAATAGATTAAGGAAAGGCAAACCACCATTTCTAGCATTTGTAGACTTGGAGAAAGCTTTTGACAATGTTGACTGGAATACTCTCTTTCAAATTCTAAAGGTGACAGGGATAAAATGCAGGGAGCGAAAGGCTATTTACAATTTGTACAGAAACCAGAAGGCAGTTATAAGAGTCGAGGGGCACGAAAGGGAAGCAGCGGTTTGGAAGGGAGTGATACAGAGTTGTAGCCTGTCGCCGATGTTATTCAATCTGCATTTTGAGCAAGCAGTAAAGGAAACAAAAGAAAAACTCGGAGTAGGTATGAAAGTCCATGGAGAAGAAACAAAAACATTGAGGTTCGCCGATGACATTGTAATTCTGTCAGAGACAGCAAAGGACTTGGAAGAGCAGTTGAACGGAATGGACAGTGTCTTGAAAGGAGGATACAAGATGAACATCAACAAAAGCAAAATGAGGATAATGGAATGTAGTCGAATTAAGTCGGGTGATGCTGAGGGAATTAGATTAGGAAATGAGACACTTAAAGTAGTACCGGAGTTTTGCTATTCGGGGAGCAAAATAAGTCCTGATGGTCGAAGTAGAGAGGATATAAAATGTAGACTGGCAATGGCAAGGAAAGCGTTTCTGAAGAAGAGAAATTTGTTAGCATCGAGTATAGATTTAAGTGTCAGGAAGTCGTTTCTGAAAGTATTTTATGGAGTGTAGCCATGTATGGAAGTGAAACATGGACGATAAATAGTTTGGACAAAAAGAGAATAGAAGCTTTCGAAATGTGGTGCTACAGAAGAATGCTGAAGATTAGATGGGTAGATCACGTAACTAATGAGGAGGTATTGAATAGAATTGGGGAGAAGAGGAGTTTGTGGCACAACTTGACAAGTAGAAGGGACCGGTTGGTAGGACATGTTCTGAGGCATCAAGGGATCACAAATTTAGCATTGGAGGGCAGCGTGGAGGGTAAAAATCGTAGAGGGAGACCAAGAGATGAATACACTAAGCAGATTCAGAAGGATGTAGGTTGCAGTAAGTACTGGGAGATGAAGAAGCTTGCACAAGATCGAGTAGCATGGAGAGCTGCATCAAACCAGTCTCAGGACTGAAGACAACAACAACAACAACCTTCAAATGAATCGCTTCTAGTAAATTAATCTAAGACGCTGTTGCATCCAGCAGTTCACTGTAGCACTATTCCGTCTTTACTAATTTGTGTAAAACACTGTCTTTTTTTTTGGTATAATCATAGGTGTCTCTGGTCCCTATTTCCCCCTTTGGCACATCAAAGCCATAGCCTCTGGTCAAATACGAAATGTGGGCTCTTAGGCCATACAACGAGCCTTATTTAGTGCTCCCCAGTAACCCTATCGACGTGATGTGACGCCTAGAGCCAACATGTAGTTTAATTTCCTCCTTATGTCTTTAAAAATTAGAAGAAGTGTAATTTTATAACTGAGGGACTCAGAAGCAAAGGGGTAGAAGTACTATTATTGTAATTTTGAGAAAATTGAAGTTGAAGTTCACAAGGTTTCAGAATGGCCTTTAGATTGCAAAATGGAATTTCAAATTGTTGTGTGTGTCTTAGACATAAAAAAAACTTTGTGGCATCTTCTGTATGCATGTTGCAATAACAGGTTAATGTAAAATATCGGTTTTATATCACAATTCGCAAAAAGTTTGTACGCAGTTTTATCCCTTTGCTTCCAGGGTATTGTGGAATAAGAAGATTGTGATTTATGTTTTCTCTGTACTGCTTTATAATTGGTTGTTATCAATTCAGTTATCATAAAATTGCTGTTTAGAGCTATAACAAAATATGTATGTAATGCTAAATGAACACCATGCCTTTTGTGGCTCACTATAGTGAAACAAAATACGAAAGAATACTGTTGAATGCATTATCCCACTACGGAGCATATTTCGCGACACCTGGGTCACTTCCCTCTTCTGATGCATCATAAAAAGGTTATTTAGATAATGTGCAACATACAACATAAGGAACCAGTATAGTCCTACATGAACATAACTGTTTCGTAACCTCTTATAAGTACGTTTTCTTTTCGACCACTAGAGAGCAGCACAGAGCGGGATTTCACTTGTATCCCTTTGCCACAGCGGGTTTGCATGCCCTACCGTACTATAGATCCACTTATCTCACTTCTCTGTGAAATGTCACTTGTATCCCTTTGCTTCTGATCCCCTCAATTTTATATAGCCTATCGATAAAATGGGCTGATATTAGTCTGGTGTGGCATTCAGTTCAAAGACATTTGTGTCGGCGACAGCAAAACTTAGGAGCAGATATTTTCGTCAGCGACATCACCGATTACATAAGGCATGTGGGGTGTCGCGCCTCTAATGACCTAGCTGTCGACAGGACGTTAAACCATAATCTTCCTTCCTTTCTTCTTCATGAAGTTTGTATACCAAGTTAGAAAAAATACTCCTTATTTCTTTGTAACTTGGATAACTAATCTAGAATATTTGTTTTGTGAATATTGTCATTTTCTTTCCTTCTGATCAATCACCTTAAATCAGAGATACATCAAGCACAATACGTACTTGTAGAGTTTTCCAGATGAAAAATCAAATACGTAAAATGAGCATTACTAAATTCTAAAATCATTCATTTCCTGTGAGCTTTCAGAATTTTTTTGGTATTGACTCACATAAATGTAACTCTGTTCAAACTATAATGTAAATCTGACCTAACTGAAACTGTTCAGCAGCATGTGAAACATCAGTTTATGAAATCTCCAAATTTAAACCTTCCAATAAAAAAAACACTACGTACTCACCGCAGAATTTCATTTTGCATTGATCTGAGATAATTACAGTTGCTGAATGTAGCTTTAACAGAAATAATGTAGCATGGTAGCTACGGTTATATTACACACTTTTGTATTTGACTTGCGTTTATGACAAACGTTAATTAATGAAGTGAACGCTCAGCTACGATCTACTCGCTTCTGCAAGAAGGATAACTTATCTGTGCACCGTTCAATATTTCGACCAACTTTGTTGTATGGGAGCGAAAGCTGGGTGGATTCAGGTTACCTTATCAATAAGGTTGAGGTTACGGATATGAAAGTAGCTAGGATGACTGCAGTTACTAGTAAATGGGAACAATGGCAGGAGGGTGTGCACAATGAGGAAATCAAAGAAAAACTGGGAATGAACTCTATAGATGTAGCAGTCAGGGCGAACAGGTTTAGATGGTGGGGTCATGTTACACGCATGGGAGAAGCAAGGTTACCCAAGAGACCCATGGGTTCAGCAGTAGAGGGTAGGAGGAGTCGGGGTAGACCAAGGAGAAGGTACCTGGATTCGGTTAAGAATGATTTTGAAGTAATAGGCTTAACATCAGAAGAGGCACCGATGTTAGCACTGTATAGGGGATCATGGAGGAATTTTATAAGGGGGACTATGTTCCAGACTGAACGCTGAAAGGCACACTCAGTCTTAAATGATGATGATGATGATGATGATGTTAATTCAGCAGCATCCTGGAACCTGTAACATTATGGTATCCCATCAATTAATTCCGTGTTGTTCAGTGCTACAGGCTCATTAGCTCTGAAATAATGACATACACTGAGGACAGAGATCGAACTTTGCGTCTGCACGGTTCTGCACCGTTTAAAAGAACTAATTAACGTCAAAGTCCACAATACTGGTGAGTACTAGAGTTAAAGTGCTCCCATCAACGTTCGTAAGTAGTTTAGCCGTCTTTCAGAGAGTTTAAGATGCATTTAAACGATGTTTCGAAAGTAAATTATCAAAGTAAGTCATATACAGCTTCGCACCAACAGAAATTACAATTATTCCCGTATTGTCTGTTAAGAACTTCTACAATTAAATTAGTTCAAAATTCCATGCTGATTTGTCCAATATTACATGTGTATAACCTTATAAAATATAATTTTCAGTGAGATCAATTCTAGTGCACTGTTGCACACCACTGTTTAGATATATTGGAGATCAAAATAAGTGCACTTGGTTGCGACTGAAGCTAAAATACTTCCGTCCGAAGGTCAGGGTTTAACATTCCGTCGACGAGGTCATTACAGACGAACTCGGCTGTGCCCTTCAAAAGAATTCATGCCGCAATTCACCTTAAGCTGTGTAGGGATATCACACAGGATTTGAAGAGTCGTTATTCCTAACACGAGTATAGTCCCTTGCTGCATTCGTTGAATGAATTGCAATACACTGAGATGATAACAGTCATGGGATCCCTCCTAATATCATGTCGAACTTTCTTTTGCCCGGCGTAGTGCAGCAACGCGACGTGGCATGGATTCAACAAGTCGTTGGAGGTCCCCTGCAGAAATATTGAGCCAAGCTGCCTCTATAGCCACCCATAACTTCGAAATTGTTGTCGGAGCAGGATTTTGTGCTGGAACTGACCTCTCGATTATGTCCCATAAATGTTCGATGGGATTCATGTCGAGCGATCTGGGTGGGCAAATCATTCTCTCGAATTGTCCAGAATAGTCTTCAAGCCAACTGCGAACAGTTGTTGCCTGGTGACATGGCACATTGTCATCCATAAAAATTCCATCCTTGTTTGGAAACATGAAGTCTATAAATGGCTGCAAATGGTCTCCAAGCAGCCGAACGTCCAGAGGACCCAGTCCATTCTATCTAGAGACAGCCCACACCATTATGGAGACACCACCAGCTTGTCCAGTACCTTGTTGACGACTTGGGTCCATGCATTCGTGGGGTCTGTGCCACACCAGAACCCCACCATCAGCTCTTACCAACTGAAGACGGGTCTCACCTGACCAGGTCACGGTTTTCCAGTAGTCTAGGGACCAACCGATTTGATCACGATCCTAGAAGAGGCGCTGGAGGCGATGTTGCACTGTTAACAAAGGGACTGACTTCGGTCGTCTGCTGTCGTAACCCATTAACTTCAAATTTCGCAACACTGTCCTAACGGACACGTTCGTCGTAATTTCCACATTGGTTTAGAGGTTATTTCACGCAGTGTTGCTTGTCTGTTAGCACTGACAACTCTACGCAAACGCCGCTGTTCTCGGTTGTTAACCGAGGGCCGTCGAGCACTACATTGTCTGTGGTGAGAGGTAATGCCTGAAATTTGGTATTTTCAGCAAACTCTTCACGATATGGATCTCGGAATATAGAATTTCCCATGTGTCCAACTCCAACTCATTTTCATTCAAAGTCTATTAATTCCCGTATCGGACACTTCATGGTATTATAATTCAAGAATAAATAACATAATTCATATATACAGGCATTTACACTGTTATCGACCTAATCCGACAAGGATGGGATGGATGGTCGGCCATTGCCTTATAATAGAAACCATCCTGGCATTTGCTTTAAATGATTTAGTGGAAACACTGTAAATCTTTTTTTGAAATCCACACATTTTTATTTACACTATTTACACGTAGCCAGTTTGGCTATACTTGACTTCCTTGGTGGCATTTATAGAATACATAACGCACAAAAAACAAAATTCTGTTTATTTATTTTTACTTTTATTTATTCATTGATATACGATATTGCTTATTTTGTACATTAATACACAGCTTTAAATACACTGTATATTCCAGTAAAATTGTTTCAACACCGTGAATAATTTTAATAATGCAATACAATACAGAAAATCATTGCAATATAATACATTAATATAATAGTACAATCTAATATATAGTACAATATATAACAAAAGCAATTGTAGATACATCAAATAAAGCGAAAAATATCAGCACAAACTCCGCTGCAGAGTGAAAATTTCATTCTGAAAGAGAGAAAATTATGTCAATATACATCCACTTATAGTGTAGTTTCACCTATCTTGCAAATGTGTTTTTAGAGACACTTTTAATTCTTGTATTTTTTTCATTGTCTTGATGTGATGGGGAAGTTTATTACACTGTTTTTACCCAGCTTGCAATGGCCCATTTTGTCTCAGAATTGTGTCTGAATACTCACTGTGAAGGTCCAAATTTTTCCTACTGTTACACGTGTGGTCTATTTGATTTCTACGTACTAAGTCGTTCTTAGGCTCTGAAATTTTCTTTATGTCAGCAACTACATCGAGAACGTATAGGCAGAGCAATGCTAGTATCTGGAGTGAGATATATCCCAGCAGTTATTTTTTAGAACTTCCTTAGTTGCTTGTTATGTGAGGAATACATCAATATTTGGTTTTAAATGTTATAAAACATAGTAGAAGTGCACCCATCCAAACCACCTACCCCTGTCCCACCCCCAACCCCACGTAATCTGATTACTTTTGCTGAAACCAATTTGCACGAGTTTGATTCGCGTTGGCAGCAGTTTCAAAGTATTTCGGTCATTTCGGCACAGTAATGGCATCACCAACACAGTTTTTTACTTTCAACCTGCTACAGCCCCCCCCCTCTCTGCTCCCGGACCCGACTGAAATTCCTCACCACATACTCCCAACAGTACTACGGCTTCCCTTCCTCTGGCCTGGATACCCCTCATTCCCCCCATCCAGCCTTACACTCCACAGCACCTGCAACCTGTGGTTCTGAAATAGTCACTCACAAGATAAATTCTGACTCACAAAATGACACACGCACTATATGTAATAAAAAAAAGAAAATATTGGAAATGTAACATGGGACTTTTCGCAGAGTTAACAGTTCTTCATCAAAGCTTGCAATTAATAATAAAAAAAAAAAAATACAGAAATTTGAAGTTCAGATCCAAACTTGAACCTCCACAGCAATTTGTGTCACTGAACACTGGTGTAGAGACACAGAAATGCAATATGTAGTATTATCGTAATATGAAATGACAAACTCTTACTGCAAGACTACTTCAAAGGGTGGAATATCATGCATTTATATCAGAAAAGAAACGCAGTTTAAATCAAGAAATGACTTTAATACATTAAGTGAAGATAAACTCTTAGGAATATTAGCTGTTGGATTAACAGGTTTTGACATCACCAACAAATTAATTATTTTGTATGTGTATCGATTACCCAGTGGTAATGTGGACACTTCTTTCAATAAATTAACAGAAGTGAAAGTCTCAAGTGCAACAATTAATTGTGGAGACATAAACATGAACACAAATATCATGAATGAAACTAGTAACACCCTTATAAATAACTTTCAGAGTTTTGAGACGGCGCTAGTGGAAATATTGCGGCAAGGATTACTACAATGAACAGGAAAAAGTGCGATGTAGTTGTAGAAGATCTTGGCCTTAATAATCATCTTCTACCACATAATAACAGTAAAATCGACTACGGAAAAAATTCCTAAACAGCAAGTCTATAAAAGACATTTATCGAAATCAGAATACAACGTTTTTCAAGAGAACTAGCAAAACAAAATTGGTATGAAGTGTAACTAACGTATATGCGAAATTCTTTAAATTATGACCATTTCTTAAACTGAACTTCGAAAATACACTTCCAAAAGCACCTTCATCGGTATCAATCCCACACAAAAAATGCGTAACATCAGGTATTAAGAAATCCTCACAAATCCTGAAGTACCTCATTATAAATTTCTATAAATAGGCACAAAATGGTTTATAGAAAGGTGCTGATTGCCGCAAAAGACGATTTAATGGGAAAATAATATACAATGACGGAAAAAGTCGCATAACCCAAAAAAAGGAAAAATTATGAAGAATAACGAAATTTCGAAAATACAGTTGTCGAGGTAACATGTTTAAGTGATTAACACTGCAAGATCACAGGTTAATGTAAGCACAAGAAAAGCCATTGTAAATGTGAAATGATGCTACATTAATAACCGAAAAGTGCTTGCATTGTGTTGTATAGGTGCCAGATGTCAATTTGCGGGACGGAGTTCAATGTCCATTGCGCTTGATCGATCAATACAGTGACGATTAATGCTGGTTGTTGATGTCGCTGACGTTATCGTCCGATAATGTCCCATATGTGCTCGATTGGAGGCAGATCTGGAGATGCAGCAGGCCAAGACAACATGTTGACACTCTGTTGAACATGTTGGGTTAGAACAGCGGTAAGTGGACGAGCGTTGTCCTCTTGGAAAACACCCCTTGGAATGCTGTTCACAAATGACAGAAGAACAGGTCGAATTATCAGACTGACGTACAAATTCACAGCCAAGGTGCGTGGGTTAACCACGAGAGTGCTCCTGCTGTCATTAAGATCGCATCCCACAACATAACTCCAGGTGTAAGTCCAATATGTTTAGGTCGCTGACAGGCTGGCTACAGGCGCTCACTTGACCTCCTAACACACGGCCACCTCCGGCACCGAGCTAGAACCAGCTTTCATCAGACAACACAATACACCTACAACCTGCTCTCCAATGAGCTCTCGCTTAACACCGCTGCAGTCGCAAATGACAGTGATTTGGTGTCAGTGAAATGCACGCTATAGTGCGTCTGGCACGGAGCTGTCCTTCAAGTAACCGATTTTTAACAGTTCATTGTGTCACTGTGGTGCCATCTGCTGCTCAAATTGCTGCTGCAGATGCAGTTTTATGCACCAGAGGTCCAGAGCCATACGCCGAACACGATTGTCTTCGCTCTCAGTAGTGTCACGTGGCCGTCGAGAGCTTACTCTTCTTGTGAGCCTACATTCTCGTGACCATCATTGCCACCAATCATATAGAATGGCTATATTCCCGTCAAGTCATTCTGCATTATATCCCTATTAGACCACTTCGTTCAAACTCAATGAGGTGTTGATAATGAGATTTTTATCACCTTAAAGGCATTCTCGACTAACATAAACCCACCACGTCTGATTTCAGACCTATACAGCGTATTCAAACAAAACTAATTTTCAAACAAAACTAATTTTCATCCTCATGGTGGTTCTACTAGCGTAACTCGTATGCGACTGGCGTGAAATTTGATAGACGTCATCTTTCAGATGTAGAAACACGCCTACGAACTTTCTTTGATGTCGCACAACTCCTTCTTGGTATTGCGAATTTTTCTCCACCACTGTGTAATGTAAAGAATAAAAAAATGGTTCAAATGGCTCTGAGCACTATGGGACTCAACTGCTGAGGTCATTAGTCCCCTAGAGCCTAGAACTAGTTAAACCTAACTAACCTAAGGACATCACAAACATCCATGCCCGAGGCAGGATTCGAACCTGCGACCGTAGCGGTCTTGCGGTTCCAGACTGCAGCGCCTTTAACCGCACGGCCACTTCGGCCGGCAAAGAATAAAAGCAAAGCAGTGTGGGAAGAGACAAACTGATAATGGAGGAGGACAAAGGAATAAGTGATCCACACCACCTAACAAACTATGTTAATGAGCATGCTCAGAAATTACGACAAAAATTCCTAAAAACTAGTACAGCACCAATAAAAAAAATTATACACTAAATACAATGATGTTTCTACCAACTACAGAGCATGAAGTAAGTAACAATGTGTAAAACCTAAAGAAAAAAAAGTTGATAGGCTTATATGAAATTCACTACAACTTCTTGAAAATGCCCGTGGTTTTTTTTTATTGTGTTGCCTCTCAAATGCCATATAAATTAAATAATGTGACCAGTGACGAAAAAAATATAGATAGAAGGAAGAGTGGAAGCAGAACCCGCCTAGTATGCGCGGACACAAACCTCTTGACCACAACGCATTTGTACAGTAGTTACGCAATAGACGCTAAAACTTCTCTTGCGATTTTCTCGGAATTACCAGAGTAGTGCACTTTACTGCTTGCGCATTATGTTGTTTTAATGGCCCACTAAATGCGTACAAAGTTTGAAAAAAAGATGTTCTCGCATCTGTAAGCTTACAAGATTAGGCGTCAGCATACAGCGTGAGTGGAGGTGCAGTAGGTGAAAATCACTTGGGGAATGTTCTCAGAGGAGGTGCAACGTAAAGCTTATCTCGTTCGACGTGTGGAACATGCTGCAAAAGGCTGACATGATGAAGGGGCAGAAGTGGATAGTTGCCTTCTGGCGTACTAAAGATCATCCTGTGGAAAAAGTGACGCAGTTCGCAAATATATTGCTGAATTGCCTACTTCGAGTTAATCAGAAGTGGCAAACATGCTATACTGATTCACGTCATAATTGCTACCGAAATACGATTGCTACAGACTCGAGCCGCCAGCCTGTATCTCATTTGGTGGCTCAAAATCGTTCCATCGTAATGACGTCAACACTGGTTCGTTCTTATTCATTTCCGAATGAACATTCAGGAGGAATTCGCACTTCACGGACATGTAAACCATAGTTGTAGTCGAGGGATCGTGCTACACATCTATCTATAATTTTTTCCGACTACAGTGACTGAAGAGAAAGAGAGAGAGGTATAGGAACACATTATCTGTTCTGACGTCTAATATTTCTTCTTTTGTATCAAAGACCCGTAGACTCGGGTTAACCTAGGAACACATTTAGGAGAAATAATCCCAGGGTGGTACAAGCTACAGGAGGCTCTGCTTTGTCCACAGTACGTTTTAATTAACGTAAATTCGTCTTTCGATTTGAACTGACAAATAAGAATCAGTGTAGCTACATCAGACTGCAGGACAACTCAGTTTTGCAGTTCGTCTATCATCTCAACGATGCCCGCAACGTGAAAAACCCACTCTTTCTCACTTCCACTAGCTTAAAACTATCAGCGATTCTTGCGAGGAAAATTAAGTTCCGATAATACATACACTAAGGTGATAAAAGTCATGCGATAACCCCTAATACCGTTTCGGACATCCTTTTTCCCTGCATAGTGCAGCAACTCGACATGATATAGACTCAACAAGTCGTTGGAACTTCCCTGCAGAAATATTGAGCCATGCTTTCTCTATAGCCGACCACAATTGCTAAAGTGTTGCCGACGCAGAATTATGCTCACGAATTGATCTCTCGATTATGTCTGCTGCTATAGTTCATTAACGTCAGATTTCGCCACACTGTCCTAACGGACGCGTTCGTAGTATGTTCCACATTGGTTTCTCCGGTTGTTTCACGCAGTGTTGCTTGTCTGTTAGCACTGACAACTCTAAACAAACCCCGTTGCTCTCGGTCGTTAAATAAAGGCCGTTGGCTACTGCGTTGTCCGTGATAAGAGGTAATACCTGAAATCTGGTATCCTCGGCACACACTTGACACTGTGGATTTCGGAGTATTGAATCCCCTAACGTTTTCCGAAATGGAATGTCCCATGCTCCAACTACCATTCCACTTTCAAAGTCTGTTAATTCCCGTCCTATGCCCATAATCACGTCGGAAACCTTTTCACAAGAATCGCGTGAGAACAAATGACAGCTCCAACAATGCACTCTCCTTATATATCGTGTATACGAGATACTACCGCCACCTGTATACATTCATTCGCCGTCCCATGATTTTTGTCACTTCAGTGTATAGATTGCCCCCAAAAGTTACTGCTGTGCGGCTGGTCCCGGCGGAGGTTCGAGTCCTCCCTCGGTCATGGGTGTGTGTAATTGTCCTTAGGATAATTTAGGTTAAGTAGTGTGTAAGCTTAGTGACTGATGACCTTAGCAGTTAAGTCCCATACGATTTCACACACATTTGAACATTTTTGAAAATTTGCACATTGAACACAGCTGCCTCTTACAGCTAAAACGTAGGCCTACTTAGTAAATTAACTTGCCTGTTAACTGACATTCTTGCTTGATCACTAAATAAAATTTTTTTCAAGAATCTCTCATCTACTGTCGAAGACTGAAATAAAACATGTTCCACTCAATAGCTGATGAGGGCTAATATGCACAGAGGGTCATTTATTTCGGTAGAAATCTATACTTCATTCTCTGAAACCGATTCTGTTAGCTGTAGCTTGCGAACTGATTTCCATATTTGTAAAATTATAAGCCAGATCATTTTCTTGTGTAACTTTTCAAGTGGAGGTATTTCCCTCGTGCGTTTTCTCCATTGCCAAGAACGTCTTGATAAGAAAAGTTTGCAAATTATTATTATTTCTCCCACAGTATGGGCTACCGATTTAGCGACGTTTCAGAATAAAGCAGATGCAAATTTATTGGAAGACGTACCGGTACGATTTGCTTTGCACCATATCTGCAGAATAACCATTGCGTTATACACTGAAGCGCCAAAGAAACCAGTGTAGAGGCTTGCGTATTCAACGCCTATATAAGACAACAAGTGTCTGGTGCAAATATTAGATCGGTTACTGGTACTACAATGGCAGATTATCAAGATTTAAGAAAGTTTGAACGTGGCGTTATAATCGGCGCATCTCCGAGGTAGCGCTGAAATGGGGATTTTCCCGCGCGGCCGTTTCACAAGTGTACCGTGAATATAAGAAATCCGGTAAAACATCAAATCTCCGACATCGCTGCAGGCGGAAAAAGATCCTGCAAGAACGGGACCAACGACAGCTGAAGAGAATCGTTCTACGTGACAGAAGCGCAACCCTCTCGCAAACCGCTGCCATCAACATCCAGAACTGCTACAGAGTGGCTCCAGGAACACTCTTCTAAGTTTAAACACTTCCGTTGGCCACCAAACTTCCCAGACATGAACATTATTGACTATATCTGGGATGCCTTGCAGCGTGCTGTTCAGAAGAGATCTTCACCCCCTCGTACTCTTACGGATTTATGGACAGCCCTGCAGCATTCATGGTGTCAGTTCCTTCCAGCACTACTTCAGATATTAGTCGAGTCCATACCACGTCGTGTTGCAGCACTTCTGGGTGCTCGCGGGGGCCCTATATGACATTACGCAAGTGTGCCAATTTCTTTGGCTCTTTAGTGTAAAATAGAGGAATGGAGAGTAAGATGACGACAGCAAGTTATCGTATGTTTTTACCCTCATGTTTCTGAACCGACTGCCTACACTAATAATTTAAAGCAACCATTTAGTTTATTTTCGACTGCTGATTTTATAATTTTTCTAAATCTACAGTTTATGACAATTTCTTCAACTTTTTAAAAATGATGTCAAATTTGTCATCTTCCACTCGTTTGCGGGTAAGATGACGTAATTATGTAGTTAAGATATCGAAGGAAAACACAAATGAATAAACATAAAATATCATTTTATTTTAAGCACAGTAGTCACATACATATACTTTACGATTTGTTTCTGCAGCAGTGAGCCCAGTACAAACAGCATGGGCCCCATTTGTGACAGCGAGAACAAGCATACAGCGTCTCCAAATTTCCACAGTCATTGCAGATTGTACAAAGTTCTCCTCCGTGAAATGAATATCTTCGTCATCTTCATTGTAATTGACTGATATCGAGGAATCTTCCAAACAGTGTTCCTTGCCAGATTTATTTTTCTCTTAACCACCTTTTTGGCATTCTGTTTTCCATCTCCTTGCTTTTAGTTTCCTTCTTTCTTCTTTTCTTTAGCTTTCTTATCAGCTTCTTTATTTTGTAAATCTCTGTTGACAGATTTGCTTGTGATGTGGAATGAGGACAATTTTTTCCTCTGTTTCCTTTCTTTTCGAGCAGTATTAAGTAAAGGAGGCAAGGCAAAGTAGGACGATTCTACACAAGACGGTCCAGGCTCTGCAGTTTCATCAGTGTTAACTTCAGGAGCTCATGACGGTCCAGCAAGTCCTAGTGCGGCGCCATCTGCGTTACCTGCAGAGTCGTCAAATGGTCCAGCTACTTCTTCTTCATCCGGACTATACACTGAGGCATTGTGTGGTCTCCCTATTGTCACCGATGGTTCAAAGTCAGAATTCGGAATTCAGTGGAAATAACTCACTTACTTTAAAGCCGTTTACGGCGTTACTTATTGTAGCAACCTTGCTGTATGCTACGTTAAATAACCCAGCAACGCCTTAATAGTTATCACATGTGCTGGATGTCCCATTAACTAACCATCACAAGCACAGCTGTAGGCATTTTTAAATGGGCCGTAGAAAGCTGCATCCAATGGTTGCATACGATGGCTGGTATGTGGGGGAAAACCCAGTAAACTAATATTATTTTTTCGACAGAAATTGGCAGCATTTATTGTAACATGTGATATGTGGTTATCCATCAATAACAGAACTGGGATTTCCTTGCTTGGCGTTACATTGTTTATGAAATGTTCTAACCACAGGACAAAGGCTTCAGCGTTCTCCACCCAGATTCTTTACACACACATACGAAACAGGGTGTTGAATTGTTCATAAAGTGCTGCTGCATCTGCACCCTGAGGGATGTGGAAAAAAGTGGGACATAATGACCAACAGCACTGAAACTGCATGCCACACTAAAGCTCACAACCTTTCAGAAGAACTTAATTTGAGAACCCTACGATTTCTTTTTGGGCTTAAGAAACTCAAATTTTTAGTGGGAACAGTTGAGCAGGCAGTCTCAACTACATTACGAGGGTAATCCCAAAAATAAGGTCTCCTACTTTTTTATAAGTACATAAACCTGTTTATTTCTACAATGGTTTACATCAGTTTACAGCTTGAACATTTAGCTATTTTTCGACATAGTCACCATTTCTGTCGATGCATTTTTGTAGGAGCTGTGGCAGTTTTTGTATGTCCATGTCATACTAGCTCGCCGCCATGCTGTTCAGAAAGTTATGACCTCTTCTTTCACCTCGTCGTAGGAGCTGAATCGCTTTCCGGCCAAATGTTCTTTTAACCTAGGGACAGGTGATAGCCACTGGGCGCCTAGTCAGGACTATAGGTTGGGTGGGTGATTATGTTCCACTGAAACTGTTGCAGGAGAGCAACGGTTTGCCGAGCGATGTGTGGGCGAGCGTTGTCATGGAGAATGTGTACGCCCTTGCTCAACATTCCTCTTCTCCGGTTCTGAATTGCCCGTTTGAGTTTTTTCAGAGTCTCACGGTACCTGTCAGCGTTAATTGTAGTCCCAGCGACTCAGCTCCGACGACGAGGTGAAAGAAGAGGTTCACAACTTTCTGAACGGCATGGTGGCGAGCTGGTATGACATGGACATACAAAAACTGCCCCAGCGTCTACAAAAATGCATCGACAGAAATGGATTATGTCGAAAAGTAGCTAGATGTTCAAGCGGTAAACTGATGTAAACCATTGTAGAAATAAACAGCTCTATGTACTTATAAAAAATAGGAGACCTTACTTTTGGGATTACCCTCGTATAAAGTTGATGAGGCCCATACATTTTCTCAGCTAGAATCTGTGAATACAGATTAAGGAACGCTTCGACGCTAGTTTTGTTAAAAGCTGCCAGTCTGGCCGCAGATGTAGCTTCCGGTTTTCTGAGGGGAAAGTTGAATTTGTCCTTAAAGTTCTGGATGAAGTCTTTACCCACTTTCTTTTTTTCTTTGTTGAAACGGTGTGAAATCTGCAGTGTTTCAGTGTAGTCAAAGGCGAGTTTTGCAAACTGTTCCCTTGTTAAGCCGAAAGCTCTTCTGTCCAAGTCCTGGACATACTTCTTGAGGTTTTGCAGCTGCTCATCAGTGAATGTACATCGAAACCGTCCGGCGATGATCGGCATAGTCTGAAAAATAAATGAAATTTAATTTTTTCGAACGTAATACATTAATTAAAGGTCATTATATTTAGCTCCTGTGGTGCCTCCAACATAAAAGTGATGTATTACATTTAAAAATACTTACTTCTTTCGTGTATTTCTTGGCGTAACGCCGCAATCTAGCTTCTTCGCAGTTGCATACACTGTCGCACCATTCTCTACCTACTGCGCAGCTAGGGTCGTAGATTCCTGTGGCCATTGGTGTCTATTGGTCTTCCTTTCATATTTGTTATCCGTGTTGAATACTGCAAATGAAATTGAAAAGATTATTAAAATAATTTACGAAATGTTCGGATAAGATGACGAATTCGTCATCGAGTCCGCCAAGTACATTCGTCATCTTACCCGAAGCGACTATTTATAAACTAAACCTAAAAACAACAGTTCACTAAATTCTTATTGCTATATACATTAAAGAAACAGCATAGTTTATAGTTTACAAAAAAACTTATTCAGGATGGAAAAAACTTACTCAGTGTAGTCCTCATGTTATTTCGATGCACAGAAATATTACAACTATCATGTGTGTTATCACATTGATGGTGTCTAAAGGCTGAATAGTGGCGGTTAGCTTTGGTTCCTATTGTAGCACATGTTTAGCGCTACCATCTAGCATTGCAAGGCAAGGTCTATATAGGCAAGGTCCGGACACCAACGTTCGTTCTGGAGCCGCCATACTGGGGCTAGAGCAGACGACACAGTATTATGTTGCTAGGGAAAACAGCGGTTGCTTTCGAAAATTATCATCATTCAGAAAACAGTTTGCCTGCCTTTTGTGTCGGAAATTATATATTTAAGTTTAAAAATAAAATGCTGACTACTTGCTCATTTCGTTTGAGTAAAACGGTATGCCTTCATAAATGTTTGTACCTGCTGAATGTAAACACTTAACAAGGAAATCTGATGCAGCATTATCACAATCAAGCCGTGACTGTCACGTCTGCTACAAAAGTCGCTGGACGAATAGTTACGTATGTTGTGCATTATTACTGGTGCTACCTTTATACAGAGAAAGT
Organism: Schistocerca americana; assembly: GCF_021461395.2. Classification (NCBI taxonomy): domain Eukaryota; kingdom Metazoa; phylum Arthropoda; class Insecta; order Orthoptera; family Acrididae; genus Schistocerca; species Schistocerca americana. The sequence goes on along the minus strand of NC_060130.1, from coordinate 582,105,281 downwards.
TGTGTAGGCATGTGAATATGAAAACAGCACCATTTGCAAACGATTAGTTTTGAGGATATTAAAAATATAGATTTTAATTTAGCGTTTATGACATTTATATCTGTACTGTATTCTGAGTGAACAAACGAATCAGAGAACCTGTGTAATGTATCACGGTAAAATCACTAGTAACTACTTGCAAAATTCACCCGTTTCATGTTTCTAAAAACAAGAAACTGATTAAAAATAATGCTAGCAGGCGAAACAGATCTAGGCAGAAAAGCTCACTAGGCATTCCATTCCACCGACAACACCCCTCTGACGTTTTTTTATTAATAATATTGTGCTTCAGTGACTGGAAGCCTGGGAACAATTACAGACTATTTAAACAAAGCACACAGTTTTATGTTCCACAGATACCTTTGGGGAGAGCAGAATTTTTTCAATGAAATGCCTTTTTCCTCGCAATGCAATACAGTTTATTAATTGTATCTTTAGCCAAAAGTCATACATAGCAGTATTGCAGTGAGAATGAATATGGTCAGATTCTGTATAACCAGCATGCCTCATAAAAATTTTGGCTTCACTGCTTCTAACCAAACCAATATTGCAACAGACCGAGGGATCACGATTAAGAAAAGGTTAACAATGAAGAAAATAATTTACAAATATTTATTTTGATAAATAAGGGTAATAAGTATGATGTACTTGCTAAGACTGCAAGATTATTTTTTTTTTTGTAAATTCAGATTTACACAGAAGGTTTATTTACACATAATCCCAAATAGCAATGTGGTATCAGATTTACATTTCCTGGAAATCAGTAATGTAACAGCTTATGTGTGACACTTAAAGTGGCCGTGCGGTTAAAGGCGCTGCAGTCTGGAACCGCAAGACCGCTACGGTCGCAGGTTCGAATCCTGCCTCGGGCATGGATGATTGTGATGTCCTTAGGTTAGTTAGGTTTAACTAGTTCTAAGTTATAGGGGACTAATGACCTCAGCAGTTGAGTCCGATAGTGCTCAGAGCCATTTGAACCATTTTTGAACACTTTTAGTTTTAACAATTGAACAGATAAAAATCCGTTATTTATGTCAAACTTATATGTTGTCTAACAGTGCACATCATTTACAGTTCACAATAACCCAAGATTTTATGTTATTACTTATTTGAGCAGTATTTTCAACAGTCAATAGTTTACCAAGTTCACACAATACGTGAGGAATACAGTTATCTCTTGAAAATAATTTTAATATCACTATGAACACAGTTCCCCTTTACAACTAGTCAGAGACAATTTCTGTGGAAGGATTGTGTAAAGGTGCTAACGTCTAGGATCAAAATATTTTGTGCCAGGACATTTTAGAAAAAAACAGTGACAAAAATGGACCATCAAAAGCAGACCCAGTGATTATTCCTTGACAGTCATTACTTAATCCACCAGTAGACATCAGTTTTGCCAACACAACTATTAGAGGTATTGCAAAAATCGTTAGGTCACTGAAAAGTTGTAACTTTTCTGGCTATGTTTCAGCCAGAGCAAGCGTACTAGGAACATACTGACCTGATAGCAGTCTCCTTTAACTTTATGTTTCAAATCTGCAAATAGTTGAGCCTCAAAGTACTATACTCCTCAGATATTCATAGCCCTTTGTACCAACAGCACATTTGACTGTTGGAGCAAATATTATAGTTTTGTTTGACCATTTGTAAGGGTTTGACTAAGAAACTCTTTCCAAGTACTTTACCTGGTCTGGGTGTAAAAACGTGCTAAGCTTGCTCTCCATTGCAGCCATCTTCTCTTTCATTTTGTTTATCTGTGAAGAGAGAAGAATATTTTATATGGCCTACCGTCAAAACATATGTAAATGATAATTGTTATAACACATTTCTCACTAGTGACATCACTACAAAAACTCATATCTGCTTTCAGTCTCTTGTTTTGCAACTGCAAGTTTGCAACAGTATCTTCATCTGTATTGCATGCTTCCTATTTCTGTTTACGTGTTTCTTCCTCAAACGCTTCAGTGGCTGGAAATATAATTACGAAGCTCCATTATTTCACAACTAAAAATGTTCAAATAAAGACAAATGTTTGAACAGCCTTTTCAGTAACCATCTTATCAGCAGTGCACCTTTAAGCAAACACTGGCATGCACTCAGCTATCAAGCCAAGTTCCCCAATCCCAACATTGCATTTGCAGCTATAGTACTGGCATAACACAATTAGTGTGTCAGGTGCGACAATTGGTATCTTCCGAATTACGATTTATTCTTAACATGAAAGGTTTCACTGACCACATTACACAGTAACAAACTGTACAAACCCATGTTGTCCACAGAATGCATGCCAGTACAGTACTGATAATCAACAGAAACTGCAGTAGGCCCAAAGCAGAGTTTTAAACAGAAATGCTCCATATAAATGTATGTGCGTCTACAATTTAATTCCAGGCACAATTTGCTCGCCGCCAGTTTGGTTCCCTCATAAAATAGCATCAAAAAAATGGCTCTGAGGACTATGGGACTTAACTTCTAGGGTCATCAGTCCCCTAGAACTTAGAACTAATTAAACCTAACTAAGCTAAGAACATCACACACATCCATGCCCGAGGCAGAATTCGAACCTGCGACCGGAGCAGTCGCGCGGTTCCAGACTGTAGCACCTAGAACCGCTCGGCCACCCCGGCCGGCTAACTAGCATCATTTCAGGTCACACAAGTAATGGTAACTGTTCACAGATTGGAAGGTTACATTCATAAATGCCGGCCGGTGTAACCGGGCGGTTATAGGCGCTTCAGTCTGGAACCGCGCTACCGCTAAGGTCGCAGGTTCGAATCCTGCCTCGGGCATGCTTGTTTGTGATGTCCTTAGGTTAGTTAGATTTAAGTAGTTCTAAGATCTAGGGGACTGATGACCTCAGATGTTAAGTCCCATAGTGCTCAGAGCCATTTGAACCATTAGAGTCACTCATACACTACCGGCCATTAAAATTGCTACACCAAGAAGATGACGTGCTACAGACATGAAATTTAAACGACAGGAAGAAGACTGTGACATGCAAATGATTAGTTTTTCAGAGCATTCACACAAGGTTGGCGCCGGTGGCGACACCTACAACGTGCTGATATGAGGAAAGCTTCCAACCGATTTCTCAAATGGTTCAAATGGCTCTGAACACTATGGGACTTAACTTCTGAGGTCATCAGTCCCCTTGAACTTAGAACTACTTAAACCTAACTAACCTAAGGCCATCACACACATCCATGCCCGAGGCAGGATTCGAACCTGCGACCGTAGCGGTCACGTGGCTCCAGACTGTAGCGCCTAGAACCGCACGGCCACTCCGGCCGGCCAACCGATTTCTCATACACAAACAGCAGTTGACCGGCGTTGCCTGGTGAAACTTTGTTGTGATGCCTCGTGTAAGGAGGAGAAATGCGTACCATCACGTTTCCGACTTTCACAAAGGTCAGATTGTAGCCTATCGCGATTGCGGTTTATCGTATCGCGACATTGCTGGTCGCGTTGGTCGAGATCCAATGACTGTTAGCAGAATATGGAATCGGTGGGTTCAAGAGGGTAATACGGAACGCCGTGCTGGATCCCAACAGCCTCGTTATCACTAGCAGTCGAGATGATAGGCATCTTATCCGCATGGCTGTAACGAATCTTGCAGCCACGTCTCGATCCCTGAGTCAACAGATGGGGACGTTTGCAAGGCAACAACCATCTGAACGAACAGTTCGACGAAGTTTGCAGCAGCATGGACTACCAGCTCGGAGACCATGGCTGCGGTTACCCTTGACGCTGCATCACAGACAGGAGTGCCTGCGATGGTGTACGCAACGACGAACCTGGGTGCACGAATGGCAAAACGTCATTTTTTCGGATGAATTCATGTTCTGTTTACAGCATCATGATGGTCGCATCCGTGTTTGGCGACATCTCGGTGAACGCACATTGGAAGCGTGTATTCGTCATCGCCATACTGGCGTATCACCCGGCGTGATGGTATGGGGTGCCATTGGTTACACGTCTCGGTCACCTCTTGTTCGCATTGACGGCACTTTGAACAGTGGACGTTACATTCCAGATGTGATACGACCCTTGGTTCTGCCCTTCATTCGATCCCTGCGAAACCCTGAATTTCAGCAGGATAGTGCACTACCGCATGTTGCAGGTCCTGTACGGGCCTTTCTGGATACAGAAAATGTTCGACTGCTGCCCTGGTCAGCACATTCTCCAGATGTCTCACCAACTGAAAACGTTTGGTCAGTGGTTGCCAAGCAAGTGGCTCGTCACAATACGCCAGTCACTATTCTTGATGAACTGTGGTATCATGTTGAAGCTGCATGGGCAGCTGTACCTGTACACACCATCCAAGCTCTGTTTGACTCAATGCCCAGGCGTATCAAGGCCGTTATTTACGTCCAGAAGTGGTTGTTCTGGGTACTGATTTCTCAGGATCTATGCAACCAAATTGCTTGCAAATGTAATCACATGTCAGTTCTAGTATAATATATTTGTACAATGAATACCCGTTTATCACTTGCATTTCTTCTTCGTGTAGCAATTTTAATGGCCAGTAGTGTAAATCTAAAATAAACAACTGCGTTCTGTCGGAAACATGGTTACATATGAAATCTGAAAAACGTTTATCAGTATCTCACCTTCATTGACATCTCATTTAGTAACTGTCCTTGCTTTTGGATGTTTCCGTTTAGAACAAACTAGTTTGGGTGGATTTGGGAAGTCAAATTTCGTTGGAATGGAATTCCATTTTAGCAGTCTTCTTCCATCAGCTCTCCTTACCTCGAGCTGTGAATCCTCAGAGTGAAGCTTCAAAAAAATTCTTTAACATATAAATTGTGTAGAAAACATACGAAATTTAGCTGTAATTCTTTTAACCGGTAATTTACTTACCTCACACATCTTGGAATATGTTGTTGGCATCCATTTGTGTCTGCTACAGTTCTGTAACTATTTAGAACTCTGATCTTTGTCTGTAGGAAATCTGAATAATCTGATCACTTTAGACGAATTGCTGTTACAATTCGGTTCAAACAACAACCCATTTCTAAATACACACACTTTCTAGCGATGAACACTATACCCAGTACAAAAAACAATCTGCTACAGTCGCGTAATTGGCTAGACCCAAAATGGCCGCGATCGCAAAGGATCATGGTAGCGTGACCAGGCCTGTACTATATAGACCTTGCACCAAGGCAAGGCTTCAAAGTGCTGCTCTCTCTCGGAAATCCCATTAAATTAACGATTCGTCATCTTACCCTCCCTTCCGCTATATAGTGCAAAAATTTCGAGTGAATTTACTCCGTTAAGTGAAGTGTAGTGAATGCAGCCATTTCTCATTCTAGTAGCTCCTTAGTTAGCTTTATTTGCTGAGTCTTACATGCAACAGTCATATACGATGATTGCTCGGTCATGGAGGCTTACACAACGTAGGTTCTACAAAGTCTTATTTTAATATTTTGTGAAATCGAAGTAATCGTGGGAGTTTCCGCGTTAGATCGCACATCCAGTACATTATTATAATTCTGTATATCAACTACAGCTTTAATGTGTTTGCAGGTTGCCGTTTGAATCAAAACAATATAACTTCTAACTGAAGGTGTAGCTTACTGCACAACTTGCCAGATGCGAAGGATATTCAGTCAGTTATTAAATCATTGGAAAGTAATGACACACGTGGGTATGGTGCAAAATGGTGGCTTATGAAGATCGTGTTCTTTAAATGAGTGCACTACTAAGTCAACAGCGCAATGTCCCTTCCCCATGAGACCAGTTTCCAGTCAGACTGGGTTCAAATGGTTCAAATGGCTCTGAGCACTATGCGACTTAACTTCTGAGGTCATCAGTCGCCTGGAACTTAGAACTAATTAAACCTAACTAACCTAAGGACATCACACACATCCATGCCCGAGGCAGGATTCGAACCTGCGACCGTAGCGGTCGCTCGATTCCAGACTGCAGCCCCTAGAACCGCACGGCCACTCCGACCGGCTCCAGGCAGACTGAAATACTCGAGTTGTTGCTATTTTTTCTAAGATTTCGGAGAAAGAGAAATAACACATCCCACTAAAAATAATTTGTTGTAAAATTTGAAATTTTGTATCAGGAAACTATAATCAACAGGAACTGGAAGCTATTCTTGCATGTGTACTTGCAGGAGGACTAAAGGAGAAATTAAAAATAGAAAGACAATTTATTTTATTTACGTAAGGTGTTTCATTGCGTGGATGAAGCTACACACAATACTCATGTAATTTACAGTATTACGTGGCTATACGAAAACCCAACAATGAGTGTTTTCGTGATCTAAAGCATTAAGGTAAAATCAGCACGTGTTGCCGGTCGAAGTGGCCGAGCGGTTGTAGGCACTTCAAGGTGGAACCGCGCGACCGCTACGGTGGCAGGTTCGAATCCTGCCATGGGTATGGATGTTTGTGATGTCCTTATGTTAGTTAGGTTTAATTGGTTCTAAGTTCTAGGGGACTGAAAACCTCAGATGTTAAGTCCCATAGTGCTCAGAGCCATTTGAGCCAGCAAGTGTTTCTGAAAGACGGTTTAAAAATTTGGAGACTGGTTCCTTGGACGAAAACAAGAAAACAATGTCCAGTAAACATGGGCTGTAAAGTGCATAACTTCAGAGCTATGAGCTCATGTTAAATAGAAGAGATGTGCTGCTCACAGCACTTAATGGTATGCAGTTGAGAGCCCATGTTTTTGGACTTTTTCCTTGTTTTGGTCCATACTACCTCCTTCCTAAATAAGGAAAGCAAAGAGCTTTCAGCAGAAAAGATGTGTTTTTCAGTATCTAAGATGAACAAGTGCTCATAGCTCTTAATATATGCCTTTTAGAGCCTATGTTTACTGGACTTTTTTTTTTTCCTGTTCTGTGTGAGGAACATCTGATCAAATTTTTAAAACTTCATTCTGAAACACCACGTAGAACGCCACTCAATTGCAATAAAACACTGACCATTCAATATCTGGCAGAGATATCTTGTAATTATTGGACTCGAGTGTCACAAAGTGACCAAACTATCGATAAAGTCGAGCATTTTAAATTTCAAGGACTGAAGACTTAATGTAAAATTTGCTCCAAAGATTCTCATTCGAGATCTTACTTAGAAGATGGTTGTTTTCACCATCAGTATTCTCTCCACTGTCATTAACATTGAACCTAAAAAGCTTGTTGTTTTATTACATTCACTCAATTAATTCCTTTGGTATCATATTCTCTTAGACCCATATAAGGCCCAACAGAAATAGTATCTGCGAGGCCAGTCGCTTCAGTTGGTATATTCCACTGTGCAAGCACTTGGAAATACTAGCGCTGCCAGCCTAGTACATACACTCATGGGAATTGTGGTTAATAATACTGACCCATTCAAATAAAACTGTATCATTCAATCAGTATATATTAGACAGAAAAATGACATGCAAATGACTGTAATTCTCTTAACCGTTATGTAAACTGTTGTGTACTGTTTGAATGTTCCACTTCTAGTAGTCTTTCAACATACATTAATTATTATTATGGGGCCCCATACTCCGAGGAGCGTAGGGAACGATACGGGAGACCCGCACAGCCGACTAGGCAAGGTCGTAGCAAAGGTGGTTTGCCATGATGAAGACAACACAACAACACCCAGTCGTCTCGCGACAGGGAAAATCCCTGACCCCGCCGGGAATCGAACCCGTGACCCCGTGCGCAGGATGCAAGAACGCTACCGCAAGACCACGAGCTGCGGACATACATTAATTATAGATGCAATAAACTTCAGTTTTGGAAATCTAAGATGAAAAACTTTCTTGTTACACGCAGCTATAATCACTACAGAGATCCTTTACAGCAGTTTGTAACCTTACGCTACAATATAGGAAGCGCATTATATGCTCCCAATAATTTCTTGTTTTCCTGTTACTTTTTTATCAGCATTATGGAAATTGCGTACTTAATGACTCCTCGTTATACCAATAAGCTTTTGATCGGATGGTCCATAAAAACATGAGAAAAGATTTTTTAAAGCGATAAATTACTGAAGGTACACAGCAGTTCATGCCACCCAAACTACAAGAAAATGTTAGGTTACCGATGTTTGGTTAACTCTGCATTGCTGTTGCTCACACCCAAAATGCATCTGAACGAGGAAATTAAACTAAAGTAAATACATCCACAAAGAATGGATTCTGTCCAAGAGCTATTTGCAAGCTTTGTAGGAATGAGAGAATCAGCTAATAGCGCACATACTGTCTGCGAAAATTGTAAGACCCGAAAGCGGTTAAGACTGTAGAGAGATGGAGTGCACGCAGGCCTAGCAGTGCCCTCTTTTGTGCACCTTAGCAGGCCAGTGTAACGCCACGCCCAGTTACTGAAGAGCTGTCAAACAAACTGGAAACGTGCAAGCAAGTGCAAGGATGCAACATCAGCATGTGAGCGAGTTCGAATGGGGCAGAATGATTGATCTCTGGGAAACGGATTTATCGTACTGTGACACTGCATCTCCTGCAAGGCCAACACCTTCTGTTGGTGTTGGCTGGCACGCTTCTGCGACAGTGCTCTGTGTGTGTGTGTGTGTGTGTGTGTGTGTGTGTGTGTGTGTGTGTTTGCGCGCGCGTGTGTGTGTGGAATTAGTCGATAAAAGAGGGTCGTACACAGTGATGAGTGGGCAGTGCGCTACACAATGCGACCACAGCTCGAGATGACCGCCGTTTCGTCCGCATGGCCTTAACCAATAAAACAGCTTTGTTAACAGTGTTGGATAGATGTTGGAGTATTACAACGAGTGCAGATATAAATTGCAGTTTTTTCAAAGAAAATGCCTTTTTTGCATGCTGCACATCGAAATTTTTATTTTTGTTTATGCACCCACAAGGGCTTCGCCTTTTTTACAAGGCATCGTCAGTGGGTGTCCTGAAATATTACATGATTTATCCATTTTTACACATAGGTTATGGTTTCACATCAAGGTTATAGATTTAAAACAGTTCCTTAACGTTTTTTATGAAATGGAAAGGTACTTACAGGCATCTTCTAATTCATTGCATCTAAGCAAACTGCTTTTTCTCATCTGGCAACCATGTGGACACCTTAAAGTTCACTTTCAGTTCACCGTTTACGTTACACATCACTGTAACTGCCATATTTTTAATACAGAGTTCCATTTGTTTTTCTAAGTGTTACCACCATTCTCAGTTTTCTGCATTCAGCTGTTTAGTGAACGTGTGTATGTGTGTGTGTGTGTGTGTGTGTGTATTAGAGATGGAGATTTCTTTTTTTATATATAAAATAAAAATTATTTATTTTATTTTTATTATTATTTTATTCATTTATTTGTTCTTAAAAATAATAATAATTATTATTATTATTATTATATTTTTTATAATAAAGCCTTCTGGGTGCATAAATAAAAATAAAAATTTCGATGTGCAGCATGCAAAAAATGCATTTTCTTTGAAACAACTGCAATTTATATACAGCTGCTGCGAAAATGGCCACTACAATATACAATATACGTATGTGCCGATATCTCTGCATCGATACCGTCTGCTGAGGACTCGACTTATGGCACGCAAGCCATTGTGTCGGCTACCGCTGACCAGAAATCACCATCGCCTCAGACCGCAATGGGCACATGAACGCGGCTACTGGCTTGCTGTGTAGAAGACTATAGTGTTTTTGGAAGATTCGCTCTTCAATCTTTCCTCCAGTGCTCGCCACGTACGTATTACATGCTACTATGATAAACAGAGTGGAGCAGGTTGCATTGCTGAGCGGCATAACGGACAAAAGCCAACCGCCATTACATGCAATCTTGCCTCCTACGTACTGAAGGCAGTCTGAACAGCAACCACTCCACCAGGGAAGTTTTAGAGCCTGATGCATTACCGGTCCTAGAGAAAACTCCACATGCTATATTTCAACAGGGAAAAGCCTGGCCACACTTGGCGAGAAATGTACAAACCTTCTTCGAGGAATGGCGTATACAGGGTGTCTCGTTTTAATCTGTACCGGCCGGTATCTATGTAGCGGCACAATTCTGCAAAAAAAGTCGCTAGTAAAAGTTGTAAACTTTGAAGGGAGTCATGGAGTGCTTATCTTGAAATGACCTTGAACCCTATTTTTCAAGGTCGAATCGAGATCAACTTCATTTTTGAAATTGGTAAACGCTATTGTTTGTTCCATACTCGTATTCTACGTGAAAAAATACGCATTGTTTGAGGGTAACATTTTTTCGAAAAACCAATGGTTTGTTTCCAGGGGGCACTTCATTCTAACTTTCCCATGTTACCAGTATCCCGAGAACGGAGCGAGATCGGGAAAAATTTTCAATGAAAATCTTGTATGGTTTCTAAACTCTGTCCACTGGTGAAATTTTTGTGAACTTGAAATGACCTTGAAGTTCTTCAGTAGGGATTAACCTGAAAGCAAACACCGTCGCCATTAGCGGAACCGAATGTTCACCACTTAGAGGATGTCGAATCAGAGACCAGCATTGTGCTTGTGCCGGCACAATCAGAGAAGAGAATGGTGGAGCTTTGAGGCTAACTAATAAGTGTCATTGTCGGGGAATGTGAAATCATGACTGGGGGGTTCAGAGAAATTTTACCTTTGGAAACTCTGAAAGTTTCTCGGCTGATTCTTGACTGGCGTGACTCTCATAAATTTTTCTCTTATGGACTTAGAAAAAATGTGGTTTAAGGGATTTCGAAAAATTCCACCTCATCGAACTCTAGGGAATATCACCTCGCGGGACTCAGACCAATCTCGTCTCACGAGACTCTAATGAGTTCCTGCGAAGTGAAATTTGTCCAAATCCGTACAAGCAAAATTATTCTCAACACGAATGTTTGGATCCCACATGAGCGAAATTTATCTGAGTCACCTTGTCTCCCAATCGACTTTTCTTGGTCCTGTCTTTCGTTCCTACCTTCTCTCCATATTTGAAAAGGACGGATTACCATGGGGTGTTTCATTATTTTATTATTTATGTCAATATCGTTATGTGTATAGGTGTCCTCTTGGAAGACACACATCCGTTAGACACCAAAACAATTTTCTGAAAGAGCGCACTTTTATACTGTATGTTCGGGGCGTAAACAACAGCAGGCATATGTAAACAAATGGATCGCGTACACCGTAATAAGTCAGTTGTACTGCAACACGCTTGGCGGATGTTTCGTTGAAAGAAAAACCTAAGAAAACCAATAATAGTAAAAGTGATCAGTAAAATTTATTTTTCGGAGCTAATCTGTCCGAAATGGCTGATTACACTCCGTTATAAATAGTGAGAATGATAAAAATTGTTCGCCAGTGTCGCGATACTTATGCAGCAGCGCAAAGATTGTATGCTGAAAGGAATCCCGATGCTCGTCATATCACGAAGGTTACAATTAGGTCTCTGGTAAGACGAGCTGAAAGAGGGACATTGAAAAGCAGAGACGAAAGACGGGCCCGAGAGAGGCGATTGCGCTGGGAGTTCGTGATATCGTCGCTGAAGTACCCCATGTTTCGACTCCAAGGATTCAGTGAATACATGGCGTGCCTCGATCAACGGTATCTCGTGTTTTAAGTTACTTTAAATTTCACCTATACCACTTACATTTCACCCAATCAATTGAGCCTGGGGACCATGAGAGACGCCTGGCATTTTGTCGATGGGCCGATACGCAAATACATCGTGATCTCTTTTACTTCGCACGCACTCTCTTTACAGACGAGACAAACTTCGACAACATGTGAGTAGTCAATCTCCATAACGCACACTACTGGACGGAGCAACGAGATCACCGAACACAGAGACGGTGGTCAGTCAATGTTTGGGCGAACATAGTTGGAGATTACGTGATAGGTCCTGTTTTTTATGGCGGAACGTTAAACGACTTGCTTCCTTTACTAGAAATTATCGCCCTAGACATACGAGCACGTATGTAGTTTCAACATGACGGCGCCCCACACATCAGGCCTTACCTGCTAGAATGTACCTTAATGCAACTTACTCGAATCGATTAGTATCTGTAGCGCATTTCGTCAATTCCCGCCAATATCGTCAGACTTAACACCATTGAACTTCTTCTTATGGGGAGCTGTGAAGCAGAAGGTATACTCCACTCCCCCGACGACGCCAGAAGATATGAAAGAAAGGATTGTGGCGGCTTTCCAGGAAATCACCCATCAGACATTGAATGATGTCGAGACTAGCTTCCGACAAAGAGTGCAAATGTGCACTAGGCAAAACGGGCTGTTGGTCGAGCATCTGAGGTCCTAAATTTCCAGTGAGAACCATATTAATCCATCCTTTCCAGGGCTAACGCTGTGCGAAGTCCGCTGGGCAACCTCCACGTGGTGCACATTGGGTTCCACTACTGCCGACGGCATTTGCTTCAAGTTAATCCCTACTGAAGAATTTCAAGGTCATTTAAAGTTCACGAAAATTTCACCAGTGGGCAGAGTTCAGAAACCATGCAAGATTTTCATTGAAAATTTTTCCCAATCTCGCTTCGTTCTAGTGATACTGGTAACCTGGGAAAGTTACAATGAAGTGCTCCCTGGCGACAAGCCACTGGTTTTCCGAAAAAAAAAATTTCCCTACAAACAATGGGTATTTATTCACGTAGAATACGAATATGGAATAAAAAATAGCGTTTACCACTTGCAAAAATTAACTTGATCTTGGTTCGACCTTGAAAATAGGGTTCAAGGTCATTTCAAGGTAACCACTCCATGACCCCCTTCAAACTTTACAACTTCTACTAGAGACTTTTTTTGCAGTACTGTGCCGCTCCAGAGAAATCGGCCAGTATAGATTAAAGTGGGACACCCTGTATAACTCCTCCTCTGGCCTACACGTTTGCCCGACAAGTCGTCCCTCATCTGGGATATGGCCAATCGGCAACTGATTCATTCTGGTCCTCCTGCAACCACTGTCGATGCTTCACGGCATACCTACAAACCACGTGGCTGTGTCTTGCCCTGAGGCACATCCACCGCGCGACCGCTACGGTCGCAGGTTCGAATCCTGCCTCGGGCATGGATGTGTGTGATGCCCTTAGGTTAGTTAGGTTCAAGTAGTTCTAAGTTCTAGGGGACTGATGACCACAGATGTTAAGTCCCATAGTGCTCAGAGCCATTTGAACCATTTTTGATTCCATGCCGCGACATCTAGAGGCTCTGAATGCAACACGTGGCAGCTTCACGCCATACAGAATTCCGACATTCAAAGTGCGCATATAGTTCTGTAATTAGAACAATTTGTGTAGTGTCACAGCCCTAAACTGTGGAATAAATTGCATTGTAACCACGTGTCTCCTTGGTGTTGCAATTTTCACGAACAGTAGAGTAGTATACTGAATAAGAAACTGCGAGTAAGTACTCAGAAACGGAAATGACGATTGGAAGAAGCTCTAACCTGCAGGAGTTGCCAACAGTCGTAGAATCATAAACAATACTATTAAAAATAATACATATTTCCCTAAAGGAAGCAAAATAATTTGTGATTTGAAATAACTTTTTCACATCTAACATGTACAGGAATATCGTCTACAATATTAGAAAATAGCAATACAGAGTACTTTATTTATTGTGTCCGTTACATTTTTCTCTAAGCTGTGATACTTATTCCGGTGTTCAAATCATTCTGAGACGGATTTCACCTTTCGCAGTTACCTGAATATGGAATCATCGTACCCCGAAATCGATCGCACTATAATTTGAATAAATGACACAAATGGGATTAAAATATATATGGTATAACAAATAAACTGACAGCTGACAACGTCAGTTCTTATCACGTAGTCGATGGAATTGACAAAAAAGCACATATTGGAGTAAAGTGTTTATTAATGTATACATAAAATTTTAAAGAAGGAAGCAATTGCAGACTGGTAATTATACATTATAAACTGTACGTTTCAACTCTATCGATAATACAAATCTGGGCCCATTCATAAATGAAAACAATGTAATGTTAGCAAAGTATACGTGCCCCGCCAGACGTTGATATTGACGGACGTGCGCAGGTATTGTTGATAAATAATTAAATACTTAGATTAGTAAGGCCGAATGCGTTACCCTAAGATTGGCATGGCCATTGAAACGGTTGATGTTAAATAAAAAAAGTAAAAAAAAAAAAGCAGTAAATGGTGACTGCGTGATTTTCGGCTGTATTATTAATTACAACTGACAGTCATGGAGCCATCATCAAAGACACATTATTTAGGTTTAAACAGATTTCGTTTCACTTCCCTGTTTGAGCAAAGTCATTTTGAAAGGTGGCTTTTTCTGTCGCATACCTGATGTTAATACAAAAGTCCAGCAAAACATTTTGAGCAAGTACTCATTTGTGTATCCCAATAAAGGTGCAGTAACCTTTATACAAACCCAGTGAACGGGAATAATGTACACTAATTGAAAGCAAAAAAAATTACATAATTTAATAAGCAGGGATGTCGAGATCTAGTTTCGCATGTAAGTACCGCACTAAAAGACAGAATTCTTAAAGGTCCGTCCACACCCAACGATCTGTCTGCGCAGAATCTGTGCAAATATCTGTGCATGCAATAGATCACTGCAAATGTGGTATGTTCACACGACATAAGTTCCAATCTACTGGTCGCCCGCCACCTATCGGTACAGAAAGGAAAGTTCAGTGGCAAGCGACGACACTCTCGTACAGTAACCTCAAAATTTATTTCGTTTCTTCAGAAATGGAGGAAATTCTGTTACGGTCTCAAAAGCAAACAAAGTGCCAGAAACAGAAAGATAAATCAAAATGGTCTACACAGTGACTGCTTAAGCAAAGGTAGTTGTCGCACATAAACTTACTTCACGAGTTGCAGGGCGAATTTTTCGACTGGCATACTTATTTGAGGATGGTTTTAGAAACGTACCCCATGAACGTCTCCATGTCAGTGTTTTTATACCTCCATTATCTCCCCTTACTCTGTTTTTATGTCTCCCTGGGGCAAGGGAATGAAATCACAATAAAGAAAAAAAATAGAAACGTATAACTATATTTCGACGCTCATAACTCCTAGAATAACGCGAAAAAAACTTGTATAAGGATAACAACTTCTCCACATGAGCGGCTGACGGTGGCGTTAAAATTCCTGGCAATAGGAGCTACAAGGATCTAGAATTTGCCATTGAAAGTTCGAAATAAGCGTAGAGTGAAATTATACCCAATAAACCTGAGCTATTTACGCTGTATTGAAAGATGATTTCATGAAGGCAAGTGAAGTACTGTACCCCAGTTCTGAAAAGTTACAGATCTTATTTTATAAATTTAGACGTGTTTGAGACATAGCATATTCTTAGAAGTTCAATGAGCTACAGTTCAGTTTGTTTCTAAGTAGAGATTGTCAGTTCCCAGCCTGAAGTCTACCAGCAACTTTTTCACTACAGTACAAAATTCCATTCTGAAGTCTAGACAGAGATTCATAATATATCTGGAAAGTTTTACTTATAGTATTGTGGTAGTGAATTCCACAGTTCACTTCTAAATCACTCTTGTTGTGAAACACATACTATATTATGAAGTAAAAGAAATGTAATAATAACTATGTCCCTGAAGGCACTGTTCTTAGATCTTCCATTATTGGTGGAGGACAGTACTGAGTGAAAGTATGGTAACAATCCCCGGATATCGTTTGCGTAGGGGCAATCGCTCGTAATTTCTCTGTTAAAGAAGTAGAAGCAGCTACTTTCTTATCCTTATCGCTACATTCCCTGCTTTCCATTTTCCACAAATATGTATGACTACTATACATCTCGAGAAATTAATGCATCTGCTATTATAAAATTCACTCTGTGCACACAGTCCAAACTCCTGACTAAACAAACAGCTGACTCAAACACTTTTTAGCGCCAGATTTGCGGTGATCGCTTGTCCACGCGTTGAGATTGTCTGCGCAGATTTGATTTGAGCTGATCGTCATCTAACAGATCTTCGGTTTTCTTTTCTATCCTCCTGTATATTACTCTTGTCAGCAACTTGAGCTGTTGAGTTGATTGTGCGTTAGTTGTGGCACTTATCTGCTTTTGCTGTCATCGAAATGGTGTGTATAATACCTTGGCAAAGTTTAATGATATGTCTTCTGTCTCATAGACTCTACATGCCAACCTGAACAGTCGTTTGGTTGCCACTTCCGCCAATGACTTTAGAAATTCCAAATTAATATTGTCTCTTTTAGGCAATATTTGATCTCAAGTCCTCCAAAGCTCTGTTAAACTCTGACTGTAATACTGGATCCCCTATGTCTTCCATATCGACTTCAATTTCTTCATGTCACGTCATCAGAAGACTCATTCCTCACGTAGAGGCCTTCATTGTAGTCTTTCTACCTATTCGCTCTCTCCTCTGCGTTTAACAGTGGAATTTGCATTGCAGTCTTAATGTTGCCGCTCTTGCTTTTAATTTCACTAAAGGTTGTTTTGAACTTTCTGTCTACTGAATCAGTCTTTCCGATGACCATTTCTTTTTCAATTTCTTCACATTTTACCTGCAGCCATTTCAGTTTGGCTTTTCTGCACTTCCTTTTTATTTCATTCCTAAGCGTCTTATACTGCTGCATTCCTGCCTTTCCTTGAACATCTTTTTATTTCCTTTTTTCGTCGATCAATTGAAGTATGTCTTCTGTTACCAAACATTTTTTCGCAGCTACCTTCCTTGTACCTATGTTTGTCTTTCCAACTTCTGTGATAGCCGTTTATAAAGATGTCCATTCATACTCAGCTGAACTGCTTACTCGGTATTCATTATCGCACTATCTACAATCTTAGAGAACATCAGCTGCGTCACATCATTCATCAGTATTTCAGTATCGCACTTTTAACCACACTGATTCTTCCGAACGAGTTTCTTAGGCTTCAGTGTGCTCTTCATCATAACTAACTGGTGATCTGAGTCAATATATGGTCATCGATAGTCCTTGCCATTCACTATCTGATTTCGGAATCTCTGTCTCATCATGATGTAATTCAGTTAGAATCTTCCCATGTCTTCCAAGTGTACCTCCTCCTCTTGTGTATTTTGAGCAGTGTATTCACTATTACTAGCTGAAATTTATCGCAGAACCCAATAAGTCTTTCTCCTCTTTCACCCCTGTCACCAACTGCACATTTTCCCGTAATTCGTTCTTCAGTTTTTTCCCCTACTACCGCGTTCCAATCCTCCATGATAATTAAATTATAATCTCCCTTTACATGCTGAATTACCGCTTCAATATCTTCATATACTCTCTCTACCTCTTCATCACCTGCTTGTGACGTCCGCGTGTATACCGAAACTATTGTTGTTGGCGCTGGTTTGCTGTCGATTCTGATGAGAACAACCCTGTTACTGAACTTTTCACAGTAACTCACTCTCTTCCCTATCTTCCTATTCATAAGGACCCTACACCTGTTATACCATTTTCTACTATTTTTGATTTTAACCCAAGCCTGGTGAAAAATGCCTTTGAAAATTCGTTGCATAGTGAATCAAGATGGTATGAGTGCTGATACAATGTTGATGTCATCTACCATTTTAAAACCAAAAGATGAAAAAGCGACCACTCCAACAATGTTTTGTGTCTAACGTGGTGACATAATAAAGAACCGAGCGAGGTGGCGCAGTGGCTAACACACTGGACTCGCATTCGGGAGGACGACGGTTCAATCCCGTGTCCGGCCATCCTGATTTAGGTTTTCCGTGATTTCCCTAAATCGCTCCAAGCAAATGTCGGGATGGTTCCTTCGAAACGGCACGGCCGACTTCCTTTCCTAATCCGATGAGACCGATAACCTCGCTGTCTGGTCTCCTCCCCCAAAACAACCCAACCCCAACCCATAATAAAAAAATTAACTGGACGATTTCCATCTTTGCACAACGCCGTTACTAGGCATTTACCGGGCAAAAGGTGCTTGCTGTATGATCGTAATCTTTGTGATGTCGGTTGAGGAGAGAGAACACCAATCTGAGGACAGGTATCCTCATTTACGCTGCTGCGGTTTTGTCGGTGTGACACGGAGCCATTTTTGCATACTTCCACCACACGTCCTTTTTTACAGTACTGCGCACAGCGCGTTTCCCTGCGCGGGCACTGAGGCGTATATATTTGGCAAAACAATCTCTATACCGCTTCCTACTGTTTTTATAGAGATTTTGGGCAGCATACTACTACCAAACCACAATATTTCTGTTCTTGATCTCTCGGGGACGTTATCGGAAACGCGCGGTGACATTACTGTAAACAAAAACGTCAATTATTTCGATTGTCATATACGCTATGGAAGCTCGAATAGCTTCACGGGTGAGTTGTTTGGTCGTTAAAACAGCAGAGAACATTCTGATCGGTTTCAAGCGTACAGGTAAACAAGCGAGCCGACCGAAGCACGCTCACTCCCAGGTGCAATAATGCTGTGGTCGACTAATACGCGAAGAGAGCGAGGCAAACACGTACCGCTGCTGATTTGTTGTTTGGGCTTTTGCTGATTTTCGATCATGCTTACTGTTACGTGAATGGGGAAGCCATTTTATGGAATCCACCTCACCATCATTAAAATTTTGCTGTGTTGTCTTCAATATTTTAAGCAGTTTTACAAAATATATACCACTTTCCTCAAAACAGAGGTGCGCTGTATGCGAAATTTCAAAAGCTTTTGCAATCGCTAACACTTCTTTATAAAAAGTCGTATTTTTTAATTTCAGTGTCTGTGCACAAACTTCTTTATAGGATGCACACGTAACTATTACATCACGCACCAACCATTCAGCATAGGATTGATTTTCACACAAAAGTCGACACTTAGGGGTCAGCTCTTTGAGTACAGCTGCCCATACAACATATAATTGATGCGACATCTCGCAACAACGAAAAGAAAAGAAAAAAGAAAAAAAAGACGTGTTTGCTGCACGAAATGCTTAAAGAGCAAGTTTTGTATTTTAGACAAATCTAAACACTCAGGCTTATCGAGAGGACGTAATTTTTGTAGAAGACACAGTAACTGATGGTTAGCAGATAGCAGAAATTCACTCTGTTGAACAAAGTCGGTTATGCCATTGGCCTGGAAGTAGAGCAGCAGACAACTGTAGAACGATTCCCAGTCTTTGTATTCTGGATAAATTGACGAGAATCCTAGTGATGGGTCCCGTTCTGGCTTGTTGACCTGCTGTAGTATAAACAGCTGATGCTGCTGTTCCACAATTTGCATTTGAAGCTGTAGCTGTTCCTCTCGTTGTTCTTGTTGTGCCTGATGTTGCATTTCAAGTCGCCACAGTTTCATGAATTATTGATGAATTATCATTGAAATTAGTCTGTTCTCCTCACACAGTAGTCCTTATTACCTATATTACTCTTGCTGTGATGCAACACACTCTTACACAGAAAATATGGATTCACTTTATTCACTTGATAGTTCTCAATTCCAGCTCGCGCGGGGTCGCCGTAGCTTGAATACAACAAGAGAATAATCAAGATATTCCAGGGTGAAGCAATCTGACAATAATCTGTATAGCAGCAATCCAAAACGTAGTCCAGCTAAAATACAGTAAACAGCCAAGTCAAGAAAGCACATTGTAAGCGAGGTAGAGACTTAAGCAGAGCACGATTCAGAGTTTCTTACGGCAGCTCGGCTGTCGGGTTTTATCACTGGCTTGACGCTAATGGCCAGGTTCATGTGACTGCCTTCTGGCACGTCTTAGCTACCACTGGAGGAGTCTCTGACAGTGGACATCCCAATCTACTGACCCCCGTCGGATAACAGAGATGTAGCAGAAATTACGTACAACCAAAAACAATTTTAAAATAAATTATTGCATAAATGAAATGGCAAAAAGTTACATGAATAAATGTCGAGTGTCATACTTGCTATACATCTACATCTACATTGATACTCCGCAAGCCACCCAACGGTGTGTGGCGGAGGGCACTTTACGTGCCACTGTCATTACCTCCCTCTCCTGTTCCAGTCGCGTATGGTTCGCGGGAAGAACGACTGTCTGAAAGCCTCCGTGCGCGCTCTAATCTCTCTAATTTTACATTCGTGATCTCCTCGGGAAGTATAAGTAGGGGGAAGCAATATATTCGATACCTCATCCAGAAACGCACCCTCTCGAAACCTGGCGAGCAAGCTACACCGCGATGCAGAGCGCCTCTCTTGCAGAGTCTGCCACTTGAGTTTATTAAACATCTCCGTAACGCTATCACGGTTACCAAATAACCCAGTGACGAAACGCGCCGCTCTTCTTTGGATCTTCTCTATCTCCTCCGTCAACCCGACCTGGTACGGATCCCACACTGATGAGCAATACTCAAGTATAGGTCGAACGAGTGTTTTGTAAGCCACCTCCTTTGTTGATGGACTACATTTTCTAAGCACTCTCCCAATGAATCTCAACCTGGTACCCGCCTTACCAACAATTAGTTTTATATGATCATTCCACTTCAAATCGTTCCGTACGCATACTCCCAGATATTTTACAGAAGTAACTGCTACCAGTGTTTGTTCCGCTATCATATAATCATACAATAAAGGATCCTTCTTTCTATGTATTCGCAATACATTACATTTGTCTATGTTAAGGGTCAGTTGCCACTCCCTGCACCAAGTGCCTATCCGCTGCAGATCTTCCTGTATTTCGCTACAATTTTCTAATGCAGCAACTTCTCTGTATACTACAGCATCATCCGCGAAAAGCCGCATGGAACTTCCGACACTATCTACTAAATCATTTATATATATTGTGAAAAGCAATGGTCCCATAACACTCCCCTGTGGCACGCCAGAGGTTACTTTAACGTCTGTAGACGTCTCTCCATTGATAACAACATGCTGTGTTCTGTTTGCTAAAAACTCTTCAATCCAGCCACACAGCTGGTCTGATATTCCGTAGGCTCTTACTTTGTTTATCAGGCGACAGTGCGGAACTGTATCGAACGCCTTCCGGAAGTCAAGAAAAATAGCATCTACCTGGGAGCCTGTATCTAATATTTTCTGGGTCTCATGAACAAATAAGGCGAGTTGGGTCTCACACGATCGCTGTTTCCGGAATCCATGTTGATTCCTACATAGTAGATTCTGGGTTTCCAGAAATGACATGATACGCGAGCAAAAAACATGTTCTAAAATTCTACAACAGATCGACGTCAGAGATATAGGTCTATAGTTTTGCGCATCTGCTCGACGACCCTTCTTGAAGACTGGGACTATCTGTGCTCTTTTCCAATCATTTGGAACCCTCCGTTCCTCTAGAGACTTGCGGTACACGGCTGTTAGAAGGGGGGCAAGTTCTTTCGCGTACTCTGTGTAGAATCGAATTGGTATCCCGTCAGGTCCAGTGGACTTTCCTCTATTGAGTGATTCCAGTTGCTTTTCTATTCCTTGGACACTTATTTCGATGTCAGCCATTTTTTCGTTTGTGCGAGGATTTAGAGAAGGAACTGCAGTGCGGTCTTCCTCTGTGAAACAGCTTTGGAAAAAGGTGTTTAGTATTTCAGCTTTACGCGTGTCATCCTCTGTTTCAATGCCATCATCATCCCGTAGTGTCTGGATATGCTGTTTCGAGCCACTTACTGATTTAACGTAAGACCAGAACTTCCTAGGATTTTCTGTCAAGTCGGTACATAGAATTTTACTTTCGAATTCAATGAACGCTTCACGCATAGCCCTCCTTACGCTAACTTTGACATCGTTTAGCTTCTGTTTGTCTGAGAGGTTTTGGCTGCCTTTAAACTTGGAGTGGAGCTCTCTTTGCTTTCGCAGTAGTTTCCTAACATTGTTGTTGTACCACGGTGGGTTTTTCCCGTCCCTCACAGTTTTACTCGGCACGTACCTGTCTAAAACGCATTTTACGATTGCCTTGAACTTTTTCCATAAACACTCAACATTGTCAGTGTCGGAACAGAAATTTTCGTTTTGATCTGTTAGGTACTCTGAAATCTGCCTTCTATTACTCTTGCTAAACAGATAAACCTTCCTCCCTTTTTTTATATTCCTATTAACTTCCATATTCAGGGATGCTGCAACGGCCTTATGATCACTGATTCCCTGTTCTGTACATACAGATTCGAAAAGTTCTGGTCTGTTTGTTATCAGTAGGTCCAATATGTTATCTCCACGAGTCGGTTCTCTGTTTAATTGCTCGAGGTAATTTTCGGATAGTGCACTCAGTATAATGTCACTCGATGCTCTGTCCCTACCACCCGTCCTAAACATCTGAGTGTCCCAGTCTATATCTGGTAAATTGAAATCTCCACCTAAGACTATAACATGCTGAGAAAATTTATGTGAAATGTATTCCAAATTTTCTCTCAGTTGTTCTGCCACTAATGCTGCTGAGTCGGGAGGTCGGTAAAAGGAGCCAATTATTAACCTAGTTCGGTTGTTTAGTGTAACCTCCACCCATAATAATTCACAGGAACTATCCACTTCTACTTCACTACAGGATAAACTACTACTAACAGCGATGAACACTACACCACCGGTTGCATGCAATCTATCCTTTCTAAACACCGTCTGTACCTTTGTAAAAATTTCGGCAGAATTTATCTCTGGCTTAAGCCAGCTTTCTGTACCTATAACGATTTCAGCTTCGGTGCTTTCTATCAGCGCTTGAAGTTCCGGTACTTTACCAACGCAGCTTCGACAGTTGACAATTACAATACCGATTGCTGCTTGGTCCCCGCATGTCCTGACTTTGCCCCGCACCCGTTGAGGCTGTTGCCCTTTCTGTACTTGCCCAAGGCCATCTAACCTAAAAAACCGCCCAGCCCACGCCACACAACCCCTGCTACCCGTGTAGCCGCTTGTTGCGTGTAGAGGACTCCTGACCTATCCAGCGGAACCCGAAACCCCGCCACCCTATGGCGCAAGTCGAGGAATCTGCAGCCCACACGGTCGCAGAACCGTCTCAGCCTCTGATTCAGACCCTCCACTCGGCTCTGTACCAAAGGTCCGCAGTCAGTCCTGTCGACGATGCTGCAGATGATGAGCTCTGCTTTCATCCCGCTAGCGAGACTGGCAGTCTTCACCAAATCAGATAGCCGCCGGAAGCCAGAGAGGATTTCCTCCGATCCATAGCGACACACATCATTGGTGCCGACATGAGCGACCACCTGCAGATGGGTGCACCCTGTACCCTTCATGGCATCCGGAAGGACCCTTTCCACATCTGGAATGACTCCCCCCGGTATGCACACGGAGTGCACATTGGTTTTCTTCCCCTCTCTTGCTGCCATTTCCCTAAGGGGCCCCATTACGCGCCTGACGTTGGAGCTCCCAACTACCAGTAAGCCCACCCTCTGCGACTGCCCGGATCTTGCAGACTGAGGGGCAACCTCTGGAACAGGACAAGCAGCCATGTCAGGCCGAAGATCAGTATCAGCCTGAGACAGAGCCTGAAACCGGTTCGTCAGACAAACTGGAGAGGCTTTCCGTTCAGCCCTCCGGAATGTCTTTCGCCCCCTGCCACACCTTGAAACGACCTCCCACTCTACCACAGGTGAGGGATCAGCCTCAATGCGGGCAGTATCCCGGGCAACCACAGTCGTAGTCCGATCAGGGGATGTGTTGGACGAGCTGGCCGTCCCCGACAAACCCCCATCCCGACCCCCACAGTGATGCCCATTGGCAACAGCCTCAAGCTGTGTGACCGAAGCCAACACTGCCTGAAGCTGGGAGCGAAGGGATGCCAACTCAGCCTGCATCCGAACACAGCAGTTGCAGTCCCTATCCATGCTAAAAACTGTTTTGCTAAGAACGTCTGAACTAATCTACAGAGAGCGCAAACAAATCGACAAAATTTAAACGGTTATTAAAATACAAGATTGCCTAGTAAATGCAGTAATGCTGCTACTTGCGCACTGCTGACACTGCTCGGCGGCGGAAGGAGACTAAGCGAAATTACACTATTCAGGTACTAAAACACGATGCTACACTCTCAAATACTATAATACGCCCGAAATTTATGAATTAAACAATGCAAGAACCAAAAACACGCAAAGAAATTAAGAATTAAACTATGTAACAAATGAGTGAGCTAGGAGTATACGACTTGCTGCTGCAGCTGCTTATCCAACGGCGGCAGGGAGCACACTCCCCTGTACAG
The DNA here is from genome assembly GCF_021461395.2 of Schistocerca americana. NCBI lineage: Eukaryota > Metazoa > Arthropoda > Insecta > Orthoptera > Acrididae > Schistocerca > Schistocerca americana. The sequence goes on along the minus strand of NC_060130.1, from coordinate 582,081,186 downwards.
GGTGGTCAGAAACTGTCTAAGAAGATTGTGAGGGTGTTGAAGGGGGGTAGTGCTGAGAAATAATAATTGATAAAATAATCGAGTTACATTCTAAGACAAAAAAAACCCTCACTACGAAGGAATTATCCGAACGAGACGGCAATCGGTAGATGTAACGTACGTGTACAGACAAACAAATGATTATAATTTCAGAAAAACCGGATTATTTATTCAGGAGAAAGAGCTTCACAAACTGAGCAAGTCAATAACGCGTTGTTCCACCTCTGTCCCTTATGCAAGTAGTTATTCGGCTTGGCATTGATTGACAGAGTTGTTGGATTTCCTCCTGAGCGATACTGTGCCAAATTTTGTACAAATGCCGCGCGAGATTAGCCGAGCTGTCTCAGACAGTGCAGTCATGGACTGTGCGGCTGGTCCCGGCGGAGGTTCGAGTCCTGCCTCGGGCAAGGGTGTGTGTGTTTGTCCTGAGAATAATTTAGGTTAAGTAGTGTGTAAGCTTAGGGACTGATGACTTTAGCAGTTAAGTCCCATAAGATTTCACAAACATTTGAACATTTTTTTTTCTACAAATGGCTCATTAGAGCATCAAAATCTGACTAGAGGATCCTGCCCATAGTGCACCGAACGTTCTCAGTTGGGGAGAGATCCATCGATGTGGTTTGCCAAGGCAGAATTGACAAGCATGAAAACAAGCAGTAGAAACACCTGCCGTGTGCAGGCGGGCGTTATCCTGCTGAAATGTAAGCCCAGGATGACTAGCCCTGAAGGGCAACAAAACGGGGAGTAGAATATCATCGACGTACCGCTATGCTGTAAGGGTGCCGCAGATGACACCCAAAGCGGTCCTACTGTGGAATTAAATGGCACTCCAGACCATTACTCTTGGATGTCGGTCCTTATGGCGGGTGACAATCAGACTGGTATCCCACTGCACTTCTGTCCGCGACGTCTCCAGGCACGTGTTCGCTGGTCATCGGGGCTCAGTCTGGAACGGTACTCATTACTGAAGACATTTCTACTTCAATCAATGAGATTCCAGGCCGAGTGTTTCCGACACCACTGCAAACGGGCTTGTTTGTGTACAGAGGTCAATGGTAATCGACGCAAGGGGCGCAGTGAATGGTCCTTCCGGTCACTGAAGCACCAAGTGCACGCCGGATGGATGGTAATGATAAATCCAGGGCTCTCAGTGCCTCTCTCTAGATTGCTCGGTCCTCACGTTCTGTCGTCTCCCTAGGTCGACCGCTTTCTTCTTGAGCAGTATTCGGCCATGACTCACCCATTCCTGTCAACATTGTCAAAAATGGCAACGCTCCTATTCAAATGTCGAGCGATTCGCCGATTACTCCAATCGGCTTTTTTGAGCCCAATTACACGTCCCCTCTCAAATACTGACATCTGCGTATATTGTTCACTCGCCAGTCTGCAAGCCATAGTTACTGTACAACTGAGTACACCGAATGAAACTCGCAAAGTCTTTATGCCCTGGTATCGACATGTTCCCTGTGTACTATCCTTGCCAGCTGCGAGGTGAAATTGCGCTGTAGCGTCTCACATCCATCCATCGTTCGTAAATGTTTACAATTTTGTATTGTCTGTCGATACCTGTATGCAGTCCCATATTTACGCCTGGGCGACATGGGCCCAGGCCCAGGGCGGCAAATTCTTAGGGCTGACAAATTTTTGAGGCATAAAATTTACATGCACAAAAAAGAAGTAAAAAGCATGGGTGATTGCGGGAATTCTTCTTAGTTAGACGGAAATCGTAGGTAGACAAATGGAGATGTCCGGGACACGCAATTGCGATGTTTTTGTGTGGGTGCTTGCTTGAAACGGACGCATCAAATGTAGAAACAGAAGCTTAGTGTTTTTATTATTATTGTTTATGTGTATTTCTCCCTGTTTTACTAATGTGGTGAAGTTCTGATATAAAGTACACGTCGATATGGACGGTAGGAAACGTTCTCAGTGGCGCTCGATACAGGAAATTAGTTGAACAAAAGAGAAGGAGGCAAAATGAAGTGTTAGATCAAGCGTGAAAGTTACACGTTTTTCGTTAACAAAGGACTACTTTCTGCAGCTGCAACTTCTTCCTCTGCTGAGAACCTGAAACATACAAATGATTTACAGTGCGGCGGTAGTTGTGCTGAAAAGCCCGACGTTGTAAGTCTAGAACTTGATAATCAACATACGAACAGTTCCGCAGCAAGTGAACCAGAGTTAGGCCTATGGTAAGTATTGTCTGACTTTACAGTTGATGAAGACCCTTTCTTTTGGGAAATCTGTGGAAAACTCGAGATTACATAGCACAAAACGGAATTATGTGATTTTGTAACGTCAGACGAGCATATCCTGATGAATTAAGAATTATTTCCAATGATTTGTTTCAAAGGAAGTTGTTGAACGGAGACATGCTGCAACGCAATTACTTGCTTTACTCTCCTAGTCAGGGGTCACGTCACTGTGCACCGTGTAAATTGTTTGTGGGTTCATCCTAGTTCGGTACACGTGACTTTAGTGATTGGAAACATGCTAATCAAAGAGTTATGAAAACATGAAAATTCCAATGAACATCGTCATTGTGTTTTAAGTTTCAAAGAAAGCGGAAATAATCTATGTAAAGTTGATAAACTATTTATTACTCAATTACAAGAAGAAGTAAAGTGTTGGAGAAATGTACTACAGAGAGTACTGGCAATAGTGAAAAAACTTTCTTCGCGGGGATTGCCATTTCCTGGAGATGAAGGAACGGTAATTTTATGATGTGTTTAGACATGATAGCTGAATTTGATTCGTTCTTAGCCGGCCATATAGCTAAATGTGGAAACCTGGGTAAAGGATACATTTCTTATTTATCATTTAGCACTTATAAAGAAATTATAAATATTGTGGGGAAGACTGTCACAGAAGAGATAATAAGGGAGATTGTTGATGCGACGTACTTCTCTCTTATTGCTGATTCTACTCCTGATGTTTCACACTGTGATCAGTTAAGTTTTATTATGCTATATGTGAATAAATATGGTGTACCACAAAAGAGGTTTGTAAAGTTTATGAGAAATGCTGGACATACCGGTGAAGAATTTACAGATGCAGTATTTAGGATCCTCAACTCCCATAGAATAGATATAAGCAACTGCCGCGGCCAGAGTTATGATAATGTTGCAAATATGGTGGGAATCTACTCTGGCCTACAAGCCCGAATCAAATCATTCAATCTCTTGGCGGTTTTCATCCCTTCCTTCATTCATTCCCTGAATCTGGTAGGATCAAGTGCAACCACATGCTGTAAAATGGCTACAGCATTTTTTTGATTTGCTACAAACAATTTACAATTTTTTTCGGTATCTACAGAACACTGGCAAATTCTGCAGCCAATTTTTGAAGATGGAAAGTTGAGTTTAAAGTCTCTCTGGATCATAAGATGATCATGTCGATACGATGCCTCCAAAAGCATAAATGCTAATTGGGATGCAATTAATATAGCTCTTAAGGCATTTCCGAAGGAAAAAACGAGAAAGCTGTGATTAAATCAGAAGCAATAGAGATAATGCAAAAACTTAACTCTAAAGACATTGCATTCACGGTTGCAATGTGGAGCAATATTTTGGAACGTTTGAATGCAGCGAGTAAAACACTACAGTCAGAAGAAGTTGACATATCTGCACTCGTGAAACTTTACACTTCACTTCAACTTTCGTAGATGAAACGACAAAGCTTTTTGAAGTGTGGAGATTGAACAACAAGTTGTACGAGTCAACGTAGCTAAAGGAAAATGTGTGAAGAATCGAAAGACGTCCTTTGATGACTCAGACTCTGAATCGGCAAATGAAACTATGGTTTGCAAATATGATCATGACATACTGAAGACCAGCTATTTAATTACATTGCACAGACTATCCACAGAGCTCAATAAGCGTCTTTGTGTCTACAAAGAATTTTCTGAAAAGTTCTCATTCTTATCTCGTTTGGCGAAAATGGACCCTGATGAAGTCTGCAACGCTGCAAAACAGCTGCAGCATGTTTACTCAGAGAATTTAGAGGAGTCTTTTGCAACAGAATGTATCCATTTCAAAAGTTTCCTTTTGAGTTCTGGCTCTGACATCGCTACTTCTCTGTTTGTTTTAAATAAAATCATAAGAGAGTAAAACCTCTTTGATATTTAACCAAACATCAGACTCGCTCTTCAAATTTATTTGAGCACTCCAGCAACGAACTGCTGAACGCTCCTTCTCAGTTCTCGGGAGGGTTGAGAACTTCTTGCGTGCTTCTCAGACTCAGGAACGTTTGAATATCTGACTGTTCTAGCAATAGAAAATGATCTGACTATGAAACTGGACTTTGACAATGTGATAATTGTGTTTACTGATAACAAGCAAGAAGAAAGCCATTCTTTGTTGATATATTAATTCTTTTTTTTTTTTTTGTTTCTACTGAGTTATCCTTCGTGCGTATGTGTGTTGTTAATAATAGTATATGTTTGGCGTCGCCATCCTGAATTTTGAACACGCTGCAACCAATCTTTCTAATCTGACTCAGTATTTGACACCATAGCCCGTGCAATATTTTCCTTTTTCGAAGATTTCTTCTTTAAGTGATACCGAGTGAGGTGGCACAGTAGTAAGCACACTGGACTCGCATTCGGGAGGACGAAGGTTCAAACCCGCGTCCGACCATCCTGGTTTAAGTTATCCTTGATTTCCCTAAATCGCTTCAGGCAAATGGCTGGATGGTTCCTTTGAAAGGGCACGGCCGACTCCTTTCCTCACCCTCCCCTAATTCGATGGGACGGATGACCTCAGTTTCGTCCCCTCCCCCAGATCAACCAACCAACCAACCAGCCTTTAAATAATATATATCTATTTAAAATAACTTGTTTACACTTTTTCTACTACATGTTTTTCAGAATTTCCTAAGTTTGTTGTTGGTGGAGGAGCCGAAAAAAATTATTGGGCCGTGGGAGTAGCATTACCTAAATACGGGGCTGCCTGTATGAATATGAGTTTGTGACCAATTTGCATGACTCCTGGGTGGGGCGCCATATTTTTGTCTTTTCTCTATTTAGCCCTGAAGTTACCCAATCAGGTCGCTCGTTCAAGCACTTGCACGCGCTACAATGCGATAATGCACAGACATCTGTGTGTCTGTGAGTTACCACTTGTTCTAATGCTCATCACTAGTTAACATGTGCCTTTTTCGGAATTTATAAATTGAAGCTAGGTGAGAAAAGGCCACGTTTGTTACACTGTCTCTAGCAGGCGCTTGATTTTGTTCGCGTGAAGACCTAATTGGCTTACCTCTATGTTAAATAATTTGGAAATGACACAACGTATGGAATTTTTTTCTTAACAATTATTTCTCAGCACAATCTCCCCTGCAACATCCTTCCAAGCTTTTCAGAGCGTTTCTGATCAACCTGTGTATCTAACGTACAGTTATTTATAGTTCATTGTTGCTGTTTGAGTTTACATGTTGTCATTTCGTCATTTGGAGATAGTGATTGGATCTATGGACGCCAGAAAATGGAGTGCTATGTGGATGCTCATCATTTTGATTTGATCCCCAGGAAGCTCCTTTTTCGTACGTGTTAACTCTGTGTCGAGGGCAAGAGGAGACCGCCCCCCCCCCCCCCGCCCCCCGTCCGGCCTGGTACCCCTTAGCTGTCACGGAAAGAAAATAATGTAGTGCAGTCAGGCGTTTTTCTTTCAGGAAAATGATTTAAAAGCCGATATTACGCAAGTTTTAACAGAGTCGGAACTGAAACTTTTTTATGGGTACTTACAAGTCGACATTCGTCTTCCTAAATATTGAAAATATCTCCTACAACCCAGGTCTAGCTCCTCTCCCCATCAAACTACAACTGTGTCTACAAATCCTATTTCTGTTAATACGTGTATAACTGCTCTGTGATTTAATTACAGCTGCATAGGTCATGGTATTTAACATAAGGTTGGTGCGTAAATTTGGAGCGTCTTTGTTTTGTATGTTGGTATTCCGGTTGCTATGGGTTTATTTGTCGAGTGTCACTTTTCTATTTGTAGTTCATTGTTGCTGTTTGAGTTTACATGTTGTCATTTCGTCATTTGGAGATAGTGACTGTATCTATGGACGCCAGAAAATGGAGTGCCAGGTGGAGAAATCGGAACATTTCTGACATATTTTTCTGGTTGAGTTCATTAGTGGGGTGACGGCAGTGTAGGTAGCCATAACCTTTTGCGCCGTGTATGGGGGTAATGCCATTGGACTGAGCACAGCAAGAAAACGGTTTTCTCGTTTTAAGAAGGATCGTTTCGACATTAGTGATTCTCCACGTTCGGGAAGACCTTCGGAGTCAGTTTACTAGAGAACTGGCAAATGCTATGAATTGTGATCATTCCTCCATCGTTCGACATTTGCATGCAGTGGGGAAGGTTCTAAAATAGGATGTATGTATACCGCATGCTCTAAGCCAAAATCACACAAATCAGTGGGTGGCTGTATGTGCATCTCTGTTTGCTGGTCATCAACTGGCTCTTGAACAACACCAATCACTCCTATCCTGTGTCCTTGCTGGTGACGCGAAATGGTGTCTTTATGCTAAAGTAAGGAAAAGGAAGGAATGGTTGAGCCCAAACGAAGCAGCAACTCCCCGTACAGATGTCTTCACGCATCCACGAAAGAGACTACCTGAAGTGATGCTACTGCACGACAGTGCCCGTCCTCATTCTGCTAGACTGACAAAAAACACTGTACAGGAGTTGGGTTAGGAAATCATTACGCACCCACCTTATTCACCCGATCTTGCGCCCCCAGACTTTTCACCTTTTCCGCCGTCTATTGAACAACCTTCAGGAACTTCCATTCCGGATGAAAATGCGCTCCGAATATGGTTCGACGAGTTGTTCGCCTCAAAACCACGCGATTTCGACAGTTGCGGAGTAGAAACGTTATCCCGTGTAGACTGTTGTAAATAGTGAAGGAGAATTTATTATTGATGAGTAAAGTCTCTGTTATGTGTATTTGTTGAGTTTATTAACTACGGAAAAACGCTACGAACGTATCCACCAAAGCAATAATTTCACTCTAGACATACAGTTAACGCTATTTTTAAGAAACTACCCATGGTCGACATTGCTAGTAGAGTTAGTGCTCTTGCAGACGTGTCCCACTGAGGTAGGTGGCGCCGTGGGTAGCACACTGGACTCCCATTCGGGAGGACAATGGTACAAATCCATGTCCCGCTACCCATATTTAGGTTCATGGGTTTTCATGAAATCACTGCAAGCAAATGCCGAGATAGATCATGGGACACGACATTAAGCACACAGCTTGATTCATACAGTACTTCTCTGTGCATCCAGTTTATTTTGTTTTTAAGATTATGTGGGTTAAAAAATGGTTCAAATGGCTCTGAGCACTATGGGACTTAACATCTGTGGTCATCAGTCCCCTAGAACTTAGAACTACTTAAACCTAACTAACCTAAGGACATCACACACATCCATGCCCAAGGCAGGATTCGAACCTGCGACCGTAGCAGTCGCGCGGTTCCGGACTGAGCGCCTAGAACCGCTAGACCACCGCGGCCGGCATTATGTTGGTTATTTAGTCAATTTATTAATGGAAGTAAGGAAAACCGAAAATACCGTAGCTGATGATAAACTGAGGAACTAAAAACAAGGATTCTGTATTCTCCATAGTCTTATCTGTTTACTTGATTCTGATCTGTTTGCGGCCGAAAATCTAGGTCAGCCCAAAACTGCGCCAGTGGAGGTGCAAAACGACCTTAAAACCATTCACAGACTTGCCACCATGTTAAACTAACTTTCGTTAATCCAGCATCTGTATCATATGCTGGGTTTTCTCATCATATGTGCTAAATCTCTAAGAAATACACTTTATGAGCACATCTCACTTAAAACGAAACCACTGGAAATTGATAAAGATATGTAACGAAGTGGACCAGCTTACAAAAAATATCGTTTATAGTGCTCAGATTTACCTCAAAGACTAGGGATATTTTATTTTTCTGTATTTAAATACAGAAATGAATACGATCTCCTACTTGAAAAGGCATTGTTCTGCAAACCACATAACCACTGTTTTTTGAGAGTTCACTGTCTTTCACCATTCCTCCCACGGTAAAGAAAAATGTTGCCATTATCTTATTAACATACTACTATTTCTGGACTGTGACAAAGGCATCTCAATCTCAAAACAATGATTTTTTTATTCTCCTTCTTTGATGACACATTGTAGTAAGAAGACGAAGGTTCATCTAGCGACCAAGTGATAAAATATGCCTCCTTCCTTTCGTTCAAACCATTTGACATCCACAATGAACAACGTTTTCCCAGCTTAAACTGAACTTGCATGGTGATGTAAACAGCAAATGGACTGGGTCAGAAACATACTTCTTTTCTGAGACGTGACACTCTCGAAAGAACGCTAGTCGTGACTCTCCCTTCAGCCACTGTGTTATCTCTCAGTACGAACTGATGAGCAGATGCGGCAAAACTGATATTGAGAAGTCGAGATCTTGAATGCAGTGTATGCATGGGCAGATTTAAACTTAGAAAGACGCAGTTTTTGCTCTGTGAACCAGATACCTAATAATGCCAAGCTAACCTAGCACCTTTGCCTTATATGCGAATACTGCAATATGGTTAATAGACCAGATGTGAACCGCAGGTATTTTTAATCACTTTAATCTGTCTCACGTCTTCAGATGGGTAGTGAATTGGTGGCAGTTTCATTTAATTTCCAGTCGAGAATTAGTATACTTTACTTCATTAATGAGAAGTGAAATTTAGGACGACTGAATCACTGGATCGTGTATCCATGCTATAGGCTTATCTTTTCTGGGGAGTTAACTTGCAATTGTGGCGTATGAAACCACTCGCTAGAAAGTATATGTAGCGTTGAGGGACTGGATAGGTGGACAGCCACATCAGTGTAGAAAGGAGCTAGGTGGAAAAAACTGGTTCTAATTAAATTTTATAAATTCCTCTGCCATTGTCCGCTTTGTCAATAAGATAATGAGTTTTATAAAATAACTACAGCAGACATCCACAAGAAACGGCAATGGGATGTTGCGCTGAGATAATCACTGAGGCTAAGAACAATGGTTGTTTGACATTCTGGTCGTCTTCTTGCAGTTATTAAACATCGATCCAATGAAAGGGCGAGCGCAGTGGCAGCACTGGCAGCGCTCTGTGCTAATCATTACAGTCACCAGAGGTCGGCGATATGAGTAGCTATGTGCAGACGGCACGTGCCGTCCTGCTGACTCATCTGCGCTTCTGCGTCTAGCAGCGTTGCGCACTACGAATCGCTATTCTGACACGATAAACTTTCACCTGATCTCCTACAACAATTGTCAAGACACAGAGAAAAACTTCGGTTTGCTGTTGTATACCTACCTTAACTGGGCATGTGATACTGTTGTAGCGTGGAAGGAACATTACTCCTGTATATATACTTTTCGTTTCTTTTGGAGCAAGTCTTCAACAAAATCGATACAGACATTTTTTTCAGTCTCTTACCCTTTCGAATCTATTTCTGTGTCATCTAGTTCAAAATAAGTATCAACTACCCAACTTTATATACACTGATGGGAAAAAATCGCAAATCCATAAAAATAATTAACGTAGAGTAATGAAATTTCGGTAATATATTTGTCTTGGTAACATGTTGAAGTGATTAACATTGTAAGATCACAGGTTAATGTAAGCGTGAAATAAGTCATTGCAAATGTGAAATGCTGGTACATTAATAATCGGTGTAACCGACAGGCTGTTAAATCCAAGCATGCCAACGCGCATACATAATGTGCAGATGACGAATGTCAGTTTGTGGGATGGAGTTCCATGCCTGATGCACTTGGTTGGTCAATACAGGGACAGTTTAATGCAGTTTGTCGATTACGCTGGAGATGTCATCTGATGATGTGTGGTCGATTAGAGACAGACCGGGTGATCGAGCAGGCAGAGGGTACATGTTGACACTCTGTAGAGCGTGTTGGGCTACAACAGCGGTATGTGGGTGAGCATTATCCAGTTGGAGAGCACCGCCTGGAATGCAGTTCATGAATGGCAGCACAACAGGTCGATCACCAGATTGAGGACAAATTTGCAAAAAATGTTGAAATGTGTGTGAAATCTTATGGGACTTAACTGCGAAGGTCATTAGTCCCTAAGCTTACACACTACTTAACCTAAATTATCCTAAGGACAAACACACACACCCATGCCCGAGGGAGGACTCGAACCTCCGCCGGGACCAGCCGCACAGTCAATGACTGCAGCGCCGAGACCGCTCGGCTAATCCCGCGCGGCGCAAATTTGCAGTCAGGGTGCGTGTGATAACCAAGAGAGTGCTCTTGCTGTCATACGAAATCTGATCCCAGAACATAACTCCAGGTGTAGGTCCAGTGTGTCTAGCACGCAGACTAGTTGGTTGCAAGCTCTCAACTAACCTTCTTCTCACCAAAACACGGCCATCACTGACACCGAGGCAGAACTAGCTTTCATCACAAAACAAAAGAGACCTTCACCCTGCTCTCAAATGAGCTCTCGCTTGGCACCACTGATGTCACAAATTGCGCTGGTTTGGTTTCAATGGGGTGCACGCTACAGAGTACCTGGGTCGGTGCTGTCCTTGAAGTATCCGATTTGTAACAGTTTGTCGTGTCACTGTTGTTCGAACTGCTGCTAAAATTGGTGCTACAGATGTAGGAAGATGCGCCAGAGCCATATGCCGAACATTATGGTCTACCCTCTCGGTTGTGCCACGTGGCCTTCCGGAGTCCAATCTTCTTCCGACCGTACATTCTCGTGACCACCGCTGCCAGAAATCATGTACAGTGGCTAAATTCCTGCCAAGTCCTTTGCAGTGTTTCACGACGTCGTTCACACGCAGTCAGGTACTGATAATCATGTCTTTGTCGCCTTTAAAGATATTCTTGACTAACATTACTTTAAAGATATTCTTGACTGACATCAACTCACCACGTCCAGTCTCAAAGGTAACTAATGCACCGTCACAACGTTTATTTAAGGCAAACCTGATTTTCTTCCTCATAGTGGTGCTACAAGTGCCATTCTCATAGGCAGCGAAATGCAGGAAGATCTGCAGCGGATAGGCACTTGGTGTAGGGAGTGGCAACCGACCCTTAACATAGACAAATGTAATGTATTGCGAATACATAGAAAAAATGATATTTTATTGTATCATTATATGACAGCGGAACAAACACTGGTAGCAGTTACTTCTGTAAAATATCTGGGAGTATGCGTGCGGAACGATTTAAAGTGGAATGATCATATAAAATTAATTGTTGGTAAGGCGGGTGCCAGGTTGAGATTCATTGGGAGAGTCCTTAGAAAATGTAGTCCATCAACAAAGGAGGTGGCTTACAAAACACTCGTTCGACCTATACTTGAGTATTGCTCATCAGTGTGGGATCCGTACCAGGTCGGGTTGACAGAGGAGATAGAGAAGATCCAAAGAAGAGCGGCGCGTTTCGTCACAGGGTTATTTGGCAAGCGTGATAGCGTTACGGAGATGTTTAGCAAACTCAAGTGGCAGACTCTGCAAGAGAGGCGCTCTGCATCGCGGTGTAGCTTGCTGTCCATGTTTCGAGAGGGTGCGTTTCTGGATGAGGTATCGAATATATTGCTTCCCCCTACTTATACCTCCCGAGGAGATCACGAATTTAAAATTAAAGAGATTCGAGCGCGCACGGAGGCTCTCCGGCAGTCGTTCTTCCCGCGAACCATACGCGACTGGAACAGGAAAGGGAGGTAATGACAGTGGCACGTAAAATGCCCTCCGCCACACACCTCTGGGTGGCTTGCGGAGTATAAATGTAGATGTAGATGTAATTCTTCGTGTTGTGATTTTTTTCCGGCAGTGTATTTGAGGGAAACCGATGTACTTTCTGTTACCACTACGAGTAGAGCAGCCTTGTAACGCTGTGTAAAAGAGTGCCTTACAGCCAAACAGCAAACGAAATCCCGATTTCTTTTCCTATTGGTTTCCTCCTACGGATCGCTTACTATTTTTCCTGTAACCAAGTTGTTCATTCCGTCAGAGCAGTAATCTTTCTTCCCGCTTCGCTCGTATTCTTGCATCTCAACTCTCGCTGTTTATTCTGCATTCTCCACGGCTACTCCTTAAAGCAATTCCATTCCTAAAATACCATCATTATCCGATTTTTTTTATAAGCGTAACAGCTATTTCTCAACAAAAATCTAACTGATGCTTACCTTAGAAGACAGATTGAAAAAGAAGGCAAATCTACCTATGTAGCATTTGCAGATTTAGAGGAAATTTTTGAAAATATTTACTGTAATATACTCTCCATTTTCTAATGGCAGGAGGAATAAAATATATGTAGCTAACGTTATCTACAGCTTATACAGGAATCAGACTGCAGAGTCGAAGCTGAGAAAGAAGTGAGTAAGGAGTAAGGAACGTTGCAGCCTGTCCGCAACGATATTCAGTCAGTAAACCAAGCAAGCTGTAAAGTGAACAAAGGAGAAATTTGGAAATGAAATTAAGTCCTGGGAGAAGGAATAAAGACTTTTAGGTTTGCCCGTAACATTATAATTCCGGCAGTGACAGGAAAGGATCTGGAAGATCAGTTGAATGGAATGGATAGCGTCTTGAAAAAAGTTTATAAGATGAACACCAATAAAAGTAGCAGTAGTGGCAAAAATTACAACGTACGAACTCATAAACATCTGCAAATAAACGCTATCAAAGAGGTCTCGTTCTTTTTATTATGCATTACTGAATCCTTTTTTTTTCCACAGTTCTGAAGCATTCCCCGACATACCCTTATGCTTGTCATTAAGTCTAACACATTCCTTTATGCTATACCTCTTGTTTGCCTGTTGTAGACGCACAAATGCTTAAATGAAAAAAAATCTTAACTATTATACTGAATGTGCATTAAATGTATTACCGCTGAAGAAGTATCAAGACAGCTCGAGACCAGTATGATCCTATTGACCAAATAAATAAAAAATAAAAGTAATGACTTGTTCCATCCTCGCCAAAACGTATCCACAAACACATTGTTCAACACCTTACTATCCTAACTACCCAGTGTAGCTTCTGACCCAACTTCACTGCTAATACTCAACTCCTGCACCTAGACCACCTCCTGTATCAACAACATAATAAGCGTCGACCATTCCTTTCCCTATTCCTAGACGTAGGAAAAGCTTACGTGGTTGGTATGATCCGACCTCCTTTCCAAACTCTAAACGTACACGCTAATAATAAACAACTTCCTTTTAATTGCATTCTTTCTAACTTACCACGCAAGCTGTGTAACAATAAACAATATCCATTCCCATATTTTTCATTCAACCGCAAGTTTGCCTCAAGGATTCATCCTGTCAGTGTTCTTTAATATCCTGTAAACAGCTAATGTTCCAGAACCATCTCCTCCCGTCTACCCACACCTGTATACAGACGACATTTCATTTCTGGCATTCCATTCCACCCTCCATAAAGCCCAATGATCCTTTCAGTTCCACCTGAAAAATGTCAACACCTAATGTGACCTGTGATGCCTCCCTATCAAAATGGTTCAAATGGCTTTGAGCACTATGGGACTTAACTTCTGAGGTCATCAGTCCCCTAGAACCTAGAACTACTTAAATCTAACTAACCTAAGGACATCACACACATCCATGCCCGAGGCAGGATTGGAACCTGCGACCGTCGCGGTCGCTAGGTTCCCTAGGTTCCAGACTGTAGCGCCTAGAACCGCTCGGCCACTCCGGCCGGCGCCTCCCTATCAACTAAACAAAAACAGAGGCAATAATTATAGGATAAAACCACCTGTGCAATCTGCCCCAACGCCTTTAGCTCACAGACAATAACTCTCCAACCCATAAACTAGAACACTAAAATCACTCGCACTGAACTTCGATCGGAGAATAACAAGGAGTCCCCAGTTACGAACATTCCAAAAGGAAATTCACAGTAGACTAAAATTATTAAAATCCCTGTCGACCAAACATGGCTACTGAGTCCAACGACCATCATCCATGTGTACAAAAACGTTATCTGTGCCATTTTCACTTTCAAAAATATTCCATTGACCTCTGCTTCTCCGATTTTTCATCCCTCACTTCAAATCTTTGAACGGCAAGCATTTCGGCTTGCTTACAGTGTCTGACTACTTTCTCCAATCGTGTCCTGTACTATCTCATAAAGCCCCTCACAAGCTCAAACACCTAGAACAGCCTTGCCTGTCTTATGTCTCCTTAGACTCGAGTCTCAATATCCTATTGTGTTTCCAATTCTTGAAAACCAGAGGCTGCTGCAGCGATGTCAGCACAGCCTGCCAGCCTTTCATTTCCAAATACTTCTCATTATTCCCCAGAGCAATTTATATCGCTTCCGTCTCCCATATCATGAGATAATTCCTGAGATCGTACCAAATGTAGCATATCACATCTGACCCATTCCAAATGAACGATTCAATTCACTCTCTTCCCGCGTAACTGAAACCTTACCACCTCCTGTTTCCTACATCCCAACAATCAGTTGCTTCACCTAATCCACGAAGCCAGTCTTACGGCTTGCTCAGAAGATAGATGGGCGTCTTACAGCCGTAATATCAGAAGAGGACAAGACCTGGTTATGGCTACATTTACAGAACTTTATTGATCAGGAAATGAAAGCATGAAGATACACACTTCCTACAGCCATATATGACTCGTCACATGCTAAATCAAACCATTCTTTCTTTTCTACTTAAATAAATAGCAGTAACGCATAATATCTGTGTGAATATCAGTGTTCGTTTCACACTGTGAAAAAATAAAAATTCTACACATAAAAACGTTTGACCTTCGATGACTGAGGTCCTTTTAGCAAGTTTCAGGATTTCCAATAGTAGTTACTTTTTTCTCTTAACAAATGCTTTCAACAATGGCTTTAATAGCAACCAATAATTACATATTTATTACAAAGTACAATGGAGCTGTATGTAAAATTCACCATATTACTGATAAGAAATTGGATTTTCTTATCTCTTGAAACATTTTTATGGCAGGTCTCAACTAAAACGCGAGTCTTCTTATATAACCACTGCCACCAAGTCTTGAAATTCAGTATATCTATGACATCAATTTCTGTCACAATGAAGTTTTGCCCTTTTCTGGAATTATGAGCTTTGCTAGTTCGTGTATCGCATAGAACCTGTCACGTTTTCTAAGTTCTCTGTAAATTATCCTGAAATACCTGTCACATGGGAGAAAGGCATGTCCCTCGATAGGGAAATAGTGTTCAATTATCTCAAACGAGTTACAATCAGTCAATGCCAATAAATATCTCAATACCACATGACTTTTGTTCTTCCTCCACAATTGTGTAATTTTGTGAGTGATGGAGGAACGCTCTGCAGAAACATATAGAGGCATACTTCGTTCGGCCTTTGTTTTCCATTGTACTCATGATATATACAGATATTTGCATTATTTTTTAGTGCCATGAACACTAAATATATGAACTATCAACTGTTGCAGATAAAATACATCTTGGACAGGAATCTGTGGAATTTGCACATTCTGCATAGAGTCAAAATTAATAGCAAGTACCTGGGACTTGTTTGTCCTGTTAACTTCTTCTGTTGGCTTAGTACGGATATTTTGGGCCCTTCTTTTGTGAACCATTAGCTCTTCAATGGCACATTGCTTTGCTACATCGCTAAGGTGACAGCTTCTCGTTTTCACCTTCAGCTCTCCACATGTGCAGCGGCAGTATATTTCCGAGACGTCAGAAATGCAAATTGCAATTTTCCTTGAAAAAGTTTCGTACAATGATCTTTATCTGGGGATGATTCTCCTTCACAACTTATACATCACTGGAATGCTAAGTTCGGCATGAAAATATTTTATATCGTTACCATCACAATGACATCATTTTACTGAAAGACTTTCAATGTGTTACTGGACAGCTTTTCTTGCTTCTGCTGGAAGGGCTCCCTTGGCGTGCTAGAACAGCTTCAGTCACTCACTGAAGTCCTCATAGGAAATAACATGATTTCTATAATATCTTCCCTACCACAGCCAAGCATTTCCCTGAGTTCTTTCTAGCATTAACAGGTGCGGCTATCCTTCAGCATAACTTCAATGTTGTTAATTCCATTTTGGATATTTCCTGACTGAGGGCCCTCTTCGCATATGGTGATTCACATATGATGGAAACTCTAGGTAGTAGAACAATCCTGGAAAACACACAGGAACAAAATGTACCAGCATATAACATGGAACTCTTTCTTAAGTGAAATGTTAAAAATGTCCTCCATTCACACTGACACAAGCATCAGCGCACTATAGCACTGACTCCTGGATATTTTGATATATACAGGTGTATGGCGTATGGTCTCGCAGTCTTCCGCAATACCAGCATAAATACTCTCTGGATTGA